>NC_134034.1:1706071-2931713 GCF_964204645.1 Tubulanus polymorphus
CAATTTCTGTTTTTAGATTAAGTCGAAAATATTCAGAGAAAAAAATAAGACGAACTGCATTGAATATAACAAGAATATTACTCACCGCCGCCGCTAAGGGGCGTTCTTTATTTCGATGATGAAATCAGCAAAGAATCAGTAAAATGTATCTTATCAACTCGCATTCTTCGAAACGACGGACAAAAATAGGCTCTTTTAAAGATTTAATATTTTGATGAACTTCTCATCAACGATAATCATTAAGACAACATACAATTTCTAGGATTTAGTATTTTTTAACAACGAATTTAAGTAAACGTAATGATGTTGAGAATATGAAGTTTTTTAATTAATTACTGAATACAAATTGTCGCTTAGAGAATTATCTATTCTACACACATCGAGGGGCCTAGGAATGATAGAATAGTGATGTTCTGAATTTTTCAAGAATAAATGATTTCTACTATTTTTACTCCATATATAGCTCTACGTCTTGCGAACACTTTACCGCTAGTTCTAAGCCTTTTGCAAAATCTTTTTTTTTCTGGCTCTCAATCTTCGTGAAATTTGTTTTTTTCGTAAGTTAACTTACGTTTTCACTAGTTCTAAATCATCGTGAAATCATTGCTTTTTCGCTGATTCTAAATCTTTGTAAAATTGTTTTTTCGCCAGTTCTAAAATTTCATGAAATTTCATTTTTCGTTAGTTCGAAATCTTTGTAAAAATGCCTTTCCTTCACTAATTCTAAATCGATCTACAACACTAAAATCTGTAAATCTAAAATTACGTCTAATAAAAGTTCGGTAATATTTTTTTTCGAATTTCTAATAAATCACGTGGTCAGTACTAATTCTATACTTGCCCCAAATTAGTTCTTTTTTCTAAATCCAAACGCGGCTTATTCATCGGAATATCCCACAAGTCACTATTCCGGAAGTCGGGTTGTTCTTACCGCCGGCCGCAGTCCAACGCTAATCACCTATCACGCGGTTCCGGACATCCGTGCGCACCGGAAGTATTTATTATTCGTTACCTTCAAAATGTTTTTCTAAATTTTCCGAGTTTTCTTTCCAAACTTTTTTTTTACATTTTCCAAGTTTGTAACATTTCTTCGCGTTACAAAAACACATGAGATATTGATAGTAATCATTATAACAGTAATAATAATAATCATAATAATAATAATTATGATGAACTGATAGTAATTTCGGTACTCGTCGTGGCTTTAATTTTCTGCTTTAGAGTTAATCGTGCCAGGTCTGATAGCGGGTCGGAGCGCCGTCGAATCCGTCCGCGGTTTGGGCGCCGAATCGCAGCGGGCGGGCGAAATAGTTCTTCCACTGTTGCATACGCGCGTTACCGCCGGCCCCGAAACTGCCCTTGCCGCCGCCGAAACGTTTCCGCAAAATCGCTTTCTTCCATTTTTGAAACTTGCCGTCCGAGTCGGATTCGAACCCGCTATCGCCCGCGCCGAAACTGCGTTTCTTGTTCCAATTTTGGAATTTGGTATCGGATCCGAACGCCTCGTCGCCGCCGGCGAAACCGCGTTTCCTCTTCCAACTCTGGAACTTGTCGGCATCGGAGTTTGCGAAAATCTCGCTCAAATCGTCGCCGGCGAACGCTCGTTTTTTATTCCAATTTTGAAACGGGTGGGCGGCTCCGAAAACCGACCCTTCATCGGCGTCGAGGCCGGCACGTTTTTTCTTCTTCCACGCTTGGAACTTGCCGTGACCCCCCGTGAAGCTGTCATCGGCCTTGTCGTTATCGGCGAAATTTCGTTTTTCCAATGTTGTAAGTTAGCGTGGGACGATCCGCCGTGGAATTCCTGATCGTCTGCTCCGAAGTTACGCTTCTCGGCCGCAGCGGCAGACGACTCGACCACAACGACCACGATTAAAAACAGTACAACGCTTAAATTCACGAATTGCCAACTCACCATTGTTACGTATTGTTACGTGATGCACGTACGAACTTTTACGTTATATAAATATGTACAAAAACGTAGGTTTTTGACGTTAAAAGCGTTCAGTCCAGTTGAGTCGCTAGTTACGCTTTGTAGAGCGTTTTTGCTGACGTTATATGCGTTGACGTTTAAACGTAGTTAAACTAGCGTTGTTATAATCAAACGACACAGCACGTTGACGTTAGAACGTTAGACGCCGTCGCGGACTCTCTATCTCTACGTGACGTTACTTTACGTCGCGATTATATACCTACGTATCTCGTCTGCTCCGCTGCGCTTGATCGTCACGTGATAGGTCAACTTGCCGCAACGACTCGCGTTACGTTGGCGGTTGACGTGTTAGAAACTTTCTCCCGCTCTTAGACTGGCGTCCGGATAATTATAGACCGGTGTCCAGACATAGACTGGTATCCTCATATAGTCTCCTGACAGAATGATCGGTTATCCTGATGCTTAAAGACTGATCTCTCACAAATTGAGACCGGAGATAAATAGACGGGTTCCCGACGACTCGTAGACTGGTGTCCATTTGAATGAGAGCAATGTAGATTTCTATACAAGCAAAAATTTCCACCACGAGTGAAAAGAAAACATTTAGAATATTTTGGATCCGGCGCCAATTTGGTGATTTTATCACTAGGAATTGTGCGAAGACTGTTTTCTAAGATTCTACCCTTCCATCCATCCATGTGCTGGGTTTTTTCGCAATTTCTACAAATTGTATTTGGTAACGGGACGCGCTTATTGCTGGTGGTGGTTTTTTTTCTGTTTCATTGTACGGTATCACTGTGTGTAGTGCGGCCGAGGGTGCAATATATGATTGTTTCACCGATCGATCTACAACAGACGAGTTTAGAATACTTATTATATTTTTACATGTTATTTTCAATACACAATTCACTTCCTCTCTCACTTCCTGTTCCCTCTCTCCCTCTCACTGTTTCCGGCTTCCTCCTCACTGTTTCCCGCCCCCTCTCTCCCCCTCCCCCTCTCTCTCTCTCTCTCTCTCTCTCTCTCTCTCTCTCTCTCTCTCTCTCTCTCTCTCTCTCTCTCTCTCTCTCTCTCTCTCTCTCTCTCTCTCTCTCTCTCTCTCTCTCTCTCTCTCTCTCTCTCTCTCTCTCTCTCTTCTCTCTCTCTCTCTCTCTCTCTCTCTCTCTCTCTCTCTCTCTCTCTCTCTCTCTCTCTCTCTCTCCGCTTTCTCCCTCCCTCTCTTTCTCTCTCTCTCTCTCTCTCTCTCTCTCTCTCTCTCTCTCTCTCTCTCTCTCTCTCTCTCTCTCTCTCTCTCTCTCTCTCTCTCTCTCTCTCTCTCTCTCTCTCTCTCTCTCTCTCTCTCTCTCTCTCTCTCTCTCTCTCTCTCTCTCTCTCTCTCTCTCTCTCTCTCTCTCTCTCTCTCTCTCTCTCTCTCTCTCTCCCTCTCTCCCTCTCACTCTCCCTCTCCCTCTCCCTCTCCCTCTCTCTCCCTCTCCCTCTCCCCCTCTCACTCTCCCTCTTCCTCTCACTCCATCTCGCCCTCTCACTCTCACTCTTTCCCCTTTTATTTCCTAATCTCAGCTAAACTATCCCTCATGTCCCATCCGTTTTCTTCCCACTCAACCCGAATTCTCTCCCTCCCTCCCTCTCTCTATATCTCTCTCCCTCCCTCCCTCTCTCTATATCTCTCAATTGTATATTCCTAGCATCATTCAAGCGCAGTAGTGAAGGATTCCAGTAGATTTCCCAGTTGAGTTCCGATCATAGAACCGTACATGGTTTATGTTGTTATATATGCGCGGTGAACAGTGTTTTTTTTCGACTGACTTTGATGAGTTAATTGTGAGAAAGACCACGCGTAGGAATTGGCCGCCGCTCCCCGGATATACATATCTATTTTGTTAATGAAACAAGTAAAACAACTTGGCGCTTTGAAAAATGACAAAATATATGCTTAACATCATATAAATTACCCAATATTAAGGAACAACAAAGTCGTTTTGGATCTGAATATATCGATGATTGAATCGAGTTGACCGGTAACCAGTCTATTAGTTCCACATATTCGGTGAAAAAAACATTCGCAACGGACTTATTTTGACGAAGCTTTGCCTAAAACTGTAGAACCGGAAGTCTTTGTTGTGAATGAAATGTGAATGAAAGCCAACTGTTTTATTATGTGATGACACGATTCGTTTTTTTCGCAACGCCCTCTCGTGTTATCGACAGGTGTAACTTTCTTTCCTATATCGGACAAAAGCAGATAGGAAAATAGACACGGCTGGTGGAGTTTGTTTCATATATCCCGGACAACGGGACAACTACTAAAGTCTTCGTTAATAAATCCGTAGGCGAGTCTTACCCGTAGCTTCCCCTTCCAGTCGGAACCCGCAACATGTGTGCGTGCATGCATGCGTGATAGAGTGCGTGATAACGCAACCCGATATGATATCAAACCACGTGACGCCGCCGATTCGCGATCAATTTCAAATTCGGCGTTTAATGAATAACAACAACACGTGATGACGTCATCGATGACTCGGTGTCGCTTTTGAAATTGAACAATAACAAAAAGTTTCTCGAGAGATAAGTTAATTCGCCTTCACTCGACTGTGGCAGGCGAGGATTGGGGATCCGACGCCGGAATGCGATTCGGGTGATTGAGGTCAGCTGCACGCTTACCTTGTTGTACGCGACTCGGGTTCGAATCCCGAATTCGGGACGCATTTTTGAACTCGATACAAGATGGTTTTTTACGGTTATTTCAAACTCTCTTCTCAAAGTCTTCCCTTATTTTCATCACTTAATCACACAGCACACATTCCTATTACGCTTTTGGTTCTGGGGGTACCTTCTTTCCGACCCCAGATTTTTAGAAATCTTTGCCGTCATCAACCTATATCGCAGCGAATCGGTTATCAGTTCCTCCGATATCCACTAGGGGGCGATAGTCTCAGTACACCAAACAGCCACGAGGGTAACGCGTTTATCAAAACAATCTATACTCAATTAGTACAGTCGATATCCGCTAGGGGGATAGATTAATACATCTGAAGACTCGATCGCTAGTTATCTGAAGAATCGATTAGTACCGCTGACTGTAGCTAGGGGGCTCTGGTAATTGTTAATAAAGAGAATAAAGATTTTCATAATGAAAGCTACCGGATATCCGGTCTAGCCGGTAATTCGTGGTGGTGATTGAATAAATTAAGCATTAGAAACGAGGCTGGTCACGTGACTACGGAGCGAGTTCAGATTGGTCTTTGATGAAAGGAAAAAAGCAAGAAATGAACAGAAAATTGTCGCAATTCTACAAGAGCTAGGACCAAGAACAAGCTTCCAAACAATTTAAAGATATTTTATTTGCTATCGGTTATTTCATATTTTCAATTCAAACTTTACTGTTTTTAGATAATGAAATTAAACTTTTACTCTGCATATCTGAAGAGACTTACATGAAGCCTTTTCTCACTGTGGTATCATCACAAACAAACAAATGGTTTTGATAAATAAATCCATGAAACCACGCATAATATATAATAATCCTGTTTGTCCGTTATTCATGTTTCTAGCTTAAGGATTTCATGAAATTCGACTATGTGAAATCGTGTAATCTGTAAAATCAAATATTATATTACATCTTATATTCACTCTTAGGTTTGGAGAAGGGAGAGCGGGCGACGGGGTTAAAAGGTAAGACGTTGATAAGACTTGTCGGTATGAAAGGTAAGTATATCGCTCTGAGATGAAACGATACGATACACGCGCGCGGTTAGTGTAACCAACGGCTGAACGCAGCAGACGCGATCAAAGAACACGTGTTTATCTCAGGTAATTACTAAAGGTAAGACCTTTAGGGTGATAAGCGAATTGTGTGACTTATCAGACGACGCAGAGACGAGTCGGTCGGCTGTTTTGTGTTTTATCAGTTGCTTACCAGGTGTGTGTTCGTCGCCTGTGTTGATTGAGCTTATCAGCCGGCGAAGCTGTGGTCAAACACGACCACAAACTTACCGCCATCCTGTAACCTTTGCTGATTGGCTGTTACTCACTGAGCGATTGCATTGTGGGGGCGAAGTGCGTGGTTGTATCCGGGTTCTCAACCGTGACGTAAAGGATTTTGTATTCGTCCCCACAAAAAAAATGTCAGTGCACGTCATGCAGCTTGGATCCTTCCTACCAATTCACTGTTTTTAAAGCGTGAAGTCTTTGAATAATCTTTATGAAAAAGATCTCCCCGGCCGGGAATCGAACCCGGGTCTCGCACGTGACAGGCGCGGATACTCACCACTATACTACCGAGGACTGTTGTTGCATTTTCCAATCAGTCTTCCAACATTTTGCAATCAGACTTTAAACAAACTTTAACTCAGTATTTGACACCAACTCAGGGTAGAATTTTACCAGTCTCAACTTTGCCGCAGTTAAGAGACATAATGTATTTCCCGAATAGAAAACGGCCAATACAATGAAATGCGCAAAATTTTCAAAATCCAAAAATTGTGCTATGTCTTTATCTAGGTCAACGAATGCTAATGACGTCATACCAAAGCGAGCAAAGAGCTTTTCTGTAAAGATATTTCTTCTGTTTGGAAAAATAGAAACAAAACTCGGAGGCAAAGAAAGACTGCAGATAATAAAGACGATGTTTTCGATTGGAACGCGAGCAGGTGAACTGTTACATTCGTCGTTTCAGTTCTTTGATTAGCATTTTAGCAAGAGTATATTTTCCTGTTCGTTCGGCGGGGCATAAAATGCGAACTAACAAAACGGTTCGACGAGCAGGATTAGTGACGCGCCGCTGGAGAATGGCAGCTCAGACTGACGCAATTCAAACTCGATTACCAGTGCTGGAATTCGCTGAATTTTATTTAAGAATTGGCCAGCGAACGATCGAAATTCTCTTTGCTATGTTTTTTTCAAATTTCAAATATCTCGACCGTTACCAGATGAACCATTCTAGCAGCAGACGGTAAGCTACCGAAACACTCGAAGTGAAGACTTTTACTATCGTTGTAAACAACTAAGCGAAGAAATGAAATAAATTTCAGAAATCTCCGCTAGTTCCAAATGCTAATGGCGTTCGGCGATTAATCAACGCACGTACAGAACTCTCTCAGTGCACGCTGATTAAGTAGAAGTTAATTGGTTTTTATTATTGAAATTTACGGATATTTCTCGGATGCAAGAGACGGCATCTCACAGTCGGCTCCGGCGACGACGATGTCGAAATTACGAACAATTTTTCACGCGACAAAATTTAACATCGTAAAATAAACGCGATCACTTCCGGTTCGTCTGTCATCGCTTAAAACGGTTTTAATTGTTGTACCTCAATGATGTTGTTACCAATAGCGACTAGAATTATGCAGACGTGGATTGAATATATAACCTAAACTTAACAACGATTTTTCCTATCTAAAGCCCAATGGTCGGATTTAAGATTATAAATAATCAGTATTTAGATAGATTTCTTCGCAGTTAGATCTGTAAAGTCAGTGCACAGCGTTTTGTCACTTTTCCAGATATTCTACCGCACAAAAATTTGATAATCAGTTCAAAACTTCGATCGATAATGATCTAATCCAAGAATCAGTATGAGGAAAAAACTATGACTTAGTGTTCGTCACGCCGTCTGGTGGGATTGCGGTAACCAATCATTCGAGCTTTTTGGTGAAGTTATTTGCGCCAGTGTACACGGCACGTGATGTTGTTATCAGCTCTACGAAATTCCAACGATTAAAATTCCAATCCCTGATCTCTGTAGTTTCAAACGGAATTCCAGTCGGAATGCTCGGAATTCACGACTCGGACGAGACACTCAACGATGAAATATTTCAAGATGTTTACGATATTTCAACGCTTAATCATCTTGCTGGTCGATGCGACGCGATTGGTCTCTATTAATTAACCAAGATTAAACCGATCTTTACGATGTTTATGGCATATCGCATACCTGCCGCAGATTGTGAGGTTGGTTCATCATCGAGAAGGATCAGTGCTGCTGCTAGAATTGGGTTCACTAAAAACCCAATGAGTTTGATACTTTTGTACCTGGTAATCTTTGTGTTCTAAGCTTTTCACTCGTTACTACAGGAGAGAGGAGAGAGAGGGAGAGGGGAAAGAGAGAGAGGGAGAGGGGAAAGAGAGAGAGGGGAGAGAGAGGGAGAGGGGAGAGGCGAGAGAGAGGGAGAGGGGAAAGAGAGAGAGGGGAGAGAGAGGGAGAGGGGAGAGGGAGGGATGGAGAGAGAAGAGATTGAGAGTCAGGCTGGGCGAGAGCGAGTGGGATGCAGAGAGGGAGGAGAGTGGTGAGATGGGAGAGGGGAAAGATAGAGAGGGGAAGAGAGAGAGGGAGAGGGGAAAGATAGAGAGGGGAAGAGAGAGAGGGAGAGGGGAGAGGGGAAAGAGAGAGAGAGGGAGAGGGGAGAGGGATGGATGGAGGGAGGGAGAGAGGAGATTGTGAGTCGGGCTGGGAGAGAGCGAGTGAGATGCAGAGAGGTTGGAGAGTGGTGAGATGGGAGAGAGGCATCGAGAGAGGCAGAGAAGGTGACAGGACGAGAGAGGGAGAATCGGGAGAGGCATATAGCAGAAGGTGGAAGATCGAGAGACGGGAGTGAGGGGGTGATTAGTGATATTTTATTCATTAAGCGTCACATCTTTTCATCTCTGTCCTAATTAGAAGACTCACAGCAGATAAACTAGCAATTCGCAAAGATCGTCTGATTAATCGAAACTACGTAGTCGCAGACGATTTGTATCATTATATAGAGAGAGACGGAAATACGTCATACAGTCAAACACCACCAGCATCTTGAAGAGAGAGAGTGAGAGATGTATGGCTGGCTAGCCGACTGGCTAGGTAGAGATGATGACTTTGACTACCTTTTTCTGCATTGGGAACATGGGTCCTCGTTATATATTCAAAGGTAATTCATTTCTCCAGGGTGCTGGCAACATTTCAAAGGTTGCGGTCGAGATTAACTATTTAATAGGGTAAGTCTTGGAAAAAACAAGATCAGCGCTATAGTGACAAGCGGTTTCGAGTCCTGCTGGTTACTGATAGTGTGCTGGTATAACACTTCGAAGGCCGCGCTCCCGTCGTGCAGAGGTATGAACACGATCCAATCGGGATAGTCTCGGGAAACCAACATCCGAACGAAATGAAATTAAATCAAGCAAGAAACATTCATGGTGCCCCACCCTTGTCTAAAGTAAACTTTTTTCAGACAGTACGCGCAATGCCATGACTGTATTTCAATTATCTCTATTCGGATGAAATATTATCACTATTTCTCAAAACTTCTTGTTATCATTTTTACCTTTTACGATATGATTTTCGTAATTTTATACGTACGTAAAACGGAAGAGTCTCTCCGCTTTTAGATATCATTACGTGACAATCGAGTTTAGAAAGTTAGAGAAAGAGAGAGAGAGAGAGAGAGAGAGAGAGAGAGAGAGAGAGAGAGAGAGAGAGAGAGAGAGAGAGAGAGAGAGAGAGAGAGAGAGAGAGAGAGAGAGAGAGAGAGAGAGAAGAGAGAGAGAGAGAGAGAGAGAGAGAGAGAGAGAAGAGAGGGAGGGAGAAGGGAGAGAGAGAGAGAGAGAGAGAGAGAGAGAGAGAGAGAGAGAGAGGAGAGAGAGAGAGAGAGAGAGAGAGAGAGAGAGAGAGAGAAGAGAGAGAGAGAGAGAGAGAGAGAGAGAGAGAGAGAGAGAGAGAGAGAGAGAGAGAGAGAGAGAGAGAGAGAGAGAGAGAGAGAGGAGAGAGAGAGAGAGAGAGAGAGAGAGAGAGAGAGAGAGAGAGAGAGAGAGAGAGAGAGAGGAGAGAGAGAGAGAGAGAGAGAGAGAGAGAGAGAGAGAGAGAGAGAGAGAGAGAGAGAGAGAGAGAGAGAGTGGGGATGAGTCATGGAAAAACACGGGTAACGTGAACAAAGTACTTACGTACTATCGCAGTGGAAAGGAGAGAGGAGAAAAAGATGCGTGAGGAAGTGAGGATTGGAAGGGAGTAGAGAATGGGATTTACATCGAGATGGAAGAGAGGGAGGGGAAAGAGAGATGAGGGTTATTGAACAAGAGACCAGTGAAATGATATAGCATGCGTGGAAGCTTGAATGGACCTTAGAAGTCAGGAGAAGACCAGCGAAAGATAGAGGATAGAATGATAGACAAAGTAGGAGGAGGACAGAAGAGGAGTGGGCGATTGCAAGGTCATGACCTGATATATACTCTATGTTGCCAAATACAGACAGAGGCGGTTACTTCAGTTCATTGATATACATATATTATATGACATTATGTTACACTGAACGCATGATGTATAGTGTTCAATCAATTTCACTTAATGGTCAGAAATGGACGGTTTCTCTTGTTTCAATCGAAATCTCATCTGTCCCTTCTCACTCCTGGTGGAACGAGTCTCAGGTGTGCGCGACACACACGACTAGAACTACTGAACGGTTATCATTATAACGGAGATCGTAAATATCAAATCTGACTCTTCGTCAAACACTTCATAATGTCGCTTTCAATATCAATGCGCAGTTTGATCTACACCCAGTCGATTTCGACACGAACTTACTCCCCCTAGAAAGTGCTCTTGACAGTGCAAGGTACCCCGAACTACCCGGATGACAGTGCAAGGTACCCCGAACTACCCGGATGACAGTGCAAGGTGCCCCGAACTACCCGGATGACAGCGCAAGGTGCCCTGAACTACCCGGATGACAGTGCAAGATGCCCCTCAAAACGCGCATGACAGTGCAAGGTACCCCGAACTACCCGGATGACAGCGCAAGGTGCTCCGACCTACCCGGATGACAGCGCAAGGTGCCCTGAACTACCCGGATGACAGCGCGAGGTGCCCTGAACTACCCGGATGACAGTGCAAGGTGCCCTGAACTACCCGGATGACAGCGCAAGGTGCCCCTCTAAACGCGTATGAGTTTTTACAGTTTCTAAATTCCTAAATTATGCTCGAAAATTTTGGAAAACGAACTAATTTAAGTAAAAGTTCCACCGAGAACTCGCTGTGTAAACTGGGTCGGTAGTTTTCAATTTCCCCATTCCTCAATTTCCCGACTGTGTCCAGCGGTGAACGTGTGATTATATGTACATCGTTTATATCAGTAATATACAATCAGACAATTAATCAATATTTTTCCGGTTATGATAGGATTTTTATGCGCGATTCGCGACCGCAACTTTTTCCGATCGTCGATTTACACCGACATTACGAAAAACTAACGGCGGAAATAAGATAAATTAACCCTTCACACGTCGATGAATACAGTCGGCTAGCGGCGCGCGGCGTGGGTCAGTAATAGTTTATCTGCCAGCGAACGAACGAGCGATCGGGCTTAATCAAATACCTTGTGCTTTCTCATAAAAAAGAAAGCCGCCGCCGGCCATTACACCGTGAACAATACTCTAGCGCGGTAAGAAAGTGACGGTGATGTTTTCTGCGGTTTGGCCGTGGTTTGACGTGGTCATTTGTCAAGTTTTGACCGATAAATTCTACCGCGCTGTCGTGGCGATATTTACTAGCATGCTGCAGCTGGACATCGGTCAGCAGAGAACCGAGCGATCGCGCGCCGCGTCTAATGATGTTATTTGCTTCGACCGTGAAATGATCGGAAAATTAAGGGAAACTGACATGCCGCATCTGGGGACATAATCCAGCTTCTCTGACGGATACAGCGCCGCGGTGGCCAGTCGGTTACATTTAACAAGGGGTAATATGTCAAACCATCGCCTCGGTGTTCACCGCAACGCGAATTTTTTTCTACCTCCATCTCATTCCGAAAAGAAAATGAATTATACCAGATCTTTAATTAACGACGTCGATAGATGATGGTAGAAAAGATGTGGAATCCCCTTATGACGTCATTATCATGTTCGGATCTATAGATCGTCTGAATTGCTTTTGTCCGTCATGTCACAGGTTGTTATGAAGGCAATTCGATTTAATATGTATGAATGCGAAGTCAATTCAATTCGAGCTTAGGTCATTGTGTTGTCTTTGTGACGTTGAGCAATGGTCATTTTGTAAAGAATTCCAACCTATTGGTCATCAGTCCTCGGTAGTATAGTGGTGAGTATCCGCGCCTGTCACGTGCGAGACCCGGGTTCGATTCCCGGCCGGGGAGGCAATTTTTGTTATGCCCTCGGAACCTCATCTTTTCTTTCCTTTATTTTCATTTTTCATAAGAAGATGCCAAGTGTCCTCAACTCAGTGTTTTAACATTTCCTCCTTCTAATAAAGGGTGGAGTCTGCTACTATCAGAATTGAAAAGGCGAATACGTTATCATCTCGGCAATATCGGAAGCTTCTGAATCATAAGTCGGGATGATACTTTCAAAATATCGGATGGCTTAAAAATCTAATCATAATTAAAAAAAGCGCCGTCATCGACTTGAGAGACTCGGAAAGAGACGATCGAGTTGAGATTGATTAATAAATATTCCGTTCATGGATTTATATGAAATAAATCTAAGCATTTCGTCGTATAAAAAGACTGTAACCTGAGTAAAGCCGAGCGTAGATTGGATATACTGGATATTGGATATAGCTCTTAGCGGTACGGGTTAAAATCTCCTTACACGTGTGGTTGCTGAATGAATAGATCCTCCACCACCGCCGCCATCATCCAACCACCATTATCGTCCGGTTATCAAACTCCAGTTCTCAGAAAAGGAAAATCCGTTTATACGAATTTACACGCGGAGAGTAAGATTTTGAGTGGATAAAAAGAAACGGGCAGCTTTTTGTAAATTGATTATTCAATCACGAACAAACAAACTGACACTCTAGTGAACTCTACGCAATTGATTAATCATTGTTAACCCCCTAACCCCCGCTATCATCGCCACGACGTGAATTCGCGATAAGCTACCTTTGTATTTATATCAGCATAAGCTAATTGATTCCTTCACTCTTTCTGTCGCATATACTTATTTGTATTGTTGGTCGGCTCCGCGTCTATTGGTTTCAATAAACGGTGTTTCTTCCAGATTTCCATACTTCTTGTAGCCGACTTACTCAAATTTCAGTATTCTGTATTTTCTTACTTTCATATCGCTGTAAATCTCTTGGTAAATACATTCAAATATCTTTTCTTTATTCTTTATAACCTTGTATTCCTTTTATACTTATATTCATATTGTTGGTATTTCTTGTATCCAAGCGTCGTCTTCATCGTTACAAAAATACATTTAAATATCGTTTCTTGAACCCTTGTATTTCTTGTATTTTTCAGAATAAAGTGCACTGCGTTCGATGCGGCGGCGGCGACGCGCTCGATCTCAGATCTGTTGCAGACGAGTCGTCACGCGGCGGCGGCGGTGGTTCTCTCACTCTCTCTCTCTGCTCTCTAAATCCTATAAGAGAATTTATCTTTGATTCCATCCGTTCCTGAAGTTTTCTCATTATTTCATCGTCAATTGTTCCTGATTGTTTGGATCTTTTTTCGTCATCCACTGACACCGACTCGAGAGACACGAAGGCCAGAGAAGAGAACACATCCCCAATAATACTCAGTCTCAGTTATTATAAAACCTTATTTAGAGTTATTTGACGGATACAGATCCCATCCCTGCCGCACTCCTCGCTTTGATGGATACAGATCTCATCCCTGCCGCACTCCTCTCTCCCCTGATATTCAAGTAATGGCGGAATCATGTAAGCTAGGTATATCCATATCGTCAAGGGACCAATTCATATTTTCGAACAGTTCAAGATTTTCCGACGAGGTAAATCCCTTATTTTGATATACATAACAGATATATGGTTACATATGAACAGAACTGCCTGTTCATTCGATCACCTGTACCCAGCGTGGTTCGTGGGTTCGAATCCTAGTGATAGTGGCAGGATTTTCCTCTGGCCTCATAATTACCAGGGAGGGGGTCAAAGAATCCGAGGCCTAGTTGTATAAATGCGCGCGCGCCGTAGAGGGAAAGGTATTATGAAAAAAGCAAGCATCTAAAGTGATTCTAGAACAAAATGGCTGGCAATAGATGGCCACTGTACGTGTAACTTTCTTATGCCACGTTGTGAGAATTGGATCTGCTCCTGAGTTATATGTTTTACCTAGAAGCAAGTTCGTTGAAATGTCGTCAGATGATTCCCTAGAAGCTGACCACTCTATCTCAAGCACCGCTTAAAAACAGTTAACGCGGGGAAAAGTGGGTTTTTTTTTCTAGATGGTCTCCTGATGCGAGATGCGTGGCGGCGGTGGTGCGGTCGTCTGACTGCGCGCTGTCAGTAGTTCCAGTAACAGACGATATAATCACACACAAACTGCGAGCAGACGATAATGTAGAAACGTCAGGTATGATTATATACAATTATCACGTGTTCGCTGTCAGTGAATTCATATACTTAACAACCGTTTATAACAGTTTCTCTCTCCTTCCGTCTCCCCCATATATCCTCATTCTTAACACACTATAGTCTCTCCCTCTCTTCTCCACCCCTCTCCCTCCGGACTCTCCTTCTCCCATTTATGTCCTCGCCCTGGCTGTCCCTGTTCAGCCCTCTCTCTGATTCCATCTCTGCCTCATATACTCTCACATCTCTCCCTCCACTCTCCATCCAAGTGCTGGTGGACTTTCGCATCGCGTTGCACATCATTTCTCTCTTCCGCAATCCGTCCACACCCCTCCAATCCCACCTTACTCCCTTCTCTCCCTATCTCTCTCCTCTACCAGCCTTTCATCTACCTCTAGGCTGTCACCGTCTCTATCCGATCGTTCTTTCATCCATTCTCCGACGAGTCTCTCCATTCCCTCTTACACCTCACGCTCCACACCCATTCCCCAGACAAATCCAAGTCCTAATCTATCTAACATACTCGACAAGTCAATGATAGTATTAGCATCGAGGACGTTCATGCATTATATATGAACTAACACAAATGAAAGCGTCTTTTTTTTCTAGGTACGGTTGTTTTATCAGCTCGCTCTCCTGGGAACGGCGCGCAAATGGCAATAACATATAATTCGATTTATGTACGGACACCGGAGTCGCTCCTCCTTTTTGAACAAGCAAGCAAACAAAAAACGGGGCGCTCCGTAATGGGCATTCGTTCGTCGCCTTTCTCTAGAACTACGATCGCTAAAACTCTAAAAAAAAAAACAGAGTAAAATGTGATAAAAGCCGGGTTCAGACAATCGAGCCTTTTTTTCAGAACTACTGTCTTCTAGTGCGGATCCGTCGTCGATCGCTATCGAGGATAAAATCTCGTACATAATGTACACATTTCAATATCATCCGCCATCAAAGTTTCTGCAACGAAATCGCGTTTTCTCGATTTTTCCCGGCTTGATTTTCGATCTAAAGATTCGCAAAACGAGTTCGGTTTTTTTCCCGTCAATTCAATTCGACACTTCTTTCACTCCTCGTTTTATTATTTGTCCTTCCGAGATTTCATGCGGAAAATACTCGAACGAACGAGAAAAAGTATTTTCCCCCGTTCCTTTCGCATTTTAAAACGCCTTTGATCGTAATCCGTTTTCAAATTTTTTTCATTCAAATTTTCTTCCATTTCGTCCTAGGAATTTTCTTTTTTTTTTGGTTGAGAAACAAAATCCGTACCGAAAATACAGAGTTCAATAAACTTACTTGCTTTCAACCCTAGAATCGGTGCAAGACGAACGTTGATGAAGTTTTTTAATCCCTACTTCGAATCCCGAGCGGATTGATAGTGTAAAAGGCGAGGCTTAGGCTAAACAAAAACGATACCTTGTTTCTCCGCAGCGGCCGGGTGATTTTTGTAAAATATGATAAAATTTATAAACAGTTCATTTCTATAGCGGCCGGGTCTGTTATGGTGAAATTGCTCACGATTTTTAAAAAAGTAATGTATAGGGTAGATAGGCGGCCGGCCGGGTCAACATTTAAGCTCAGCAGAGCGGAGAAACAAGGTATCAATTTTTTTGGCCTTAGGTATAATATCGATTCTTTCCCACACAAAATCCGTCGCGAATTAATCACTTTTTATTCGATTTTAAGTACAAAGTAATGAAAATGAATTAGAAGATTCGATACACGTATGTATTTCAGAGAAACAGAAAAACATTCCCGATAAAATATCAACACCTCGGTACGATAACCACACTCAAACGTCGGGTGAACAGATTATGAGATAAAAACCAACTATTTACAAATTAAAAGAATTCTAAAATCCGAGAATTAATTTATTGAAACAATCTAAAATATAAGTACACGGCGTTTCGATTTCACCCTAGAGATCATCGTCAGGTGTGATAACGATGATCTCTAGGTTGAGATCGAAACGTCTTATATTTTATAAATTGTATCAAAAAAATAAATTCTCGATTTTAGAATTCTTTTAATTTGTAAATAGAGGGTTTTTATCTTATCATATCAACACCTTGTCTGTCCATAGGCCTGGGAAAATATCCAGATATGCTGGAATGGAAGTCTGTCACAGACACGGAAAATATACACACGCGGCGATGTTGTAAAAATCGTGTTTGATAACGTCTGGATAGACAGTCTTTTCCAGGAAAGATACCGGTTCTTACTTATTTCCAGACACTTAAAAAACCATGAACATGTTTGTTTGTTTTTTTCTGTACAGCTGAGAATCAGAAATTGTGTTTCGACATCAAATTTTCAATCCATTTTGAATCCTAGGCTATATGTCTAGTACACATTTGATGACTTTATCGAAAAAAAAACTTTCTGGGTGCAGAATTCATTGAAAATGAAATCGGGAAATCCGTCGTCGTTAGAACCAATGATATTAAAACTCGTTCCCGGCAGGTAGTGTGGTACGGGTTTTTAAGGGACACCAATGAAAACAATCAAACGAAATCTACCGATCAAATAAATAACAGGGACACAATCCCTCTTTTAAGTTTTTTTTAAATAACCGATAAGCCAAAATGTTTAGCGAACTAGATAACCTCGTTACGTGTGTTTGACCGTCTTCGTTTTTCTTCTTCGTAAATATATTTGTGAACAGAATTAATTCTCCAGCGCAGTAAACCGCGTGGAAGATCGGGCAGGAGAGTTTAAACACAATCTCGTGGAAAACGGCCATCTTGAATAATGCTACGATTAACCGATGACATGATCGATTACTCGTTGTGTCGCCTGTTAGTCATTGTATTGAAATTTCCGTCGAAGTTGTCTCAACTGTCCTCGGTAGTATAGTGGTGAGTATCCGCGCCTGTCACGTGCGAGACCCGGGTTCGATTCCCGGCCGGGGAGTATTTTTTTAACAAAGACTTCACGCTTTTCACAACAGCGAATTAGTAAGGATCCAAGCTGCACAAATAAACCACCTTCTGTCGACAACATACGCAATTACGGCACCGAGCAAAATCATAAGTTTTTCCACACGTCAAAAACATCTTTTACATATAGTACGAAGAAAACAAAACCGAAGTCAACTTTTCCTGTATAACCCTGGTAACTGAAAATACCAGAACATTTTTATTTATTCGCATTTCGGGTTCTTTCGACTACAATTTACAATCTACCACGTACGATTTACGACCTACGATTCTCGCTCTCTTTATAGCTCATTCTACGCGCCCTTACTATCCACTTTTATATTACGGTTATTTTCGCGAAGTTAAATAAAGAAAAATAAATCGATTGTTAACGTTTCGGGTTCGCTGGGACACGCTGTATAATTCAAGAACCACGATTCGGAGAGCAAAATCTGGTAATTGTAAAAAAAATGTAGGTACCCCATAGTGGTAGAAATAGGTTTTGATCACAAATATATCGGGCCTACTTTAATGAATCTAAGACTAGTCTAGACTGCGCTTGTCACGGGAGCCCTCGAGTGCTGCCACACGCGACATAAGATTTTAATCTCCTGACTGCAGTCCACAGCTTGATACGGGACCCATCCCTGCTCCGACTGGCCCAGAATTCGCTTAGAACACTAACAATTCATTGGTCCCTTGAGATCGCGAGGCAAGCGGATTCGAATGTGTTGCTGCTAACATTGTCTTTGACACCTAGTCCAGCCGTGATCATACGGAGACGATTCGGCCCAAGCAATATTTGACCCGTGCTTAATTAGAGGGCGCGTTCACACGTAAATCACCCACTCGATACTAAAATACTTGGTTTTGAATGGCCTTAGGAGAATCTGGTATCATTTTATTACATCCTTATTTGACACCAGCGTGAACGATTAGCCAGAACAAGCCTAAACCTGGTACGGAACAAATTCGGCCGGGTCATCAAGTGCTCGCATTGATCGCGGCTTATACGGATCTAAAGGGTGTTTGTTCTGTTTATCGTGTTAAGGGTCTCTACCTGGTAAAGACGATACAAATCCTGCCCGATATTTCACCCTCTAAACGTCCTATTTTATGCTTAGAATTACTACAAATCGAACGAGACACGAACAATTTAATTACACACAGAGTTTTCAGTTATTTATCAACAGTTTTCGTTGTACAGTTCGTTGACATTGCGATAGATGGCGCATCGGTAGCTATAAACCCGGCGCGTATTTTTCGTTGAATCGATACGCCTTTATGACTAGTACATGGAAAAAGCTATAGATGGCGTAAAGGTAGTAAGCACGGTACAAGTAATTATATTCTATTAAATAAATGCAATAATTGGTTTTTAACTAATTAACGATAATTAACTGTTTATTCGATTAGCTCAGAAAACTGATTATCTATCTATAGCAGGACCGGCAATTCTTAAATAAATAAACATAATTTCAGACCGGCGGTTTAATTTCAAACGTAACAAAAAAAATATTCAAACAAATTACAACCTATTTTCAGAACGTGTGCGCACAATTATATGTATATATGTGTGTGTATAAATAATTTAATCAATAACATAAATAATGTAAATCTACGAGTTTTCTCAATAAATAAATTCTTACTAAAGGCAAAATGCATCCATAGTCTTTAAACGTACATTATAGTGTCATATTCATGTGCAACTGTTACAATAGCAACACCTGAGTATAATATATATTAGTATATATATTATATTATATTATATATTGCTGCCTTAAGTTACACAAAATGTTAGATCAGAAAGCATGCAAAGCACAAACCACTGACCACAGCGTCCCTTAACACCGACTAGGCCCACATCTACAACACTAACGCCCCCAAGCGATCAGACATTGACTGACGCCCCCCTATCAGTGACAGAATTAACCATCCCTCCCCCGTAACTAAACTCCATTCATTCATACAATTAGTATATACAGCTTCAATCAAACTTATGCACCAGCACAGACGGCATCAGCATCTGATTACGCTCAGTTTCACAGCACCAGCATCCGATTACACTGACAGTTCTACTGAACCAGCATCTGTATACTGCACCTGCGCATATACTAGAATTCAAATGCATCGGCATCTGACTACTACTAACCAACATTTCTGTTGCGCTTACTCTCACTTACAGTTCTTACTGCAACCAGCAGCTTTTACACACAACCCTCTCTCCTCCCCCTCTCCTCTCCCCTCTCTCCTCTCCCCTCTCTTCCCTTCACTCAACCAGTTATAATATTTATCCATTAAATATAATAGTATATATATATATATATATATATATATACATATGTTTATATAAATATCAACCCCCTCCCAATGGTACTACACACAAACCCTCCCCCACACACTCCCCTCCTCTCCTAGACTCCCCGAACCCTCCCCTGCACAGACTCAAAGGACAGCCCTCCTAAAAACTCTCCCCTACATCTCAAGCAAACCCTCTCCTCATCCAACTCATTAGAATGACTCAAATCCAGCAACCCTCTCCGACCCCTCGGCACCCCTCCCCTTATTGCCCCTCCCCCCTCCCTCCTCTTCTAATAAATATCCGTCTGTTCCTCCCTGCGTCCTCTCTGATTAATCACCACCTTCGAATGAGTAACGATATTTTTGCCGTTCGGCCCGGTTGCTGGCCCGGTCGACGCCGGGTTCGCAGGCGTCCCGTACGAGCGAGATTTACCCGACTCTAAACTACCCGTACTTTCACTGTCGCTCGACGATGTTTTCTCTTTCGTATCCGTGGTGATGATCGTTGACGCGGCGCGTGCTCTGATCTCCGGGCTACGCACGACCTGACGTAAGTTGATGTTCTGCTCTTGTAAATCCGGTCGGTTCAAGTTCGAGTAAACGCCGGCCATTAGATCTTTCTCGAACCGCGACATCCCTCCGCCTCGCGGCGACCTCTGCTGACCGGGCGGCACCGGCAACGCTTCTGATATACCTCCTCGACCTCGAGGAGGTTGCTGCGACGCTGGAGGCGGCGGCAATACCTCAGACATACCTCCCTGACCTCTGGGAGGCTGTTGCGAGGTCGGTGGAGATGGCAACGCTTCTGTCAAGCCTCCACGACCTCTGGGAGGTTGCTGAGAGGTTGGTGGAGGCGGCAATGCCTCAGACATACCTCCACGACCTCTGGGTGGTTGCTGAGAGGTAGGCGGAGGTGGTAGGGCCTCAGACATACCTCCGCGACCTCTCGGAGGCTGTTGCGAGGTCGGTAAAGGCGGAAGGGCCTCAGACATACCACCGCGACCTCTGGGAGGTTGCTGGGAGGTCGGTGAATGCGATTGTAAATTCTCCGATTGCGAGCAGCGAATATTTTCGATGTTCTCGTAATCGCCGTCAGACGTGACAGCGAAACCCTGCCCGGGAATCACCGAAAAACACCTGCTACTGCGCCGTGGCGGGGGTGGAGGCGGCGTCTTCTTCTGAGGTGGCGTCTGCTCGCCGTGTTTACTCATATCGACACCAGGTGGCAGTTGAGGCAGCGGTTTGTTATAACCGGGTATAGTCTCGGCCGGTACCGGCGGGAAGCTGCGTAATTTCGGATGCGGGTGCGGTAGTTCGGTCATATGAACCCACGGATCGAAACTAACGCTCTTTCCGCCCGATTGTTGCACGCCCGCGGCGACCGTAATGACCTTCGCCGCCGGGTTTTCCTCGTGGAACGATTGCGACATGGTGGCGCCGCCGGTTGTCGTCGGCGCGATCGTCTGCCCGCCGTGGTACGAATTCGACATCAAACCGGGCATCGCGTAGTGCGCCGATAACCCGCTAGACGGCGCCGTTGCCACGTTCACGGACGGCTCCGCCTCTTTGCGTAGATCGTCGTGGAACGAAGCCGACGCGAGGACCGCGTTGCGTGGAATCGAATTATTCGTCGTTTCGGCCATCGATAGAGGGCGCTGTCTGAGCGTGTACGGCGAGGCTGGCTCCGACTTGGAACGTTCGAGGAGAATCTGCGATTTAAGCAGCAGCGGAGACGCGTACAACGACTCGGAGCCACCCGTCGTTTTAACCAACGAGCGTTGAACGTTCGCGTAAATCGATTCCGCTCGTGTCGGATACAGATTCGTTTGAGCGTATAACGGATCGGTGGCGCCACCTGCCGGCGACGATATCGACCGACCGTAATAACCGTCGAAACCGGAGGACGCGGGCGGCGGCGAGAACGACGACATGACGACCGCCGGCGGATTGCGTAACGGCGACGTCGACGACGGAACGGTGATGTATTCGACGGGCGCCGGTTGAATCGTCAAGGTCGTCATCGATTCGCGTTGAGGGAAATCGGAATCGCGTACCGGTATTTCGTTTATACCGATCGGCGTCTGCTGCAGCTGCGCGGTCGTCGCGGCGACGGAATGAGCAGACGCTTTTTTAACGATCATCGCAGACGAATTCGAATTATTCTCGACGATGAATTTCACGTCTGCTTTGACGTCTTTACTGTCCTTCCTAGGGGGCGTTTTCTGTCCTTTTTTCTCCGTCTGCTGCTGCTGCTGAACGTCTGCCGTTTTCGATGATTCCGCCGCCGCCGCTGCAGATGTCTTATCCGACTTCTTCGACTTCCCGGCCAAAAATCCGAACCGCGACGTCGTGCGCTCTTTGTTCTTCTCTTTCTCCCGTTTCTCTTTTTCTTTCTCTTGTCTCGCGCGTTCTTTCTCTCTCTCTTTCATTTTCTCGCGCTCCCGTAGAATTCGTTCTTTCTCTTTTTGCTGACGCATTTTCTCCAGTTCTTTTTCTTTCAATTTCGCGCCTTTTTCTTTCGCCGCTTTTTCCTTCGCGCCGGATTTACCGTCCGTCGACGACGAGCCGTCCGACTTTTTTCCCGACGATCCGGTCGGCGTTCGCGCCGAACTACTACCGCTGCTACTAGCACCGCCGGGACTACGCGACGCCGTACCGTTACTCGAAGTCGGCGTGCGCCCGCCACCGCCGTTCGTCGTCGGACTCTGCCCGCTAGGTGGCGTTGTCGTCGTCGATAATTTTTCGCCGGGTTTCGTTTCGCGCAGGTTTTTGCTGGCGATCTCAAGCGATTTCTCGAATTTTAACGCTTCTTGAGAACACTGGATTTTTTTCATGCGTTCACGAGACGATTCAGCCGCCTGCGGAGAGAGAATTGAAAGATAATATTCGGAAGAACAATATTCTACAAGTAGAGCAGTTTAATTAACTTTAACCTGTATGGGCTGGTTTCAAAGGTCACTTTTAACTTGAAAGTGTATGGGATAGATTTATAGACCAGTTCTAATATGAACCCTGCAGGGGCTGGTTTTATAGACCAGTTTTAACTTGAAGCCTGCAGGGACTGGTTTTATAGACCAGTTCTAATATGAACCCTGCAGGGGCTGGTTTTATAGACCAGTTCTAATGTGAACCCTGCAGGGGCTGGTTTTATAGACCAGTTTTAACTTGAAGCCTGCAGGGGCTGGTTTTATAGACCAGTTCTAATGTGAACCCTGCAGGGACTGGTTTTATAGACCAGTTTTAACTTGAACCCTGCAGGGACTGGTTTTATAGACCAGTTCTAATGTGAACCCTGCAGGGGCTTGTTTTGTAGACCAGTTCTAATGTGAACCCTGCAGGGGCTGGTTTTATAGACCAGTTTCAACTTGAACCTTGCAGGGACTGGTTTTATAGACCAGTTTTAACTTGAACCTTGCAGGGACTGGTTTTTATAGAACAGCTTTAACTTGAACCCTGCAGGGGCTGGTTTTATAGACCAGTATTAACTTGAACCCTGCAGGGGCTGGTTTTATAGACCAGTTTTAACTTGAACCTTGCAGGGACTGGTTTTTATAGAACAGCTTTACCTGGCACCTTCGAATAACTTGCATCGAATTTTTAGCTCAATGTTTCATGTTCAATAAAATCATCCCTAGATTTTTCAACTTACAATCCCAATCTTTTCAATTGCTTTCAATCTACTGACTAATCCATTAAAACAAATTCATCGTAAAATTCAGTCCTATTTAGAAAGTGACAGTAAAAAGGAGGGCTCCGATTAAATGGTGGCTCACCTCGACACTCTGCATCCGAGCGTCGTGGTCGGGAACCATCGCTTGTATATTCGCTAATATCGCGTTTTTATCCTCCTGTTTCGGCGATGCGTTCGTGTGAAAATTCGGAGGATTCGGAACCTGATTTTCTTGCACGGTCGACAATCTGAAAACGAACGACAGACGTTAACCAGCCCTGGTGAGTGAGTATCGAATGACGAAAGCAGCAGCAATGCGCGATGATCTGGACCCAGTTCCTCAGCCGACTGGTCATAGATTACAAACTAATGACTGACACTTTTTTCTCATAATTTTCACACAATTTCATGATTTTTCACAGATTTTCATTATTTTTCACAACTTCTTAAGCAGACGTCGTCAATTCGACCCCCAGTAATCTATACGGATTTGAAAGCACAAACTTTTGTTACCTTTTTAGAGTATAAAGCGTTCCTGTGAGTTTCTTACATCGACGCAAACAGTTATCAATATGTTCCGGTTCTTCGCGCAGAAACCTGCAACAAAACCAACAATGATTATAGATAGATACATATCGCTACGACAACCAGTACGGAAAATAGCGATAAGAACTTACGTTTCCTCCCTGACTACTATTTCCATCTCTCCGGCCATCACCGATTTCATCTCATCCATCAGTTTAGGGAAAGTTCCTGTCAAAATACACACATAGAATATCTTGAAAATATCTGGATTTAAATTTGACTGGACAGTTAATGGATTACTGTGTTCCTTAGCAGGGATTTGAAACTGATAGCATCATGAGACTCTGTCACAGTACAAACCCCTGTCCTAGTAGTCACATCCTCCATCAGCAGGGATTTGAACCTGATGACATCATCATGAGACTCTGTCACAGTACAAACCCCTGTCCTAGTAGTCACATCCTCCCTCAGCAGAGATTTGAACCTGATGACATCGTGAGACTGTCACAGTACAAACCCCTGTCCTAGTAGACACATCCTCCCTCAGCAGGGATTTGAACCTGATGACATCGTTAGACTCTGCCATGCTTCTCGTTTACCATTGTATACCTTTACCCACCTTTTAATTCAGCTAATGATCGACTGACTTGACTGAGAGATAAAGCTAAAGCTTCGATATCATTTGGAATCACGCGACATCTCTTACTGACGACGCCATTCCTTAAATCTTCGACAGCCGACTCTAAATCACTAAAAATAAAACAATTCATTCATTAAAACTATAAAAATAAAGTCCTGGGGGGTTTGTAGGGAGTTGGGGAAGGGGTGAGGGGGAGTGATATTTACCTGAGTTGATGACTGACGCGCTGTGAATCTGACTGATACAGTGTTATACTAGTATTCAGTGTTTGTCTCTGAGCTCGCACTGTGAGCCCGGATGGGGGAGGGGGAGTGTTGGGGGAGGGGATGAGGGGAGTGATATTTACCTGAGTTGATGACTGACGCGCTGTGAATCTGACTGATACAGTGTTATACTAGTATTCAGTGTTTGTCTCTGAGCTCGCACTGTGAGCCCGGACGGGGAGGGGGAGTGTTGGGGGAGGGGATGAGGGGAGTGATATTTACCTGAGTTGATGACTGACGCGCTGTGAATCTGACTGATACAGTGTTATACTAGTATTCAGTGTTTGTCTCTGAGCTCGCACTGGTTGATCATTAGCACCGGGAACGGCTCCTATAATTCTCTACAAACAAACAAAAACAAATACTATTTGAGACTGGAGCGAGATGAAAGGTTGTGAAGAAGGAGAGGTTTGGGGAGGAGTGTGGACAGAGAATTCACCGGGAATTGAGTGAGGTTTGAGCAGTGATTAGGTTAAGAGAAGCAGTAAGAGGTTTGAGGGATGATTTGGGAGGCAAATGAGTTTAGGAGGGAGGCAAGGAGGTTAGGTAAGGAGGTAAGTGATATTTGAGGCCGGAGCAGTGAAGGCAGAGAGAGTTTGGGGAGAGGAGAGAAGAGGGAGGCGCAAAGAAGAGTTTGGGGAGAGGAGGAGGTGAGAGGAGAGGAGGGACAAGTTGTGAAGGAGGGAGGGAGGGAGGAGTGTGAACCGAGGAGCAAGAAAGAATTTAGAGAGGTTTGAGCAGGGATAAGATTAGAGGTAGTAAAAGCTTTGGGGCAGAATTAGGAGGTTAATGAGGGAGGTAGAGTTTAAAAGGAGGTTATAGCGAGGGAGGTTATTGATTACCTGTAACTCTTTGCCGGTCTCGTAAATCATGTCTCTCATAGTTTCCGAAGCTGCCAGCTGCTCTCGTCGAAGCTGTTTCACCTCGGAGCTCAGCTCGCGAGCTTTCGAACGCAACGACTGCAACGACTTCTGCGCGTCGGAGTTCAATATCGTCGGAGTCGGAGTTTGAGTCGGAGTCGACGACGACACGTCGGATAAACCTACAATAATCGACAACACGCTCCGTCAGGATTGTGGAATGGAACTGTGGATCAGTTCCGCAGACGAGGGTGGAAATTGTTGACCCAGTTCCACAGTGAGTCAGTCTTGATATCCACGACAGTAGATGTAGTGTGTACCGATAACTGGGTCATTGTGGAACAGGACCCCCCAAAATCAACCTTAGACAATAGTGAAGCTAGGGGCGGATCGTGGGGTCTTACAACGTTTCTGTAAAACAAGTGCCCAATTTTGTTGAAATGGGCAAAAATACGAAATTCTGGACGAAGTGTCTAAAGGGGGCACTGCCAGAATGCCTTTGGATTCATCTCAAAGCTGGGCGCTGAATCAGTGGGATAGAATTGACTGTAACTTAGGCTAATAACCATCACCCCTAAACCTGACCCCATTAACAATGTGAATTCAACGATGAGAGAAATGTAACTAGTCAAATTACAGTTTCACTCAGTGGAATACTACGGATCTTTAGTTACAAATCTAACCGCTAGGTGGTGTTCATCAGCAGACGGTTATTATTACAGTTTTTCTCCGATAGATGGCGTTCTAACCGATATGCAATAGCAGACTATATCGAGAAGCAGTCACTCGAAAACATTCAAAGCAAAATCCACTCACCACACATTGCATACAGTCACAAACAATGTTTAAACATTAGTCCTCTAAAACCGATCCCAACACCTTTAGTTAGAGAAAGGGGGCCAGGCGGGGCCTGAACAGAAAGGGGATCAGGGCCAAGCCTAGCAGCTACTCAACTGAAGAGGTTCAATACCCAAGCTCGATATCTTATACCCCCGCAGCAGCGGAGTCCGATCTGAACTACCGAAATACAAGAACAAAATTTACAAATAGGGAACCGCACACCAGCTATCCCACCAGATGGCGTCGTAAGCACTCAGTCATAATTGATGAAAAACCTTTGAACTGAATTCCTAGGCTGCAGAATCCATACATTATCACAGGGCCATAATTGATTCATTTAAGAGAAAATTTCATTCGATTTGAATTGGATCCTTATGGGATCCTCACTTGCCATAAGTGGAATCATTGATTGCCAGTTCCCCTTTGTTTACAGAATTTCAAAGTTTAGCCGGCTAACATGCTGAGATCCCCTACGCTATGATACTGATGCAGGTAGGGGGTTAGAGAGAGAGACAGAGAGAGTGAGTGAGTTATTTCTATCACCTCGCGGTAAATTATGCCCAATACAGACAATCACACACATGTCTAAAACACTGCCAAAATGAACCCAGTTTCCACAGCTGCGGAATTATTCATCCACAACCGTGGAACCGAGCTCCTGAAGCCGAACTGTACGTAAATAATAATAACAGCCTGTAACATGTAAATATATCGACATGTGCATGTATATCTAACATGTACATGTACCATTACAGGTGACATGAAGCTTAGAAACTTTAACATGTGCATGTCACATGAGGCACATGACATGTAACATGTGCATACACATGTAGCTTAGTAACGTAACATGTACTGTGTGAAGCTTTACACACGTTCGTGTGACTCTTTTCGTAAGAAGTTTCGCTGGGAAAACATGTAAATGTTTCAGTAAAACATGTACATGTGCCTGTAACATGTAGATGTTTTAGACATGTACATGTTGTTAGATGATAATACCTGGTTTTAACGAGGCGGGAGGAAGACATTGTCTCTCCTTACGGTCAACTGTAAACACAACAAATATATCAAATAATCACCTCTCAATGTAAGACAGAGAGAGAGGTATAGATAGAGAGAGAGAGAGGTTGGGAGAGGTTGGGAGAGGTACTTACTGCCGGTTGTTTGTATCGACGATGAGTCGGATATAATACTATTACGACTAACGGTACTAGCTCTGTCCGAATCCTGTATCACCACTGATTGTTGAACCCACGCGGTCAGCGACGCTAATTGTGCTTCCATTTTAGCCATTCTATCCCTGAAACATACGATTGAACATATCATCTTAACGGCGCTACCGTTTATCAAACCTATTAGACTTTATCCCTAGTAGTAGCACGCACAAGTGCTTATCAAAGCCTAAGATCCCGACAGATGGTTTAAAGCTATCAGTCTTTCACCAGTCTCTCATCAATGCACAGTTCATGATACACCAATTGAAGCTGATTGGGTTGATGGTAAACTGCTAATAATACCCTGAGTGGCACTCAGCGGTTTGAAGGTAGCCTGCCCTGAGTGGCACTCAGCGGAATTAAAGGTAGCCTGCCCTGAGTGGCACTCAGCGGAATTAAAGGTAGCCTGCCCTGAGTGGCACTCAGCGGATTGAAGGTAGCCTGCCCTGATTGATGGAGCTCAGTGGATTGAAGGTAACCTGCCCTGATTGATGGAGCTCAGCGGATTGAAGGTAGCCTGCCCTGAGTGGCACTCAGCGGTTTGAAGGTAGCCTGCCCTGAGTGGCACTCAGCGGTTTGAAGGTAGCCTGCCCTGATTGATGGAGCTCAGCGGATTGAAGGTAGCCTGCCCTGAGTGGCACTCAGTGGATTGAAGGTAGGCCGCCCTGATTGATGGAGCTCAGCGGATTGAAGCTAGCCTGCCCTGAGTGGCACTCAGCGGTTTGAAGGTAGCCTGCCCTGAGTGGCACTCAGCCAGCCCTGATTGATGGAGCTCAGCGGATTGAAGGTAGCCTGCCTGATTGATGGAGCTCAGCGGATTGAAGGTAGCCTGCCCTGATTGATGGAGCTCAGCGGATTGAAGGATGAATACTCACGTAGACTGTCCGTTTCGCGGAGTTGAGCTGCCTGAGTTTGCGCCGCTGTTCTGTTGATTGTCTGCTATTATCTGCGAGTGATAACTGTTACTGTGCGGTATTAGGTGTTCGTGTAACGAACCGGTGCTGCCCCCTGCCGTATTAGGAACGCATGGCACCGAGTGACGATGGTTCATCAGAACCCCGCCGCTGTTTACACGTTCTAGATAAAATAAACAAAAATATTCATGCATAATAGTACCAGTAAGGGCCACCAGGGGCAGAGATAGTCTAAGGGCAAAGAAAATCTAGGGGCACCACCAATAACTACAAGGGGAACACTAGGGCCGATAGAAATGTTTAAGGGTTCCACAAACATGAGGCATGAACTTCGTACGTGGGAGCATACAATTCAATTAATTTTAATGACCACTAGGGGGAGTTACATCCCCTTCAAATTTTGAGGAAGCTTCCGGACCACTTTCATATCCCAATTACTGGAGACTTCTCCATCAATCGGTACAGTTTATCTCGGTAAAATCATTAATTCGGTGGTTTCGTGAACAAATTCTTATCCTTTACATTACCTAAACTTAATTCCTATTCCTAATTTAGCACCCTCCCTAAAAAATCCCAACTGTATCCATTTAGGCAAAGTTTACTGTACAACTAAAAACTAGACAAATACTTTTAATTCCCTTTTAAGAGTTTTATTTCAAATTTAAAGGATTTTCGGGCAAACACTCGAACACCTTTCAAAGCATTTTCCATTTAGAAGTTTTTTAGGAATCAAAGAGTCGTAGGGACTATGTTACAAGACTTAACTCCCGTTTAAGGACCCACTGGACTTGTACGATGATATAAGTCAGTATAGGGGGAGACACTGATGAATTACGTACCTCTCGAGGAAGACCGGGAACCGGATCGTTGAGGTGACTGCGGTAATGATGACGGTTGTTGTCTATAGGGGGAGCCGCAAGGACTCGGTCGATGTTGCGGTAGCGGAGAATGTCCATTCTGATAGTGTGGAGGGTAGTGCTGAGGTGAATGTGGACTTCGAGGCTGAAAATAAACAACGGAATTTTAACAGAATACGTAGCAATGAATGGCGGAATACAGAATAACAATAATAATGTTAATAATAATAATAATAATAAAATAATAATGATAATAATAATAATAATAAGTCTTAAATAGCGCTAATTTAGCTCATGAAAAACCTTAATCATATTTCTAGAAATAGATGTTGAATAATAATAATAATAATAATAATAATAATAATAATAAAATAATAATAATTATAATAATAATAATAATAATAATAATAATAATAATAATAATAATAATGATAATAATAATAAATGTCTTAAATAGCGCTAATCCAGCTCATGAAAACCCGCTCAGAGCGCTTAACATAAAAGCCTCATTAAAGAGGAAATGTTTAAGCTGCCTCCTGAAGATCTCCAAAGATGGTATAGACCGGAGGAATAGAGGAAGCAAACATTTTGAGACCAATATGAATGATTTAGCAACCTTATAGATCAAAGAGTCCAACCGTTGAGACATTCTAAACGGTGTTTAAACCTGTACCTTAAATACCTAGGTATAAACGTATTTCGCAATATAATTCAGGAGCAGATCGAGTATCTGATTCAGGGAGGGGTGCATTCCCGAAATAGGGCATATCCCTCATTGAAAGCGCACCTGATCATCGGAAAACATATTACCTTATTTTATGAAATTAAAGAGAACGTGTTTATATGAATTGAAACTTTGTATGCATCGGTTGATAATTTTCATTTTCCCTCAGAATTTCAGGGCAACTTGACTCTTCAGGGATGCACACCCTGCACTTCCCCTCCGGTCTGCCATCGCTGATAGCTCTTCCCCCTATTGGTGAAGTTTCTAACTAACCTCATGCATATAAACCTGCTGTGGACTAGCTAGACTGGAGGTATAGCTCGACGACTTGGATGGTGGTTGATTTAAACTCTGACAGCTGTTCGTTAACGGATTGCCGAATTGATCCAATTCTTGTATCTTTAATACTGAACGGTCTTGTATATCTCTGTAATAAACCATCGATATCACTCTCCGTCACATGTACATGTTATCCATAACATGTACATGTTAACCATAACATGTACATGTTTCTAACACATTTATACGAAAATGTACACATTGCCTTCATGTTTCAATCACATGAAGTTGCGCACACGTTTCTTGTAAAGTTGTAAATGTTTTCCACAAATTTAAATGCTCCCAATTCAATATCTCAATGCGATAGTAGAAACATGTAGATATGATAGAAACATGTAAATGAACATGTACATGTGACAGAAACATGTATAGGAATAATAATAAATGTTTCTATACATGTTTTGGGCATTTGGCTAAAATTAAAGTAATTTCAAACACCTTTGAAAGAAGTTTTTAAGGAATCAAGGAATCGTAGGGACCCTGTAAAACATGATTCTATCACATTTAACCCTTTCAGAGCTGACTAATTAATACCCTATAGCGCTGGAGATAATTTGAAAATTTTAAGAAATTCCAACCTAGTGTGTTGAATAACGGGAATACCACTATAGTGCGTCTACACCGCAGTGCGGTGTATCGTTAGTTACTAGTATTTCACTATGTTTGACAGATGCTGCCATTTTTCAAGAGAGATAACTAATTACATCAATACACTGCAGTGCGGTGTACTAGCAAAAATCCGTCACTGATTAATGCACCGCACTGCGGTGTAGATGCACTGAAAGGGTTAAGTTACATTGATTGATGCTTAATAATTATATATAATTAATCTATATATCATTTATTGTCAATAATAATTATATTTCAAGGCGTCTAAATTAAACATTTCACGATAATAAGTAATTACTAATTAAATCAATACACCGCAGTGCGGTGGACTAGCAAAATCCTTCACCGATTTATACACCGCACTGCGGTGTAGACGCACTGAAAGGGTTAAGTATCACATCTAAAATTAAACACGAATTGTGACGCTCAGAATACCGAGCAGCGTTCTCTACGTACCTGACGTGTTCCAGTTCGTAGTAAACGTTGCGTCGTTCGTCCAGAACGTAGATCTTAACGCGCGGAGAATCGAAATACTGCAACGTCAGTTTCCTCGAGAACGAACGCACGAACAACGCCTTCACCGTGTCGATGTGCGTGATCTCGTTCGGCAGTATCGCGCGTTTCGTTTCATCTCGAAATATCAGAAACACGACCCCTTTAGAGAAAATAAACGAAACAATTATCGCAAACGTTATTTCGGTTTCTCCGATGAAGTTTAGCCGAAATTTCGCGAAAGCGTCAACTGCCGGTTAACTGTTTGTTAACTCCAAATACTGAGATTGTTATCAGCGTGGACCAGTCACGTTATGAAGCCGGGTATCATTGCCCCTGACTCGGGATCCACACCTTCTGATTCAGCTTGATTTCGGTAGCCGGATTCGGACCGCAGCGCTCTCTAAATAGAATTCCGGTAGCTGACTGAACAGATGCAGTTTCCGTATACGAGCACATGTGGTTTAAATCCGGTAGCTGAGTCTAGACAGCTGCATTCTCCTAGGTTAAAATTCAGTAGCTGAATGAACAGGTGCAGTCTCCGTATACGAGCGCATGTAGGCAGTAGACACACACACACAGGTGCAGTAGCTGAATTAAACAGGCTTTAGTCCAGTAGCTGCGTAGATCTAGACAGGTGTAGTTTCAGTGTACATGTACAAGCAGGCTATCATCCGGTAGCTGCATAGAGACAGGTGCAGTCACTAGCAGGCTATTATCCGCTAGCTGCATGTGCAGTCACAAACAGGCTGAAATCCAGTAGCTGCGTATAGACAGGTGCACTAGCTTAAATCCAGCAGACAAAATGCCGTAGCTGTCATGTAGACAGACAGATGCGATGGCTGAGACAGCGTACACGTTAAATTGCAGGTACGAACGTATTACGCGGACAGACAGACAGACAGACAGACAGACAGAACTCAGACTAGTGATACTCTGCTCTACACGACAACGACGACAATATCAACGACCGAGTGAGAGAGTGAGAGAGAGAGTGAGAGCAAGCCCTCTCTCTCTCTCACTCTCTCTCTCTCACACTCTCTCTCTCAGCAGACACTCACAGTGTCTAACACGATTGACTTGAGAGAGAAATCGTTCATACAGTGATTGATGAGTTTAAACACAGTCTCACACTCACTCTCTCATATCAGACATCGATCCATGCAAATTATCAAACATCCACAGATACTCATACTGGATACTGATACATCGCATACTGATACATCGCATACTGATACATCGCATACTGATACATCGCATACTGATATATCGCATACTGATATCTCTGATACTCATACTGGATACTGATACATCGCATACTGATACATCGCATACTGATACATCGCATACTGATACATCGCATACTGATACATCGCATACTGATATATCTGATACTCATACTGGATACTGATACATCGCATACTGATACATCGCATACTGATACATCGCATACTGATACATCGCATACTGATACATCGCATACTGATACATCGCATACTGATATATCTGATACTCATACTGGATACTGATACATCGCATACTGATATATCTGATACTCATACTGGATACTGATATATAGCATACTGATATATCTGATACTGGATAGTGATACATCTGATACTGATACTGATACATACTAGACTCTTAAAACAGTGCAATGACACAGCACATACAACAGTGTGTCTGAGGCTCTCATCCGGTAGCAATACCACAATACAGTGGCACACTATACCACAACTTCACAGGGTGCACCGCGTCTGGTGGAATGGTACAATCATCATACCATGTATGATAGTATTGGTACTATAGAGTGGTATACTACATCATAATGTGCCTACTATCAGGCTGTAACATGCTTTAGCAACAACCCACTGGACGCAATCGTAACCTTGCCAAACTTATCATTTTATATCGATATATCAGATATCAATATCGTGTAATTGATACATCAAGTATCGATATCTTATATTGATATATCAATATCATTTCTCTGATAGTTCAATAACGACGAATGAAATGGAATATGCCGGTAGTTATAACGCACATCTATTCTAACCCAGACTATTTCACCATCTATCTCGCACCGGAGTTGAACCGTTAGACTTAATTCAATAATAGGACTGACATGAGCTCAGTCTCACGGGGAACCTCTGTCACTGCTGCGGTAATAGAGTATTCAATATGTGGCAGGTGAGGATCCGCCAGGTGTCGCTAATGAGCAGTAGGACATCAAATACTGCAGCAATAGAGGATTCCACTTGTGGCAAGTGAGGATCCACCAGGTGTCACTAGTGAGCAGTAGGATATCAACTACTGCGACAATAGAGGATTCCACTTGTGGCAAGTAAGGATCCACCAGGTGTCACTAGTGAGCAGTAGGATATCAACTACTGCGACAATAGAGGATTCCACTTGTGGCAAGTAAGGATCCACCAGGTGTCACTAGTGAGCAGTAGGATATCAACTACTGCGACAATAGAGGATTCCACTTGTGGCAAGTGAGGATCAACCAGGTGTCGCTAGTGTGCAGAAGGACATCAAATACTGCCGAAATGGATCCCCCAGGTGTCATTAATGAGCAGTAGGACATCAACTACCGTGGCAATAGAGGATTCCATATCTTGTGGCAAGTGAGGATCCACCAGGTGTCGCTAGTAGTGTTCAAGTTACGCTCAATTTCTTCTACATTTGTTAGAAATAGAATAATTTTTTGAAAACTCCACCAATCACTGAGCAAAAATAATGAATTTGATGAGCGTTTGGTGACGGGTCCTATAATAATGTGTGGATTCCGGAGCCTAAAAATTCAGTTCAAACAATGACCTAATTTTGACTCGTCGCGATTGTCGCGCCATCTGGTGGGATAGCTGGCGTTACTTACCGAGCGGTTTCTCGTTGGTTCTCGACGTCGTTCGAACTACCGGTAAAGTCGAGCGTTCTTTACCGCCGCGAATGAATCCGGCTTCCCTGGCGGCGTCGTCCATATCGTCTTCATACCGGTCGTACTGCATGCACTCTCCAGCTGCTCCGGTAGTTCCCGTACCATCAACGCGTGAACTCGCTGTAGCAGGTTTCACCTAAAAAAAAAAAACAAACGTTTCATCGATTATTAAATCTCTACGGCGGCCCGGTTCATAGTCGTGACTTCAGACAACAGTTCGTCCTCAATCTTGAGACCAGTCTTAAGTTGTTAGATTGGCTATAAAACTAAAAAGAGCTTAAACTGGTCTTAAGTTGTTAGACTGGTCTTAAGTTGTTAGATTGCCTATAAAACCAAAATGAGCTTAGACTGGTCTTAAGTTGTTAGATAGGCTATGAAACTAGAAGGAGCTTAGACTAGACTTAAGTTGGTAGATTGATTATAGAACCTAAATGAGCTTAGACTGGTCTTTGGCTGTTAGATCAGTTATAGAACTTAAATGAGCTTAGACTGGTCTTAAGTTGTTAGATTGGCTATAAAACTAAAAAGAGCTTAGACTGGTCTTAAGTTGTTAGATTGGCTATAGAACCAAAATGAGCTTAGACTGGTCTTAAGTTGTTAGATTGGCTATAGAACTAAAATAAGTTTAGACTGGTATCAAATCTAAGTCATCACTTAACCATTCCAGGACAGTTAAAAGAAGAACTCACGAGCTACAAACCCGATTAACCCTTTCATATCTACTAACAACATTTACCTGATGGTAGATAGACTCCGTCTGCCCCATTTAGGTAGCTTTGTTTCGCCGGTACTAAAACACCAGGCGGCGTGCCCAGCTCGGTAAAGTTAAAACCGGCTTAGAGTAAAAAGGGGCCCTTCGATCCTAACATCTTTGATACATTCATTCAGTGGCCCCGGGGCTGGGTTTTATAGATAGATATCAATTAACCGAACCCTCGGGCCATGTTTCGCGAAACTAATTAAGATGATTGAATCAGGGAATAAGAATTAAGTAATCATAATTCTATTTTGCCGCAAACGCGACCCGCGTGTACCCATCATTATAATCCATTCCGAAGAAAAAACTAATCATTTTTCTAATAATCCTAAGAGATTCGGAAGTTCTGAAAGTCTCGATGTCGCTGATGAGTTTTCGCACTCGAACGGTCGCGAGAATTCGATATACGTCATAATCATCGGTTAAACCGCGTCGCACGTCTAGACGCGGAATTAAAAATCCCTTGATGGCCGGAAACAATCCACCGATCAATTATCCCCTCACGTTTGACACCGTTGGGTACATTCCTGCTGATTCCATCATGCGGCGTCGAGCCGGTATTCCCTGTATACTGTCCTGGCAATGAGCTTCACTGAATTATTCCAAAAACAAGAATCTTTTAAACGGTTAAAAATTCACATGCGAATATCTCCTAATAACACAGAGGGAACTAAAATGTGGAACTGGATCCACAGCCAAATTAAACCCACACAACTGTGGCACTGGGTTCAGAGTCAAATTAAACCCACACAACTGTGGAACTGGAGTCTGAGTCAAATTCGTCCCACCCAACTTTGGGACGGAGTCCAGTGACCACTGTTGAACTGGATTCACAGTCAAATTAAACCCTCACAACTGTAGAACTGGATCCAGAGTCCAATTAAACCCACACAACTGCGGAACTGGATTCAGCATCAAATTAAACCCACACAACTTTGGAACTGGGTTCAGAGTCAAATTAAACCCACACAACTGTGGAACTGGATTCAGAGCAAAATTAAACCCATACGACTGGGACTGGGTTCACATTAAATCCACACAACTGTGGAAATGGATCCAGAGTCGAATTCGTACCACCCAACTGTGAGTCCAGTGACCATTGTGGAACTGGATCCAGAATTAAGCACTCAATTGAACAGTAGAATCCAATATAGTGTCACTAGATCCATGAATGAAGATGTACGTACACTCTCTCACTGTTCTCTCCTCTCTCTCACTGTTCTCTCCTCTCTCTCACTCTCACTCTCTCAAACTATGTAACAACAAGAACCTATAATTATATTAGTTCTCATTATTCAAACGTCACATGACATAATAACGTTAACCCTTCAGCGTCCAGCACCGCGAGTACCGAGCACGAGTGTGGCTAAATAGCTAATTGTGTCCCAAGACCGATCTAAAAATAGACGATAGACAGGTTAATCTACAATAGTGGGGGATAAACATCTGTGAATGTGAAAACCTTCTCTCTTTGTCAATGACTCCTTGAGATTCGGTAAAATCATTTATACTGATCTCATTCTCAATGTCTTCAAAGATTCAGTAAAATTATGATTAGTTACTAATGACGACCTTCTCATTCTCGATGACTTCAAGGATTCATTAAAATTATGATTAGTTACTGATGACAACCTTCTCATTCTTGATGATTTCAACGATTCAGTAAAATTATGATTAGTTACTAATGACGACCTTCTCATTCTCGATGACTTCAAGGATTCATTAAAATTATGATTAGTTACTGATGACAACCTTCTCATTCTTGATGATTTCAACGATTCAGTAAAATTATGATTAGTTACTAATGACGACCTTCTCATTCTCGATGACTTCAAGGATTCATTAAAATTATGATTAGTTACTGATGACAACCTTCTCATTCTCGATGAATTTAAAGATTCAGTAAAATTATGATTAGTTACTAATGACGACCTTCTCATTCTCGATGAATTTAAAGATTCAGTAAAATTATGATTAGTTACTAATGACGACCTTCTCATTCTCGATGACTTCAAGGATTCAGTAAAATTATGATTAGTAACTAATGACGACCCCATTCTCGATGACTTCAACGATTCAGTAAAATTATGATTAGTTACAAATGACGACCTTCTCATTCTCGATGACTTCAACGATTCAGTAAAATTATGATTAGTTACTAATGACGACCTTCTCATTCTCGATGACTTCAACGATTCAGTAAAATTATGATTTGTTACTAATGACGACCTTCTCATTCTCGATGACTTCAACGATTCAGTAAAATTATGATTTGTTACTAATGATGACCTTCTCATTCTCGATGACTTCAAGGATTAATTAAAATTATGATTAGTTTCACCATGGACTCAAGAGGTTACTCAATCTCAACAACCTTTTAATTCGCGATGACTTCAAAAATTCAGTAAAATTACGTCTTAAGTCTGAAATAAATAAAGTTTGATCGAGACTAAAGTCTTATCGATTGCGGAGGAAAAAGTCAGCCTCATTATCGGAACATTTAACGCGATAAATGACGTCAACGCCGCAAAGCCATTAGTCCATCGTTTAGTGTGAACTGATCCATAAATAAGTCCGGTTTAGTAGTTAATCGTTAAACGGACTGGCGTGCCGCCGCGTGAAGACACCGACGACTACGGCGTTATTGATCGGCGATAACCTTGAGAACGGCTCAGCGCGTGTTAGTCACCTGCCACAGACGCCTTCATAGAATAATAACACTACTGTTTATAACATCGAACAGACGGACTGACCACTGACTGACACATGGACTAAAACTGATAACAGGACTAAAACTGACACATGGACTAAAACTGATAACAGGACTAAAACTGATAACAGGACTAAAACTGAAAACATGGACTAAAACTGAAAACAAGACTAAAACTGACACATGGACTAAAACTGACACATGGACTAAAACTGACACATGGACTAAAACTGACACATGGACTAAAACTGAAAACATGGACTAAAACTGAAAACATGGACTAAAACTGAAAACAAGACTAAAACTGACACATGGACTAAAACTGACACATGGACTAAAACTGACACATGGACTAAAACTGACACATGGACTAAAACTGACACATGGACTAAAACTGACACATGGACTAAAACTGATACATGGACTAAAACTGACACAATGACTAAAACTGACACATGGACTAAAACTGACACATGGACTAAAACTGACACATGGACTAAAACTGACACATGGACTAAAACTGACACATGGACTAAAACTGACACATGGACTAAAACTGACACATGGACTAAAACTGACACATGGACTAAAACTGACACATGGACTAAAACTGATACATGGACTAAAACTGACACAATGACTAAAACTGACACATGGACTAAAACTGACACATGGACTAAAACTGACACATGGACTAAAACTGACACATGGACTAAAACTGACACATGGACTAAAACTGACACATGGACTAAAACTGACACATGGACTAAAACTGACACATGGACTAAAACTGACACAATGACTAAAACTGACACATGGACTAAAACTGACACAAGGACTAAAACTGACACATGGACTAAAACTGACACATGGACTAAAACTGATACATGGACTAAAACTGACACAATGACTAAAACTGACACATGGACTAAAACTGACACATGGACTAAAACTGACACATGGACTAAAACTGACACATGGACTAAAACTGACACAAGGACTAAAACTGATAAATGACTAAAACTTACAGGCGACCTTAAACATAGTAGTCGGTACTGCACAAAATAATTCAGTAAATAATTGACTGTATACAAATAATTAACCGGGCAATCGAAAATAATTTCAGCAATTATCATCAACATTTATATATATACAAAATAATTGATCAGGCCCGGTTTTCAGCGACGTGTGCCTCGTACGGCGCGTGTGCCTCTCACGTGCGTTCGTCGGTTTCTATAATTACACCCCAGTAAATTATCGTAAATTTTCGCTCTACGTTTTGACCTACAAGTACCGATGCTTGATTACAGTAAAATCACAACAGAAAAATAACGGCGACGATCGACGAGAACGGAGTTGAGCACAGGGCAATGGGGCTGAGAGGGGTCAGGCATCTAGACAGTGTCCAGTTTAAACCACGGGCCGGTTCCATAGTCGAGACTTAAGACCAAAAGTGGTCTTTGATCTTAAGACTCATCTTAGGTTGTTAGATAAGTTGGTCTCAGACTAGTCTTAAGTCTAAGCCATGACTATGAAACCGACCCCAGTAGTCAAGACTCAAGTCTAAAAGTAGTCTTAAGTTGTTAGAATTAGATCGGCATTATTAGAGCTATGCTAGTCGGCCTCTAGGGGTGAGGGGGCTAGGAGCAGTTCCTAGACAATGTCAAGGGGGGAAGGTAGGTGGGAGGCACAGACGGATCGCAAGTTCAGGCAGACAGATCTCAGATTTGGGCAGACTGGTCTCAGATTCGGGCAGACGGGTCTCAGATTTCGGCAGACAGATCTCACATTCGGGCAGACGGGTCTCAGATTTCGGGCAGACGAGGCTCAAATTCAGACGGACTGATCGGATTCAGACGGACTGATCCGCGATTCTGGTTGCCGTCTAATCTGATAAATGTCTTCACGACCGCAACAACGAGGCCATTAGTTCCCGCCATTAGCGTGCGTAACCATGGTGATAAGAATAGACCGAGATTACACGGGAAATTCGGGGATTTTACGACGATCAAATCTAAACGAACAACATTCGGAATACAAAAAAAGAAACTGCAGAACACACAGTTCATTCATACACTGAGAATATCCATATTATTGTTAACTTATCAAAGTTATCCCCGGGGTCTGGTTTTAAACACAGAGTATCAACGTTATCCCTAGGGATAGATCTTCAACCTGGGCGGGGTTTAATAGACCGTGTTCAAAGTTATGCCAAGGGATAAATGCATTACCCGGGCCTGGTTTTATAGACTGGGTATCAAAGCCATCCCTAGGGATAAATCCTTAGCCTGAGCCTGGGTTTATAAACTTGATATCAAAGTTATCCCTAGGGATAAATGCATTACCTGGGCCTGGTTTTATAGACTGGGTATCAAAGCCATCCCTAGGGATAAATCCTTAGCCTGAGCCTGGGTTTATAAACTTGATATCAAAGTTATCCCTAGGGATAAATGCATTACCTGGGCCTGGTTTTATAGACCGGGTATCAAAGCCATCCCTAGGGATAAATCCTTAGCCTGAGCCTGGGTTTATAAACTTGATATCAAAGTTATCCCAAGGGACAAATCCTTAACCCGGGCCTGGTTTTATAGACCGGGTATCAAAGCCATCCCTAGGAATAAATCCTTAGCCTGAGCCTGGGTTTATAAACTTGATATCAAAGTTATCCCAAGGGACAAATCCTTAACCTGGGCCTGGTTTTATGGACCGGGTATCAAAGTTATCCCTAGGGATAAATGCATTACCCGGGCCTGGTTTTATAGACTGGGTATCAAAGTTATCCCTAGGGGTAAATCCTTAACCTGGACCTGGTTTTATAGACCGGGTATCAAAGCCATCCCTAGGGATAAATGCATTACCTGGGCCTGGTTTTAAAGACAGAGTATCAATGTTATCCCTAGATAGATCTTCAACCTAGGCAAGGTTTTATAGACTGGGTATCAAAGTTAAGGCTTAATAGTTACCTAAAGGGTAAATCTCATACCTATAACCTAAGCCTGGAATTTACCAGAAATGAACTATTTTGACTGTTAAAGTTGCATTTTACAAAGAAACTAACCACTGGGAACCCGGTATACTAGGACCTCAGTACTGGGACCTCATAACTGGGACCTCATTACTGGGACCTCATAACTGGGACCTCATTACTAGAACCTCAGCACTAGGACCTCAGTACTGTCACGGTATAGTAGAATCTGATGTTTAAACGGTAGTTTAAGTATCTTTGCACTGGACAAACTATAATCGCGAGCAGCGGTTTATTGGAAACTGGGTGAATTTACGATCAACACGAGAATAATTCCAACCGTAATAAAACCTTTCATGATATGAATATACGATAGTGTAATATAGCAATAACATTTCACATTCAACCCATACTAACTATAATCATCGGATATAGGCCTATACAATGAATTATTGGTGGTTTAGAGTCAACTAAAACCCACACAACTGTGGAACTGGGTTCAGAGTCAAATGAAACCCACACAACTGTGGAACTGGATTCAGAGTCAAATTAAACCCACACAACTGTGGAACTGGATTCAGAGTCAAATTAAACCCACACAACTGTGGAACTGGGTCCACAGTCAAATTAAATGCACATAACTGTGGAACTGGATTCAGTCATAAACCCCGCCCCACACACACAACTGTGGAACTGGGTTCGGAGACAAATTAAATTCACACAACTGTGGAACTGGGTTTACAGTCAAATTAAATCCACAGAACTGTGGAACTGGGTCTAGAGTCAAATTAAACCCACAGAACTGTGGAACTGGGTCCACAGTCAAATTAAATCCACACAACTGCCGAACTGGATCTAGAGTCAAATTAAACCCACACAACTGTGGAACTGGGTTCAGAGAAAAATTAAACCCACACAACTGGGAACTGGGTTCACAGACAAATCCACACAACTGTGGAATCTGGTGTGGATGCTACTGTATCATGTAACACTGATGACAGATACTCACATAACAAACAGCGTCGGCGTCGTCGATACTGAACTCGACATTCTGTTTATTCTAATTCCATGATCGGTCGCGGCGTTAAAATCCAGCGTGAAAACCGATGCGTTTATCGAGTAGGAGACTATAGAAGGAGGAACCGATGAGGAGCAGTCCAGGCAGCAGCAGCAGTAGTAACAACGTGTTCACTGCAACATCGAATAAATCAATAGAATGCTACATTACACACAGCAGCAGCAGCAGCAGACGACAGTGTCACCAGTACAGTACACTATACAGCATGATGAGTAACATCTCAAACCACTACTGGACACTGCTGACACTCTACACAAACCAGTTCATTTTCGATGTTTTGACTCCGGCGTCTTAATTGCAAGCCCGGTTTTAGGGACTGGTATTACCTTTAACCCATAGGCTAACTGAATTCATTATTAATTGAGTTAGCCACCGAGTTAAAGGTAATACCAGTCTATAAAACCGGGCCCAGCAACTGTGGAACTGGATCCTGGGCGCGGTTTTACGGACTGGTATTACCTTTAACCCGGAGGCTAACTCAATTCATTTTCAATTGAGTTAGCCCCCGGGTTAAAGGTAATACCAGTCAGTAAAGACCGGCGGCAGTAGAACTGCGGAATTGTATCCATAACTGTGGAACTGAGTCCAAACTGTGGAACTGGTTCAAGAACTGTCGAACTGAGTCCATAACTGTGGATCTGAGTACTGAACTGTGGAACTGGTTCAAGAACTGTGGAACTGAGTCCATAAATGTGGATCTGAGTACTGAACTGTGGAACTGGTTCAAGAACTGTGGAACTGAGTCCATAAATGTGGATCTGAGTACTGAACTGTCGAACTGGTTCAAGAACTGTGGAACTGAGTCCATAAATGTGGATCTGAGTACTGAACTGTGGAACTGGTTCAAGAACTGTGGAACTGAGTCCATAAATGTGGATCTGAGTACTGAACTGTGGAACTGGGTCCAGAACTGTGAAACTGGGGCCACGGAGCCGGCACAGATGATGTTGGACACCCTGAGCACACCAGGGCACAGGTTATTCACAGAACCCAGACCTGTCCCCAGACACTGGACTTGACCCTCTGAGAGCCGAACACAGGATCCAGACCAGTCCGGCTCCAAGTTTAACTCATTTACTGAGACCAGGACCGAGATACAAGGACCGAGAGTCAGGGTTTAAACCGGGCTATAACACCACGCATAATTTCACAGGCTGTGATGGAATTTACGGATTGTTATGCGATGTAACACCAGCTGCGGCGAGTGAGTACACGAGGTAGTCACAGTTCATTCATGACATTAATTCTGTTGCCACGGTAACCGCTGATTCATTGTGTCTCCACGCGTACACGGCCGACTGGTTTACGGAGATCACGTCTAAAATGATCTAGATTATTGGGGAGATATACAGAGGTGTGGAAAGGGAGGTGACAGGGAGGTAGAATAGAGGAGGGAGGTCAAAGGGTTAAGAGGTAAAGCCAGGGAGGTTGGGGATTATGAGGTATAAGAGGTGAGGTATAAGGGATTAGAGGTATATGAGGTTTTAAGAGGTTAGGGGTGTAGAGGTTAAGTCAGGGAGGTTAGGGGATATGAGTAGGTTTTCAGAGGTTAGATTATGAGAGGTTGCTCGAAGAGAGCGAGGTAAAGGGAAAGAGGTGGCAGAAGGAGAAAAAGAGGTTTAGAGGAAAAAAGTCTAAGAGTTTTAGTGAATTTTAGGGAGGTCAAAAGAGGTAGATTGAAGTCTAAGAGGGGCCAAAGGAGGTGTCCAGTCTGTGCTCACCATACCGTACACGGTTTACTGTAGAGGTCAGATCTGTGCCAGGAGGTTTTGTTTGGAGGTTAAAGAGGCTAAGGGGAGAGAGGTAGGCAAGCAGGGAGGTCAGAATTGGGAGTATGTCTACCAGGGAGAGAGTTAAGTGCACCACCCCGATATCAACTTTCCCTCTAACCACCTGAACCGGTAGCGACAGCAGCAGCTATCGGTTCTTAAATCCGCCACTGGGGGCAGCACATACCAGGCATAGATTGTGACGACCGTATAAAAAATACAAAACTTTCGCGAACAAACGGCATCGAAAATAAAAGTTACGAAATTCAACAAAAACACAATTTTCAAATCTCGAAAAAGATGCTAAAATTCTGGCACGAAAAATTGTCTTCTTTTCTTTCTTGTCGGAATATTTTTTTTAAATCAGAAAGAGTGAGGAATTCTTACTGTTTTGTTGTTGTTGTTGTTGTTGTTGTTGTATTTGGGCAGAGTTTGCGACGCTCCAGTTCTGGATGATGAACCGACTCCGACAACCGCTCCGGATCTACTGCTGAACGTATCCGTAGATTTCACCGTCAACTGAACGAAATATCAGGAAAAATAGTTAAACATTTTTGGTGCCTCTAAAGATTTTGAATTTCGTACGCCACTTTGCCTGAAGCACTCAACTAGTTTATTAGCCTTTTGCGAGAGAAAAATTGGAGGTCGAAAGAGGAAAAATGAAAATTTCAAAATAACAATTTTCTTTATATTATTTGAGTATTTCTAGCACAAAGACTCGATCGAAAGTGGGAGAAATGAAATTAACTAACTTTTTGGAAAATTAAGACCGAAATAAGCAAAAAATATATTTTTCTTTTTTTTGGATAAATTGAAATTAAATTTCTTCTCAAAATTTTTTGGGGCATTTGGTTCAAATCAAAGGAGTTCAACTCACGTTTTGTTTGCGTGGTTCGTAATTCTCTTTATCTGAAGAGGACGACGCCGATGAATTTTGCGAAAATCCGACAGTTCTGGAATTCCGAGCGCCGGCGTTGTAGTGCCCCCTGGTGGCCGCAATCGGTAGTTGATCCATAGACGAATGGTAGCTCCACTGCTGCTGCTGCTGCTGCTGCTGCTGCATGAGTTTCGCATCGGGCTGTCTCCTACGGGTTGGTAGAGTAGCCGACCCACTCGTAGCACCGGTCGACAGAGTACGCGCTCGACCTCCCGGGGAAACCCGCTCGCCGGGGGTGGCTCCCCCTAGCGTATGATACCGACGATAATTAACGACGTGCTTCCTCATTTTCCGGTTATCCGTTGCTCCCGACAACGTCAGTCCGAACGAACGCCCGAACTTTAAATCCTGCTCCGTCGAAACTCTCAATCCCGATTGGCCGGTAAACGACGTGCGTGATTGGCTAGAATTCTCCGCGGATATGGCGTATTTACGATCATCCTCGGAAGTAACACGTAATCCGACACCAGGTGGCGCTATTCGAAACCCTTCGCGATTGAAGTCGGGGTTATTTTCGGGCGTAACGCTCGGCGCACACCAATTGACGTAAATCGCCTCGCCGGACTTTTTACCGGCATCAATCTTTGGCGTATCGATACACGGAGGATCTATAATCGATTCGTCTTCGACACCGACGAGATATTCCTGGAACGTTTTCAACGAACCTCCGACCGACAACAGATCATCGCCATGGCAATCCGCCCCGTAGAAACAATCGTCGTCAAGTGCGGTCGTTGCTACGGGCGTTGCTGACGGCAGCGAGAATTTCCGCGCGTGGTATCGCCCGGTCGCGACGCGGGTTTTACCGCCTCCTCCGAAACTTCGACGCCTCGCGACGCAGTTGTCTTCGTACTCCGCGCGACCTCGACTTCGGTAATAATCGCCCGGCGCGTAATTCTCGTAATTCTCGTTGTCGTCGCGGTAACCGACGATTTTGAAATAATCCGAGAAATTGGTCGTCGTCGGCGCGGTTACGACCGATTGTTGCACCTGATCCAATTCGGCGAGAATTCCGCGCAGGTTTTTACCGGCAGCTCCTGCAGCGGCAGGCTGGTGCGCATCGGGTCGTCTGTACCATTCATCTCGCGGATCTACTGCCGGTGGATGCTGCTGCTGCTGCTGCTGATGTAACGATGGTGTTTGTAAATATCTCTGAACGGGAGGAGGTTCAATCCATACTCCTGATGTCGCACCTGATGAGCAGATACCGCTGCTGCGTAGACCTGTTTGTATCTGTTGCTGCTGCTGCTGCTGTAGAGGTCTCCTCACTTCATACGCTGCAAACCAATAGAGACAATTTTTCAAATTCATTTTTGGATTAATAGAATAAAATAACTAAATTATTTAAATTACTTTAATTATTACTATTACTATCAAAAGTAGAAATTCCCAAAAGTTTATACCTTGTTTCTCATTTCTGTGGAGATTAAAAGTTGACCCAACCGGCGACCTATCTACCCTGCACATGTACATTACTTTTTTTAAATCACAATCAAGCTAACATTAACAGACCTGCCGAGTTATGATGTAACGAACTGATTACAAATTCTATTGCAGTTAGGAGAAACAAAGCATCCCTTTATTCTAGCCTAAAATACCACAAAACTTTACGGATTTCAATTAAGATAGAAACCCAAAAAGGCCAAACTTTCCTTGAGAAGTTATTAAAATCGATCTTTACAACAGCTTAGAAAAAGAGGCTTGAACAGGACCTGCGAACTTGTTTAATCAACTTTTGAACAATTTTTCCCTGATAGTAAAGCCTAAGTTGAAGCGACTTTTGAGCCACCCAGCCCTATAACTTCATTGCTTGGATAGTTCTTACAGACACTTAATAGTAGGCCACAAGTTTAGTTGCACATTCACCGGTTTGATTGATGCAAAGATTCCATTGCAATGATTGAAATCTATTGGCAAAACTTGGTCCGACTGCCCGAATAAACCGATTTAAAAGTCAACCACCTCTAAACCCATCTCTCCCTTGCCTTCATTCATTATTAGCCGGCTAACTACAGGTTTTATAAATGTTTACACAAATAATTAGTTAGTATGAAACACCTACCGGTACGGGAGCGTGCAGGGTAAATATTCACAGGTGTGAAGAGAAAGAGAGAGAGTAGAGAGAACAGAGAGGAAGGAATTTGATGATTACATTTTACCAATAACAGATACCATCTGGACAGAGTTAACTATAAAATAGCTGATACATCAATCTGTGTGAATCTGTGAATCTATCTAAGGGAACGGCTCAGATACACGCAGACCAGACACTAAACAGATAGCCGGGCTAGATAAGTAAATAAACTCGCGATCATTTTTTTAAGCATGTTGTATCTTTTATTTGCGTGGCAGTAAAGTGCCGTAGCATGGCGGGCCGTCGTGCTAAAACCCCTCAGCGAGAACACCGTAGCCCGTTCAATAAATTGTAGTAAGTCACAAAATTGACATAAAAAATAGGGCAGCTTCAGATCAATGAGTCGTAGGGCCCCTGATCAGTAGAATCGAAAAAATAAATTGGAAATCATTCCGATTCGAGAGTATCTTTAAATTTGCCAAATTTCACAGCAAGGAACGATAACATTAACAGTCAGGCCTATTAAACTAAATCAATAAAACTTAAAAATCTCACGTAGATTATGGATGAGTTCTGAGCTCCACAATCGGGTAGGTCTACAATCCTTTGAAGGGGGATGGACCTAAAAAAATTGGAATGGGCGCTTAATTTGGAGGCAGATTCTGCAATGCGAGGGCTGCAAGTGTAAAACATTAGAAGGGGGTTCTGGTAGCCGGCCTCCCACAGAAAAGGTAAGACAAAATTAGGGGCTTTTATTGCCCTTTTCGCGGCCCATTTGAGTCTCCAATCCACCATTGGTATTTGGTTTAAAAAGGGATCATCGTATTTTGACGGACAATTTTCTTGAATTTTTCACGCATTATTATAACTCACCCCCGGCAACATCGTTCACTCTCATTGAAGAACGGCTTCTTCTGTGACGCTGCATTTTGTTTTTGGGCCGATACGAAGAAAACCTGTGACGAGAAAATACGAATAAAATCACATCAATTTCTTACCAAAAACTTTGGATCAATAAAAATCAATGCGGCGCTGGGGTTACTGTGTCGAAGGCCGGAATCCAGCGGACCAGGAACCAGATAATAAAATAGGCTACCTAAGGCTCCTCGGCCTACTAAAACTAAAACTAAAAGTTGTATGTAGGCCTACTCTGACTCCTCGGACCCCGTCGGAGAGAGACGGAGCGGAGGGAGGGAGGAGAGTCCAGGACCAATCTGATGAGTCGGGATGGCATTCAACGGCACATTCACTGGCACGCGAGGGCTCAATTAGCCTGCCAGAATCAAATTATTCCACAAAAAAAACAACTAATTAGAATGTCATTTCATTAATTAACCACAAAATTAATTAATTACCTGGGACGGCGAACTGTCAAAGTGGACTGTCAATTCAAATCAAGCGCCCCCACACTTCTCCGGTAATCCTAATCCCCGGACACAGACTTTATATCGGTTTGGACTAAGACACTTCCTCCCTCACATGCCAGGGGAATGCCGATTGGATGAGGAGGACTCCTCGTGAAGTCGGAGGCGTCAGCGGTCGTACTAAAATTTGAAAAAGACTCCGAATTTAATTCATAAATTATTTAGACCCACTTCCGCAGTTCTAGAATTCAGATTTCGCTCGTCAGTTACCCATCGAGAATAAACTAATAATGACTTAAGATTTTAACTCTCACCCGTAATTCATGGCCAGCTGCAATGTCGGTTGTCCACATCAATTAATTCGTAACCGATGTCTAACTTTTTGTTTTTAAGCTTTAGATAGAAATTAATTTCTTGTTGGGTCTCAAACCGTGAATGTTAGTTTATGTATGTATCTATGTATGTATTGTGAAACTCAACAGCCCTCCCTTAATCAATTACTATTCGAACACGGGTCAGGATTCATCCTCAATGTTTTTAGATAACTAACTACTAGTCAAATATCTTCACTCGGTAATTGAGATTGTGTGTAATTAATTATCTTTGTATTGTAATTATCTTGTAATTCGGTAATTTGAAATCGTTTGTAATTAGCTTCGTCTTATTCTATATAAATACCAGTATGATATGTAAATTTAATCACTTGCGCTATGCCTGAAGAGGGGATGATGTAACTCCCGAAAACGTTCGCTTAATAGATATATATATAACTCATTAGAAATTAAGATTTGTACTGTTGTTGCTTCTATGGATCTTGAACTATCTAGACTCTCTACCTAAGATCATTTTGGTTTTGATTAACACAAATTATTCGACACGAGAATCCAGTCAATCATCCCCTTTTCATTGTTATGACACCTTCTAAACATTTCATGGCAGATAGCTCCTAAAATTGAGGAGAAAGTGGTGATAATGGTAAATTTTCTGTATGTAATCAGTCCTTGGTCGTTTTTTCTGGTATTGATTAGGGGGACCGGTTCTTAGGGTGGATACTCATTTATTTCGGGTGGATCAAGGTGGATAAGTGTAGTTATGCATATGAAATGTAAAAAGGTGGATGGGCAAAACCAGTCTCTAATTGACGATAAAGACCGGCAATCAGTCTAGTGCAACACATATCTTAGTTACAGAATCTTGTAAGATTTTGGATACGTGAGATAAAATAGAATATGGAGTTTTTTCTGGGATGGCGTTCCATACGATCTGATCGGACAAACCGCAACTAAGTGCAAAAATTGACCGATACCACGACGATAACAAGCAGTTAACAACCCAATCATTGCTTTATTCACTCGAAGTTTTGTTGAATCGCATTATATAAGAAGAGATGTGAGTTACAGATATGAATTCAATTCGTGCTTTTTCTAAACGTACACACGAACCAGTCAGACTGTCGGTAATCTGAATGCGGTTCAGTTTCATAATCGGATATTCCTTACGATGCACATACAAGAGCTTTTTGGTCACATATAAATTTGCCGCAACAATCACTGGTTTGATAACATCTATTGGTGAAGTGTCCGCAACCTATAAGATAAACAGGCGTACAATTAGAAATTGAATGTTGAAGTAACGCGCTTTTTACTTTAAATGGAAACGAAAAGTTGACGAGAGAAATCCCACAATAACAAAGCCAAAATTGAAAAATTATATATCGGAACGATTGTATTTGAGGAGCGGCGTTTCGGCTAACAACTGTTAACACTGTCATCAGGCGTACTCATATAGTTGCTCCAAATAGTCGAATAGTTGAACCTCGACCGGTAGACCACTGCAACTAGTGACCGTGAATATGCCGTGAGCCCGAACATTGAGAGGTGAGAAAGCACCCGCACAAATCCCAATTTAATCCTCCCCATTCTGAGCGAGTATTTATTTGTCTTGTCTCAGCGTGTTAAAGCTCACTGACAAACCCATTTTCCATTTCTATTTACAGTTATATGCACTCCTGTCAACCTACTGAACTATTTGTTGACATCGTTATTTTATTGAAGTTTTTCGTGAATGCACCTAAATAAAGATTTAACGTAATGAGGAGAGCTAGCGTGTTGTGTTTCACTCGGCGTCTAATTGAGTTGAATAATTCGCCGACGTGAACTTACAGAAACGATGCACGTCGATTTCTGTTATTCATTCGTTCTAATTCTTCAATGAAACAGGTTCAAGACATGTTATGTGCTTCAATCAATAGGCTAGGGGATTCTTGATTTCTACATTAATCTATTTCTTATTGCGCCAATTGAATTTAGAGAAATTACAGGAGAACAAAATGGAAAGTCATCGAAAAATTGTAGACAGCAGATAGCTAGTGTTTTTATGTGTGTACTGTTGCCTGAAATGCATTTTTTTTTCGATTGGTTACTAATTACTTCATGTTTAAAACCTTAACCTATCAATTTCTGTGAAAAAAATCGATGAAATGTATTAGTATCCCATAGTCGTTACTCACCATTTACAACTGACGCGGCACTGACCATAATCATCAGAGCGGCACACGCACGATATATCAAACTAGCCAACATTTTTTGTCACCTACAATTTCAATTCTAAAGAAGTATTTGAAGCATTCTTTATCTCTCATATAACTGATTCTCCCCTCTCCGTTTGTGCTTTATTGACTTTTGCTCGAAAGGATTTTTATTATAAAATTTTAGAGGTTAATTAAGTTAGTTAATTAATATTGCTTTGCCTTGCATTGTATTATAACTACAATCCACTTTCAGAACATGAATCCGAGAAGTTTGGCATACATATCAAGATTTCATTGGGAGAAATCGATCCTAAATATGATCAAATTCAATTATCATCACGAGGATCTCATAGAATATATTCCTTTGTAATCAGACAATTCTTCAGTATGAAATTAGCATACTGCATGAGAAAATAAAACTGATAATAACGTGTCATTTCGAAGACTCATATAGTATATAAACAACAGTATATAAACCCGTATTATAGCTCAGTCGCTCAGCAATCGTTCTATTACAGATGTACTTACTTTGTCTAAACGATGACATCTACCGCAGTTGCTGTTAGTTATGACCAATACGTTTGAATATTTATAGAAGCACAGAAAGTTAATACGCAGTTTGCAGAATTTGCTTTTCTATTCACGATGTTGGTTCATCGGACGCAAATTTCAGTAACTCGAGTCGTAATTGCAGCAGGTGGTAAAATATGAAGCATGAATTATTTTATTTTTCGATCGAATGTCTAGTCATAATATTGCTTGCATTAATAAAATATATAGTTTCGCTTAAATACTGTATTCCTTGAGTTAGTGTAGTTTATTCAACGTTTCGACTTTAGCCTAATAGTCATCTTCAGGAATACTGTATTCCTTGAGCTAGTGTAGTTTATTCAACGTTACGACTATGTCCTAGTAGTCACTTTCAGGAATTCTGTATTCGTTGAGCTAGTGTAGTTTATTCAACGTTTCGACTATATCCTAGTAGTCATCTTCAGGAATACTGTATTCCTTGAGCTAGTATAGTTTATTCAACGTTTCGACTATATCCTAGTAGTCATCTTCAGGAATACTGTATTCCTTGAGCTAGTATAGTTTATTCAACGTCTCGACTATATCCTAGTAGTCATTTTCAGGAATTCTGTATTCGTTGAGCTAGTGTAGTTTATTCAACGTTTCGACTATATCCTAGTAGTCATCTTCAGGAATACTGTTTTCCTTGAGCTAGTATAGTTTATTCAACGTCTCGACTATATCCTAGGAGTCATCTTCAGGAATACTGTATTCCTTGAGCTAGTGTAGTTTATTCAACGTTTCGACTATATCCTAGTAGTCATCTTCAGGAATACTGTATTCATTGAGCTAGTGTAGTTTTTTCAACGTTTCGACTATATCCTTATAGTCATCTTCAGGAATGCTGTATTCCTTAAGCTAGTGTAGTTTATTCAACGTTTAGACTATATCCTAATAGTCATCTTCAGGAATGCTGTATTCCTTGAGCTAGTATAGTTTATTCAACGTCTCGACTATATCCTAGTAGTCATCTTCAGGAATACTGTATTCATTGAGCTAGTGTAGTTTATTCAACGTTTCGACGATGTCCTGATAGTCATTTTCAGGAATTCTGTATTCGTTGAGCTAGTGTAGTTTATTCAACGTTTCGACTATATCCTAGTAGTCATCTTCAGGAATACTGTTTTCCTTGAGCTAGTATAGTTTATTCAACGTCTCGACTATATCCTAGGAGTCATCTTCAGGAATACTGTATTCCTTGAGCTAGTGTAGTTTATTCAAAGTTTCGACTATATCCTACGTAATAGTTATCTTCAGGAATACTGTATTCCTTGAGCTAGTGTAGTTAATTCAATGTTTCGACTATATCCTAATAGTCATCTTCAGGAATACTGTATTCCTTGAGCTAGTGTAGTTTATTCAACGTCTCGACTATATCCTAGGAGTCATCTTCAGGAATACTGTTTTCCTTGAGCTAGTATAGTTTATTCAACGTCTCGACTATATCCTAGGAGTCATCTTCAGGAATACTGTATTCCTTGAGCTAGTGTAGTTTATTCAACGTTTCGACTATATCCTACGTAATAGTTATCTTCAGGAATACTGTATTCCTTGAGCTAGTGTAGTTAATTCAATGTTTCGACTATATCCTAATAGTCATCTTCAGGAATACTGTATTCCTTGAGCTAGTGTAGTTTATTCAACGTTTCGACTATATCCTAGTAGTCATCTTCAGGAATACTGTATTCCTTGAGCTAGTGTAGTTTATTCAACGTTTCGACCATATTCTAGTAGTCATCTTCAGAGAATAATCCTGAAGATGACTACTAGGATACAGTCGAAACGGGGACAGTAGGATTAGGACAGGGTATTTCCGATTGAACGAGGTGGACTCCTCGTGAAGTCGGAGGCGTCCGCGGTCGAACTAAAATTGAAAAAGACTCCGAATTTAACTCATAAATTTTTTGCACCCACTTCCACAGTTCTAGAATTCAGATTTCGCTCGTCAGTAACTCATCGAGAAAAAACTAATAATGACTTTAGATTTTAACTCTCACCCGTAATTCATGGCCAGCTGCAATGTCGGTTGTCCACATCAATTAATTCGTAACCGATATCTAACTTTTTGTTTATAAGCTTTAGATAGAAATTAATTTCTTCTTGTGTTGGGTCTCAAACCGTGAATGTTAGTTTATGTATGTATTATGAAACTCAACAGCCCTCCCTTAATCAATGACTATTCGAACACGGGTCAGGATTCATCCTCAATGTTTTTAGATAACTAACTACTAGTCAAATATCTTCACTCAGTAATTGAGATTGTGTGTAATTAATTATCTTTGTATTGTAATTATCTTGTAATTCGGTAATTTGAAATTGTTTGTAATTAGCTTCGTCTTATTCTATATAAATTCCAGTATGATATGTAAATTTAATCACTTGCGCTATGCCTGAAGATGGGATGATGTAACTCCCGAAAACTTTCGTTTAATGTTTGCTTAATAAATATATATTCATAAGAAAATGAGATTTGTACTGTTGTTGCTTCTATGGATCTTGAACTATCTAAACTCTCTACCTAAGATCATTTTGGTTTTGATTAACACAAATTATTCAACACGAGAATCTAGTCAATCATCCCCTTTTCATTGTTATGACACCTTCTAAACATTTCATGGCAGATAGCTCCTAAAATTGAGGAGAAAGTGGTGATAATGATAAATTTTCTGTCTGTATGAGTCCTTGGTCGTTTTTTCTGGTATTGATTAGGGGGACCGGTTCTTAGGGTGGATACTCTTATTTATTTCGGGTGGATCAAGGTGGATAAGTGTAGTTATGCATATGAAATGTAAAATGGTGGATGGGCAAAACCAGTCTATATTTGAAGATAAAGACCGGCAACCAGTCTATTGCAACACATATCTTGGTTACAGAATCTTGTAAGATTTTGGATACGTGAGATAAAATAGAATATGGAGTTTTTTCTGGGATGGCGTTCCATACGATCTGATGGGACAAAATCGCAATTAAATGCAAAAATTGACGATACCGCGACGATTACAAGCAGTTAACAATCCGATCATTGCTTTATTCACTCGTAGTTTTATTGAGTCGCATTATATAAGAAAAGATGTGAGTTACAGATATGAATTCAATTCGTGCTTTTTCCAAACGTACACACGAACCAGTCAGACTGTCGGTAATCTGAATGCGGTTCAATTTCATAATCGTATATTCCTTACGACGAGATACATTTAAGCATATGAATGTTACATGCTCCATTGTTGCAACAATTGCCGTCGCCGGGAACGCAGGGACTGCCTTTGGGTGTGCAACCTATAAAATAAACAAGCGTAGAATATTAGAAATGGAATGTTGAAGTAACGCGCTTTTTACTTAAAATGGAAACGAATAGTTGAACCTCGACCGGTAGACCACTGCAACTAGTGACCGTGAATATGCCATGAGCCCGAACATTGAGAGGTGAGAAAGCACCCGCACAAATCCCAATTTAATCCTCCCCATTCTGAGCGAGTATTTATTTGTCTTGTCTCAACGTGTTAGAGCTCACTGACAAACCTTTTTTCAATTTCGATTTACAGCTTTATGCACTCCTGATCCTGTCAACCTACTGAACTATTTGTTGCCATCGTTATTTTATTGAAGTTTTTCGTGAATGCACCTAAATAAAGATTTAACGTAATGAGGACAGCTAGCGTGTTGTGTTTCACTCGGCGTCTAATTGAGTTGAATAATTCGCCGACGTGAACGGGAATCTTACAGAAGCGATGCACGTCGATTTCTGTTATTCCTTCTTTCTAATTCTTCAATGAAACAGGTTCAGGACATGCTAAGTGCTTCAATCAATAGGCTAGGGGATTCTTGATTTCTACATTAATCTATTTCTAATTGCGCCAATTGAATTTAGTGAAATTACAGGAGAACAAAATGGAAAGTTCTCGAAAAATTGTAGACAGCAGATAGCTATTGTTTTTATGTGTGTATTGTTGCCTGAAATGCATTTTTTCGATTGATTACTTACTACTTCATGTTTAAAACCTTAACCTATCATTTTCTGTGAAAAAAATCGATGAAATGTATTAGTATACCATAACCATAGTCGTTACTCACCATTTACAACTGACGCGGCACTGACCATAATCATCAGAGCGGCACACACACGATATTTCAAACTAGCCAACATTTTTGTCACCTACAATTTCAATTCCAAAGAAGTATTTGAAGCATTCTTTATCTCTCATATAACTGATTCTCTCCGTGTGTGCCTTATTGACATTTGCTCGAAAGTTTTTTTATCATAAAACTTTAGAGGTTAATTAAATTAGTATTGCATTGCATTGCATTGCATTGTATTATAACTACAATCCACTTTCAGAACATGAATCCGAGAAGTTTGGCATATATATTAAGATTTCTTTGGGAGAAATCGATCCTAAATATGATCAAATTCAATTATCATCACGAGGATCTCATAGAATATATTCCTTTGTAATCAGACAATTCTTCAGTATGAAATTATCATACTGCATGAGAAAATAAAACTGATAATAACGTGTCATTTCAAAGACTCATATAGTATATAAACAACAGTATATAAACCCGTATTATAGCTCAGTCGCTCAGCAATCGTTCTATTACAGATGTACTTACTTTGTCTAAACGATGACGTCTACCTAGCAGTTGCTGTTAGTTATGAGCAATACGTTTGAATATTTATAAAAGCACAGAAAGTTAATACGCAGTTTGCAGAATTTGCTTTTCTATTCACGATGTTGGTTCATCGGATGTAAATTTCAGTAACTCGAGTCGTAATTGCAGCAGGTGGTAAAATATGAAGCATGAATTATTTTATTATTCGATCGAATGTCTAGACACAATATTGCTTCCATTTATAAAATATATAATTTCGCTTATTGTTCAGAAATCCTATTTCAGCTGGGAGAAGTTATCACTCATTGTTTAAGATGTAGTCTTACTTGGAGTAATCAGACTGAAGTCTGATTTCTTCAAGGGTTGATAAAGCTGCTATGTATCGTCCACGTGCTCGTAAGTGCACAAAATGACAACGACGCACTTGCACCAGTAGAATACAATAAGTTCTTTCACAGGACTTTAGATCACACGCAGTGACTTGACTCCAGGGAAACCTGGCAGCATCAGGATTTTGACGCGATATAGATAGAATACCACAATGATAAGGAAAAATGTACTTCGAGATAACTAGTTTATTCAACGTTTCGACAATATCCTAGTAGTCATCTTCAGGAATACTGTATTCCTTGAGCTATTATAGTTTATTCAACGTTTCGACTATATCCTAATAGACATATTCAGGAATACTGTATTCCTTGAGCTAGTGTAGTTTATTCAACGTTTCGATTATATCCTAATAGTCAACTTCAGGAATACTGTATTCCTTAAGCTAGTGTAGTTTATTCAACGTTTCGACTATATCCTAATAGTCATCTTCAGGAATACTGTATTCCTTGAGCTAGTGTAGTTTATTCAACGTTTCGACCATATTCTAGTAGTCATCTTCAGAGAATAATCCTGAAGATGACTACTAGGATACAGTCGAAACGGGGACAGTAGGATTAGGACAGGGTATTGCCGATTGAACGAGGTGGACTCCTCGTGAAGTCGGAGGCGTCCGCGGTCGTACTAAAATTTGAAAAAGACTCCGAATTTAACTCATAAATTATTTGCACCCACTTCCACAGTTCTAGAATTTAGATTTCGCTCGTCAGTTACCCATCGAGAATAAACTAATAATGACTTAAGATTTTAACTCTCACCCGTAATTCATGGCCAGCTGCAATGTCGGTTGTCCACATCAATTAATTCGTAACCGATGTCTAACTTTTTGTTTATAAGCTTTAGATAGAAATTCATTTCTTCTTGTGTTGGGTCTCAAACCGTGAATGTTAGTTTATGTATGTATCTATGTATGTATTGTGAAACTCAACAGCCCTCCCTTAATCAATTACTATTCGAACACGGGTCAGGATTCATCCTCAATGTTATTAGATAACTAACTACTAGTCAAATATCTTCACTCAGTAATTGAGATTGTGTGTAATTAATCATCTTTGTATTGTAATTATCTTGTAATTCGGTGATGTGAAATCGTTTGTAATTAGCTTCGTCTTATTCTATATAAATTCCAGTATGATATGTAAATTTAATCACTTGCGCTATGCCTGAAGATAGGAAAATGTAACTCCCGATAACGTTCGCTTAATAAATATATATTACTCATTAGAAAATGAGATTTGTACTGTTGTTGCTTCTATGGATCTTGAACTATCTAGACTCTCTACCTAAGATCATTTTGGTTTTGATTAACACAAATAATTCAACACGAGAACCCAGTCAATCATCCCCTTTTCATTGTTATGACACCTTCATTAATTCTAAACATTTCATGGCAGATAGTTCCAAAAATTGAGGGGTAAGGTGATGATAATGATAAATTTTCTGTATGTTATCAGTCCTCGGTCGTTTTTTCTGGTTTTGATTAGGGGGACCGGTTCTTAGGGTGGATACTCTTATTTATTTCGGGTGGATAAAGGTGTTTAAGTGTAGATATGCGTATGAAAGATAAAAAGGTGGATGGGCAAAACCAGTCTCTAATTGACGATAAAGACCGGCAACCAGTCTAGTGCAACACATTTCTTGGCTACAGAATCTTGTAAGATTTCGGATACGTGAGATAAAATAGAATATGGAGTTTTTTCTGGGATGGCGTTCCATACGATCTGATGGGACAAACCGCAACTAAGTGCAAAAATTGACCGATACCACGACGATAACAAGCAGTTAACAACCCGATCATTGCTTTATTCACTCGAAGTTTTGTTGAATCGCATTATATAAGAAGAGATGTGAGTTACAGATATGAATTCACTTCGTGCTTTTTCTAAACGTACACACGAACCAGTCAGACTGTCGGTAACCTGAATGCGGTTCAATTTCATAATCGTATATTCCTTACCACGGGACACAAACACGCTGTTCTTGGTCACATCTTGATTTGTTGCAACAATAACCGTTGTGAAGACAGTAACCGCCTAGGTATGATGTGCAACCTATTAAATAAACAAGCGTAGAATATTAGAAATGGAATGTTGAAGTAACGCGCTTTTTACATTTGAGGAGCGGCGTTTCAGCTAACAACTGTTAGCCATCATCAGGCGTACTCGAATAGTTGCTCCAAATAGTCGAATAGTTGAACCTCGACCGGTAGACCACTGCAATTGGTGACCGTGAATATGCCGTGAGCCCGAACATTGAGAGGCGAGAAAGCACCCGCACAAATCCCCATTTAATCCTCCCCATTCTGAGCGAGTATTTATTTGTCTTGTCTCAACGTGTTAAAGCTCACAAACAAACCTATTTTCAATTTCTATTTACAGTTATTTGCACTCCTGTCAACCTACTGAACCATTTGTTGCCATCGTTATTTCATTGAAGTTTTCCGTGAATGCACCTACATAAATATTTAACGTAATGAGGACAGCTAGCGTGGTGTGTTTCACTCGGCGCCTAATTGAGTTGAATAATTCGCCGACGTGAACGGGAATCTTACAGAAACGATGTACGTCGATTTCTGTTATTCCTTTTTTCTAATTCTTCAATGAAACAGGTTCCAGATATGTTATGTGCTTCAATCAATAGGCTAGGGGATTCTTGATTTCTACATTAATCTATTTCTTATTGCGCCAATTGAATTTAGAGAAATTACGGGAGAACAAAATGGAAAGTCATCGAAAAATTGTAGACAGCAGATAGCTAGTGTTTTTATGTGTGTATTGTTGCCTGAAATGCATTTTTTTCGATTGATTACTTACTACTTCATGTTTAAAACCTTAACCTATCATTTTCTGTGAAAAAAATCGATGAAATGTATTAGTATACCATAACCATAGTCGTTACTCACCATTTACAACTGACGCGGCACTGACCATAATCATCAGAGCGGCACACACATGATATTTCAAACCAGCCAACATTTTTGTCACCTACAATTTCAATTGCAAAGAAGTATTTGAAGCATTCTTTATCTCTCATATAACTGATTCTCTCCGTGTGTGCCTTATTGACATTTGCTCGAAAGTTTTTTTATCATAAAACTTTAGAGGTTAATTAAATTAGTATTGCATTGCATTGCATTGCATTGTATTATAACTACAATCCACTTTCAGAACATGAATCTGAGAAGTTTGGCATACATATCAAGATTTCTTTGGGAGAAATCTATCCTAAATATGATCAAATTCAATTATCATCACGAGGATCTCATAGATTATATTCCTTTGTAATCAGACAATTCTTCAGTATGAAATTAGCATACTGCATGAGAAAATAAAACTGATAATAACGCGTCATTTCAAAGACTCATATAGTATATAAACAACAGTATATAAACCCGTATTATAGCTCAGTCGCTCAGCAAACGTTCTATTACAGATGTACTTACTTTGTCTAAACGATGACGTCCACCGCAGTTTCTGTTAGTTATGAGCAATACGTTTGAATATTTATAGAAGCACAGAAAGTTAATACGCAGTTTGCGGAATTTGCTTTTCTATTCACGATGATCGTTCAGCGGGCGCAAATTTCAGTAACTCGAGTCGTAATTGCAGCAGGTGGTAAAATATGAAGCATGAATTATTTTATTATTCGATCGATTGTCTAGTCATAATATTGCTTCCATTTATAAAATAAATAATTTCGCTTATTGTTCAGAAATTCTATTTCAGCTGGGAGAAGTAATCACTCTTTGTTTAAGATGTAGTCTTACTTGGAGTAATCAGACTGGAGTCTGATTTCTCCAAGGGCTGTTAATAAAGCTGCTATGAATCGTCCACGTGCACGTTAGTGCACAAAATGACAACGACGCCATTGCACCAGTAGAATACAATAAGTTCTTTCACAGGACTTTAGATCACACGCAGTGACTTGACTCCTGGGAAACCTGGCAGCATCAGGATTTTGACGCGATATAGATAGAATACCACAATGATAAGGAAAAATGTACTTTGAGATAACTAGTTTATTCAACGTTTCGACTATATCCTAATAGACATATTCAGGAATACTGTATTCCTTGAGCTAGTGTAGTTTATTCAACGTTTCGACTATATCCTAATAGTCATTTTCAGGAATACTGTATTCCTTGAGCTAGTGTAGTTTATTCGACGTTTCGACTATATCCTAGTAGTCATCTTCAGGAATGCTGTATTCCTTAAGCTAGTGTAGTTTATTCAACGTTTCGACTATATCCTAATAGTCATCTTCAGGAATACTGTATTCCTTGAGCTAGTGTAGTTTATTCAACGTTTCGACCATATTCTAGTAGTCATCTTCAGAGAATAATCCTGAAGATGACTACTAGGATATAGTCGAAACGGGGACAGTAGGATTAGGACAGGGTATTTCTACAGAAATTCTACAGAACCTCATTAAAAACAACCAAATCATTGAATGTCATATATTTATTGCAGAAATAATTACAAACCTGGCATTTTTTTCATGGACGATTTACTTATTTACAATTATTCTAACAATCAATGTTTCTCACAAGAGTCTAGATATAAAATGACTCCGATTTCAATATTGCCGATTGGACGAGGTCGACTCCTCGTGAAGTCGGAGGCGTCCGCGGTCGAACTAAAATTGAAAAAGACTCCGAATTTAACTCATAAATTTTTTGCACCCACTTCCACAGTTCTAGAATTCAGATTTCGCTCGTCAGTTACCCATCGAGAATAAACTAATAATGACTTTAGATTTTAACTCTCACCCGTAATTCATGGCCAGCTGCAATGTCGGTTGTCCACATCAATTAATTCGTAACCGATGTCTAACTTTTTGTTTTTAAGCTTTAGATAGAAATTAATTTCTTCTTGTGTTGGGTCTCAAACCGTGAATGTTAGTTTATGTATGTATCTATGTATGTATTGTGAAACTCAACAGCCCTCCCTTAATCAATTACTATTCGAACACGGGTCAGGATTCATCCTCAATGTTTTTAGATAATTAACTACTAGTCAAATATCTTCACTCAGTAATTGAGATTGTGTGTAATTAATTATCTTTGTATTGTAATTATCTTGTAATTCGGTGATGTGAAATCGTTTGTAATTAGCTTCGTCTTATTCTATATAAATTCCAGTATGATATGTAAATTTAATCACTTGCGCTATGCCTGAAGAGGGGATGATGTAACTCCCGAAAACGTTCGCTTAATAGATATATATTACTCATTAGAAAATGAGATTTGTACTGTTGTTGCTTCTATGGATCTTGAACTATCTAAACTCTCTACCTAAGATCATTTTGGTTTTGATTAACACAAATAATTCAACACGAGAATCCAGTCAATCATCCCCTTTTCATTGTTATGACACCTTCATTAATTCTAAACATTTCATGGCAGATAGTTCCAAAGATTGAGGGGTAAGGTGATGATAATGATAAATTTTCTGTATGTTATCAGTCCTCGGTCGTTTTTTCTGGTTTTGATTAGGGGGACTGGTTCTTAGGGTGGATACTCTTATTTATTTCGGGTGGATAAAGGTGTTTAAGTGTAGATATGCGTTTGAAAGATAAAAAGGTGGATGGGCAAAACCAGTCTCTAATTGACGATAAAGACCGGCAACCAATCTAGTGCAACACATTTCTTGGTTACAGAATCTTGTAAGATTTTGGATACGTGAGATAAAATAGAATATGGAGTTTTTTCTGGGATGGCGTTCCATACGATCTGATGGGACAAACCGCAACTAAGTGCAAAAATTGACCGATACCACGACGATAACAAGCATTTAACAACCCAATCATTGCTTTATTCACTCGAAGTTTTGTTGAATCGCATTATATAAGAAGAGATGTGAGTTACAGATATGAATTCAATTCGTGCTTTTTCTAAACGTACACACGAACCAGTCAGACTGTCGGTAATCTGAATGCGGTTCAATTTCATAATCGGATATTCCTTACGACGGGACACAAATACGCTGTTCTTGGTCACATCTTGCTTTGTTGCAACAATAACCGTTGTGAAGACAGTAACCGCCTAGGTATGATGAGCAACCTGTAAAATAAACGTGAACGGGAATGTTAGAGAAACGATGCACGTCGATTTCTGTTATTCCTTCTTTCTAATTCTTCAATGAAACAGGTTCCAGACATGTTATGTGCTTCAATCAATAGGCTAGGGGATTCTTGCTTTCTACATTAATCTATTTCTTATTGCGCCAATTGAATTTAGAGAAATTACAGGAGAACAAAATGGAAAGTCATCGAAAAGTTGTAGACAGCAGATAGCTAGTGTTTTTATGTGTGTACTGTTGCCTGAAATGCATTTTTTCGATTGATTGCTTACTACTTCATGTTTAAAACCTTAACCTATCATTTTCTGTGAAAAAAATCGATGAAATGTATTAGTATACCATAACCATAGTCGTTACTCACCATTTACAACTGACGCGGCACTGACCATAATCATCAGAGCGGCACACGCACGATATATCAAACTAGCCAACATTTTTGTCACCTACAATTTCAATTCCAAAGAAGTATTTGAAGCATTCTTTATCTCTCATATAACTGATTCTCCCCTCTCCGTTTGTGCCTTATTGACATTTGCTCGAAAGTTTTTTTTATCATAAAACTTTAGAGGTTAATTAAATTAGTATTGCATTGCATTGCATTGCATTGTATTATAACTACAATCCACTTTCAGAACATGAATCTGAGAAGTTTGGCATACATATCAAGATTTCTTTGGGAGAAATCGATCCTAAATATGATCAAATTCAATTATCATCACGAGGATCTCATAGAATATATTCCTCTGTAATCAGACAATTCTTCAGTATGAAATTATCATACTGCATGAGAAAATAAAACTGATAATAACGTGTCATTTCAAAGACTCATATAGTATAAACAACAGTATATAAACCCGTATTATAGCTCAGTCGCTCAGCAAACGTTCTATTACAGATGTACTTACTTTGTCTAAACGATGACGTCTACCTAGCAGTTGCTGTTAGTTATGAGCAATACGTTTGAATATTTATAGAAGCACGGAAAGTTAATACGCAGTTTGCGGAATTTGCTTTTCTATTCACGATGATCGTTCAGCGGGCGCAAATTTCAGTAACTCGAGTCGTAATTGCAGCAGGTGGTAAAATATGAAGCATGAATTATTTTATTATTCGATCGAATGTCTAGACATAATATTGCTTGCATTTATAAAATATATAATTTCGCTTATTGTTCAGAAATTCTATTTCAGCTGGGAGAAGTTATCACTCATTGTTTAAGATGTAGTCTTACTTGGAGTAATCAGACTGGAGTCTGATTTCTCCAAGGGCTGTTAATAAAGCTGCTATGAATCGTCCACGTGCACGTAAGTCCTTGGACTATTAGGATATAGAATAAACTACATATATAGTCGAATAATTTAATATATAATAATAATAATATTTAATATATAATAGTTTAATATTAGAATAAACTACACTAGCTCAAGGAATACAGTATTCCCGAGGATGACTATTAGGATATAGTCGAAACGTCGAATAAACTACACTAGCTCAAGGAATACAGTATTCCCGAAGATGACTATTATGATATAGTCGAAACGTTGGATAAACTACACTAGCTCAAGGAATACAGTATTCCTGAAGATGACTATTAGGATATAGTCGAAACGTCGAATAAACTACACTAGCTCAAGGAATACAGTATTCCCGAAGATGACTATTATGATATAGTCGAAACGTCGAATAAACTACACTAGTTCAAGGAATACTGTATTCCTGAAGATGACTATCAGGATATAATCGAAACGTTAAATAAACTACACTAGCTCAAGGAATACAGTATTCCTGAAGATGACTATTAGGATATAGTCGAAACTTTGAATAAACTACACTAGCTCAGTGGATACAGTATTCCTGAAGATGACTATTAGGATATAGTCGAAACTTTGAATAAACTACACTAGCTCAAGGAATACAGTATTCCCGAAGATGACTATTAGGATATCGTCGAAACGTCGAATAAACTACACTAGCTCAAGGAATACAGTATTCCTGAAGATGACTATTAGGATATAGTCGAAACTTTGAATAAACTACACTAGCTCAAGGAATACAGTATTCCTGATGATGTCTATCAGGATATAGTTGAAACGTTAAATAAACTACACTAGCTCAAGGAATACAGTATTCCTGAAGATGACTATTAGGATATAGTCGAAACGTCGAATAAACTACACTAGCTCGAGGAATACAGTATTCCCGAAGATGACTATTAGGATATCGTCGAAACGTCGAATAAAACTACACTAGCTCGAGGAATACAGTATTCCTGAAGATGACTAGTAGGATATAGTCGAAACGTTAAATAAACTACACTAGCTCAAGGAATACAGTATTCCTGAAGATGACTATTAGGATATAGTCGAAACGTTGAATAAACTACACTGGCTCAAGGAATACAGCATTCCTGAATATGTCTATTAGGATATAGTCGAAACGTTGAATAAACTACTATCTCAAAGTTACATTTTCGGACTTTTTCTGATCATTGTGGGATTCTCTCTACATTACAATGTATGTATGGATTATGAAAAATAAATATGCTATACTATACATGCGCATGCGCAGGAAAGTTAGATACCAATACAACAGAACTGCTACTATGGGGAAAGGAGTCGTCTGATCGCAATCATTTTGATTCAAGTTCCTGTTCGGTTGTTCAATGACGCTATTTGAAACGCTATTCGACGCGTCTAAAAAGGACTTTAGTCTAACAAACACCGATCGGTCTCGTTTAGATTTTCTGCTGAACCCTTCAAGCAGAAGAATCGAATCATAACCAAAACAAAATCTGCGATCGTTGTCGAAAATGAATTACAATGGGACATTTCGTTTAAACTCGGGATCCAGTTCCACAGTTCTGAGATGATATTCAACTCTGAGTTAACTCATTGAAAATGAACTGATTTTTATCTCAGAGTTAACTGTAACTCACTACTGTGGAACTGGGCCATGAATACGATCGCAGTTGACGATCAAACCGAAGAGAACATCCTCGGAATAAAACTGAAATCAGCGAATTTCACTTGTCAAACCCAACGATTTCTTAGTTCGACAGCCAACACCAGATGTGGTTTCGAACTGGGGACCTCTTGGACCCCAGCCCTACTCCTGTACCAACTGACCCAACTGCACATGACTTCACTCAGAAGTTATAGATGAACACTCCAAATGTTACCGAATGCTGGGTTTACCTACTGTTGAATGACAGTAAACTTTGCGTAATATTTTTGACCCGAAAAAAATCCTCCGAAAATTTCCGACTTTGAATCAGTCGTTTTTTCTTCGGAAAACAACGACTTGATAATTAATTTCAGTGAAAAAAGAAAATGTACAACTTTTATACAAGAATTGATTTGAAAAGATTGAAATACGTATTTATTTTTATCTAAAACACTAACCGCAACTGAAATAACGACTGTTGACACGAATCGTCGATGTCAAGCCTGCAGGAACAGGGGTCGAAAACGGAAAGAAATCAAAATGCAATGGGGTATGCCCTCCGACTTTCGGTGTGAGTGATTTGAACTGATTTAGGGATCCACGATGTAGGTGAGTTTACGACTTGCACAAATTCGTCTTCGAAATATAAATGATTTCTTTGAAAAAGGGAAGGAAAAATCGGTACGATCAATATTCCGCATCCGATATGAGCGAGTATCCGACTTACGCAATGTTTACTGTAACATTACTTTTGAAATAAGCGAAAAAAGTTCAGTATTCATCAATAAAACCTGAGAAATGTTTTGACCTTTCGACAATATCTCATCAGATTCATTAGTGGAAATCGCGAACAAACTGAACAAACTTTAATTACGGGAATCATGCTGTTTTTGGAAGTTTAAATGCAGCTGGACTCGGCAACTAGATCGAGACAAAGGTCATTTGAACCTGCGAAATATTTTGACCTTTCGACAATATCTCATCAGTTTTATAAGTGGAAAATCGTGAACAAACTGAACAAACTTTAATTACGGGAATCACGCTATTCTTGGAGGTTTAAATGCAGCTGGACTCGGCGACTAGATCGAGAAAATGGTCATTTGAACCTGAGAAATATTTTGACCATTCGACAATATCTGATCAGATTCATAAGTGGAAAATCGTGAACAAACTGAACAAACTTTAATTACGGGAATCACGCTGATTTTAGAAGTGAAGCTGCAGCTGGACTCCGCGATCAGATCAAAACCTCATCATCGTTTGTAAATATTAATTAAGCCTTGTTTAACGAGCTGGAACCACACGAGGTAAGTTACAATCTATATAATATCGCCGTATCAGTAACACTTTGCAGTTTGTCACTTGGTTGAGACAAAGTGTTTCAAGGTGTTTGAACATCAAAGAGGTAAGTTGCTGCGTTCAATACCGATCTGATCGGGTTGACCATATTGTCGTCTTCAAACATCGACTACGATATATTTTCTAGTTTTGATTTGAACATCATCAATAATGTTGAATACGAAAGTGTTTTGCGCGTTGGCAATCTTGTTTGTCGTGAGCGGCGCTTCTGGATCCGTCATTTCTCGAGGTAAGGTCGTAAAAGCTTAAACGATGAGATTCCCGTCTCAAAATCATCGATTTATACGCGTAGAATTGATTTCCTGATTTCCTGATTTCTATAGACGCGGAAGGCGGCGATGACATGAACGTTTTGGACCGGATCATGAAGGTCAATGAGCGATTAGTGAAAAGAGACGCAATCGACGTAAACGAAGATGAAAACGCAGACGATGCCATCAATAGAATCAATGACGGTAAATATCCGCTCCCTGGACCAAATTATTTCAAATCGAGAATCTGAAATTGAATGCGAATAATGAACTATCAACGATTCAAGTTGTTAAAATTTGCTTTAAGGAGGAAAATGATAACGGTAATAATTGTTCAGTAGTTTTGATGGAGAGAAAATGAAATAAACTATTGGGCCCGTTTTGCAGACTGGTATCAACTTAAACCCGGGGCTAACTGATTTCAAAATGAACTGAGTATAAACCCCCGCGTTGAACCTGTCTGTAAAACCGGGCCCAGGGTTTGAGGATTTATCCTATGGGATTAACCCCAGTCTATCAACCAGAGTCCGGTTTCACAAAAAGGATTAAAGCCTAAATCAATTTAAAATAAAGTGAATTAATGAAGACATTAAATCGATTTAAGAGTTAAACCTTTTTGTGAAACTGGGTCCAGGGGTCAGTTGGTCATAAGTTGGTTAGTGTTAATCTGTAGATAGTTGACATATTAACAATTAAAACTTCATTGTCACTTTATGGTATTTATCCGCCATTTATCTTTATCCAAACTTTGAGCAACTGACCCCAGGCGTCCTATGTTAATAGTGGCAAAATTCGAAAATACGTCTATCAATATATTCTTCAAATGAAACACAGGTTTGTCGTTGTTGGAGGGTGATATCGTCGTTTCTGATGAAGAACAAGAAAATGGAGAAAACAAAAGATCAGTGGCTAATGTTAATCTGTGGCAAGCGAGTGCGATTCCGTACGAGATAGACAGCTCCCTTTCAGAGAGTAAGTAATGACTTTTCTGAGTGGCTTTTTTTCATTTTGTCAACAAAGATAATCGGTGCATTTCCGCGCGAAAGTGCGCTTAATATTGCCTTTTTGGACATCAAAGTGTCATGTTTGGAGCTCGATAAGTCCTTCAAACTTGGCCCCTCGGTGCGGGTACAACTTTTCGGGCATCAAGTGCCTTTTGGGACTTGACAAAACCAACGAATTGTTATTTCAAGGTGGAAAGTCTATGGTCCCGGTAGCGATCGCTGAACTCGAGGATAAAACGTGTTTGCAATTCCGACCGAAACAAAGCGGAGACAGCAAATGGATGCGATTCGTTGGAGGATCCGGGTATGTTTAAAATATCGCCTGGGCCACTTACCGAAATATCGTCTTCATTCGACAGAATTGCGAAATTGAATTTCATTAAAGCAAAAGCTCTACGTAACTACTTGGATCAAGTTTAACAGACTCTAATATATAAACTGTCGAAGTGGATATATAATGCACAATCAATGATTGACCTAATGTGTCACCGCAACACTAGGAATTTCAGTAGAAATTTATAAATCGATAAATGAACGTTCAGTGGTGGATCCGTCCAGGGATTCAGATTACCTTAGACAGGAGCGCAAAGAAATGATAAGGGTTCTGAAAATTGTTATGTTAAGTATCCACAAGCGTCTACATATGCATACAATTTTAAGGCACTCGAGCCGAGCTTTCTTATGGGCAGTTCTGTTTCAAGAAAAGGGGCGCTTTTTACCATGAAAAGGCACTCTCCTGTCGAAAAAGGCTAGATCTTAGATACGAAGTGTCCGTTTACCGGGACCTGAGTAAATGAATTTGGCAATGGATTTCCATTAAAAGACATGGAAATTGTATCTAAATTTCGAAAAATCTTGGCCCAAAATTGTTGGCGCTGACTTTTTGAAGGTCACTTTGAAAATTCTAGGGGGTTCATTCCTTGAGCCCGCGTCTGGATCCGCCGCTTGGACGATCTACTGTCATAGTTTTTTTTCACTTATCGAACAACTCGTTTTATCGTTTCTTAAAAGATGTTCGTCTGCGGTTGGGCGGACTTCATCGCAAGGTGGTCAGGCAATTACAATCGGAAATGGATGCGAAACATCCGGAATTATCATACACGAAATCATGCACGCTTTAGGTAAGACATGAATAACGTTATCGTATATAACTTACATAGCATTATCAAAATATATAATCAATAACTTATGGCATCATCAAAAATTACTTAACTTTTAAGTGGAGATGGAGAAACTATTGGGATCTATAGCATTATCAAATATAACTTAACTTTTTAGTGAGGATGTAGAAACTACTGGGATCTATAGCATTATCAAATATAACTTTAAGTGGGGATGTAGAAACTACTGGGATCTATAGCATTATCAAATATAACTTTTTAGTGAGGATGTAGAAACTACTGGGATCTATAGCATTATCAAATATAACTTTAAGTGGGGATGTAGAAACTATTGGGATCTATAGCATGATCAAATATAACTTTAAGTGGGAATTTAGAAACTACTGGGATCTATAGCATTATCAATTATAACTTTAAGTGGGGATGTAGAAACTACAACTGGGATCTATAGCATTATCAAATATAACTTTAAGTGGGGATGTAGAAACTACAACTGGGATCTATAGCATTATCAAATATAACTTTAAGTGGGGATGTAGAAACTACAACTGGGATCTATAGCATTATCAAATATAACTTTAAGTGGGGATGTAGAAACTATTAGAGGATATATAGCATTATCAAATATAACTTTAAGTGGGGATGTAGAAACTACAACTGGGATCTATAGCATTATCAAATATACCTTTTTAGTGGGGATGTAGAAACTATTAGAGGATATAGAATATATTCTATCTTTTTGTAGAAACTATAATGTAATTTTTGATTGTTTCCTCTTTCATACTGGTTATATCTGATAATATTTTCTTCGACTAAACGCGTGTCTGATGTATCTTATTCCGCAGGATTCAAGCACGAACAATCGAGACCGGATCGGGATGAACACGTGAAGATCTACTACGAAAACATTAGATCTGGTCTGTACAGCTATTATAGTAAAAACGCAAAAAAATACACGATTGTAGGTTACTATTTACCTAAAATATCCGGGGGGCCGAGAGAAACATAGACATGAGGTCGATCTAGAGCGAGCTTGTTCAGATTATTATTCGTCGTTAATCAATCATGTTAATACTAACATAACCATTATTTTGAGAGACTGCAACGTTATGAAATAAGTTATATTTCCGCGAGCATTTTGTCCATACACCAGCCCCGGTACGGGCCTCTAAAATATAACTCCACTCATGTAGATTGATTAATCCCTACGATAGTCATTTACAATTTACTAATGATCGAACTTGTTTCTCATTTAACCGGCAGGCAAAGAGCATAATTTCAATCGTGACACCAACAGCGATAGACAAGGTTTGAATTACGATTTCGGCAGTGTTATGCATTACGGAAAGACTGCGTTCACCATGAACGGTCGACCAACCATCGAAGCTATCGCTAACCCAGCCCAAACGTTCGGACAACGAAACGGACCGAGTGAACTTGATATTTTGGGGATAAATATTCTTTACGGATGTAGATCAGGTAAAAAAAGGAAATTTACTATTTCTGTGAACTACGTTTTCATATTTGCGATTATCCTACGTACTTCGGGGATGGATATAGACATGAGCAACAAGCAGCACCTTGTGTCCCTATTGAAAATACAATGACAATTTATTAAGGCAAGTGCCTAGAAATAGGTGTGAAAATGCAATGACCCATCAAGATTTTTCACACCCCTGTTTTAGCTTGGTACGACTCGCTATTTGTGAAAACTTGCCCTTTTCATAGGTGCCTATGCGCTTTTCGTATCTTGGTGCCCTTCTCATAGCCTAGTCTGCCCTGTATCCGCTCCTGTTTGCTTTTTATCGTGGTTTTCACGTATCGATGGATCTACTTGTAGAACCGGGTCCATCCATCACCCAGTGGACCGTGTGGAGTTATTGCAGCGATACTACCGGTGCGTGTCAAAAAACGAGGGAAAGATTTTGTAAATCGACGACCGATTGCCCGAATATCGACGACAACGGACTGGATACCGAAACTACAGCCTGCGACCCGTCGGGATGTCTTCGTACGTTCTGCAACTTTTTAACGATAATCAGCAGCTTGAAGTGATTTTTGCACAGTCAGATATATCATCCATTTCTGCTCCTTTTTCCAACAGTTTTGCCTTAAATCAACTAAGCTTCATATTTTGAACGAAAACAAATGAAAAAGATTTACCAGTGAATCTTTTGAAATCGATGCTCAAATTTTCATGAGGCCGGGTATCTGGGCTTAACTACGTCAATAAACGCAACCCCCGAACACCCCTAAGTACGGTCCGTACGTGATCAGATTCCATTCTGGGTTATTCTATTTTCAGCGAGACGCGATGGACATTGGAGTGCGTGGTCGTCATATGGACCATGTAGCGCATCGTGTGGTTATGGGATTAATCAAAGAAATCGAACATGTGACAACCCAGCACCACAAAATGGCGGAAGCCCGTGCCGAGGAGCATCAATTGAAACTAAACGATGTGTAAACCCTGTTTGTGTATACGGTAGGCGGTCTTGTGTCTTGAACGAGTGTGTATCCCATCGATATGATCGGTACTCATTTTGAGTTATCTGCTTTGGTACACGCGAGCAAGTTCCGACGGCATCAACTGACAAAAAGAACATCGCAAAACATCGTAGTGAATGATAAAATGATATCCCGCAAATCATCTTTAAACAAAATGCTATCAAATATTCTTCTAGGTTCATTGAATACTGATTTTGAGGCGGATAACGGAATATGGAGTATTAAGCAGGGAGATTTTGAATGGATGAGACGATCAGGCCGTACACCAAGTGGGTGCACCGGTCCAAGTGGAGACCATACGTCTGGAAATGGTACGAATAGTTTGTGGCTCCTCCATACACGCCTTACTTTCCTCAATCTGTGAGAAAATGAATTCTACAACATCGTTAACTTAAATGATACATCCCCACTTGTCATACAATATTGAAATAGTGTTTCCTTCCATATTAAATGTTCTTTCATGCCTATTTCCCAACAGCTTCATTTCCCTACCTTGAAGAGTCACTTTGCTTATTGCAGGAATGTATGTGTATATGGAATCGTCTGCCCCGGTAAAAGAAGGTGACCAAATGGCTCTTGACGCAATTTTCCATTCAGCGTTTGATGGCTGTGCCATGAACTTCTATTATCACATGTCGGGTTCAAGCATGGGACGATTAGAAGTAAAACTCAACGGACACGTTGTGTTTGAGCGATCTGGGGATCAGGGAAATCAATGGAACCTGGGATCAGTTACAATCGGTCAAGGAGACGCCGCAGTACGTACTCGGTACACAGCTTATCTTATCTATACTTTAACCAACAATCTGAGAAATGTATTTTTCATGAATTTTCAGATCGAGTTTGTCGCTACCCGAGGAAGCAGTTATTGTTCCGATATAGCGATTGATGACGTCACTTTTTCTTCAGATTGCAATTCCACACACGGTAAGTTAGCTAGAGGTTGGACGCAAATGTTAAATGTAAATAGCAAAACACAAATTACACAATAAAATGACTTGACACAAGAGCTCTGCTCACTTATCGACGTGTCCCAAATTATCAAAGAGTTAGGAGACAATTTTGTTTATACTTCGTAATCGGAATGATTCTCTCCTATATATTAGGTCCACTGCATAACTTTTTGCATGATTTTGAGATGGATAACGGAATATGGAACTCGCAGGGAAAATTACAATGGAGAAGATATTCAGGCTTTACACCATCTTCATGCACCGGTCCAAGTGGAGATCATACGTCTGGATATGGTACGAGCAGTCTCTAGCCAGGAAATGTCCTGAAGTAGAGAGCGTTAAGTGAAAAATAGGTGGTCATACAATTATGGCGGTATCGCGACCAGCATTGTTCAATATTCATTCTTAATTTCAGGAATTTATTTGTACATCGAATCTTCTAGCCCGGCAAGAGAAGGCGATCAAGGCATTCTTAAAGCGAACATCCATTCAGCGTCTGATTCCTGCGTCATGAACTTTTATTATCACATGTATGGATATACAATGGGAAAATTAGAAGTTAAACTCAACGGAAACGTTGTGTTTGATCGATCCAGTAATCAGGGAAATCAATGGAAACTCGGATCAGTTACAATCGGTCAAGGAGACGCCGCAGTACGTACTCAGTACACAGCTTATCTTATCTATATTTTTACCAACAATCTGAGAAATGTATTTCGTCTGTATTTTCAGATCGAGTTCGTCGCTACCCGAGGAAGCGGTTATTGTTCCGACATAGCGATTGATGACGTTACTTTATCCGAGGAATGCTTTTCAACGTAACCAGTCACATCACCAGTAATCACAGAAGTTAAATGTGATCTCAATTAATTTTACTGACGCGGTACTACCTGTGGTTCATTGACAACGCGTGTGTAATGTTGAGTTAGTAAGAATAAAATCAGTTGATCAGTAATATTAGAGCAAACACGTGTGTTCTTGTTTCTCTTAGTTTCGTATGCGTCGTAAAACACGGTCTAAAGAACACTGTCTTGTTTGCAGATACTAAATCGATATCGACAGCTCACGTTGTTGGGTCGAAAGCTAACCCTGATCAGCACCCTCCGTGGCACCAGGGTTGTCACACGAAGTCGTGCTTAAAAATGCGGGCGTAGGTCGGCCTTGCGACAGCTTGCGACTCACTGCGAGCGCCAGCGACAATCGCATCGCTACGACCCATCGACATACGCTATCGTGCGACTGCCAGCGATGGGTTGCGACTGCCAGCCGCAATGAGTCGCACATGTTTGACTTTCTGCAACGTGACGCCTGAGTTCATGGCCGTACGAACCTAGCTTCGTGAACGCGTAGGTCCGACGAAGGGGTTGAATAGAATATAGGCGATCAAAGCGGTGAAGTGTAGGGACCCTTGACATAGCGCAGCCTTGAACTCAGGCGAGTTTAAGCGTTAATTTTAGCACTCTTGAGACGTAAAAACGTTTTACATGGGCCGGTGGAATGATATGACGAGCTACCTACGTCACAGGCACGACGACACCGGTCTACGTAGAAGTAATTAAATAAGGGTCATGCATACGTCAAAGTTTAAAGAGTATGGGAGGTGAGGGGAGAACATAAGAGAGTTCGAGCTAGGAGTTGAGCTAGGAGTTGAGCTAGAGAGGAGGTTATGAAGACTGAGAACTTGAACGAGAATTGAGAAGGAAAGTTGTACTGAGGCCATCCACATTTGTACTCATTGTCACTCTGATGACTAGGATAATATATCGAAGAAGACAACACCGATAAGATCACACTCAACGATAGAAGAAAAGAATATGACCGATACACGGCGTATCAAATTAAGCCCGCTAGTCCTCGCTTGCCAGTGGTCCAATATCGCTCCCCGCTACCGGTCTCAATCTTCCATATTGAATGGGACAGGCAACCAGTCTATCCCCGAACTCGCTTCCACCAGTTCGTAGACTGGTTGCCGGTCTCTACCTTCAGCTAGACTGCAAATGCAGGTGGCGCAGAATTGGACAGGCGACCAGTCTAACCAGTTCGGGGAACAGCCAAAGGGAGACTCCGAGCTTTCATTTCGGGGATTACGCGCACCTGGCAGTGACGTCATTGTAGGAAACCCGGGATGTCTAGCAGCGAGAAGTTAAAGGTATTTTTAACGCTAAATCATTTTATTCCATCGTCAATCGGGTAAAAATCGCTTCGAAATTAACAAATCGAAAAGAATATATCTCAATGTGGTTAATTTATAGTAAAAAATCGCGTGAAATTGAATTTCATTTCGGTCTAACGTTCGTTAGGCTACTCCTCTCCTCACACCACCACCACACACAGCACCACCACCACCACCAGACCAGGGACCTGCCAATAAAAATTTTGACCCCAGTATCCTAGGTACTAAATATAAGAAAAAATATTTTTTATATTAAGTACCTTGGGATACTGGGGTCAAAAATTTTGTGCACTCAACAAAAAGTCACCACAGACACAGTCATAAAGCGGGCCTGGCACAAAATGTTTTTGACCCACTGGCACTATATGATATATATAGTACCTAGGGTACTGGGGTCAAAAATCTTTTTTGTCAGGGCCTTGTGTATTTTGTAATTGTTGGCATAAAAGCCCCAGCTAGCTTCGATGTCGTCAGTTATAACCTTCTTGTACAAATCATTTTTGGTTTTTTTTCTACAGATTTTATGTCTGCACGGATACAGGTATGTTAGAGCATTTTTTCACTGTTTTTAATGTTTGTTCTTGACGTGTCATAAAATAAACGCCCCCCATATATAGTCTTATAGGCTAGTCTAATGTCTATTTCAACCTGACTTGAGAGCATTCCGGGTGGCCTAGCTCTCTCATTTTTGGTAGTACATACCTGATAAAGGTCTTAGTAGGACCAGAAAGGACTGGCAGTCGACCTAAATCATCATTTTTTAATCCACTTTAAACTGTATAGAAGGATATCCATAAAGACTTCACTGAAAGGGGTTAAATGAAGAGAAATGAGACTCCATGATTTGAAAGTTTAACAATATGTTTCCATGCCTACGTACCAAACTTCAGTTGGTAGGCATGGAGACATATTGTTAAACTTTCAAATCATGGAGTCTCTTTTCTCTCATAAACCCCTTTCAATAAAGACTTTTTGGATATCCTTCAATATCCTTCCCATCCTCCCTACCACTTTCCCATCCTCCCTACCACCTTCCAATCCTCCCTACTTCCTACCAATCCTCCCTACCACCTTCCAATCCTCCCTACCCCCTTCCAATCCTCCCTATCGCCTTCCAATCCTCCCTATCACCTTCCAATCCTCCCTATTTCCTACCAATCCTCCATACCACCTTCCAATCCTCCCTACCCCCTTCCAATCCTCCCTATCACCTTCCAATCCTCCCTATCACCTTCCAATCCTCCCTATTTCCTACCAATCCTCCATACCACCTTCCAATCCTCCCTACCACCTTCCAATCCTCCCTACCACCATCTCTGCTGTCATTATTCTTATTCCGCTTTCAGACAAAATGAACAAACGTTCCGTGAGAAGACCGGAGCTTTCCGCAAAATAATTAAAAGTCACGCGGAATTAGGTATGCAGGTAATCCGACCTATATTCTTAATTTTTGTAAAGAAAAAAAAAACTAATTCAATTTCATCTTAAAACTAATTCAAGTTCATCATAAAACTAATTTTTTAATTCTTTTTTTTTTACGAATACAGTTTATATCACGGCTCCAAATGTCGTTCCTTCTGTCACTTCAAACGAGCAGAATCATGAGGGTAAGAAATATTCAACGTTAACAATATCATTTCTAAACATAGCGGTATTCATTGAAAAATGAAAAACTTCAGAATCCTTCCAGATGCTCAAACAATACATTTTTGTGGCGAAATCAGAATTTCAGATCAGAGAATTTTTGGATAATCAGCAGAAACCCTCAAATATCCCTTAGCTTTTTTGGCCGTCGCAAACCCTCTAATTCGACACTCCTCGGAAATTACATTTCCTCAAAAACATCTAACAACCGCAGTTGGAACTCCACTGATATCCTAAATACCAGGGTGCGATCTAAGCACTAGCCCGATTGCCCGGGACAAGTATATTCTCATCTGGGCAAGTAGGATATCATTATCACTTGTCCCCCGGGCTAGTGCAATTTTATGACACAAAGCTTTTTTTCCCACTCGATACAACGGTGAATTGTGCCACAAATTGGAATACCTGTGGTGTAGGGCAAGTAGCTTTTGGAGGAGCGAGCAAAATTTCAGATATGCTTACCCCTCGGACAAGTGGCTTTATTCCTTAGATCGGACCCTGTGATACGCCATGCTTTATCCAAAACATGTCGTAGTCACTTCTTCGCGGCCTTCCAATCATCCTAGACCCGGATTTTTAAACTCTTTATTTCGTTTATCTCGTTAGATTCGGCGACCGTGAACGATCAGAGGGGTTGGTGGTTCTCGACGCCCGACGATTATTACCGGCCGCAGGACGACACCGACTGCTGCAAGGGATTCGACGACTCGTTGAAGCTGATTGAGCAGACGATCGTCGAACACGGTCCGTTCGACGGCGTTCTCGGGTTCAGTCAGGGCGCGACGATGGCGTCGTTAGTTTGCGGTTTACACGAACAAAATCCAGGTACGTCGTATTTAGAAAACGGAAATGAATCCACAATATTCGCTTCATGCGGAGTCCCTACGACTACTTGATTCTTTATAAGTTCCTTTTAAACAGAAAATATTTTCGAAGGTGTTTGAAACTCCTTTGATTTAAACAAAATGCCTGAAACTCCTTCAATTTTGAGAAATAGACAATTAGAAATTTTTGTTGTCATACTGTTAACTAGGCCTGCACCTGAATAAGTTCAGTTGGGACCAGAATTTTTTGTTAGGCGGTCTCGGAATTAAACAAAGCTTAGGTAGCGTAACGGAACAATTTGCTTAAAAACCACTGGTTTACCGAGATAAACAATACTTATTAAGGAGGAGTCTTTAAGTAATTAGGATTTAAAAAAAGTGATGCAGACGCTTCCTCGAAATTTGCTCCTTTTAAACTCATTGAAAACACTTTATGTCCAGGAATAACTGATCTGTAGAAAATAGAATTGAATCCAAAAAAATTGCTTTATACTTTTGTACTGGGGTCTATTTTGAATATGTATTTGTTTTTGTTTTTCAGAGTCGGTTTTCAAGTTTAATTTCGCTGTTTTCATATCGGGATTTAAAAGCCATTCGAAACCTCACGATCAACTCTACTCAAAACCCGTATCAATACCTACTCTACACGTGTACGGGGACGGTGACACCGTCATTCCTAAAGGTATTCAACTTTTAGTTACCGCTTCATTCTCTATGACCTGAACTATTCAGTAAAATTATGATTAGTTACTAACGACTACCTTCTCATTCTCAATGACTTCAAAGATTCAGTGAAATTATGATTAGTTACTAATGACCTTCTCATTCTAAATGAGCTCAACAATTCAGTAAAATTATAATTAGTTACTAATAATGACCTTCTCATTCTCAATGACTTCAAAGATTCAGTAAAATTATGATTAGTTTCTTATGACCTTCTCATTCTAAATGAGCTCAACAATTCAGTAAAATTATAATTAGTTACTAACAATGACCTTCTCAATCTCAATGACTTCAAAGATTCAGTAAAATTATGATTAGTTACTAATGACGACCTTCTCATTCTAAATAAGGTCAACAATTCAGTAAAATTATAATTAGTTACTAACGACTACCTTCTCATTCTCAATGACTTCAACAATTCGGTTAAATTATTATTAGTTACTAATGACGACCTCCTGATTAGTTTCTTATGACAACCTTCTCATTCTAAATGAGCTCAACAATTCAGTAAAATTATAATTAGTTACTAACAATGACCTTCTCATTCTCAATGACTTCAACGATTCAGCTAAATTATAATTTTCGAATTATGATTTAATTATAGAAATGAGCGAAGATTTTCTACGATATTTCGTCAAGCCGCAGACGTTGACCCATCCCGGAGGACACTTCGTTCCCGCATCCGGAGCGCAGAAAAAAGTTTACCAGAATTTTTTCAACAACATGATGAAAAATAAACTCGACAATAGTTGATCTACGTAGACTAGTGCGCAACCTAGTGGATGAACTATGTATTATTATTTATGACGCGTGCGTCTGTGTGAGGAATTTGTTTGTTTTTTCTTTTTCGAGGGAATAATTTTATTTTTGACGGAATAAAATCTGTGATCTTCGTATCTCATTTGTGACCATTTTATCCTAATGTCTATTTATTAATTGATGAGACCTGTTTTTCTGGGGTATTTTGCTTACTTTTTGGGGTACATACCTCATTTATGTCTTAACAGAATGCCAAAAATCGCGGACAACAACTGAATATCCGATATATTTCCAGTTCTGTACCAATTAGATGGATTGGCAAAAAGACTCCTTAAGTCCAGTTGAATGAGAGAGAAAATCCTCCATTTTGTCAAATTTCTTGGATTTGAACATTGTTACCATGCCTACGCCACCCTGATTTAGTTGTTGAGACCCCACAAGAAAAATAACTACATTTCGTAGGCATGGTGACAATGTAAAAATTCAAGAAATTTCACAAAATGGAGGATTTTCTCTCTCATTCAATTGGACTTAAGGAGTCTTTTTGCCAATCCATCTAATTGATAAAGAACTGGAAATATATCGGATATTCAGTTGTTGTCCGCGATTTTTGGCATTCTGTTAAGACATAAATGAGGTATGTACCCCAAAAAGTAAGCAAAATATCCAAGAAAAACAGGTCTCATCCATTAATAAATAGACATTAGTTCATTTTAATTCATTCGTTGGTTGAAAATGAACCAGTCTGATTACATCATTCACCAGTTTGATTACATCATTCACCAGTCTGATTACATCATTTACCAGTCTGATTACATCATTTACCAGTCTGATTACATCAATCACCAGTTTGATTACATCATTCACCAGTCTGATTACATCATTCACCAGTTTGATTACATCATTCACCAGTCTGATTACATCATTCACCAGTTTGATACATCATTCACCAGTCTGATTACATCATTCACCAGTCTGATTACATCATTCACCAGTTTGATTACATCATTCACCAGTCTGATTACATCATTCACCAGTCTGATTACATCATTCACCAGTTTGATTACATCATTCACCAGTCTGATTACATCATTCACCAGTTTGATACATCATTCACCAGTCTGATTACATCATTCACCAGTCTGATTACATCATTCACCAGTTTGATTACATCATTCACCAGTCTGATTACATCATTCACCAGTCTGATTACATCATTCACCAGTTTGATTACATCATTCACCAGTCTGATTACATCATTCACCAGTCTGATTACATCATTCACCAGTTTGATTACATCATTCACCAGTTTGATTACATCATTCACCAGTCTGATTACATCACTCACCAGTTTGCTTACATCATTCACCAGTCTGATTACATCAGAAAATTCACCACAGTCCAATTAGGCAATTAACCAGTCCAGTAAACCACAGTAAGATTTAATGCCCTTTCCATCCAGATGTTTGTCGTAGCCTGGTTACCGTATCCAGGCAATTTACCACCAATGTCCGGTTACACCCGTTTACGATCGAAGAACAAGAACACTGAACTTATCTCGAATATAAATTTGTTTTATTTCCAGCAGAAACATAAACATTACAATTCAATAGTTGAATTATCTTAAAATACAAGCTAAAGTGATTATATCAAATTATATCGCTTAATATATCCACACTTACAGAAAACATGGCCGCTTCTCGAGATACCCCTACGACATCATTGCAATCATTTTAGAAAAGAGCTCTTTTCTAGGAAGGTCTACATATCTTAGTATGGAATCACTAGCAGGTAACTTGCCGAGGTCAAAACAGATATTTTGGAGGCGGACATCTTTTTTTTAAGCAGGGTCCAGGTCAAATCACTGAACATAGATGATGTCATAGGGGGACAATTTGATGACGTCATAAGGGGATTTATGAAGGAAGACATCTAGAAGTGTCTACAGATAACATGACTGGTTGAGTTTGATGATGTCATAGGGGGATGGAGGTAGTCATCTTTTCTTCTAGAAGTGCCTACTGATCAAATCGCTGAATAGGCAATTTGATGGAAGAAGCCATCTTTTCTGGAAAGTTAGGATGGAGACATATTCTTAATACTGATATTGCATTAATTAAAACCAATCATTTAAAACAGTTTTCAGTCTACGTAGATAGAGAGCTTCCTGCGGCGGGTGAGGATTTCGTGCTCTATTTTGTGGCTCGTCCGATTAAACGCGTTCGTATAATCGGCCAGTAATTAGAGAACAGCGGTTTCTCGAGATGTTCCATGTCGATGTCGGTGAATCCGACCGCTTTTATGATCGGTAGATAATCTCCGAGCATGTTACACGTGGTCGCAGCCTTCCAGACGGGGTTTATCAGCGACATCAGACGATATTCCATTCCGTGTTTCTTACCGGGAGCGTGCTGCATTACGTACAATTTACCACCCTACAAATATAAAACATCGAGTTATACTGCTGTGGTAAGTGAGGATCCACCAGGTGTCGCTAGTGTGCAGTAGGACATCAATTACTGCAGCAACAGCAGCTATAGTGGATTCTACTAGTGGCAAGTGAGGATCCACCAGGTGACACTAGTGTACAGTAGGACATGTAGATAATCAACTACTGCAGCAAGTGACAGATCCACTAATGTGCACTAGGTGTCGCTAGTGTACAGTAGGACATCAATTACTGCGGCTATCGAGGATTCCACTTGTGGCAAGTGAGGATCCACCAGATGTCGCTAGTGTGCAGTAGGACATCAACTACTGCGGCAATAAAGGATTCCACGTGTGGTAAGTGAGGATCCACCAGGTGTCGCCAGTGTGCAGTAGGACATCAACTACTGCGGCAATAAAGGATTCCACGTGTGGTAAGTGAGGATCCACCATGTGTCGCTAGTGTGCACTAGGACATCAACTACTGCAGCAAGTAACAGATCCACTAGTGTGCACTAGGTGTCACTAGAGTGCAGTAGGACATCAACTACTGCAGCAAGTGAGGATCCACCACCAGATGTCGCTATAGTTGCTGATAAATGAATATTTACCGGTTTCAGAATTCTGTAGGTCTGTTCGAGGAATTTCTTCGTGTCTCGTGTTTCGCAGAGGACCTCGCAAAGTACGGCCGCGTCAAACGTGCCCTCGTCCAGAATCTCGTCCATCTTTTCGCCGAATCCGACCTTTATCGCTTTCAAGGTCACATGTTTTCCGAACGTCTGCATGTTTTTCTGGATATATTTCTGACAGCCTTCCATCGGCTCGACAATCGTCACCTGCGAATTCTCCGGGAAGAACAAGAAATTTTCACCGGTTCCCGCGCCGATTTCGACAATCTCGAGCGGTCGACCCAAACGCTCCGTCTGCATTCGCATCGTGTCGAACAGCGCCCTCTTCAACGCGTGCACGGTCTTTTTCGGGAAGATAAACGACTGGAAGAAAACGAGGACGAGCGGACCGGTCGCTCGGCGACAGACGTGAAGGATCCGACGACGCTTGGCCAAAATTATGACCATTAAAACGACGCCCCCCAACGGAAGAAAATTATTCTTCAACTTCAGTAAAATATCGGAATCGATTGCACCCATTTTCTTAAAACTGCGTATTTAAATCAGGTTCTTTGGTAAATCTCGATTGTTGTAAAGCCTAGCTGTGGAAAAAAAGTGTAAAAACGAATTAGATTCTCGGAATTTAAGAACATAGACAAAAGACGGCTTTGATTTTGAAGTATAGTTAAAAATGTTTTGCATTTTGCCCTAAAATATTGATTAATCAATTATTGAGATGCAGACCCTGGCATGGCAGGCCAATAACAGGGCCCGCAAAAAGACAATCCAAGTTGCGCATCAAAAATAGACTCAAAACGAACCTCACGCCCAAAATCCAACTGCTTTCCAGCTTGTTCAATGTCAATCCTTACAAACAAGGACGAGTTTTATCTTATAAAAAAAAGTAATCTAGGTTAGCTTAAATGGACAACGGCACGGACACCAATTATTAAATAGTCCGGGTCGGTGTCCGCTGTCCATGTTAATCGTCGCCATTTTGTTTATGCACGCTGCCGCCGCCGCGTAAAAATCGTAGCTTTTTCGGCGATTTTCAGAACTAAATTCGGATTAAAATGAGCGACTCGGAAGATAACAGATCCCCGAAACATTCTCCCGTTAAACAGGTAAATAGAACATACTCGATTCATCGCTTTATTTCACGCGAAAAGTGCATTTTATCTCCGTTGTTTATTTTCAAGAAAACAACTTACTCTTCATTCACTCCAACTGAGTCCAACGCGCCACAACTTGACCAACAACGGCACAAATCTCTTCTTTTGTCGAACTCTGTTAACAGTTTTGGATGGTTGGCTTGGGTTACAGGGTCGCAATTTAAGATCATGCAGGGATGAGGCCCGTCGAAATAAGAAAAACTGAACTATTCAAATTGATAGAAAATCATTTCAAATTCAAGTTGAATATTTATTCATTGATTGTGTAAAGCCTCACTTGCCGCAGTAGAACATGCCAGTAGCTACGAAAATGAATGATTAAATGAAGGCTATTTAAGTTGCCCAAAAACTTTTTTTTGGTATTATGATAGTAGCCTCATGACATATACTGGCAGCGCCACCTTGTGACTGAATCTTCATCGTGGTTTCACTTTCAAAATCATATAACGTTACAAAAATGTCTAATTTTTTTTTCCTTATTAAAAAGGAGAATCACAAAGATGACGAAAACGGCAAAGATGACTCGAAATCAAAATCGCGGTCGAGGTCGCGATCGGCCAGTCGATCCAAGTCGAAATCGAGGTCGCATTCGAGGTCGCGAGGTCGTTCGTATTCGCGATCGCGGAGCAGAAGCCATCGTAGGAGTCGCAGCCGATCTCACAGTCCGTATTCCAGACGCAAGTCATATCGAAATAAACAGTAAGTAAACCTTATACAGGCCCTACCAACTCGGGGTGGCGCCACTGATCTTAGAAAAACTGAGAAACTGTTTAGAATCAGAAAAATCTGGAAAAAAAATCAGGAAAGACTCGGGGGCCCAGTTCCACAAAAAGGTTTAACTCTTAAATCGATTTAATTTCTTCATTAATTCAGTTTATCTTAAATCGATTTAGGCCTTAATCCCTTTTGTGAAACTGGGCCCAGGAAAATGCGATCGATTTTACCAAAGATCTAGAGAACTCTAGGCCGGTTGCATAGTCATGGCTTAGACTTAAGACCAGTCTGAGACCAACTAAGTTCTATAGCCAATCTAACAACTTAAGACCAGTCTTAAGATTTAAGACCACTTTTTGACTTAAGTCATGGCTTAGACTTAAGACCAGTCTAAGACGAACTAAGTTCTATAGCCAATCTAACAACTTAAGACAAGTCTTAAGATTTAAGACCACTTTTTGACTTAAGTCATGGCTTAGACTTAAGACCAGTCTAAGACGAACTAAGTTCTATAGCCAATCTAACAACTTAAGACCAGTCTTAAGATTTAAGACCACTTTTTGACGTAAGTCACGACTTTGCGACTGGTTCGAGGGATTTCGGATATTGACCTCGTGTTTCTTTATCTAAACTTGATTCGATGAAAAATGAATGAGTTGAAACATTTTAATCCTAGAAATTTCTCTGATTCAATCACTCGGGTAATTTTGCGAAACAACATGGAAAATTCGGGTAAATTTCAGGGGATTTATAAACGGCTGGAAAGTGCCACCCTGTTCACAAATTTCAAAAGAAGGCGCTTCAATCGCTAATATGTTCCCAACGATCTCTCGTTCGCACCTGCTCCGGTTGATAACGCTCTATTACGTAACTATGGTAACTGATATTGATTTGTAGTTCGCGTAGTCGCAGTAGATCGTACAGCCCGTCGTCGTCGCGTCGCCGTGGCAGCCGCAGAGACAGCGGACGTTACTACCGCAGCGGACGCAGTCACAGTAGATCTCCGATGTCCGGCAGGCGACGTCACATGGCCAACAGAGTAAGTTCGACTAATTCAAAAATGGCGGCTAAAAATTCGGACGATCATCGCTTAGGCGGTACTAATGTCTATTTCAACTTGACTTCGGAGATCACGTGGCCTAGCTCAGTCAGTTTTGGTAGTACATACCTGATAAAAGTCTTATTAGGACCAGTAAGCGCTGGCATTTGACCTAAAACGATGATTTTTAATCCAGTTCAAACTGTATTGAAGGATATCCAAAAGTCTTCATTGAAAGGGCATTATCTGGCGCTCAATTCACCGCAATATCTGATAGCACTAGTACTAAGTCTAATGCACTCCCGATGACAAGAGTGCTGTTCAAGATTTCTAGGTGATCTAGGCCTTATAATGAATGTGCCTAAGAAATTTTGTTTTGAAAAATATCACCAATTTAATATGGCTGCTAGGTGGCAGTGTTTATCTAGTGACTGTATAAGTCTCTGTCTGATTTTTACGATGATCCAGATACGAATAAATGCATCTATTTGTTAAAGTGAACTTGTTAAATATGGCTGCGAGGCAGTCGTTAATGTTTATTTCATGCGCGTCTGATTTGTAGGATGATCCCGATCTGATTTGTAGAGCATGATCTAGATCCGAATAAATGCTGTCATAATAGACAAAATGAAATTTATTAAATATGGCTGCAAGGCAGTCGTCAATGTTTATTTTATCTATTTGTAGGATGATCCCGATCCGAACCGGTGTTTAGGGATATTCGGATTGAGTTTATACACGCAGGAACGTGATTTGAAGGAGGTATTTCAGCGTTACGGCTCGGTGGATGAGGTGCAGGTCGTATACGACCACCGCACCGGTCGGTCGCGAGGGTTCGCATTCCTCTACTACAGAAACTCCGAGGACGCTAAAGTCGTAAGTTCACTCTTCGTTTGTATTTGATGGCTGCCTCCATAAATCCCCCTATGACATCATCATCTTCCCTAAATAGCCTGTTTAATATACCCTTCGTTATTGAATGGCTGCCTCCGCAAATCCCCCTATGACATCAATTCGATTTGATTTATTTAGACCGTTATATGAAACATGGCCACTTCGTAAATCCTCCTATGACATCATCAAATTGTTCATTAGTTAGCAACTTGATCTGTTATTGATAGACACTTCTAGCATAGATGACTGGCTCCATAAATCCCCCTATGACATCATCAAATTGTTCGTTATTTGGCAATTTGATCTGTTATTAATATACACTTCTAGAATAGATGACTGGCTCCATAAAAATAAATCCCCCTATGACATCATTCAAACAGAACTATTCATATGATTTATAAACACTTCCAGAAGATGTCGGCCTTCATAAATCCCCCTATGACATCATCAAATTGATTCATACATATAAATTCAGGTGTATTGAGATGATTGTATTGGTCGTATTGTATCGTATTGTAGGCTAAAGAGAGGTGTAATGGTATCGAGATCGATGGCAGACGTATTCGAGTTGATTTCTCAATTACAGAACGAGCTCACACCCCGACTCCCGGAATATACCTCGGCAAATCGACGTAAGTCTATTATTAACCCTACATCATCTAACTACGCAACAGAGGAAATACATGGAAAACTCAGGGAAACAGAAATCTAGAACAAATTTGGGGACATTGTCCGACAACTTCGGGAATGAATAGGGAAGGATATTTTAAACCCAGAAATTTCTCTGATTCACTTGGGGAATTTTGTGTAATCGCATGGATAAATCTGAAAGTCCCGCGGATCTGCGTTGTATAACCCTAATTTTAGGTTCACCGTTGGTTGTATTATTACGTGACGACGTCTCACGATCGGTCGTTTCTGTTTGTGATTATAGGGGGCGTGGATATCGGCGTTCGCCGTCGCCGCGTTACAGCCGCAGCAGCCGTCACTACAGTCGCCGCTCGCGATCAAGGTCAAGGTCGTATTCGCCTCGTAAGTAGCCGTCGTGTCGTCGTGTCGCCTCTCTTCCTCTCTCCGACCTCCCTCCGACCGGGAAGGGAGGTTTTTGTCCCGAACTGAAGCAGAGTTGTTGTCGTGGTTTTGTTTGTAGTTCGTAGGCAGTGTTCTCCATATAGGCTGTGTTGGAATTTTAAAAGGGGCCGCATTATAACACGGGGGGGGCTTTCGATGCCTCTGAAAATACGGACAATTTAATTCAACTTAATTTCGGAGTAATCTTCTATTTTTCACTGTAGCTCAATATATCAATATTTCATAAGCATTAGGAAGATATTGACACCCGCTCAGGTAGAGGGGTAGCAGATATTTTATAAGGGGTGCAGCAGATTTTCACAGGGTCGGATGTAAAAATGAAAGGGGGTGGCTGCCCCTCTAAAATCTCATGTGGAGAACACTGAATAAGTATAGTTAAAACCCGGTTTAGTCGTGGTTAGTTATGTCATCTCTATTGGTATTTCTGATTTTATCTGCCAAGTCTTAAGTCATCATTTTGGATAAGTCGTCAAAAGCAATGATGGTCACAGCTCCGACGACTTTTGCGGGTTTGGCAATCTGAAGTCGGCATTGTCGTCTCTATTTTTGTAAAAGATTTGATAAACTAAGCGTAAGTCGTTGATAAGTCGGCAGTTAATGATCGTCACAAATATTGACGACTTTAGCGCGAGTTTCAGTGTAGTTAGTTCCTTTGTGTTTTTTTTTTTTAATCGACTTGAGAAAAAGAAACTATGAAATTGATGTTTTTTTAATTTTTGGTACAGAAAACTCTGGACCCAGTTTCATGACAAAAAGTTCTAGCTCAAATTTGTTTTTCCTCGTTGAGGAAAGTGTGAAGTGACCATTTTGAAAGGTCACTTCACACTTAATTGATTCCTAAATTTTAGGAATTAAACCTAAGATTTAAGTTTTGCTTTTATCATGACACTGGGCCTGCTGTTAGCGCTTGGTTCCACAGTTGCTCTAATGAGCTGGAGATAATTTTAGACATATGATTTCCAACAATTCCACCACAGTGCGGTGTATCATGGACATCTCACCATGGTGCGGTGTATCGTTAGTCACTAATATTAAGCTGTGGGATCATTCATTAATTACGTACGCATAAGATTTGAAATTTTCAATCCCCCTCTGTGCGCAAAATCGGCCATTTTTTCATATACATTAAGCATTACAGTACGCAATTGCACCGACCCCCTCCCCCTCCCTCTAATGCGTACGTATTAAATGAATGACCCCTGTGTTTGACAGATGCCGCCATCTTTCAATGGAGATAATATCTGATTAATAGTTAAATCAATAGATCAAATCAATAAATCAAATAGTTATATCCATACACCGCGGTGCGATGTATTGGCTGGCATCCTGTATGAACTGTGCAGCCGGGTGCGGCGGTGTCACTACCGAAGAAGAACAAATCGATAATTTTCCTCGGATGGAAAGACGCCTCGTATTCTGACGCGAGCCTTCTTTATATTTCTTTTCTAGGTTATTAAACAAAAACGTGTAAAATATAAACGCCGCAAACTCCGTTTCGGTTTCCAGTCAGAGGAATCGTAGTTTTAAAAACCGTCGTATCTTATTCTTTAAAAAAAACGAGGTCGTCTCGACCTAATTATTTTGTATATGTAAAAAATGAATTCACGTTTCGCCTGAAATTTAGTTTTGTGTTCCGTGCTGTTTGTCACCATCACGTGGGTCGCGGAGAGGGTTGGGCTGAAGGGAACGCGGACCTGATTACGATGGCTGGGTCTGTTTGAGGTATCCTTAATAATTTCAACTTGGCTTGAGAGGACACCAGGCGGCCTCGCTCAGTCGGTTTTACTAGCCTCAATCGCTGATCCTATATCAAAATACTCTCAAAATCAGAAAGGTTTCTAGTTCCGAAATGGAAATACCGGTGTGAGGTAGTCAGGTCTGAGAAAGGGGGGGCAGTAGTGGATTTAGTTGATGATACAGAGTTAAAACGCGAACGTTTATATCGCTAAAATTAGTTCAGATGTATCCTAAAACTCGTGTACATAGAATCATCATATTGTAATTCGGTGTTTAAATCATTGTTGTGAACCTCGTCGTTCTCTGCAGTCATCGCAGTTTACCGTCAAACTTTGCTTAATTCGTCGTCTTTAAAGGCATTCGGTGGATCCTCGCTTGCCATAAGCGGAATTTGACCTCGATTGCCGCAGTAGGCGTTGGAGGTTGCCTGTTCAGTGACGTACTCGGGGAGAGGGGCAGATCGGGGGGGAATGGTGACATCTAAAGCCCTCTCATTTTGTCAATTAACAAAAATTGATGCATTTCAGTGCAGGATTACACTTTGTATTGCTTAAAAATGGTCACCTAATTGGTGAGGCCCAGTAAGTGCCGGACGGGAGTACGCCTATTTCGGCCCTTTTGTTATATGGCAAGTCGTTCAAAAATTGACCCCAGGATCTGTTCCTGGTACTAGTAATCTTTTCAAAAAGTCAACAAGGTTAATGATCACGCTATATAAATGTTTATGTGATTGATTGATTGATTGATTGATTGATTGATTGATTGATTGATTGAATGATCACGCTCGCCCTCGCAGCGACTTAGCCGGGTTAACTAATTGCATCATTTCATTTGTTATGCCTGTAGAGCGTTGACTCTGATGACTGTAGACGTGCGCGTGGTTCCGTTGTGAAGAGGGACGACGGGGATCCGCTTCACAGGAGGTCAGGGGGGCCGTGTACGAGTACGGGTCAGTACGAGCCAGTGAGGGGATGTGTTTATTTTATGTAAGCCCTGTGCGCAGTGTATCTGTGTCCCCCCCCCTCGGACCCCGTCGTTTCTCGTCCTCCCGCGGCAGGGATTCGAACCTGATGGTGTCGTGTTGAGGCTCGGCCACGGCACAAAACCCTGTCGCACTAGACCGGATGCGTGGGGCTGGTTTGCGCTCGAAAACTTGCCTCTTGTTTTAATCGCTGAGGTAAATTTCACGGAAGAACTATAAATGGGAAAACCCGTGCTAAAATAAAACAGATCTGATTGGCTAATAATGACATCATCTAAGCTGCGCGTGTAGCTGCGCGCTCGGTCTAGTGCGGCAGGGTTTCGTACCGTGGCGAGTCTCGATGCTATCGGGTTCGAATCCCTGCCGGGGGAGGATGGTCGTTCTTTTCTACATTAGACCTGGTTAAAATGATACCGGTTATCACTGTAAATAATATGTATACATTTACTATTCCAATTTTAATCGATTTTTGTAGTTAAAAAAAATTTGAGTTTTTTTTTTGCGGTTTGCTTCCTATGTGACAAGTTCGACCCGGGCTGTTGACTTCACTTTTTGCCTAAATTCATTCAATATGGCCACAAGGCAGCCTGCCTTTTATGTTCTTCAGTCATGGCTTTGACACTGTAGCCAGTCTTAGCAGATTTAAGACCACTTTTGGACTTATCTCAAAATAACCCAAAAAAACTGGGTTGCGGGTGCCGATCCAGAGGGTCCACTAGTTGCCGTTGAAGCCCCGCCAAAGCCTCCAGAAAAAATTGGGATCTATCAGGGGGTAATAAATTTATGGTTATATAAGCCTAACAACTCCTAATTATAGCCCTCGCAGAATGCTTCTCAGAAAGCCTCATTCTAAAAATTGTCCGCCAATTGATGTGTGAACCTGCCAAGCAAAATAAAACCTGGGCCTGGTCATGGAAGTGGGCGTGGAGGTCCCCTGGTCAAACCGGCCACTTATTTTTGCTGGGATTATTAAACATTTTTTGATAAAATCTGAAAGAACGAAATCTTTTTTAGTTCTGTTCATCGAAATATGATTTTTTCACGTAGCGAAACTTGTCGGCGATATTTTAACAATTCTTGTAAATCGTAAAGTAAATCGAATGAGTTGTATCGAAATAAAGAATACTTGTGATGTTTGCTGATTAAAAAAAAAAAATCTGAAATATTTTCTTTTTCTTCGTCATTTTTTTTTTATAGTGTCTTTTTTCCAGACTTGACTGAAAAAAAATTAACGCAATGATTTTATCTTGTATTGCAAAGGCTAGAAGAAAGAAAATTGTGTGCACTGAAAAATGAAAAATGAAAAATTCGAAAATACTCTTGAAAACCCATGAAAAAACCCGGAAGAGAAAAAGCGAAAATTCGGTTGTTGAAAAACCAAAAATGAAAACCTCCGGATGAAAAAATGAAAAAAAATTTTTCGGAAAAAAAAATTTTCGGAAAAAATCGCCGAAGAAATTGCGGAAGATTGAAACGAAACAAACAAAAAGAGAAACGAAAATTTGACAAAAATAATTCCGGAAAGGTGAAGATTGTGGCGGGTAGGGGTTTCCCCAGTAAACGGGGATTCCCGCGCTCGGCCGTGGACTGAAGAATGTTCAGGGTATAGTATTAAATCACCATCCTACTACCCCTATCGGTTTGACTGTAATTGAACTCTTCCACCTGTCGTCGGTCAAGTCGAGACTGACCGCTGTCCAGTCCAGTCCAGCATGCTTGTGTTACCAACCTGCTTTAAAGAACAACGATTGCAATAAAATGAATTTTAACCGTCGCGACTGTTCCGATTGGCTGGGGGACTTTAACGGATTCACGTCTGCTCAAGTCAGATCTGTAAGGATGAAATTTGTCTTTGGCGGCTATGATGAAAAATATCTGAAGAAATCAGGGTCCAATTAGACAGTTGCGTTACAAATATCGCGTCAAACACATCTAATCAAGGTCCCTACGACTCCTGGATTCCTTGAAAATTCCTAGAAAATCCTTCAATTTGACCAAAATGCCTGGAACTCCTTTAAAACTGAATTTTGAGAAATACGCAATTAGAAATTTAGTAGACTACTCCTAAATTGATTATTTTTGCCAATTAGGCAGTTTACCGGTTAACCGAGATAAACAGTACGGATTTAGGAGGAGTTTACAATAATTGGGATATGAAAGTGATGCAGACGCTTCCTCAAAATAGGAAACTTTCTCCTTCAAAACTCGGCCAATCTTCAGGGACCCTTTCTACGGAAATTGGAATAATTGAATAAATCTTTCGAACGAATACTATGAGTAACTGTAGCGTAACTGGGTCCGTATCAGTTTAATACGATTAGAAGTTGAGACATATTTCGTCGAACAAAGATCCGACTTGCGCCGGTCTGGGTCCGAATCTGGCGCCGGCTACGTCTGTTTTTCTCTGTGAAATATTTTAAACGTTTTTTTTTTTATATGAATTTTGAATATTGAAGCCTCGGAAGAAAGAAAAGAGAAAATTCTCTCTAGTATTGAACGCGACGGCTCTGTCTGAAAAGTTACGCGCGTGAAAATTGAAAAACCGAGGAAAAGAAAAAAACTAAACTCGGGGACCGCGGAGATCTTCGTCGTCGGTCTCGATTTTAAAACGAAGCGATCGTCACTAATTGGTTGAAAACACGAGGAACGGGAAGAATGGTTGCCGTCTCCGCCTGTCAATCATTCGCAGGAGACTCCGCCTTCTTTTCCGTTACCACTAACGTACGGAAGTTTTAACCCAGGCCAGTTCTCGGTCAGTTATCCGACAAGAGTCCGGTTGCTCGAAAGTCGGTAAGTGTTAGTCAGCGGATAGTTCCTATAGCGACGATTTAAAGTTCATTGTTGCTAGGGAATTTATCCGCCGATTAACTTAACCAACGTTCGACCAACTGACCCGAGAATGTTCAGCCATTTTCGATCGCGCTCCTCCGGGAGGTTGACATTTCTTGTCTTAACTTCCGAATGCGGTGATCAAGAAATAGATCATTCTTCTGGAAAGGGACAATCGAAAATGGACGGTTCATAAAAGTACATTCGATTCTTTATGCTTTAAATAGGTGCTCCTTTCACATAGAGGTCACGCGTACCTACGGCTTTAGTACGTACGCACTTTATGAACGATCCTGAAAGGGTTTTATCCAGGGAGGGGGGTTATTTTTAAACCATGGTCGGGTAGACGTGTCGTATGCCACTGCTGGTCAAATTTGTATTTTTATAACGCGATGCGATTTTTTGTGAATGAATAAAGATTTGCATTTATTTTAGAAGAAATGTTTTCATTCGTGGTTTCAGTGGCAGGACCTTGATTTGTGCAAGCGTGTGGACTCCTCATCAATCTGCTGACTGGAACCACATTCCCCACAACCTGGAACCACTCAATCCCTCTCATAGACTACGATCTCTGCGCCCTGGAAATCCACCTCTTCTTCGAGAACATGTACTTAAGCAAAGGGTTTGATTGCCTCCTGTTAAACCCTGGCCACAGACCCTTCAATGGTCTAGGGATCATTCATTTATTGCGTATGCATCAAGTTTGTTTCCCCCCTCCCCCCCCCCCCCCATTAAGCATTACTGTAGGCATTTACCTCTCCCTCCCCTAATGGGTATGTAATAAATGAATGATCCCCTTCAAGATTTCTTGGGCAGCCAGGGAATAGACCAATAGACTGAAGGGTCTGTAGCCAAGGCCTCTGGTGTTCAGTAGGAGGCTATGTAACCCAGGAGAGTGAAGACATTGGTGAAAAGCAGACGGCGTAAAGTGTCCTGGCTGCAAATTTATAAAAGTCGGTCAGCGTTTTTATTCCATTTCAGTAAAACCATTGATAGAAACTGAAACAGATTCGAATATTTATTTTTTATTTACAAAAAAAAACAAAACAACACACACGAACTTTCCATCGATAATGAATGAAGAAGCAGCAGACGCGATGTTTGATGAGACAACGTTGAAACGGAACGAGAGAGAAATTATTAACTAGAAATGAAATAAATGCCGTTTAAAAATAGCACCTCATATAAACGTGTCAACAGACTCAGTCAGGGGGGGGTTAGTCAAAGTCCACGGGGCCCCGCTGGGGAAACCAGACACTGTCTAGTGGCTGGTGCCCCCTAGTGACTCCCTGGTATTGACGCGGTCTCTACACATCAGTTAATTCTGGATAAAAAATTTCAATAAAGGAAATTATATCTTATTCCGAGGAAGTCGTTTATCTCGGTAAAACATAAATTGAATGGTTTTGTAGGCGAAATTCTTATCGTTTACGCAAAACTTGATTTCTCGCTGGGTAGAGAATAAACGCAGGTCCTGAATGTATCGATTTAGGTGTAGTTTACCGTACTACATCAAACTAAACTAGCGATCATTCATTTATTACGTACGCATAAAATTAGACGTTATCAACCCCCCCTCCCCCCTCTGTACGCAAAATCGGCCATTTTTCATGTACATTAAGCATAACAGTACGCAATTGCACTGACGCGTACGTAATAAATTAATGACCCCATAGACAAAAATTTATCAAATTACCTATTTCTCAAATTTGAAGGAAATTCAGGCATTTTGCTCAAATTAACAGAGTTTCTGTTAAGAAATCGAGTTGTAGGGACTCTGATAGGTGTAAAACTGGTAGGTGCTGCCCCCTAGTGACTGTCCGGTATAGCCGATGTAGAGTATATGGAAGAAGACGCCGGCGAACGCATCCATTGTAAATAATCTTTCATTTCGACGTCGTAGCGTTTTTTCTCCGAGTCGTACAAATCTTGATAGATCTTACGATCCTGCGGCGGAAGGTGTTGCCATTTTTCGGCGAGAACTCGACTCAAATCGTGAGCAGTCGACTCCGTTTTATGCTCCTGAAACGAACAAATAAAATCGAGAATAGGTTTAACCCTTTCAGTGCTGGCTAATTAATACCCTATAGTGCTGGAGATAATTCGAAAATTTTGAAAAATTCCACCCTACTGTGTTGAATAACGGGAATACCACTAGTGCGTCTACACCGCGGTGCGGTGTATCGTTAGTTACTAATATTTCACTATGTTCGACAGGTGCTGCCATCTTTCAAGAGAGATAATTAGTAATTACTAATTACATCAATACACGGCAGTGCGGTGTACTAGCAAAATCCATCACTGATTCGTACACCGCACTGCGGTGTAGACGCACCGAAAGGGTTAAGCGATTGATATGTTGTTTCTCCCTCTACTGAGCTTAAAAGTTGACCCGACCGCCCGCCTATGTACCCTGTACAATCATGATCAAGCTTATCATAACAGAACCGGCAGTTGTAGAAATAAACTGCTTATGAATTTTATTGCGGTTTACAAAATGAGGTAACCATTTTTTCGTCATAACCCCTTTTCAAAACGACACACAATGGACAGCAACAAAAAAAGAAAATACATAGATTTTGCATTATCAAGTTATTTACCTGACCAGTGACCAAGCATTCACTGATTAAATTATAATATATCTTCAATGAGGGCTGTTTCTTATCAAGAGGCTCCTTGTGTCACTTGTCGCCAGCAAGAACAACAAGACTCCAACAATTTAAATTCCCTAACTTTCAAGAAGAGTCGGAGTTCCCTGATTTTCCCAACGGGTAAAATGAATCTGGAATTTCAGATTTGCCCAGATCGCAAAATTTATACATTTCATTTTTTCAATAGAAACTAGGTGGTGCTGGGCTCCACTGACCTTGAAATACGCTTCCTTCAATGCCTTCGTGTTGTGCTCAGAGAACAGCACGAACGGATGAACCGGTTTCTTCGGAGCGTCACGTTCGCACTTCTCGATTTTGATCCGCTTCACGAGACTGGCCGCCGTAGACGTCGTCGCCGGGGGAGACGACGTATTGTTGCCGATAGACGTCGTCGCGACGACCGACGGGTCGGGTCTCGGTAACACCACCGGGGGCGACACTTCCTGAAAAATGAATATCAAAATGATTAGTGTCACTGTCTAGTGAAAGATGGCGCTTCTTTCGTAAATGAATTACAATTTCTTTTGAGCTTTCATATCGATCCTCACTTGCCAGGGTTTGATTGCCTCATGCCAACTCAAACACGGCCCAAGACTTCTTGGGTGGACTGGTTCCCACTCAGTGGCGACCAGTCTATAATATCTAGCCAATCGAATGCGTTATTGTCAGAACGAATCTGGCGGTGAAAAAAACATCCGATAGGCTTAATTACATAGACTGGTGGCCGCTGAGCGGGAACCTATCCGCTCATGAAATCATACGCGGTGTAATAGACCACTGAAAGGTCTGCGGTCAGGGTTTGTGAGCTTCTTGCGGGAGGCATTAAACCCTGGCAAGCGAGGATGGTTAAATAGATGACCGTTCAACGTACCTCCCACATAACCGGAACTTGTGCGTCTCTGAAATCATCTCCGTAATCATCTAAACAATTCATTAACAACCTATGATAAAATATTGAGAGACCAGAAAATTACGTCTGAACAGATTAGCAAATAAAATACAGTTTTCAAGAGGTGCAACTCAGGTTATGATGGGCTGACAATGACAGTCGAGATTTGGAGAGAGGGTTGTGTCGGGCCGAATCGGTTTATTTACCTTCTTTCTTTCTTGTAGAGTTTACATAATACTTTAGAGTAATACAGACGGTTGATTAGTTTTTCATTTGCCTGAAAAACAACGCAATCAACTGACAATCGCTGAAGACTGTAAACATAGCAGCATATATTAGAGGCAGGCGCGTTGGAAGCAATTTTTGATTGCCGCGGCCAATTGTCAGATTTTTCCATAGGTTCTAATATTTACTTCAATTTCATCAAAAATATAGTATAGAAAGATGAAAGACGTCATTCAGTAAATTATTGCCATGGTTTTCGCCGCTGCAGTCACTACAGTTCCAACGCCAATGAGAGGGTGGAGGAGTGAAAGTGCAGGGACCGTGTGAGTTACAATTGATACAGTGAGTGGAACCATCTTGATCAATGTGAGTGTGGATGGATGATATGAATCCAGTCATTGACACAAGTGAGCTGTCTATTCCAGATGGTGACAACCATTGCCAGGACTGGTTTAACAAACAAATGGGATGAGCTCGTGACTGGAAAACTTGATTACTGGAGTCTCGATGATGGATTGGATTATATTACTGGAGGATCGAGTGGATGAGGAAGATTTTTGCGGACGAAAAAGGAGGCCAAAAATAATGAAAATCGAAATGTGGCCCCTGTACCTGCTGAGTTTGTTCACATTTTCGCCTCAATGTAAAGTATTTTTTCTGGTAACTGCTCTGTTTCGAGATGTTGTCCAGTATTTGTTCTAAATACGCCGATTTGCTTCTGACTTCTTTGATTTTCTCGTCAGTATTGTCGACGTCTTCGTCGGGAACTGAAGCGGCCGCCATCTTTGTTATCCTTGTTGACGCATTTCGACCGTCAGGTGCTGCCGCTATGCTCGTCGTTAGCGGATTTTTCGTGAACTAACACGAATCGACTCTGTCACGTTTACAGTGTAGATTGCCAGAGGTGGTTGATTTTAGTTCACGAAATATCCGCTAACGATGAGATTAGCGGCAGCACCTGACGGTTAGACGATCAGGTGTCCCCAATAGGAAAAGTTAAAGTAGTTAACTAGGTTTAGGGGTAGGGTTTTCCACACCATAGGTTCTAATGTCCCAAATTCTACGTCCACCAGTGGCCTTCAGATCCAGGTCCATATCAAGCCACAAAAACAGGGTCAAAGAACTCTTAACTCAAGTATTTCAATCAACTCATCATTTATTTTTTTCACATTTCACATCACAAACGTACTAATTTTTCTTATTAGCGTTAATGAATTAATCAATAAAAACTTTAAATAATCGATAATGTATTTGTCTATAATTACGTAGCACTTTATAATGTGTATGATATAATATTGAAGCACCCGACCGAAGGTTAGTCAGTCAATAACTGCGGTTGAAAAATCGTTTCCAAAAGACGATAAATATATTTTTAGATTTTCCAGATCAACTTATTCAAGAAGATATTAAGTACTAAATCCACGAATTAGCCAGCCAGTAGAGCCCATTTGAACATGTCACAGTGCCAGTGGTCCTCAATCTCATCTGGTTGGGGAAACTAGGACAAGGTGCACAGTCGAGGCTAAGATTTTAAACAAACTTAGGAATGGAAATCGAAATAGTCAATTCGAAGACTTAAGATCAGTCTAAGCTCATTTTGGTTCTACAACCGATCTAAAAACTTAGGACCAATCTAAACTTGTTTTAGCAATAACCAATCTATCAACTTGCAACCAGTCTAAGCTCATTTTGGTTCTATAACCAATCTAACAACTTAAGACCAGTCTAAACTCATTTTGGTTCTATAGCTAATCTAACAACTTAAGACCAGCCTAAGCTCATTTTGGTTCTATAACCAATCTAACAACTTAAAACCAGTCTAAGCTCATTTTGGTTCTATAACCAATCTAACAACTTAAGACCAGTCTAAACTCATTTTGGTTCTATAGCTAATCTAACAACTTAAGACCAGCCTAAGCTCATTTTGGTTCTATAACCAATCTAACAACTTAAGACCAGTCTAAGCTCATTTGGGTTCTATAACCAACCTAACAACTTAAGACCAGTCTAAGATGATTTGGTCTTATAGCCAATCTAACAACTTAAGACCAGTCTAAGATGATTTGGTTCTATAAACGATCTAACAATTTAAGATCAGTTCAAGCACAATTTTGGTTCCATTTCCAATCTAACATATCGAGCCATGATTGTCCAACCGCGCCTTACAGCCTATCGTCCAACTAGGCGATAAATACCACAGTAACAACAAGCCTAAAAGCTGACAGATTCCAACATGTCCTCGCTCTACGACACCGTGTCGGGAATTATGCTATTCTGTTTATTGATTTATTCATTTAAATAGAATAAGATTTATCCGTATAATTTATAGCAGCTCAGGCGTTATAGTGTAGAGAAAGACATAAATTAACACAAATTAAACTACCTTCAACCCATAGTAGTTCGTTCTAAATCTCATTGGTCGATGAATTCAATCAACTGTCGTTTACTAACCAATCATATACCTTTTTTCACATAAATTAAAATAACAATTTGCTAATAACTCCAGTTGAAATTATTTTCAATTCACTCAAAAATGAAAACAGTTCCTAATAGGGACCATTTATTTATTATGTATTTTATCAATTAGTTTTCAGCGAGTTTGAGCCTTTCGTCCCATCACTGTATCTGTAGTTTACAGTTTCAGAAATTCCTCATAAAATAAACATATCATTTGACCCCCTCTCCGATTGTAGACTTATACGCATCAGACATGACCCCCTCCCCCAACGAGCATACGTAATAAATGAATGGTCCCGTAGCATGAAAATTTCAGAACACGGAGACAAGAAGAGATTTGATTATCCATGTTCAAGTGTCGCAAGCGGAAGTTTTTCAAAAAGGTTCTACCGCCTTAACAATTCATAATTCAGTCCAGACCGTGTTTTAGTGGAGAACAGTATAGTTCGTTATGAATCCAAGTTTTTCTTGCCACAAGCGGAAGTTTTCAAAGAAGTTTCGCCATCATAAGAATCCGTAGTCCAGTCCAGAATGCGCGTTTTAGCAGAGAAAAGTAACGAAACATCGAAATCTTTCATTTCAGATCCGCGTTTTTCGACGTATGAGAAAATTTTTCGAAAAATTTCTTTTGTCGTAAGAATCCGTAATCTAGTCCGGAATCCGTGTTTTAGCAGAGAACAGTTAGACACGCGAAACAACTGTTCATTCGGCGCGTGAATGCGTTACAAGCGCGCAGAAGTTGATTCGTACAGTTTTTCATTGTTGGACTTCGTCGTTGCGTAACCGTGGCTACGACAACTGCGCGAAACCGATGAGTAGATTTTCGTCGGAGGGTTCGTTCGGCCCGAAGCCTGAACGCTGAAAACGCAGAGTAGAACTAAATTAAAACAGCCAAAAGACGGTTCCTAAAGATCAGTCATTCCTGGACATAAGGAGGTTTCGCATGTTTTTAAAGAAAATTTTGAAATTTTGAGGAAGCGTCTGCATCACTTTCATATCCCAATTACAGTAGACTCCTAAATCGGTACTGTTTATCTCAGTAAACCAATAGTGGATTTCATCTCGGCGGTTTCGTGAGTAAATTATCACCCCTACGACTACCTAAACTTCGTTTCTAATACAGTAACCAACTAATTGGGTAAACGCAAATCCCAGTTCCAACTGTACCGATTTAGGTGTAGTCTATTGTACAACTAACAAACTTAATAAAAATATCTTATTCACTATTCCTCAATATTGAAGGAGTTTTTTAAAGAAGTTTCAGGCATTAAGCATAAATCAAAGGAGTTTCAAGCACATTTGAAAACATTTTCTGTTTAGAAGTTTTTAACCCTTTCAGTGCTGACTAATTAATACCCTATAGTGCTGGAGATAATTTGAAAATTCTAAAAAATTCCACCCTAGTGTGTTGAATAACGGGAATACCACTATAGTGCGTCTACACCGCGGCGCAGTGTATCGTTAGTTACTAATATTTTACTATGACACATGCTGCCATTTTTCAAGAGGGATAATTACTAATTACATCAATACACCACAGTGCGGTGTACTAGCAAAATCTATCACTGATTTATACACCGCACTGCGGTGTAGACGCACTGAAAGGGTTAAGGAATCGAGGGTTTGTAGGGGACCCTGTTAGGACACATGAAATAGAATGGGTGATATTTACCAACGCAAATTTCATATTTCGCAACGACGGGTTCTCGATCACTTTCCGTAGATTCGCTCCGACTTTGAAAAAAAGAAATATCGACGAAATTAGAGGCAGATCCGATCGCGGTACCCCCTCCCTGCCCGAGGATCGTATATTATTGTAAAAATATCGCCCACACAGTGCCCCCTAGTGATACTTACCGACAACCATATCGGTGCCGTTCACTAAACCCGCATCGACTAATTCTAATGATATACTCTCCGGCGTATCTAGAAATGAGATCGAAATCGTATTTTTATTGAATTGATACGATGAATTTGACGCGGTCGTTCACCTCGGGCGCGATAAGATACGATAAGATACGACAAGCTTACCGACTCCGGGAGTAAAATCAAATTTGATATCGTTTAATTCTCGTTTTTCGTTACGTAATCTGAGCACGAAGTGAAGAGTTTCCGGTTCCTGCAAAAACAATTACATCGGTGTCACCATCTGGTGGCAGTATAGAACACTACAGTGTCACCATCTGGTGGCAGTATAGAACACTACAGTGTCACCATCTGGTGGTAGTATAGAACACTACAGTGTCACCATCTGGTGGCAGTGTAGAACACTACAGTGTCACCATCTGGTGGCAGTATAGAACACTACAGAGTCACCATCTGGTGGCAGTATAGAACACTACAGTGTCACCATCTGCTGGCAGTATAGAACACTACAGTGTCACCATCTGCTGGCAGTGTAGAACACTACAGTGTCACCATCCGGTGGCTGTATAGAACACTACAGTGTCACCATCTGCTGGCTGTATAGATCACTACAAAGTTGTTACAAAGCCGCAGAGTGGACCACATAGTGTCGCCACCTAGTGCCAGTATGTAGCACTAGGCTTGTTGCCATCTGGTGGCAAGGCGGGATATTTCAGCGTCGCCATCTGGTAGCAGGTTAGAACAATAAATACCTTATTAGTTGATTGAGGAGAAGCAGGAGCGGGTTCGGCGTTAGTTTCAGTTTTCTACAATAAATAGAGAGAAAACGGTTACCGTTTTTTAACCCTCCACTTTTACGTTGTGTGAAATCACAAATTGGGAGGTCAGACGTACTTTTTGAGCAACATTCTCCGCAGGTTCTTTCACCCTCGGCGACTGGAAATACAAAAAAACAAACTTTCGAGTGAAAAAGTTTTTTTCTCTGGCGTTTTCAGCGTTGGAGCGATGTATATCATAACATACCCGTTCTCCAGATACAGCAGCTTTTCCCTCCTCGGAGTTCTCATCCAACTCATCATCCGACCACTCCCACTCTCCGTCGACTGTTTTGTGTAAACGTCCACTCGAACCAGGAACGCGTTTCACCTGAAATACGTTTACAATCAGTGCTGCCCTCTAGTGGACTAATATGAGTGCCGTTCTCTTGAGGGTCACTGTAACTGTCACACACTTGTGTACATACAAATGCTGCCCCCTTGTGGGCTGATATCAAAGCTCTAGATTACACCACAAGTGCTGCCCCCTTGTGGGCCCATATTAAAGTCCCTAGATTACGCCACAAGTGCTTCCCCCTTGTGAGCCGATATCAAAGTTCCTAGATTACACCACAAGTGCTGCCCCCTTGTGGGCCGATATCAAAGTCCCTAGATTACACCACAAGTGCTTCCCCCTTGTGAGCCGATATCAAAGTTCCTAGATTACACCACAAGTGCTGCCCCCTTGTGAGCCGATATCAAAGTTCCTAGATTACACCACAAGTGCTGCCCCCTTGTGAGCCGATATCAAAGTTCCTAGATTACACCACAAGTGCTGCCCCCTTGTGAGCCGATATCAAAGTCCCTACATTACACCACAAGTGCTGCTCCCTAATAAAAGTGCTGCCCTCTATTGGACTACTATGAGCATTGCCCAATTGTGGTATTATAATACAATAACCAAGTGAACTGCCATGTACTGCCCCCTATGTGGTTTACTGTCAGTGCTATGTTATACCCACTAGTGTGCTGCCCCCTTGTGATGGATGGTGTAAGTAACAGTACCTTCTGCGGTTTGACGACAGGCGCGAGGTCCTCGATCAACACTTTACGAAGGTAAGCTTTATCTTTCGGTTTCTTCTGGAAAAACTCATGTTTCTTCCGCAAAAAATTGGCCGTCGGTCTTAGCAAAAAAAAAAAATAATATTCATAACCACTCGATCAGGTACGTGCATAGACCCCCGTAAAATAATTCAAAATACTATCATGATACATCAATCCATAACGATAAGGTATGGACAAATCAACATGTCATTCATGCAAACATGTTATTTGCCCAGTTAACGTCTTTTGGAACAGGGACGCATTGTTTAAGGGCTAACCAACAATTGCTGTAAGCTCCCTACTCCTCTTACCGTTTATCGGGATCTCTTTTCAGACATTCCGAGATCATTTTTCTAAACAATTTGCTGTACTGTTTGAAACAGTCTTTATCTTCAGCTCCGGAGTCTAGGGTCGGAGGCTCGTTCTGTAGAGTTAACATCAACACCTACAGTGAAAATACATATTGAATCAAACTTCCTGATTGAGGATCCACCAGATGCGCTAGTTGTATCTGAAATGTTACTGTGGCAAATGAGGATCCACCAGGTGCGCTAGTTGTATTCGAATATTACTGTAACTGTTGAGGATTCCTTTTCTGGCAATTGAGGATCCACAAGGTGTGCCAGTTGTATCTGAAATGTTACTGTGGCAATTGAGGATCCACCAGGTGCGCTAGTTGTATCTGAAATGTTACTGTGGCAGTTGAGGATCCACAAGGTGTGCCAGTTGTATCTGAAATGTTACTGTGGCAATTGAGGATCCACCAGGTGCGCTAGTTGTATCTGAAATGTTACTGTGGCAGTTGAGGATCCACCAGGTGTGCTAGTAGTATCTGAATGTAACTGGGGCAGGCAAGGAGGGAATTCACTGCAAATCATTGACTAAATTGTTGACTTGTTATATCAGATTGTTCGTCACGCACACCACCTGGTGGCGAGGCCCGTTATTACTCACCTTCATTGGAGGGTATTTATGGTAGGGGGCAGCACCGGTTGCCAGTTCGATCGCCGTGATTCCGAGACTCCAGATATCAGCGCTGAATTTGTAACCAGTCGATAACTGGAAAAAACATATCAAATATCAAAAATATCCAGGACCTCACGTCTACAGTTCTTATACAGATTTGACTTGCGGATGAAAACATCGGAAATGAATTAAGCTTTCAGTCAAATTCAATCTGGGCCTGGTTGCATAGTCATTGTTAAGTCCAAAAGTGGTCTTAAATCTTAACACTGGTCTCAAGTTGTAAGATTGGTTATAAAACTATGGAGGTAGACTTAAATTTACCAGTAAGCCATGACTATGGAATATTTTTATGGACACTTCTCTTGAAATTCAAACGTCTTCACATCGAGCTAACCCCTCCAACTTTAAGACTAGTCTTAAGATCGAAAACCACTTTGTGAGTTAGATCATAAAATCACGCGTCGTAAGGAATTCGATTTTCGTTTTACCTGTTCCATAACCTCCGGAGCCATCCAACACGGAGTACCAACGAACGTGTGTCGCACGGTGTCCCGCGATAAATCTTTACCCGTCGCGATCCACGCGCTTACTCCGAAATCTGTAATCAAAATCGTCGGAGTTTACACCAAGAAATACATTTTAACTCCAATGAGAGAGGGTTCATTTTTGATTCGCAAAAGCAATTCCCCAATTATTTCATCTCTAGCCCAGAGAGTTAAGATTCGATATGCCATCATAATCGGAGCCGGAACCATCAAATGTTGGAGGATGATCAGGTAACCGGCTTGGCAACTTTTTATTGGTTGGAGCAATTTTTGAGATTCCAGATATCACCGGAGTCCCACAGATGATTCCTCCAGTGAAGCGTTGGAGTGGATCAACAAGATATCTGTGTAGAGTCAGTCTTGGAGTGAGTTTACTAGATATTACTGTATGACTCCAGCGAGTCTTGGAGTGAGTGTACTAGATATTACTGTATGACTCCAGTCAGTCTTAATAGAGAGTGATTATACTGAATATCACCGTGTGACTCCAGCGAGTCTTGGAGTGAGTGTACTAGATAGCAATGTGTGACGCCAGTGAGTCTTAAGAGAGAGTGATTATACTAAATATCACCGTGTGACTCCAGCGAGTCTTGGAGTGAGTGTACTAGATAGCAATGTGTGACGCCAGTGAGTCTTGGAGAAGGAATTCTTTCTTACCCGCGATTCGAACGGTTCCGTCGTCTCCCATGAGAATATTTCCGGCTTTGATGTCGCGGTGAATTTGACCGTTGGCGTGAAAATATTCGAGCCCCTTGAGAACCTCGAGCAGAACGGTAGAAATGGTCGTCTCGTCGAGCACGCCCGTACGAGAACAATTCGGCTCCGTGCGCATTTTATATTTGATTATATCCAACAGTGAACCTGAAAAAGAAAATGAAAATAATTCTAAACCGTCCGATCTAAGCACTTGCCCGGGACAAGTATATTCTCATCAGGGCAAGTAGGTTATCATTGTCCGCCGGGCTAGTGCAATTTTATGTCACAAAGCTTTTTTTCCCACTCGATATAACGGACGATAGTGCCACCCATCGGACTGCCTGTATAGGGCAAGTAGTTTTTGGAGAGGGTAAGCAACATTTCAGATATGCTTGCCCACCGGGCAAGTGGCTTTCATTCCTTAGATCGGACCCTGGTTTATGAGGGCAGAGTTACATAGATGTCACCCTACATTACCCAGGCATATCAATCTTTCAACTCAAACTCGATTGAAGTTTACCCCAGAATTCACTAAGTTGACACCAGTCTAGAACACTTCGAGCCCGGTTTGTCCCCCCCCCTGAGAATGGAAGGAACGGAATACGGATTTCGACACAGTACCTCCGCTGCACAGCTGCATGACGAGCCATAATTCATCTTTAACAACGAACGACGTGAAATAACTGACGACATTCTCGTGTTTACACTGGTGCATCGCTTGGATCTCTTTCTGTAAGCCAGAAAAAAAAAAAACAACTAAAACGTGATTCCGACATGCGTCTTAATTCTGCTCAGGTTCCACAGAAATATTTCAGCATAAAAGGATCCCTACAGATCAGTTATTCCTGAATAATATCAGTTTTAAAGGAGAAAATTTCAAATTTTGAGGAGGCGTCTGCATCACTTTCATATCTCAATTACAGCAGACGCCTCCTGAATCGGTACTGTTTATCTCAGTAAACCAGTAATTCATTGGTCAGCAAATTTTTATCCTACACACTTCCTAAACTCAATTTCTAATTCGGTAACCGCCTAATTGGGTTCCTAGCACTTGGGTTTATCGGGCGCTTACCACTAACTCTTCGATAGTCGTGTTACATTTTTCGAGATTGATTCGTTTGATTGCGCAATACTCCTGACGAGGAATACAGTAGGCCTTCTGTACAATAGCTGTAGCACCGGCACCTAAAATACAACAAAACATAAACATCCTCATTACAACTTCTCCTGACCTCATAACAACCTACTGTGACCTCCTTACAACCTCTCCTGACCTCATTACAACCTACTATGACCTCCTTACAACCTCTCCTGACCTCATTACCTACTGTGACCTCCTTACAACCTCTCCTGACCTCATAACAACCTCTCCTGACCTACTATGACCTCCTTACAACCTCTCCTGACCTCATTACCTACTGTGACCTCCTTACAACCTCTCCTGACCTCATAACAACCTACTGTGACCTCCTTACAACCTCTCCTGACCTCATTACCTACTGTGACCTCCTTACAACCTCTCCTGACCTCATTGCAACCTTCTATGACCTCATTACAACCTCTCCTGACCTCATTGCAACCTCTCCTGACCTCATTGCAACCTTTCCTGACCTCATTGCAACCTACTAAGACCTCCTGACCTCGTAACAACCTTCTATGACCTCATTACAACCTCTCCTGACCTCATTGCAACCTCTCCTGACCTCATTGCAACCTCTCCTGACCTCATTACAACCTCTCCTGACCTCATTGCAACCTACTAAGACCTCCTGACCACACTATAACCTCCTTACAACGTCCTGACCTCATTATTACCCCCATAACCTCCTTACAATCTCTTAATCCCACACCTCCCATAACCCCAGTTATTTGTTTCTGAACTCATAACCTCCATTTCTAACCCCCTTCCCTCACCTCCTTACATCTTCGCCTGCATCTCAAGACCTGATATCACCACCTGACCTTTCACCTCACCTGAACTTCTCTATAAGACCTCCCAAGACCTCTCTGCGCCTCCCTATCTTCAACCTCCTCTGACCTGTCATCCCCTCGTTTACTTACTAGACCGAATTTACAAACCTCACGTCGCCTGCTTTTAACCTCGACCGTTCTATCATCCCGCCCTCCTCAGTCCCTTAACCTCATAACCTCGCAACCTCCCATAACAACCCTCCTGACCTCCCTTCTATTTTGTCAACCTCACAATCATATGTATGACACATACTCAGAGGTAAATCACTCCAAAACACATCTTCTAAAGCGTATTCATCCGCATTGTTCGGCCACGGCGCGTTATTCGGCTCGTCGGGTTTTCTACGCCCGAGGAAATAGTCCGCGAAAGCTTTTATCATGAAAAACGGAGAATTGAGCGTACGACCGACCGAGCGCTAATAGTCAGTCATTTATATATCAATAATAAACACAAGGGTTTCATAGTTACAGTAATAACTAAGGGAACCGTAAACAGATATAATTAGATACTCGTCAGGAATTTGTTTATCAACAGGTTCCTCGCGTCTCACAGCTTCAGTTCGCGCTACGCAAATAATTGTCTGATATCCAAAAACTCTACCGACGGGACTAACTCCTCGCTGGTGCCATCTTGTGGCAAAAAAATTCCAAAAATTTTCTTTTTTATTTTGACAGCAGAAACCCGATTTTTTTTTTATCAAAACGTATCCTTGCGTCACTGGTCGCCAGGAAGAACATTCAAGTTCCCCGATTTTCAACAAAAAGAGTAAAAATTCCCTGATAATTTTGGGAAAAATACATCTGTAAATCCCTGAACTGCTTAGAACCCTGTAACCAAACCATTACCCTTACTGACACTAGCGCCATCTAGCGGATTAGGTGACCACGCCCAACAAGTCTTGTGTTCAAGATCTCACCCAGATCCTGTTTGCTCTATTGGGAAAGTACTGTTTACAATCTAAATTTTATTGTCTGTAACCATTTTTTCATTAGGCAAAATTTTTTTTAAAGTTGGTTACCATTCTTTTTCTAAAAAAAAAAAAAAATCGAGTAGGGTGGGAGGTATTTATTTTTATCTCTTAATTAAATGTTGTGAATGATGTATGATGAATAAATAAAGCAACATTTCCACCAGAATAACTTTATCCGCGCAGGCTACCAAGCATTACAAACTTTCCGCCCTGCTACCGAGGTATTATAATGAACCCACAACCGATAAATTTGTGTCAGTTTGTCATACAGTGAACAACTTTTTGTTCACTGAAATTTACTGCTTAACTGCCCTACATTTGACATGAAACAGCTCGCTACAATTATTTCCAATTGGCTCAATTAGACGATAAAGTGGTTTTTTCTATTAGAAAAAAAAATGAGGGATTTAGTAGAGTCGGGCGAGACGCTAGACAACTCATTTTTTTATTTAGCTAATTTCATTTTGCTAGATTTTTTTTAAGTATGCAAATATTGACATTAATACGACCGGTGAAACTGTGCAATCTCAATGAACCATCATTTTTATAGGCCTAACCATTTATTTTATGTTAATTGAATGATTGGCTTTTAATTATCAGAGTATCAGAAAAAAATAGACTCCACCATGCTGGGAGCGACTGCAGTTAGGAGTTTGCTAATTCCGTACACTTTCACCTTACCAAACGGTAAACCATTACCCTAATAATCTTAGCACTAGCAGGATAGGACTGGCTACCTCAGCAGAAACAGATATAGGAAAATTGGGAGAAAATGGCATTTCTCGGATAAAGCATCAACGTTAATTTTTGGGTCCGCTTTTTGGGTTTTAGCGTTGTTCCGCCATTGGTTATAGGTATATTTCTTAAGTCAAAGAATTACATCAGAAAGGTTGCAATTTCCGAGAGGATCAGTATAAGCCAAAGGGGTCAAATTTAGAGGTTTTAACGATCTCTATCATGTTGATGAAAAAGACAACCTCAATGGGAAGGCAGGGGTCCAGACCCTGAGACCAACCCCTAAATCTGCCCTGCCTAGATTCGCCCCAGCTCCTGGCTGTCCGCAGTCCGAGATGAGTGGGTGTGTGTGGATTATAATGTACAACATCCAAAAATTATCATTCGAAAATCAACTTCCAAAATGAATATAAGTGTTTAAGAAATGTAATTGAAATCGCGACACATTTTCATCGCACCAGGAGTAAAACGAGAACAGGTCCAGCTGTCGAAATGAACTCCAGAACTCTCGAACGCTTTACGCACAGACTAACCACTCTCTCGTAAACTACCGTCATTTACACGCGATCACGTGACTGTCAACGGTTAATTCGATCGTTTTTTCGAAATTCGAAATTAACGGTTTCAGATGCGGCGATTGAACTGAGAATTTACTCACCGAGAACATCCTTCAACTCGTAATCATCTTTTTTAATCGACCACGGCACTTCCTGGTGATGATCGGCGGCCATTTTGACGGGTCGTACTAATTGCCGAACGAAACCGGGCAGCGGTATGTTCATCAGTAGATTCGGTCTTGTTCATACCCGCGAACGACCACGTCACCTTCTATGCGCTGCAGCTTGGAAAGTTCGAGTTCGAATCCCATTTTAGTTGGACCGATGTCCAGATATTACGTGGGATTTTTGCAATAAATCAGAGAATGACCGGACGTTGCCTGACACTGCCCAGTGGTTGGCCGCGATCCCAGACCCATACGTGAGTCCTACATACGACAGGACAGATTGCAATGAACAGGTGCCAGACTTTCCTGTACTTGGCACTACCCTCGCTACTCTCGGTTTCGCCGAAACGTCTGGATGACATACTCCAGAGGTCCCAGGTTAAAATCTTTGCCTTTTGGTGCCACGACTGAAAAAATCCTCGGACATTTGGTAATTGGAACTGCAAGACCCAGGACGTGTCAAAAAAATAAATAACATCGAAAGATGAACAATCCTTGTATTCTGGTGGGATTTTGAACACGGCGAAATGAAAGGTTACTTTCTGACTGATTAGGGTTTGGGTCTGGGTAAATCTCTTCCCTTATGGCCCTCTTTATCGCCTTCACACACTGAACCTTATAATACAATACACGACTCCGTGTGAGGAAACTGTGGCTGCCGTCCCTGCATATAGTAAAAGGTCGCATGACGTTGTGATTATAACGTATGAGCCGCGAGTCGGCGCCCCGCGCGCGATCGCCTGCTCTGTGAGAGAAAGTGTGATTGATGATGATCTGTTGAGAAGTAAAAGGCTAATTTAATGTTGCAGTAATCTGTTTCCACGTGGAGTCGGCAGACGAACCTTAATCGATTTAAACCGCGCAATAATACATTTATCATCTCGCCGCCAACGCACACACGCACGCACGCACGCGCTACTTTGCGAGAGTTCCGGTCAAACTTGCAGTTCATCTTCATCGATCATTCAGACTGCGCGGAATGGAAATTTTAATAGGATTTTAAACTCGAGTTGTCTCACTGACATTGCCGAGGAAGGTCTCTGACTGTATAGATTATCACTAGCGGTATTACCCTCATCTCCAGCCAGTCTCTCTAAAGTTCTGGATCTGCGGCACCCAGTTTGAGACCACAGACATAGTCCTCGGACGATTTGTGGTCTTCCATTCGAAATTGTAATTTTTCAAATTCTTGTTTCAAGTTCTTGATAAGAATTTCAATGGTTAAATAAAATCTCACTTCCCTAACAACTGTGAAATTGCGCCTGTCGGATGGATTTCCTCATAGATTTCCAAACCCCGCCCGAGACCTTCGGCGTGACGTCTGTTTTATTCTGAGAAATGTCCTACTTTTATAGACCCGACCACCTTGACTTTGGCAGAACCATGTTAAGTATTTTCCGCGAGATATTTTCAGCTGTGGAAAATGTAAAAAAAAGTTGGTTGCACGCAAACAAACCACTTCTGGGTTAGAGGCGAAAAATGAAAAAAAAATGGCGGCGTTGATTACGTGCATTATATCCCGTTAAAAAACCGTTGAATTTGAAATTCGAATGCATGCCATTTTAACCGATGGTGAATAGCTCAATAAAACGGGGAAGTTAAATTGAGTAGAGAAGGGGAAGGCGGGTGAGAGCGACTGTGAATGGTTATTAAGGAGTGGAGCGGATCGCGCGGCCCGCGGCAATTTCTCATTACCACGTGCGATCGACAAGCGGATATAACTTCCGGTTTGCCGGCGGCACCTTGCGACGTTACACCGAACTTCACGGCGCAGACGATGCCGCCGTGTGTTGTGCGTTGACATACCTCCTGGTGGTTTCGAGACTCAATCGAGCTCAGGCGCAACACACGCCGAGACACCGGGAGTGTTTTCGAAAACTGTGGTTACTTCGAGTGTCTATAAGGGTTAGCAATTTGTAACGCAACTCTCCGCGGCGGCTCTTTAAGAGGAAAAGAAATTCTAACTGAATTGTATTTGTTTTCCTGTTTCTTTCTACTCAAGAGAGAACCTGCCCAAGATCATCTCAGCTGAAATCGAAACCCATTGGAGAATACAAGTTTGGGAATAAAAACCTACCGGACTGACGAAGAAAGGTTACTTAGGACATATAGAGACTAGCGCCCCCTATAAGGTGTCATGATTCAGAGTCGGGACGAATCTAGGGTTTAAATTTGGGGGAGAAAAAAGGGGCACCTGTTGGCCATAAAGGCACCGTATCATCTGCACGGCACCATATGTGGGCAACGTAGCAAGCGAAGCAAAAAAAGGGCGTCCATAAAATGCTTGATTTTCAACGCCATTTTAGTGCCTGGGCACTTCTGAGAACATGTCACGCTACAGAAAGGATTTCAAAATTTCAAGACATTTTTAGGGCACTTGAATTTGAATTTTGTATTTTTCTTCGCAGAGACTTTTTTTCTTTCAGACTTCTCGAAGGTCACATTCGAATTTTGAAGGTACGGTCCACCGGGTCTTATTCCCGTAAAATCCGCCATTGGACAGAGAGACTGACGAACATCCACGCGATACAACAACGACACGCTATATTAAGCGCCCCAGTTGAATCAAGGCGTACAACAGACATGCCCGATATGAATGATAGTACAGTGACACTATGCTGCGTGTACAAGAGTGCAACGAATGCAGATTTCGTGACTGTTGTTTGTAATTAACCAATTGTAGGCAATAATTAAACGAACTGTCACTCATATCTCTAGAGCTTTACATTAGTTAAACATAAGACGACGTCGACCTTCAGGACAAACCGATACAATTATCGGTTTCACATTATTTACGTTTCTAGGTCTGACGTTGTGAATTCCGCGCGTCTGGCTATGGTGCGGCTATGGTGCGGCTGTGGTGCGGCGTGGTGCGGCGTGGTGCGGCGTGGTGCGGCTGTGGTGCGGCTGTGGTGCGGCGTGGTGCGGCGTGGTGCGGCGTGGTGACGAGTCAGTCACCCACGTTCTAACATAGGAGTTCCGGCACCGACTCTGTGGCAAGATTCCCTTACGATCCGCTAGGTGTCACTGCGCTGAAATATCTTCGAATTCTTCTTCCACGAGTGTGGTTAGAGTGTGGTAAATAAATCTTATCCAATCTTACCTTTCGAATCAACTTTTTTCCATTAAGGTATATATTTTCAGCAAGATCTATATGAAACGCTTGAGTTAGAAAGTGAATCTGATATCTATGCAATAGATTTGTTGGATAATTTTCGTTTTTAGAAGCCTACAAATCTCAATTTTCATTGAAATTTCATTGAAAATTAACTTAATTTCAGTACGAATAGCCCAGTGAAATGTTGCGCCATCTCGTGAGTGCCACCGGTACCCAATAGCACCCACGGCGTTATCGAACCCGACCCAAAGACCGGTGGCCTTCGGACACTGGCAACTATACCGTGCGCGCACTCCCTCTTCCCGCCTGGGACCAGCTGAACCCCTGAGGCTTTATTGGTAACAATGATGCAGATAACCCGTGGAAGGTGAATTATGTGTGGATCTTGTATCAATTAGATAGTTTTGTGTATTATGGTAATAGCAGGTTGAATATGAACGTGTAAATGGCCGTAGACTTGTCCGTGACGGGAATAATGTACGCCGGCCTCACTGGTCAGTAAGCATCACCCATCCAGCGCGTGGAATAACCTCGTTCAGGACGAACTTCGGTTATCGGAGTTATAGTCGACTATTTGCGAACTAAGTGAATCCGAATGTCAGTTAGTCGAAACTAAAGTCCGGAAATAGTCGACGGACCACGGGATTTGAGCACGGCTCGCTGTAGTTCGGACCTGCGGTCAAACTCCGATATACCGCCCTCCCATAAACCGCCATCCCCGCCTACCGCCAGGTTTTCTCAATGTACATCTCAATACAAATACATAGTAAAACAACCCCGATATACCGCCATACTCTCTATACCGCCAAAATCGTTTTGCACCGATGTGGGCCGTATGATCGGGGGTTGGTTGTAATTCTAAGATGGCCGACACTGTGAAATGCGTAAGACGAAACTATAGTGCGTTCGATTAGTTCCGACCACTAGTCGAGAGACTTATCACGAAATCCGAGGTTCGCTTAGTCCGTCACGGTAACTTCTCAGACTGTGTTAATACTATATCTGCTGCAACAGAAATTCTGAGAAAATTGTCAGCTGTATCTTTCGGTCACAGACCTAAAAATAATCGATACTCGGCCATACATCTGACGTCTGGACGCTTGACCGCGAGACGCAAAGCTCTGTTCTAGTTCTGAGTCGTTCATCACCGCATGCAACCCCGACTGCTGGTGTAAATACCCTCCAGGTTACTATACCACCAGGCTCTCACTTTCCCCTCACCCAACTCGATCAGATCAGATTCCGTTTGACCTCGACTGGTAACGAGTTCACCTTTCGTCTGATCTCGTCTGCCCAGGGGATCAATCAGACGACACTGGAATACTTTATATCCGTATCAATTCACATCATGGAGCAGACGTTAACGATCTCTAATCAGCAGGACCCCGCAATTCGGAATCTATACGTGGCGCCCTCTAGACGCCGATCCAAGGTTAATGAGATCCAAGGCAATATTGCAAGCGAGAAAACCTTGGGAACTTGATTATGAAATTAGCACTTTTTGTGTGTATATCATCACACGTCGTGGTCGTGAAGCCAATACGGGGGTCTGGACGATCATTTCCAGAAAATCATGAAATTCTAGGACTCACGGCATTTATAGAGGTTTTATACTTTTTCTCAGATGAAGCAGAGACGCACAGAAGGCCTCGAGCGGTGTTTGGAAATTTATGGAGAAATCCATCCGAACAGGTGCAATTTCTGTAAGGATGAGTGTCCAATTTTCAGGTTCGAACACGATCTGTGCATCTGTGACGAACCGGGCTACCTCAATGGATTCAATTTCATCACCGCTGATACCCTAAAACCGGAGTTAACTTTAATATCCAGTCTATAAAATCTTGCCTAGCTTATAGATTTCCCTCGAGGAAAAAAATAATATACCATCAAAAATATGGTCGGTGAAATGCGAAAGTGCACTTGAAATCTAGACCGTTTTCTTTTTGGTATATGGTTCCCACCCCTGCTGTGGTAGTGGCACCCCTGCTGTGGTAGTGACACCCCTGCTGTGGTAGTGGCACCACTACTGTGGTAGTGGCACCCCTGCTGTGGTAGTGGCACCCCTGCTGTGGTTGTGGCACCCCTGCTGTGGTAGTGGCACCCCTGCTGTGGTAGTGGCACCCCTGCTGTGGTAGTGGCACCCCTGCTGTGGTTGTGGCACCCCTGCTGTGGTAGTGGCACCCCTGCTGTGGTAGTGGCACCCCTGCTGTGGTAGTGACACCCCTGCTGTGGTAGTGGCTACCCTGCTGTGGTAGTGGCACCCCTGCTGTGGTAGTGGCACCCCTGCTGTGGTTGTGACCAAAGTGGTAGTGACCTAAGTGTACGCTTACTTGTAAATGGCCTCGTCAGAATATCCTTAACTATTTGGAAGTGGTGAAGAGACCGCTGCGTCGTTTTGACCTCTCGATCAGTCGCACACGTGGTAAGCGAAGGTCAAGCGATGAAAATGCTGAACACGCTTCAATCTATATGAAGTGGATAGCCTTATATATATATATATATATAATGGGAATATTCTAACCTTGGGCGCTGCTTGTCCATTAACGTATCATATAAATGATTCAATCCCTGAATCCTTAACCCCCCTCCCCGCCCCTCCCGCCCCACTTATTTATCTAAGCCGCTCTGGACAGATTCAGATTGCTACGTAGATAGAGCAAGGCACCCCCGGAGAAAGTGAGGAGACGCAATCTCTCAAAACACTGAACACGTAGCAGCGGCTGGAGCGCGCAGACAATGTTATTACTAACAAAGAGCTTTCGATCAAATAAATAAATGCGTAGTTAATTTTCTAATGTAAATATGTTTGTACACGGTTACATGGCGTATAAAGACCTAGCTCTACCGAAACGTCTAGAGATATTTACAGAGATTCACCCGATAATCAGATACCCTTCGTCGTACAAAAGGTACGTGTGGCTAATGTTAAATTCTTCCGATAAATGTTTGAAATATTGGTTTTGTCTGGAAATCAGCAGATAATATTAGCACGAAAAAACTGTAAGAATTTTCACTATTTCGCACATGAATGAATCGTACATCAAATGTTTTTAAAAAAGATCTATGTATATTTAACTAAATGGTCATGAAATTAGACAAGTAGACAAGATTATTAGAAGAATGAGGTTTAACTCTAAACTCAGTCATTGGAATTGCAGATGCGTGCCCCAATTTTAAAGATCCGCCTCCGGGCTATATACCATCGGTCCAATCAGAGATCGTTCCCCGTTCAAAGCACCAATCAGCGAATGTTTGCCACGTGAAGCACCAATCAGAGATCGAATTAGTAAACAATGGACCAATCAGAGTGAATGTATCACACACCAGATCCAGTCTCAATATATAAGGTTTCCATAGACTGTCCATAATCAAATTGAAATAAAAAACCACGTTGTCGAGAAAAACTAAGAGAGTAGTGACGTTTTGCTCGGAATCGAGTCCAAATGTCACCACTCTCTTAGTTGTTCTTCATAATGTGGATTTTTCACCACAATAAAGACTACATTGCCAATATATTCGGCATTAAAACAATTTGACAACAAGTTGAATTAGACCTACAGTTACAAGTTGGAGCGTCGCGTGTTCTGTTGCTAAACATCGTCTCGGTGTTGTACACAGAGAAAGTTTAAGTGAATTTATAAACCGGAAATGGTAATTGTGCGAATATTTATCACCGGGTGTAGCTAAAGTGTTTCTGATTAGGAATGAGAAACAGTGAAACAGTCGACACTGTCATCTGCAGCATTCAGACGACAACAGACAACTGAAAGAGTGTTTAATTAAATCAATTTAAATCCACAGTTTGAAATTCTGTTCGTTTGTCTCCGAGCGCAGTTAGTCGTCTGTCGACGAGAAATACGGCTGTGCATAATGTGTATTTCATAATTATGTGTGTATACGTAAAATCAATTCACGGATTCGGACTATGATCCAAAACTTCCGGCATATTACCGTCGTCTCGACAGAGCCTAGTTTCAAGGACAGGGTATTTACTTGACTTAACCATCTCTAACGGTAAATCCTCACTCAGGGCCGGTTTCATAGACCGGCAATTTAAGTTACCCGTATAGGGACGAATGCTCACTCTTCGCGACAAACGTCACTAAACCCTTTTAACTGAAAAAAATAAAATGTTACCAGAAATTGATTTGCCCCTTCATCTATGAAACTTAACTCAGGACAAGTTCTCTAACGTCCCATAGTCAGTATTTTGGTCTTACAAAACTTAGTTTTAAAACTGAAATGAACTTGATCGCCTCTATAGCTAAGCTCAGGTCCAACTTACGACCGGATCGGATCCAGGTCGCAAGTCAACCTGAGCTTGGCTTATGAGAACTGGGTCCGATTTGCCAAAGGTGCGTGACGATGAACAAACAAATTGGTTTTAATACGGCCCCTTAGCGCACACCGTAACAGTGAGATTCTGAGACATACCCTAGGTATCGAGTATACGGTAAAAGAGAAATCTCTGACCGGCGCGCGCGCGAAACGAGGAGAATTTGCGTGATCAAACGAGACAGGTGCTGGTCGATACAATTAGATAATAGTCTCCATTTATTCGCCAATAGTTTACTTATGGTTCATCAGTTCTTGTACGTGAATCGTTTTTTGACGCATTAGGTCAGAAATTGGCGTCAATCAGCCGGGTTTTATTTGATTGTGTTGTTGTATATACGCGGAGAGTTCTGACTGTCGTCTCCTGATTGATCCGGTGACAAGTGATGGGGATAAAGAGAGGGAAAGAGAAGAGACGCAGATAGATAAAGACTAGCTGAGAGAGGCAGAGGCAGAGGCAGATGCAGAGGCAGAGGCAGAGACAGAGGCAGAGGTAGAAACAAAGGCAGAGGCGGAGGCGGAGGCGGAGGCGGAGACGGAGGCAGAGGCAGAGGCAGAGGCAGAGGCAGAGGCAGAGGCAGAGGCAGAGGCAGAGGCAGAGGCAGAGGCAGAGGCAGAGGCAGAGGCAGAGGCAGAGGCAGAGGCAGAGGCAGAGGCAGAGGCAGAGGCAGAGGCAGAGGCAGAGGCAGAGGCAGAGGCAGAGTTTTGGCATATGTCGAATTGTTCGCAAACCACAAACCCGTTTATCTTAAGAGAAAAAAGTTTACTACACCCTCCTCTCCCTCATCTGTTTAAATATGTATAGGTATCGGGTTCATGCATCATTCATGACCTACACCAACAGTTAACAGTATAACGCGGACGCGTATGAATTTCCCTATTTTATCTATTCACTATATCAAATAAACTACAGTGTGTTTCACAACATGATCGCGGTGGAGAGAAGAGTGATCGGATAATTTCACAAAGTGTGTCTGGAAATGATGACATTTTTAAATATGAATGAAGAATACAGACGGCGCTCGGCATTAGTTATTATTATCGCGCGATGTGTGATGAGGGCCTTGTGAATTAAAGCGAGCGATAGGTGTAACTGTCTGCTCCGCGGGGCTGATGACTTTCTATATGACTGATAGCGATTTAATAACCGTGTAGCGTAGATAGAGTCGAAAAACGACCGACGAGACGAATGCATTCGGAACTCCCAGCTCTCTCTCTCTCAAATTGATCTCGAGTATGGGGTTCGTAAAATCGTCTGCCGCTCGTTGCTGCTCGATGAATAGACTAAAATCGAATGTCAACACTCGATGATATTCGACATAAGTCTTCGCCGGATTTATGATTAATTGTTTGCTTTCTTTCTACTTCCCGCCCGTTAGTGTATCGCCGTAACATGATGCAGATTACGAACCCGGAGCAGTCCTCTCTTCCGTCTCATCCTTTCTTCCTGTCCTCCTTTTGCCCAGGTCCACGTAATACACGTTATGCCCCTTTTGAATTGGATTTTAATAATCAGTTTAAGTAGCTCTAATTGTCATGGTCTAGCAACTATGATGACTCATACAAGCTACTTGTGACAAGCGAGGCTCCAGCAGGTGTCGCTAGTGTGCAGTAGGACATCAACTTTTGAGCGAATGGAAGATTCTATTTGTGGCAAGTGAGGATTCACCAGGTGTCGCTAGTGTACATTAGGACACCATCTACTGAGCGAATACAGGACTCTACAGTGACGACGATCCATCAGGTGTCGCTAGTGTGTAGTCGGATAACAACTACTGCGGCAATAGAAGATTCCTATTGTGGCAAGCGAGGATCCACCAGGTGTCGCTGTGTGCAGTAGGACATCTGCTAAAAGCGAGGATTCCCACCAGAGTTCGAGAAGTTCAATTTTTTTTTCGAACTCGACATCGTGTTCTATATCGTGGTGTTGTATACGATATTTTTGAAACTTTTTTTCAAAACGAACGGTATCACGCGGCGCGCGCACTGCTGCGAGAGGAGGATTGAGGAGCAGTGAAAATTGACGAGGCACGGGGGAATATTTTCAGTTCGGAATGGATCAACATTCTGTCGATTACCGCTCACTGACTGTAGGGTTATTAAACAGAGTTTTATCGGCTGGATTAGTCGCATATTTGTCGCCGTATCCGAAACATAAAACGGCTTGAAACCCGATGGGACGTGAACGGCACTTGCTCAGACTATTAGCGCGCGGTGATGTCGGTCTCAACGGCGGTTTGAACCTAATACCGCGGTCGTCCAAACAGCTCCGTCCGCAGTCGTATAAACGACATTGATTGCCGTTGAAGTAATTGTCGATTTCTGGCATCAACGCTGCTCCGCTCACAGCGTTAACGCATATATACGTATACGTACTTACGGTAACGTCATCATATTATAGACGTAACGTTGCCGATGATAACGTTATAAGGCGTTTAAAGTATGAAATAACGTTTGACCGATTTGCTGAAGATGGTTTTAAGCCATAGTATTTTTTACGCTGATACATGGATGGCGTGAAATAGAGACCGATGTTGACGAGGTTGAATGAACGTATTATCGGTTATTAGCGTTTTATGCGGTAACGTCACAGGAACACACGAAGGACCATCACCAGCAGCACTGTGTCATCGATTCCTCTGGACACGGTACAAATATGGGCCGATGTCTCAGACTCTTCGCCAGGCGTCGTTCATTTAGGCCAGGTTCTATATTGGTAGCTAGTTTTCACAACTTTCCCGTCCGCTAGGGGGCGCTTCGTCGCGCCTACCGCGCGCAGCTCTGGTCGTTGGAAATCTTCTTGTGGACAGAACACGGACTCTTTTTGTTAGGATATCGTTTTGCAAAATCCCTAATATAGTTGTAGGTCTGCTTTCTTAAAACACCAATTTAAAACTCACTTTGATTCCATAAACATTCTAATAACCTAATAACTATTACTGGGAGAATTTCAGAGTAAATGAGCAAAAATGTTATTCAATGCTATTTTGTGTCATGTTATTTTCGTTTTTAATGATGCAGTTTAGTCAAAACTTGCGAACAGTCAGAATAAATTGTTAAATCGTCATCTGTGGCTTTCGCTCATTAACCTTAGACCAGTCGATCTCTTTTCTATAAACAATCTCTTACAACGCCAGTCGCCAGATTCAGGACCACTTTTGTGGGTTTATGCCATGTGACAACTGAATTTGCATTTTCACCATGTTATTTGTCAACCACAGTTACCGTAACCAACTTTTCAGCTACTGGCTACAGTTACACTTTAACACCGCCATACTTTCACTTTCTCTCCCTCTCTATCTTTATTAGTTAGATATAAACTATGCGTTCACGGACAGAACGACGACACAGTCGACCTGATTTAGTATTATATATGGATGTCGGGTGAGACTCCACATTAGATCAAGGCTATCGAGTGTCGCTAGCACCGCGCGATGGTTTAGAGGTTATCACTCTGTACACATGAATCACTTATTTTCTATTAGCGGCCGCGCGTATATTTTCTACCCTGAGTCTATCGAAGACGTTTTTAAATGAAAGACCCATCATCGCAATCCGCACATCCGTCGCAGCCACCGCCGCCGCCTGACGAAAATATTACCAAAATTGGCCGCAGCGTCGATCGACGGGTAATGGACCGTCGTTACCATGGCGACGACGTGTGATCGTTGATTTTTGCTCGTTTGAATACTAACTGTCAAAATTTGCCCCCCGTCGCGCTCCTGACGCCGCGGACGAACGGACTGCCCGTTTCGTCTGCCCAGACTAGCGCCCTGTTAGCGATCGGTAAATTGACCACTGCGGAATGAGCGTATGTGACTAGAATTCGCTTTCCGTCGTTCATTGATCAAAAACACACAGAATTACACTTAATTTTGCCGATAATCAATTTCTTCCTCAAAATGGCCTCTCCGGTGTTGTGGTTGATGAAGCGCTTCGGTGTTTGATGTGTCGACTGAATTCTTGCGGTCCTTACGCAAAAAAGAGGATTCGCGTGGAGGGCGCCATCTTTTCTAGTCGTTTTCAAAGAGAGCTATTACCTACCACTGTGAAGGAAAGTAACTCGTACCCCAGCAAGTGGAGAGAGTAACTCGTGGTACCACTGTGAAGGAAAGTAACTCGTACCCGAGGGAATGGAGATTTACTGATGGAACCACAGCGAAAGGCGAGTAACTCGTTGTACCACATTGAAAGGAAAGTAACTCGTGGTACCACAGCGAAAGGAGAGTAACTCGTGGTACCACAGTGAAAGGAGAGTAACTCGTTGTACCACAGTGAAAGGAGAGTAACTCGTGGTACCACAGTGAAAGGAGAGTAACTCGTTGTACCACAGTGAAAGGAGAGTAACTCGTGGTACCACAGTGAAAGGAGAGTAACACGTGGTACCACAGCGAAAGGAGAGTAACTCGTGGTACCACAGTGAAAGGAGAGTAACTCGTGGTGCCACAGCGAAAGGAGAGTAACTCGTTGTACCACATTGAAAGGAAAGTAACTCGTGGTACCACAGCGAAAGGAGAGTAACTCGTGGCACCACAGTGAAAAGAGAGTAACTCGTTGTACCACAGTGAAAGGAGAGTAACTCGTGGTACCACAGTGAAAGGAGAGTAACACGTGGTACCACAGTGAAAGGAGAGTAACTCGTGGTACCACATTGAAAGGAGAGTAACTCGTGGTGCCACAGTGAAAGGAGAGTAACTCGTGGTGCCACAGTGAAAGGAGAGTAACTCGTGGTGCCACAGTGAAAGGAGAGTAACTCGTGGTGCCACAGTGAAAGGAGAGCAACTCGTGGTGCCACTGTGAAAGGAGAGTAAGGCGCAGCAGCAGTAAGGCGGAGCAGCGTGAGTCTGGTCGCTCGTCGTCTAGCGCTGCTACTGATTGATTGTTTATTGTCAGGCGGTAAATGTGTTTCATGAAATAAGATTATAGAATGTTATCGTCTGCGCGCTACGAATCAATCATAGATGTTTGATTGACGTCACGTGATTACACGTCACGCGTGTTCCGCTCCGCGTTCGGCACTTTAAATCGTGTTCTAATTTAACAATCAAAATTCGTCTTTTCAGTGAAACAGGTTTCTCTCTATTAGCAGCAGGCTGCTCAGCGCCGCTCGAATAAATAGACAATTACTTTTATTCACCACCTTACAGTGTTCCATCACCCCTTCGAGTCGAATGGAATCGTCTAAAAAGATGGCTGCTTCCTCCTTGAATCGCTCAAAGGCATTGTAGGTCGTTACAAGTAACGTAGCTCACTATATAGACTCTTTTCCCAAAATGATTGGTGCCTCTTATGAATAGACCCTTCCAGATGGCTGCCTATCAAGACCTCTTTGAAAAAGATCTCTGCTTCTATAAACAAGCCTCCAGAAAAGATGGCCGCGTCTATAGACCGTTTTAGAAAAGTCGGCCGCATCTATAGACCCTTCTAGACATAGCCACCTCATGGACCCTTCTAGAAAAAGATGGCCACCTCCATAGACCCTCCTAGACAAGATGGATGCCTCTAGACACTTCCAGAAAAAAATGGCCACCTCTTTAAAACCTTTTAGACAAGCTGGCCGCCTCTAGAAACCCTTCTAGACAAGATGGCTGCCTCTAGAAACCCTTCTAGACAAGATGGCCGCCTCTAAAAACCTTTGCGGAAACGTGAAGTTTCCTCGTTGATACCCGGAACTGATCTCGTGATTTCTTTGAATAATCGAGATTTCCACACACATTTCTAAGCGCAGTCACGTGCAACACACGAAGCGAGTGGACGTTTTTCACACACGACGAGGGAAATATAAGAAACGATCTGAAGAACGGATAAGACGTTGATAATCCGCTAGACATATTCATTCTCTCTCCGTTATCCCCCCCCCCCTTCTGCGATAAGCAAACAGCAGCGCTCGCTGACGAGCTGGAGAAGCCGCGCTGTTTATATCATTCACGATGATACCTCCGAACAAATCCGCGCGCCACGAATAAAAGCGTACGGTGCAGAAAAAAGGTGACCGTTAGAAAAACAATAAAGCGCGTCGACGACCTCGGAAAGAAGAACTTCTGATAGGGGAGATTTGTTCTTTATCCGGGATATAAGCGTCAAGATGAAGTACTATACTAATCCGTGTGTAGGCTATACGTGGAACTTTCATCCCGAGGAACAAGGCTTACCCTAATATCCCCTACAGATACATGGAATGCATATTAAGGTGTTCTATGTACGATCTCGTAAATTGTCATTTCATGCATACTTCATGCGGACGCGCGGTCTCACGCGGTCGACGTCTCTTCTTGTGCTGACGACGTTTTTAAAGAAGTGTTTTAGTATTAATATAACGTATATACGACTAATATACGTGCCGTTTATCGCAGGCGTATAATGTAGGGATTTATTATCGTGGGATAGCTGCACGCCAATTCATCGTATGTCCTCGCCGAACCTTTATCTACCATCCCTGCAACACGCTTTGGTCATGTAAATATCTATTTCCCGTCTCTAGCTTTTTACAAATGTTTTTTTTTTTGTTGTTTCATTTTATCTCATTTCATCGACGTCCATGAATCTTGATTATGATTATTGTCAATATCCCACGCGTTGTCTCCTCTCTGGATGTTGTGTACTTATTTACCCGATGAAGCTACTTTAGTAGCGAATGCTCGTACTTTAAGTAAATCAATGTTAACTTTTAATTGTGCTCATTTGTCGTTCTTGGTTATTGATAGATGGAACAATTTAGATTAAAACTTAGTCCTTCATTGCTCCCCGTACCCCATCCTCTGTACCCCGCCAGCCTTTGTGACATTTTGTCCTGTGCAACATTTTTTTCATCCGCAATGATGACATGCATTCTAACTTAGCAGGGAATTTCTTCGAAAACAAAACGGATAGAATGAAAGTAATGATAATGATAAAATATGCTTTTATATAGCGCTATTTTCTAAAAAAAAGACTCCATCATTGCGCTTTACATGAAACAATAATTCCAACCCCAACATAAAACACAGTAGTATTCCAAGAATTAAAAGCATTGGGAAACATGAACCCTTTTAACCTATATCTACCCCGTTTTGCGTCATGTTTAGTGTAAAATGCCCCTTAATAGTTACGAGTCCTTCAAAAATTGGCTCAACGTCCGCATCCCTTCTCTCCCCACCTTTCCCTACTTCTTCTCCCTCGACCTCTCCCCTTCTTCACCTTTGTCTGAACTCTCCATTTCCATAGTGTCGTATTAATATGGCCGCGAAAAGTGAAAGAGACAGTAGCGAGAGAAACACTCGGTGTGTCCAGTACAGCTACGGGTAATAAATAAATAAACGGCAGTTAAACAGACTCTGGTGGCGGTTCCGTGGCGCTGCACACAAATCGTAAATAACATCACAGTCGGTTCGGGCTACGACTCCATACACAACAATGAATAGATAATATAAAAACCTGCTTGTGTATTATAGGACATTAGATTTGCATATATTTGCATATTGTCGTCTGTGTGAGTGCGAAAATACGCATACTATTATCGATCGGTATTGTTGCGCGATGCTGCGTGCGGGGAGGCAAGTCGAGCTGCCGCAGGCAACCGGAGCCGTCCCAGGAGCTGTCGGCGGTTAGAAAAAGTGCTCGAAAAAATAAATCAACGAAATAACCGACCGCTGCCAGGACGTGTTACTACTAACTAAATATAATTACAAGAAACTTGATACGCTGAAGACTGTCCCTGCAATCGGGACATTAAAAAAAATCCGGGCATCGCTATACGAAGCAATATCGCGACGCCATTTTAGCTTGTAGCGTGAGTCATTTTGCTTAGCTATAACTATCTGAATTTCTGTTTGTTTAAGAATTAATTCCGGTAATGAAACAGCGAAAGTCAATAGTAAACAAACCGGCTAGGCCAACATTTTTAGGCGTTTTGTTCACTGAGAATTAATTGATCGTCGTTCAGACGGATGTCAAACCCATCATAATGGGGAAAAAACGAAGGAAAAATCTAAATCTCTTTTGGAGGTAAATCCATCCTTATGTATTTTGTTGACTAGTCCCTTTTAAAGTAATCTAAATCGAATTCTGTTAAGTTTCTAAGCTAATTCTGTTAATGGGTTATGCTCCTAAATCATTGTTTATAAATGATTATATATAAATGGTTCGGAAGACTACGGATTATCGCGCGTTATCTGTTAATCGCTTAATCCGTTATTAAAAGCTTGGTTGGTCGCGGGTATTCCGGAATTGAAATCTGTTGACTGTATTTCACTATTGCGCTGTATGGGGAGAGGTCTTATGGAGAGAGGACAGTGATGTTTCTAAGAAAAGTGGTTTATTTCTGTATCTTGGAAAACGAACTAATGTCTATTTCAACCTGACTTGAGAGCATACAGGGTTGCCTAGCTCGCTAATTTTTGGTAGTACATACCTGATAAAGGTCTTAATAGGACCAGAAAGGACGAGCATAAAAAATGATGATTTAGGTCGACTGCCAATGCATTCTGGCCCTAATAAGACTTCTATCAGGCATGTACTACCAAAACTGACTGAGTTAGGCCACCCTGTATGCTCTCAAGTCAGGTTGAAATAGACATTAGTACATGTAATTGATTTCTACCACGATGATAATTTTCGAGTCTTTTCGTTCTTAATGGTCGTAATAATTCGTGCGGTGCAGTCAATGATAGCCACAGATATGGACGATGGTTCTTAAAGTATCCAAAAACCATAGAACTCAAATCAAGATTTGAGTTCTACGCCAAAAACCAGCGAGAACGTGGAAAATAAACCAATAATTCAGTATTCGCATTTACAAAATTAACCAAAATAAAGAGACAAATTCACTGGCATTATTTGAACACCTAGTAGGCCTAGATATTACTTGAATTATAACTTTAACAATATGCAAATCTTTTCTCACAAGACCCAAGACCCATGTCACGTGTACGCCAAGCACTGGCAAAATGCACTAATTCTACCATAGAACATTGAATAATATTTTGCAGTTGCACTAAACTAAACGGGCGTGAATTTGATGTGTTAACACGAATGTTAATTCTGGAAGCACGGAAATGTAGAGGGGAAATAACTAAAAAAAATCAAATCCTCGTAAACATAAATAACGAAAGTCTAATCAAGGCAAAAACTTCACAATAAAAAAGGTTAATATGTAACATAGATCGTCGATTACTTTTCGTTTTGCGTCGCTTCATTTGTTTTTTTTTTTTGATTCCGTGGATGTGAACGGAGAGGAAGCCGAGTGGACCGAGCGTCGTAGTAGAAATGACAGTCGATTATAAATGATGTAAGCCGCAAGTGGACGAAGAAGCCGTTAGTTCAGTGAAGTGTAGTGTACGATGCGTCTATTCTCTCTATAATAATTCACGCTTGAAGAAGTTTAGCTTTTCTTCCTTTACTGAGGGTCTATTTCCTTCCATAAATACGGACGGTAACCGGCCACGCTATCCAGCGATACTCGTTATCAAATTACTGTCTCTCTTCATACCGTGTAGAGTCCGGCATGGCGGTCACTGTATTCTGGATTCACTGCGATATTACTGTTGGTTTTCATCGTAAAGTTACTTTCTGTTGAATTCAACTGAAGAAAGAAACCACAATCATTGACAAGATAACGAAACCAGTAGTTGCGTTGAGCCATTTCCCAAAACCAAGAAAGTAGTGACGTTTAGACTCATTTCTATGACCCATTTTTAAGAGAGTAGTGACGTTTAGACTCAATTCTATGAGCCATTTTCACAACTTAGAGAGTAGTGACGTTTAGACTCAGTTCTATGAGCCATTTTTAAGAGAGTAGTGACGTTTAGACTCAATTCTATGAGCCATTTTCACAACTTAGAGAGTAGTGACGTTTAGACTCAATTCTATGAGCCATTTTCACAACTTAGAGAGTAGTGACGTTTAGACTCAGTTCTATGAGCCATTTTTAAGAGAGTAGTGACGTTTAGACTCAATTCTATGAGCCATTTTCGCAACTAAGAGATTAGTGACGTTTAGACTCAATTCCACACGCCATTTTCAAAGCAGGGGTCAATAGGGTCATGGGTCACCTTCTCGTCAGTAGTGCCATGTAGCGGAGGTTATTGGTATTCAGTAGATGAAATTTAATATCGCCAAACATATCATGAGATGCTGCAATATTCCCTAAATGTTCATGGAATATTTGTCAGGATTATTGTAAAATCATTTTTGACGAATAAAAGTAATTTTCAGAATAACAAGTGCATTAGATTCATTTATTGGTAGATTTATATAATTTGAACACCGGTCACATATCGACATGGTCAGTCGTATATATCAAAATGGCGAACATTATGTAAGCATACTTACCTGGCACAGAGGTCCACCGTGATCTGAAACGGAACAGCCAACTAACTTAGATAAACGAGTAATATATTTCGGCTTGCCTAGACAGATAATTAGAAATTCAAAAAATAGACATATATGTAATTATGTAATAACAGTTCTAAAATGGACACTGTACAAAAATCACCGTAAATCATGTGACGGGGAACAGCAAATAGATCTAAAAAACTATGCTAGGAATTATATTGTAAATAGATTAAAACAAGAGATTGCACACAAAAAGAACATACATTTGTGGACCCAAAATGAATCCCTAATTAAAATAACTGAAATGGAATTGGTAATAAATGAAATACTACTCGATACAATTTATGATATACTGTAAGCTTTGTATACTATGTACTACGTATATTATTAAATACTATGTATAGTATGTTTGTGTATTTTCCGACATGAATAATGTATTATTGATATATATATATATGTATATATATGTATATATATGTATGTGTATGTGTATATATATATATATATATATATATATATATATATATATATGTATATATGTATATATGTATATATATGTATATATATTTATATATGTATATATGTGTATATGTATGTATATATATATATATATGTATATGGACTTGTTAATTCTGTAAATGTGTATATATTGAAGAATGATAGACTATTTGATAACGATGTCTAGTATGTAAATAGGATTCTGTACCGATAACTGTATATAATTTTTCAAAATTTTAAGAAAAAAAACAAAAGCAATATAAAAAAAAGATAAAAAATACTGAAAAAAAGGAAAAAATGTTAAAAAAGAACGAAAATTTTTTATATCCTATTTGGAAAGAGTAGAACAACCTAAAATGAAAAGAGATAACAGTTATTTAAGAACTTTCCCTCTCGGTCGTAAGGTGTTCTTACACCTAATACACGGAGCTAGAGGTGATTTTTTTTTTCTTTTTAAACTGCATATTCTCGCTACAATCATGTAACAATATCAGTCCCCCACATGACTCCAGTGGGTGCGATGTAGATGTAATGGAGCTTTCCATTAGATAATAAAGTAAGATAAAAAGCGTTTAAAAAAAAAAAAAAAAAAAAAAAAAAAAAAAAAAAAAACCACCGTGATCTGAAAGGCGGTACCTCTATGGCGAGGCCTGTCATTGCACAAAGACTGGTTGACCCATACGATCTCCCCAAATGTGGGAGACTCGGGTGTACAATTTCTGGTAGTGGGGGACTGCGTACGCGCTATCCCCTCTATATGAATAAAGAATACATTGCCCTCTCAAACTGTCAACGTCCACAACTCGCAGAACTAGTGGTATCGTGATGCCTGAATCCATGTGAGAGGAACGCGGAATGTTTAAGTCTTCGCCTAATCGCTCTATTTATCTGAAATTAATTGTTACTATGTCCATAACGTTGTTAGGTCCCTTATAAACCTGCCAACCACTTCTGGCGAGAATGAAACGGGGTTTGATATCGGGATAGAGGTTATACGTAAGTCTATATGACTGCCTGGTGGCCGTCTTCAAAATCGAATTCGACTGCCCGGCGGCCATCTTTAAGACAAGAAGTTCGATCGACGATGTCTTCTTACGTCACATTGCGTAACGTTAACGCGTTTGGTCGGATCTGGAATTATATAGTTGTCGATCTCGGCAACAACAATCAACGTCCGACGTAACGAACGTAAGCGGCGTGTGACGCGCTATCTCCGTTGACGTTGACGTTGTAAGAACGCTGGTGCGCGGCGTAACGTCGTTTCTCACATCGAGCAAGTCCGTAAGAAGCGCGCGCGTCTCGTACGTGTATTTTCAATACTCGCGGATTATCAACAGATTAACGAACATTTGGATAACGGATTAAGCGCAATTACGATGCGGATTAGTGAAATTGGATTAGCGTCGGATTATTCGTAGGTGTTTGAATACGGATTAGGCCGCGAATAAATTCATAAACGCGCTTTTATCTAAAGTGAGTATATTTCGGATGTAGATTTTCTCGAGTTCCGACGACGAAATTTTCTGAACAATCTAAAAATAGAAAGAGAAAACTGTGAGAATTTATTTCTTAACTAATTTTTCTCTTGTGATATCGGAACCTTTCGAAAGCGCTACCTCATTAAATCAGATCCGGGTAGATTTTTTAGGTAGATTTTTTTTTTCTGGCGGGGGTAAAGGGAATGAGTCTTCCTCGGTATAGATCGAACCAAAATGTGACCCGCGCCGTTTCGTTCCCGGCAGGCGTGACCGTTTCGGTTTTTAAGGGACACACGACAGATAAATAGAATCCAAATCGATCACATGAAAATAAGATGGAAAATCGTCGGCTTTTTCGCGTGATTAAAGAATCGGAATAATTCTGAAATTTATAGAGAGTCAAATTAAATCGTGAATTGTGGAACCGAGGTATGTTTTATTCATCCCGGCAGGTGTGACTGGTCGACACACGACAAATCAAGCAATCAAACATAGGAAAAATCATCCTTAAATTGGAAATGACAAATCAAAAGTCAATTTTATCTGACAGACCGTTTGAACTGGGACAGGCAGATGTGGACTAGCGGGTCTCTATCGAGGGATCCGCCAAATCAGTATAAACCAAATCCATGCCTTCTTAAACTTGGAAAAAAGGCCAAACTCGTTGAAATGAATTTATTATTGTTTAAATCTATTGATATTTCCCGACGCTGTTGATTGTCTATTTTAACGTAATTCTAATCTTATTTTGGAAATATCGAGAAAAGCTCAATAATTCAGATTATTCAGAGCTCGCGGCAATGGCGGCACCGGAAGTCAATTATTCAGTCAGTCAGTCAGTCAGTCAGTCAGTCAGTCAGTCAGTCAGTCAGTCAGTCAGTCAGTCAGTCAGTCAGTCAGTCAATCAGTCAGTCAGTCAGTCAGTCAGTCAGTCAGTCAACTGAAAACGTTTTCGATTAAAGCTCATTCCCTTGTTCTCTTGTTCTGTTCCGTTCCTAATTGAAAAATATCAATTATTTCACGCCAGAATGAAATTTCACTTGTAAATTAACTTCCTTGTCGTTTCCCGAATCGAATCGATTGATTAAATCAGATTTTAGACCCAGCTGTTGGGAGGAAGGAGGGGGTTAATTAATACTCGTTAATAGTTGCATTTATTCAGAGAAATCAGAATTAGAAGAAATCAGAATCAATAGAAATATTCAGCAGCGAAAAGATGAGGAACGAAAGCCTAATTTAGTCGATATTCAGCGAAGGGAGCGGGAATTTTTCGGGTCGTGGGCCCCCGATTAAGGGGAGTACAAGGAGCACATATAGTGCTCTCGTTGAAATATTCCCTCGGACCCTTTTTAAAGCAATATTTTTCGGGCCGATTTTTCTTTTAGATTTCTCGTCAATGTCACATTCGAGTGTCCCTGCAAATTGCATTAAAACGCATTGAGATTTCCAATATTTCCCTGCGTGGAAGGTTGCTTTTAAAACAGTTTCGCCGCTTCAGCATCTTTGTGCTCCTGTCAGATTTTGCCTCTTGATCAGTCCACGGCGAAGGGAACGGGTATATACGTGGTTGTATAGTTCGTCTGTCCAATCACGCACTTTCTCTTTCGTCTGGAAACTTTCTGCCTCTGTTTCTCCCGTCTCTGCGCAGACGGCTGAATGTTCTACCGAGAAGTATATTCAGTCTTGCGGAGGGGAGAATAAGCGTTTTAAAAGGGCCTCGGATTCTTCGTCCGAAGCGAAGAGAAAGGAACGATTCTCTTCTAGATCGTAGATTCCTTTTCTACGGTCCACACAATGCGGAAATACAGAACGGAGCGAATAATATGGTGAGATTCGTTTGTAACGTAGATTCCTTGTCCACGGCGAAGTGAGCGGTGTAGTCTTTCGCTGAATCACGTCGATCGAATAGCTAGCCTAGCTGCAAGCGATGCAAGCGATACAGAGAGAGAGAGAGAGAGAGAGAGACAGAGGCAGAGATTGAAAAGATTGCGGACGGGAGGGGAGAGAATTTGGACTATGTAATGATGAGAAATTCTGGTGTTTATGGTATGTGTGTTACGTACAGCGAGGTGGCATTCCGCACACAAAACACCAGAACAACACAAAAACTACATCAATCTAAACACAGGATATATAGCAGTGCGCCGTGGTGTGAAACAAGGGTCGATTCTGAAGCTACTAATGTTGATGCTGCTGCTGCTGCTTCTAAACAGATTCAATTTCAATTTATTTCAAAACAACAAGAGAATGAATGAAATGTCTGGGTACGAATTTAAAAGATACCCTAAGTAAACAAAGGGTTGATATAGCTAGGGGCGAGGGGGGACTCAGAGGATCTGCACCAGTAAGTCGAGAAGATACACAATGTCCGTGTAAATAAATATCCTAACTATAGAAATCCCACAAGGATTCAAACAAAGATTCTAAGTTCTTAAGTAAAAGTTTATGAGTAATGTTTCGGCTAAATACTATTAGCCATCGCCAGGCGTATCAGTACTCCTGATAATAATGATAATAATAATCATAATTGAATTGAATTAGTCTATAGAAGAAACATTGCTCAAATACAGTCAAATCTCGTATTCAAACTGTAACAGACATCTTAAAACTTAATTTCTTTAAAAAATTGCTGTCTCTCTTTCTCTAACCAAAACTTGAGTAAAAGAAGACTTTTTGATAATCCGTTGATACCACGGTGCAAAATAGATATATAAACTATTCATGGACTGCACATTTTCATTGATTATTCAATTCGCGGATAAGTTCAGCAAGGGGGCGCAAAGGGGCAGGGCACGATGGGTTGGGAGCAAGCGTCGCCTTCATGTCTATCGTGGAGCATCAGAGAGTCTAGAAAGTAAAAGTTCACAAAACGCATTTTTCTAATTATCAACCCGTCATTAAATTCCAATCCCCATTTCCTGCCGTTGTGTCACGTCACGCTGTTCTGAAATCGACTTTAAGAGTTTGAATTCTAACGGCGGTTTAAAAACTCATCCGCGCGCGGTTAGGATTGACTTCCGGCGACGCACGATCGGTGTATTACACCGCGCTCAGGGGGAGGGGAAGAGGCAGATTCAGGGCGAACTTTGGTTATCGGAGGTTCGATAAGATGATTACTCTCTATGGTAAAACCGAATATCAGTTTTAGTCAGGACTTCCGAAAATAGCGAACCACGCAACTGAGCGCGGTCGCTGAAGTTCGGACCTAGTTCCAAGATGGCCGACACTGTAAAATGCGTCAGTACCGAACTATTATCGGTCATTCTGACCACCTAGGACCACTAGTCAAGACTAACTATACCGAACTGAAATTCACCCGAGCAATGTTCCATGTGCTCCGGATGATAGTTAAAGTTGGGTTCGAATCCCACTGGCTGCTTACACTGTGGAGGTAACACTTCAAAGGCAGATGGCCCCGGTTAGATGTGAACACCATCAGTTAAGGGTTAAATTTTCTGGGGGAAACCAAGATCAGAACAAAGGATAAAAACGAGAGGTTATCGAAATCTCGCGTGATCTAAATGGTCGATTTTAGAGACGGTGAATCTAAGTATTTTCCATTCTGTGAAATCAAACTGTCAAATACATGTAAATATATCGATTGTTTTTCTTTTACAGGATATGTGTCCCGGTTAAACGACAACATCAGGAGCAGCAGATTGTGAGCGAGAGAGAGACAGAGACAGAGACTGTTGTTAGTAAGATTCAGCGCCATTTATTAGTGAATTGCCCGAACAATTTAGCGTAATTTAATAAAACTGGAGCGCGGAGACAAACGACCGTTTATCCCTGCTGATAATCCCAATAGACACACTTCACTCGCAACGGTTTTAATCCCTAGGGTGCGACCGATCTGCATATCTTTCCTGCTGTCTATTCGTGTTACATATCGAACTGTCTTCTGCCGCATCGAGCTAATAATAGGATAGCCGACTGTCAATAGGAGACCAGTCCAACCGGACACCAGTCTCATCGGGAGCCACGATATCGAGGGTTTACGGCGCTGTGATTGGTTGTTGATTTGTTGCGGTTGGCCGATAGGGACCAGTCCAACCACTGGACACGAGTCCCCGAGGAAAATCGGGGCTTTTGCTTGCAACCTTTACGACCGGTAACCAGTCTACGCTCGCGGACGATCAGGGCACCAGTCCACTGATAACCAGAATTCTATTCTGGACACCAGTCCAGTGGTCCCCGTTCAAGAAACTGAAATCAATAGTAGCAAATGGTAGACACGGACACCAGTCATCTGATGCAGATAATAAACCGGACACCAGTTCACCTGTAGACTGGAACCAGTCCAACACCGGGTTGTAGTAGCCACTACCTTCATATATAGATCAAGTTTCAAAAGCCAGTGCCCCGAGGTCCCTTTACAAAGCGCCATCGCTACGATACGAGTTCTAACCGAAAAATTGAAGTTCCATTTCATTAAGCGAAATTGCGTCAGCAGCATATGGCACGCACTACACGCACTGCGGCAATCGACTGCACGCACTATGCGTGGTTGATTGATGTACCGAGAATAAAGCGGGATTAAATCCAAATCTCTTTTTACTCGTTATCACATTAAACAGGTGTTACTCCCTTTATCCGCGCCCTCCCCCCGTACTACACCCCCACCCCCTCCGATTCGAAAACACCGCATGCCTATTCCGCGCATCCGCTGTACGAACCGACCGCGACGACAATCTCGCATCATCTCGCGATAATTGCCGAGACATCTGTTGCGAATTGTCTCCAAAAACGCGAACAACAATAGACAACTGTGAGAGCCGCGCGTGGTGAACCTAATTATACCGTAATTCATCTTATATTCTAAACACAAACTTCGTAATTCCTTACATCTCAACTGGGGATCTATCGAAAATATCCACTCATTGATAATTCCGATCAGATCATCTCTGCCGGATTAACTAATCTATCTACTAACGGATAATCCGGTACTGTAATTGATTAAACGATTTGATGCATAGGTCGGAGCGATTATTTTCGGTATAGAGTTTGTGTAACGTGTTTGTGAGTACGCGTTGATCTAACGGATCTAACAAGACATAGTGTATTCGCTGTAATTAGGTTGTTGATAAGCGTTTGGAGAAAGAGGAGAGAGCAGAAAGAGTAGAGAGAAAGTAGAGAGAGAGGAGAGAGAGGGCAGAGTGAGGACAAGAACCTCTCACATTATACAAACATAGGCGCTCGTAGATGATACAAGTGTATCGACGCGCGATTGACTCATCGCAAAAGATGTCTGCGATTATTTCTAAATCGTGATAATTTTCCATCCTAAGCGGATCTATATATATATATATATAAATATAGATATATATCGGAACTCTAGGATTATGTACGTATGCCGGGGAATTAATTTACTCTCGGATTAGGTATATTGTTTGTGCGCTTTAGCTGCGGGATATAGCGAGGATATGGCAGTGTTTATCTGGACTATGGTCATCGTCGTGATTGTTTATCTGGGTAAGTCTCCGAGTTTTATCAGTTCTTCGTCTATATCGCAAATTTCTGAAGAAAACTTTAAAACTTCGTCATTTTCTATTCAAATCCATGATAAGTTTTCCTAGAAATGAATATAGATGTTCCGAGAACTGAGTTTCAAGCGTTTTTTTTGAAGTGATACGTAGCTGGTATGTGTGTATCCAAAAAATTCAGTCGTCTGAAAATTAACATAGATGCGATTTAACCAAGACCTCGACGTTTCCGGATGCAAACTATAAACTGTACTTCCCACCAGCCAGGTGGACAGGTGTTACACGAAGTGTCCAGATCCACAGTTGTAAATAAAGATTCGACTCGGAATTAACCCTTAGCCAATTGAGAATAAACTAATTATAACTCGGAGTTGGAAATGGATCCTAATCTGCGCCTTACTCTGCATGAAGCGAGTTTTAATGGGATTTATTTGGAAATGTCTCCTATCTTCTTAATTCTCAACTTGGTGAAATATCTAGGCCCTCAGCAGCAGTCTCGACGCTACCGAGTTTCCTGACTCTCCCTTATGATTACAATCTGGCACCATTCACTATGAAACAGCAGAGAGTTTTAGATTTCCGTCCTGTTTATCACAGTTTTGACGACGAAAACAAAATGGCGACGGTGGCTGTTCACGTGACCTTGGCCGGAGCGTTCTCGTCAGCCCGTCTCTGTGTTTAAAACTGTCACGTGACTCTCAGCGGTCTTCTCCGTCCAGCTCAGTGTCTTTCAACGGTCACGTGACCCCTATCATAGCGGTCTCGTCCGCCCGCCTCAGCGTCGACGAACTGTCACGTGACCCCGGTCGGTCTCGTCTGCCCGCCACGGTGTCTAACAACTGTCGCCAAGGCGTCGATTAAGCCGTTTCACCAGTTAACTAGGCAAATACTATAATACAGCACTTCACTCTCGGTAGAACCCGCCATCAATGACCTCTTATCCTGCACCTTATACACACATCAATGACTTCCATTCCTAACAGCAGCAGCAGCAGCCGGAGGAGAGAGAGGGAGAACCACACGATGCACAGTCACTGGCAAATAATCACAGCCTCAGTGAAGGATTTCACGGTTACAGCTTCTTGTTCTTGTGCGGTTCTATTCAAGTTATTTATTCTGTGATAAAAAATTGTGTACAAAATTGTTGAGACTGGTAAAATTCTACCCCGAGTTGGTGTAAAATACAGAGGACAGAGTTCTCAGAGTACAGAGTATATAGCTCTGTCTCTATCGCATTGTTGATTGCTCATGTGGGCGTGAATTGAAGGACGGGCCCGTCCAGGGAAATCTATTTGATCAAAAGTTCCCTAACCTCATTATTACATTCCAAACAAACTGAAATTGACTTCCAATGTAGAGGAATATTGAGTACGGTTCACCGCACCGACATAGATGAAGTAAAGGAAAAAAGATTCGCCCAACGTGGGGCTCGAACCCACGACCCTGGGATTAAGAGTCCCATGCTCTACCGACTGAGCTAGCCGGGCGGTGATCTTAGCGCCCACGTCAAGTTGTTATGTAACCCACCGCATTGGCTTGGCGACTGTCGCTCGTGTTGCCTTGGCATTTGGTTTCAAGGTCTCAAGTTTCAAGGTCTTAATTGTATTCGTCTTAAACTTGGGGATATGAAAGTGAACTTTTGTAAGTTTTCTTCGTATTTGAGACATTTTTAGGGTGTTGCCATGCTCAATATCCATTAAACGCTGTATCGAAGGATTTTCTTTTTCTCAAGTTGAATTAGAGAAAATACCGGTGGCGGCCAACTTGTCCAATTAACAAAAGATCAACGACGCACTTCCGCAATTGGTATTCGTTTCGATCATGAAATATTAGAGAATAGCCCGTATACTCAGAGAGACAGGGAGAAAAATTGATTTATGATTAAAACTCACTATGGACAAATTCGAACGATTGAGAACAGAATTCATTCATCAAAAAATTAAAAATTGAAATGGAAGACGCAGCCGGTTTGATCTCTAGACCATCTATCAGTTACTCACTCAGAATTGCACTCAATTCGTTCGCACTCCTCGTTTTACATCCCTCACACCTCACGATGATCTCTCTAGAGAGAGAGTTCGAAACATCCTGCACTCCGTTTTCTAAAAACTCCTAATTTTTGATAGATAAATTCCGCTTTTCATATTTGAATAGCGTGTACGTGGGTTTTATGGAATAATCATTAATATCTATTCTCCACGTCTGAGAGTCTATTGGGGCTATTCTACTACTGCTAGGAAAAAGTGAACATTTTAGCACGCGTTTCACTAATCAGTTTAGTGCACAGACATTTTGTATGATACATGTATATATCTGGAGGGCACGTCGTGTTTGGATGTAACAAACTGGCGTATATACGAAACTTTTAGGAACACATTTCATTTGATCATGAAACTAATTGATCGCGAAAATAAATGTGTCAAATATATTGGATTTCGTGTCTGAAATATCAGATATATAATATGATCAGAAAAAGAAGTTTTCTGTGAAGCAGGGTTCAGTTGCACTGTGGGGGATCAGCTCCGGGTAAAATGTTTATTTAAATCCTATCTTGACTTCATCTTTGCTTTTAGCCATTTTAGCCCCCCCCCCTCCCTAAATTGAATTGAGAAGGAATGCAGCTGTAGCGACACCTCGTGTATCCTCGCTTGTATCCTCGCTTGCCAGAAGCGGAATCCTGTATTGCCGCAGAAGTTGATGTCCCAGTGAACACTAGCGACACCTCGTCGATCCGATCTTGCCATAAGCGGAATCCTCTCTTACCGCTGTCGTTGATATTCGTCTGTAGCCTACGCTAACGACACCTGGTGGGTCCTCACTTGTCAAAATATTTCAAAAAAAGATCTTTGAAGAATCACCCTGAATCAGATCTTTGAGCCAACATAAAAGCCATTATTCCATTTCTAACTTGTCCTGAAAAGCTTTCCGATTTTCCTTGGATTTACATCCTCATTTCGCGAAAAAACTAATCATTTTTCGCCAGCTGCTTAACTGGTTTCCGGACATCCAAGGGATTTACAGGGTCATTCATTGACCTCGTAGGCTTGCAGACGATCGTATAGTGCGCTGTCGGGGCCCGGGAGACGCAGCGAGCACTTCCCACACCGCAGGGAACAAAAACCACCGAGAGTTTGGTTATTACGTAATCGCTAGAAGAAAGCGCGATGTTTATCTTGACTACAGATAATTTTTCCATTATATAAATAAATTAAGAGATCGTTGATGTTGATGTTGTATACGGTTTGAGAATAGACGACGATAGAACAACACTCGTAGCAGCAGACGATCACAGATTTACAACCGATTCATTTCGCGTTTCTTATCATATTGTTAGTTATCTGAAACTCGTCTGCTGTCGGTCGATTGATTGCCCTGCCACCGTTTCAGAAAAAACAAATCGAATCGACTCCTAGCAGAAACGTCGCGACATTCGACCACAGTAACACCCAGTTCCACAATTGTGTGGGTTTAATTTGACTCTGAACCCAGTTCCACAGTTGTGTGGGTTTAATTTGACTCTGGATCCAGTTCGACAGTTGTGTGGGTTGAATTGACTCCGGATCCAGTTCCATAGTTGTGTAGGTTTCACTCGACTCCGGACACAGTTCCACAGTTGTGTGGGTTTAATTTGACTCTGAACCCAGTTCCACAGTTATGTGAGTTTAATTTTACTCTGAACCCAGTTCCACAGTTGTGTGGGTTTAATTTGACTCTGGATCCAGTTCCACAGTTGTGTGAGTTGAATTTGACTCCGGACCCAGTTCCGCAGTTGTGCGGGTTCAATTTGACTCCGGATCCAGTTCCATAGTTGTGTGGGTTTTATTTGAAGTGAGATGATCTTCACCAGGGACAGGTTGTTATATGGCACCAGACGGCTGGGTTGTCTGACAGTCAGCAGGTATTGTGATGGTGTGTGGAGATTATAATTGTCTATGGCTGACCATTCCGTCACACACACATACACACGCTTGAACACATTTCCGGTGTACTGAATAATCGGCGGCCGAGCTGCACGCGAACCACAATCCAGAAAAATCAATCCATTAATGAATAATACCCCAAAAAAACCTGTCACCATCACCGGAAGTGATGCTCCGGTGATTCCGGAAGTGGTTTGCTTTTGTGGAATGCAAGTGACGTCATAATTCCGCATCATTCTCTTTCGGAATGTACCCATCTTTCGTTCGGTTTTCGCCGCCAGAATCACCTCGCATTCTCTAGACGCAATGGAAGAATCCGAGGCCGGTCCAGATGGACTCGTGAGAATTATCCAAGTCCATCAAATTTTCAAGTGTCCGTTTTCGATTTGTCAACAAATAAAAAAATTGGTGCATTTCAGTGTGCGGGAGTACACCTTATATTGCCCTGTTCGACATCGAAATTTCCTCTTGGGGTGACAAGCCCAGGTCCTACTGTGTGACAGTCGTCAACAAGTGGGGGTAAATTGTTTGTTTTAGTATTGTTCCTCAAAATGAGTCCCTGGATCCGCCTCCGGATTTAGTTGAAAATATTAACCCGCATTTTACTCTTACCACCCGGGATTGGAGAAGTTATTAGTTTAGAGGAGTTTTACATCACAACTGCAAGTAACAGTGTTTAACCGTAATGGGTCTTAAGAGACAGAGTCTTTTTATAGGTTGTTAATCGCTCACAGCCTGACTTGTGGCTCGACAGCCAACGTCAGGGTGGTTTCGAACTAGGGACCTCCCAGTCCTCCACTCAACCATGGACTCAAAACGAAGAGTTTCGTTTTTAGAGTCCATGACTCAACCAACTAAGCTAACTGTACGGGGTGAAAGTGAATGCAGATGAGCCAGTGGCAGGCGAGTACTTGTAGTTTAACCGTAGTCGTCGGTTCAAACATTTATTGACGGAGTCTGGGTTTTCTAAACAACTCGAACTACGTAATTTGTGTGTTTAGAATCGTGTTTGCTGTTTGTATATAAACTATTGGTGTAGATTGGAAACGATGATGAAACACCTGGACCCGGTTTTATAAAATCCTCAACCTGGACCTGGTTGTATAGACTCACGTTCAAAAGTAACCCCGACGAGATAAATTCTCAACCTAGGCCTGGTTTTATGGACGGGATATCAATATTCATCCCTGGAGGTAAATCCTTAACCGGGTCCTGGTTTTTAAAGACTGAATATCGAGATTTATCCCTATGGATAAATCCTTAACCTGGACCTGGTTTTATAGACTGGGTATCAAAGTTATCCCTAGGGATAAATCCTCAACCTGGGCCCGGATTTATAGACTGGGTCCCTCAACGTTATCTCCACCCAGAAAATACGGTACGGTAATAACTGATTTCAAATGTTAGTTCGCACCCAAATCTCAAACACACGTACTCTTTTCAGCACAAAAACCGTAAATGATTACCTGTCAACAACCCCCTCAACCCTATATACCTCATGGACAACAAATACCATATGATTCAAAACGAAAAAAGAAAAACGTATACGCCCAACGTGGGGCTCGAACCCACGACCCTGGGATTAAGAGTCCCATGCTCTACCGACTGAGCTAGCCGGGCGGTACGCACGAAGCATTTAAAAGTGTTTTTGTCGACAAGCTCGTTACATTGATGCGACTTGCATTGTTCCATTGGCGCGCACTCGTGCATTGTTCCCTGTGCTCCGATGTTTGTAGTTTGTGACGAGAGCCTCTGAGCACAAAGTCATGATTTCGACAATTTCGTGTAAAAACTCGAGCCACCTGCCACGTATTTTTCTGAATTTGAATTATAATTTCCATTTTGTGTCAGAAGACTTCATTGATCTAGTGGTACCATGATAAGTTAAAACCCACTTAATACAAACGTTGAAATACATTAAAAAAAGAAACGAATTTTATCCGTCAAAAATTGAAATGGAAATATACGACGTTTCATCATCGTCAGGTGTGATAAATACAAAATTCGGTTAAAATCTTTTTAAATTTGTTGATTCGAGGTTCCAGCCGGTGGCGTGTTACGGGAAGATAAATACAGTATCGATTTTACGTTTCAGTACAATAAAGATATACACAATCCATAAGACGAAATAAAACAATAAAAAAATGTTAAAAAATGAAACAATAATAGAATGATAAAATGAAACAATAATAATGAGGTAGTTAATTAAACAATTCTATCCTCCGTATTGGGCGAGTTATAAACCCATTATCTATTGCCCACGTCACACGGGCTATTCTAGTTGTTCCGTCTTATTGTCTAACTGTAATGACGTCACGTTAGGGCCATCAAAGAGATGTAGAGTTTTGCGAAAACGCGCTCCGCTACATGCAGCAGCGCCCTCTGTAGTTCAGTTCGTGAACCAAAATCCGAACGACTGAAACAAACGGGTAAGCAGGTTTTCTTTTTAAATTTTTGTTTTAGATTTAAGGCAATTCTCAACGATCGTTGATTATCATTGATACTTGTATCGGGTTTTAAAATAGTTTGCGAGGAATTTGAGTGATTATTTTACGTTATATAATACGATTCACGAAAACACCGAACAGTTAGATATACGTTTCTGAGTATATTTACCTTGGTTCGCGACGTATAGCTTCGAAAAGTGAATGCAATAGCCCGCTGTTATGTGGACCTCATGCCTACATAAATAGCGTATGCTATTTAGATAGTTTTTGAATCCCTTACGGGGAGTTGAACCTACATGAATTATGAATCACATTCAGACGAGAATTCTCGGTGTGTCACATACGCTGGGCATGTCGACGCTGTAAACCTGTCTCACTACGGTGGTCCCGCATTGGGTTGATGGGGCAGGTTGCATGGGCCCCTGACACAAGTTTCAAGTTTCAAGTTTGTTTATTCATTATAATCACACGACATGATCGTCAATGAACAGCGGATTAGAAGAAAACAATATTATACATATATACAATACTAGGATTACAAAAATATTTACAGGAAAGAGTTCATAGGACATAGCGTACTGTACAATATAAGTCAAGCATAAAATCAAATATAATATTCAAAAAGACCCTAGGATTGATAAGGCCTCGGTATTTTCCAAACGGCGTCGCGCTGACACTCACGGGCCGACGACAAAGCATTTATGCAGTTAATAATTCGAACATCTGTTTTGTACCTTTTACTGCTTTAGTCAATGGTGGATCCGGCTGAATAATTAGGTACCTTATAGAAAATGTCGTCTTCATCGAAAATCCAGAATAAAATACTGATTATCATTTGAAGAAAAATTTTGAAAAATTATCTTCGAACGAAACAACTGAAAGAATAATCTAATACTTCGTTGTGTTATGATAATAATTAGCGGTTTTACGATTCTGAAAGATCTAAAAAAAAAATTATTGCACATGCGAGTGATGAAATCGTAGTGAAGGCCTTATATTTCTAGTGGACACTCGCCCCTTCCTTTGGTCGTGCTGCTCTGAGTTCCTTGAAATGAACTTGACCTCCGTTGATCGAAATCTACAAAGCGATCTGATAGAATCCTCTCTCCGACTCTCTCCCTCTCTTCATCTCATAATAACTCTTCTTGTTAAACTCATCCTGTTAATAAACACTTTACTAATGAAAATCGCCCCCGGGTCTGACGTTGTTTAGCAGACGATCCTAATGATTGAAGACGCGAGCGCGCGCGAGGCACCTAACCGTCGTGCGGGGGTAGTCTGTTGAAAATCTCTCAGCTGAAATCAGTCAAAAACCACCTGCCTCTCCCCTTTTAAATATACACAACAGACACGATATATGAAATAGTAATGACTGTGTTTTTAGTACGCGCATCATGGAAGGATCGGGAACTGCTTTTTTCGACGTTCTCTCGCCCGTTTTTGATGGATCAGTCCGCAGAGTAATTAGGTCGTTATTCTGACTTGTAAAACAGAGATAGTAGTGTTGAACATATGTATACAGAATTAAATCAGTCTTAACGTGAATGATCGTATAAAGTTATCAACAACATTTCGGCCTCAGCAGTTCAGTAGGATAAGGCGTGATGCCGATGCAGTCACTATCGGTGATGGTGACAAGTCGTGAAGAAACCTCGTTCGAAAATGTGAAGATTACCGATCTATTTTATGACATTAAGTAGGAGTTAAAGATGGCCATCAGATTGTATCTATCAACTTTCTAAACGCTGCGTGTTCAAAAAGAAATTCACGTATGAATTTTGTAACTATGAATTTCTGCAGGGAAACTCAATCCACTCAATGTACTCTATTAAATCATGTCATGACAAATACTTTCACCTTACATAACAGCTCATTGATTATGCCCTCAGTATACAAGAGACAATGCCCTTTCGGCATGTGACGAGCCCTTCAAAATTGGCCCGATGGATCACGCCTGATATAGTCAACATTAGTCAGATATAAAGGAACAATCGTTTTTTCGACGAATGGAATATTTTGATTATGTATACGCCCACGAACTCTCGCGGGGGACGAACGGGCTCACAGTCTTGGTTTCGTTATCAAACACGCGAAATTCTCGTTACATCTTCAGCCGATCTGTCTTAGTCAACAATACGTTCGTTAAATCTAAACCTCTTCCTCGCGAGATAATTCTTCCGCGTTATGATGACATTTTCATATCTTGTTCACCAATTAAATGCAATAAGTTTCCATTAACCCCCGAACTGTTGCAACCGTTACAATATTGCTTCGCCAGGAATTGAGAAACAATCATACAATTATTGCTGACGTTACACGTGTGCCATTAGGAATGTGTATAATATGCAATCTGCAATACTAAATAATTCCGTGAAATATCTCTTTGGTCCGGTTTTCATTGTGTTTAGATGCAGCAATGGCGTTTGTCAAGTATAAGTTACCACTGGGGTATATTAATTTTAATTTACACACTCAGCTATTGCCGCAGTAGTTGATGACCACTGTACACAACTGTTTGGTGGATCCTCACTTGCCACAAGTGGAATCCTATTTTCCCGCAGCAGTAGTTGATGTCCTACTTCACGCCAGTGGCACCTAGCGGATCGCCACTTGCCACAACAAACGGAATCCTTGATCGCAACAGTCTCGTTGCGACAGGCCGCCTTATTAAACCTACCCGTGATCTATTTCCGCGACGGAGCAGTTCAGGAATAACCATACATTCCCAAAGGTTAGGTCATAACACTCTTAAGAGTTCACACACCCTCCGGTCCACACGTCGCCATATAGATAAGACGGAGAACATACATTTCATATATATCTCATACATTTATTCATTGGATTAACGTTCGTAAAACTGCGTTACGTTAACGCAAACAACATCTCTCCATCTTATAGCGCAAGCAGACGATTCTGAATTTTTTATTTTTCATCTCCTGCTCTCATCTCGGCAGACAACGGGAGAGATATAAAGTTTTAATAGCGGTTATTCAGCGATAAACCTACGACGGTAGAATGTGACACCGGGGACCCGACGGTATATAGCTACCTTGAGATTAGGCACGCGTATCCGTACACTCGAGGGATTCGTACATTCGTCATTAACTACAAATTATGTGACTAACTGACTATTAGCTGATGAATAAGATTGAAGTCTTTTATATTTGGCTTTTTGTCTCGATCAAGATCATCTTGAAGTCAGAGTCAAAGTCAATGATCCGTAATAGCGCGTTCAAATTGCTGGGCAAAGACGCGCACTAGCTTACGTATCAGGAATCTCAGCCGTGGTGTAAAGGACAACTTGGTATTTGTCCCCAAATCGTATCTCAAACTCTTTACCAAACTCGGTAGAATTTTACCGGTCTCAACTTTACCGCAGTAAGAGGCAGAGTCTGCTGTATTTCACACGCTTTTACTCAGTATTTGATACCAACTCGGGGTAGAATGTTACCAGTCTCAACTAAACCGCAGTAAGAAACAGTCTCTCAAACTCTTACTCAGTATTCAGCATATATACCACCTCAATGTGTACTGTGTTCCTGCGTCTGTGTGTTTATCACGTCACGTCCCTCTCCCCTGACTTGCAGACGACATTGTTGTTTTTACAGAGTCAATATTAAGATGTCGTAATAGATCGCATTTCAATCAAACTCGTTGTATTTGCTATTGACAATGAAGCACTGAGGTTGACTAGCGCCGTGTTCACATAAGATAAACGGTGTTTATTGCTTACTGCGAGTCTATTGTCATCAGTGACGGAACATCAGCTGCGTGAAGGCGGGTGAGGGGGCGAGAGAACACGTGATAAGTGCCGTGCAATAAGAACCTGCCAGGGGTAATAAGTGTTTCAAACGGTCTCACCGAGGTCTAGGACTTGAGAGAGTTGTTCTGTTCGAAAGCGGCCATCTTTGATGAGCCGCCGCACGATCCAAGGAAATTAAACTATGTAATTGTAATTTATCTATTCTCAATATGTAAAACAGTTTTCAATACATTCATTGATTAATTAGAATTTTGCTAAGTACATATACAGATGACAGGGGCCTGAGCAGAGCAACTAAGTCAGCATTACCCGAAAGGATGTTCATACCCTTAGCATGTGATGACTTTGCTGAGATCCGCGTGTCGAACTCATTACAAAATACCGCCCACTACGAGTCAAGTGATATCGCTAAATCAGCCCGACAAGAAACTGAAAAACGAAAAACGACGTTAATTAGTCGTTACTGCGACGATCAGTTCGCGCAAACCATGTCCATGTTTACCAATCAGCGCCAGACACGATACCGGACGAAAAGAACCCGAGTCAAGTACGCGCGCCGCGTCGTGTCCCGAACGGAAAAAATTACTCCCTCATTTTCTAACGATTCCAACATCTTCACTTCCGACTTATCACAACGTCAATCACCAATAATCGTCGGCGTTTGTTTATTTCAGTAACCATGGCGACGGCAGACGAACACGAGTATCGTTTGGTTCAGACGTTATTGCGTAACTACGACAAACGACTGCGACCTTCGATTAACTATTCACTTCCGTTGAACGTATCGTACGGTGTCGCCCTCTCGCAGATCATCGACGTCGACGAGAAAAATCAAATCATCACAACCAATTGCTGGATTAATCAGGTAAGAAGATAATTGTTTAAAATGAGAATCTAGCAAAACGTTCCATGGCAAGTGAGGATCCGCCTGGTGTCACTAGTGTGCAGTAGGACATCAAGTACTGTGGCAATTGAGGATATCACTTATGGCAAGTGAGGATCCACCAGGTGTTACTGTAGGACATCAACATTGCAGCAACAGTTGATTCCTTGACTTAAGATTTCACCAGGTGTCGCTAGTGTGCAGTAGGACATTACCTACTGGAGCAAAAAGTTAATTCCTTGACTTGAGGTTCCACCAGGTGTCGCTAGTACGAGTTGAAGCCCACGATAAGAAATAGTGTGAACATCCGCGATAAGCGAGCAAACTGTGGTGGTAAGCGAGGATTGGACAGTAGAAGGCTGAGAATGATGGTGAACCCACAGGTGTTTATGGATACACGGAGCTCAGGGTGGATAATACGCTATTCAGCTAGTAGTTTGTGTCATGTGTCTATGTGTGTGACGCACAGAGTGATTTATATGATTTCCACTTGATGATGGATTTATATTAGCTATTAACCGCGCAATCGTACTCGTGCTACTGGTGCTACTGTTGCTGTCGGTTCTGCGGGTGCTGATGGTGTTGCTGGTACCGATGGTGCTACTAGTGCTACTAGTTTCTGCTGGTGCTACTGGGTCGCTGGTACCGCTGGTACTGCTGATGTTGTTGGTACTGCTGGTGCTACTACTGGTTTCTTCTGGTGCTGCTGGTGCTGCTGGTGCTGCTGGTGCTGCTGGTGCTGCTGGTCATATTGTCCGATTCCTTTCCCCTTTCCCTTCTACTGTCTCCTTCGATCTCCTCTCCTCCTCTCCTCCCATTCTCTTCTCCTATCTCACCCTCCTCTTCTCTTTTTTCCCTCCTCTTTTCTTCACCCTCGTCATCATCACGCACCAGACGAGATCATACATATACTACTTCCGGTAACAGTGTTCATTTCTGCAGAATGAACGACAACTTCCGGTGTGTGATTGTTTCAATAAATTTGAACTACGTAAACATTTCCGGCGCCCAACCGAGATAATTCATCATAAATCATTATCATTGTTGATAACCTGCCATAGAGTTTTAATGCTCGTTACATCACGATTCGTCAAAATGGCCACCAACATTATTCCACAGGTAAAGCACCCATGTGGTATCTGTCAGAAGAAATACCCCCATAGGTGGTGAACAAATATATACCAGATCTGGAACCGCGTTGGAGAGAAAACCCATAATTATACAGGCGTGTTCCAACATCTAGTACCAACAACTCTGCATCTTACGGCCAACATGACGCGTGGTGTGTCGCGAGGTGTCGTGCAGGTAAATGTTTTGAATATTGTTTTTCAGCAATGGTTGGATCCGAAATTGACGTGGAGTCCCGATAAGTACAACGGCATCAAAGACATCTTGATTCCTTACACGGACGTGTGGAAACCGGATATTATACTTTACAACAAGTAAGTGCTGTCACCTAGCGAGTCATAATAATACCACATAGCACGGCCGCCTGCCGAACAGATATACCACGTCTTATGCCAACTGTGGCGTGTTAAAATCGAAGTTACTCTCAAGATCTATAAGATTCGAGTCCATAACTTATGTCGGCTCAGTGGGATAAGGCGTGATACAGTTACATTCACTATCAGTGCTGACTGATAAACGGGTTTGAGTTCTGCTGGCGGCTTCCAGCGTGAGGGCGACACTACAAAGATTGCGGTCCCGTCCGTGAGGTTAAATGAACACAATCCAATAGGTTTTTATTCTCGTGGGAAACCATCGTTGTTTGTTTGTTTGGTATTGCTTTAACGTCGTTCAGATCTCGGTTTCCTGATATCATCGATGTATTAACTTGATTATCGGTCGATGAGTAAACCAACATCCGAAACAGAACACTGCAAAATCTCGATTCGTGATATCATAGTATGTAATTACCCGTCAGTGTTGCAAACTTGGCCCGTACTCTAAAACAAAAGGTAATCAGGGATCCACAAGCCTCGAGGGTGTGTCGCGTAAATCATTTATCGTGTTTGCCCACCAATAGAGGGTGTCTTAAAGATATCATAGTAAAAAAGAACTTTTAATTGTCACTTGGTCAAAACTATCTGCTAACTCTAAACAACTTTTGACAAACTGGCCCCTGGCACTTAATTATAGAAATGAGCAACTGAGATTTTATGGCAATTTACAAAATGACCAATTAGGGGAATCGTCTAGCCTTAGTGATACAATGATTGTATTTAGTCTTTTACCATTTTGCATGAAGGGTACAATTATTTTTTGTTAACAAATAATATACAGAAGATCAAAGTAAAGACATTTAAAAACATATCAATATTTATTCGGGGTATACTGGTGCCACCTGGCGGTGAACGAATGAACCACCCCGAGGGCAGAGCACTACCCGCTTAATGCACGATAGTGTTCAGCTATTGCGGTGTCATCCGGGGAATTTTTCGCTACGTTAGAAGTTATATCAACAGCATATGAAAAGGCGAGTTTGTTTTTCTCGCGCGGAGGAGTACTGTCAACTGAGTAACCGTGTTACTCATCATAGTGTACTTATACACCAGCCTCAGGGCTCAAGCTCGCTTCTTCTTCAACGAACCGTCGTCGGAATTTCTCTTTTTTCTCTCTCTCTAACGAGCCCTGACAAATTGCTGTTATATATATATATATATATATATATATATATATATATATATATATATATATATATATATATATATATATATATATATATATATATATATATATATATTACACAGTTCGTTTACTGTTCTCTGAAATCAGCATTCACTCAATAGAACTAACACAAATAAAATCCATCTCTTTCTCTCTCCCTCTCTCGCCGCTCCATTATTAACTTTTCTTACTTTCCTTTCCCTCTCATCTCTCCCTCCCCGCTTCCATCCATCGTCTCTCACTTTAAGCTCATTTCGGTTCTATAACCAATCTAGCAACTCAAGACCAGTCTTAAGCTCATTCTAGTTCTATAACCAATCTAACAATTGAAGACCAGTCTAAGCTCATTTTAGGTCTTTAACCAATGTAACAACTTAAGACCAGTCTTAAGCTCATTTTAGTTCTATAACCAATCTAACAATTGAAGACCAGTCTAAGCTCATTTTAGGTCTTTAACCAATGTAACAACTTAAGACCAGTCTTAAGCTCATTTTAGTTCTATAACCAATCTAACAATTGAAGACCAGTCTAAGCTCATTTTAGGTCTTTAACCAATGTAACAACTTAAGACCAGTCTTAAGCTCATTTTAGTTCTATAACCAATCTAACAATTGAAGACCAGTCTAAGCTCATTTTAGGTCTTTAACCAATGTAACAACTTAAGACCAGTCTTAAGCACATTTTAGTTCTATAACCAATCTAACAATTGAAGACCAGTCTAAGCTCATTTTAGGTCTTTAACCAATGTAACAACTTAAGACCAGTCTTAAGCACATTTTAGTTCTATAACCAATCTAACAATTGAAGACCAGTCTAAGCTCATTTTAGTTCTATAACCAATCTAACAACCTAAGACTACTTCAATATTGTATCACAGCAACGCTACCCCCATTTAAAAGAAACGATGTATTGACAAAGCTTGCCCACCTCGTGTCCTTTTTGCGAATATTATTATTGTATCCTATTAATACAACTACCCTTTCTCGGGTATCCCCTCAAATTCTAAGGCTAGCTTCAGTTCTGATGTATAGATCTACAGTCTACGCATCTTTAGGATAGTTCTAAAAAATGAATTTCTTATTTCAGCGCCAACACCGAATCGATGAAATCAGCGGTGAGCACGAACATGATAGTGAACTACTTAGGAAACGTCACGTGGTTATCGATGGTCATATTCAAGTCGTCCTGTTCGATCGACGTTCGGTATTTTCCGTTCGACGAACAAAACTGTACGATGGATTTCGCCTCGTGGACCTACGACGGCGAACACATCAACCTCATACAGGTCGTTATACTTTATACATGAGAGCAATGCGGTCGACTTAATTTCATTTCGAGTTTGAAGTCGGCCTGTCGAACTTAAATGTTGACTTATCAAAACTCATGAGTTACTCGACTTTTGAACTAGAAAAATCGGAATGACAACTTGTTAAGTCGACTGTAGGACTCAAAATGAAATGTAGCTGGCCGTAAACTGCTATTATAGGACCCGTTCTCAATTTATTTCCTAAATTTTGCCAATACGGTATGCGTTAAGACAAATAGTACTTTGAAGGTTTACTAGATTTTATAATAAGTTCGAGCTTTCGTTATTACCATTCGCTACTATATACACATCAGCGAAAGCCCGTACTTCTTATAAAATCTAGTTAACGTTCAAAGTACTTTATTTCAGGGGTGGATTTAGGGGGTCCGGACAGCTGCCTTCCCATTGAGGTTGAACTTTAGACAAAAATCTTTAAAACCTGCAAATTCGACACTCGTCCTCTCTCGTGAATTCCCTACAGGATCGGATGTATTCTTTCATAATCATCAATATCGATGGTGGAACCCGCTATCCCCCCATGCCCTGCTCTATCTGAATAACCCCCACCCCATGCCTTATCTGAATAACCCCCATGCTCTATCTGAAAATGACTTAGTATTTTCTTCTGGACCCTTCCAATTTTCCCAATCGATTCGCCTTTGATTATTTGTCGTCACTTTACTATGGGCGTACTCTTTTATGACCTCCGAAGTCTCAGTCCGAAATCTCCGGTTGGCTCCACACAAAATCCGAATCACACCACCACGACAGAAAGGAGGTTTCGGAGACTCCAACAAGTCACGTGACCAATAAAAGAGTACGATTGGAGGCAAACGGATTCTCCGAACTGATAACAGAGTTCGCCCTATGGTTCGGCGCCAGGTTAACACACGGCTCCTCCGCAACTCTCTCTATCTCTCTCTTTTCTCCATATTCAGGTCGGCGAGAAAGGAGACACGTCGTCCTACATGCAAAACACTGAATGGGACTTGCGGGCGTTCCACGTGCGCAGTATGTTAGTTACGTTTAGTTGCTGCGAAGTGAAATGGCCGATAATGCGATACACAGTTCAAATGCGACGGAAACCGTTATTTTACATATTCAATATGGTTTTGCCGTGCAATCTGATAACGTTGGTGGCGCTGTTAGGATTCTACGTGCCGTCTGACTCCGGAGAGAAGATCACTATGGGAATTACCACTCTACTGTCGATGACGGTGTTTCTGATGATCGTAGCCGATAGTATGCCGGCGACCTCTGACGTATTGCCATTAGTAGGTACGTAAGCGTCTATAACTGTCACCAGGGGGCGCTACATCGGAATCTCGGAGCATCGTGGTAAAGTCTTCAACAGCTACGCACTACATCTGTTGATTTACTTATCAAACGTCAAATTTATAAACCACCTCAAAATCATTTCTGAAATCCTCAATTTCTTGTTACAGAAACTACTTCGTATTCAGGGGCCGTTTGCACAGTCGTGGCTTAAGTCCAAAAAATAGTCTCGAATCTTAAGATGGTCTTTTAAGTTGGTGATATTTGGTCTTAGAAATTGGTATTAAGTCAAAACCGTGACTATGCAAACGGTCCCTGGTTAACGCCCGTTACACCTTGGAGTACAGGAGTAATCAGTGTGATTACTCCAAGGTTACAGATGATACGTACATATCGCAAAATGCTTCTGCTTTTTTCTAGGTCTTTATTACGGAATAACTATAGCTATTGTATCATTCGCAACGGCTATGACGGTGTTCACGTTGAACATTCATCACAAGGGCTTCCGCGGAAAAGAGGTACCGGCCTGGATTAAGAAGATCTGTTTCTGTTTTCTGGCCAGAATACTCTGCATAAAACTCGACCTGCCCGATTACAACGACGACGGTTCGGTAAGGAAACAAAAAGCGAATTCGAGTTCGAATATTAGATTGCATTCCAACCATTCCCGTGGTACATGCACATATTTAGGGAAAAGAAGTATTTTCAAAAATTACAAAAACCAGAAAATAAACGCATTTCAAAACATAACTCACTTTATTGATGACAACGTAGTAGTTGCAATATGCATACTATTTAACATATGATATTTCAACATATTGAACTTCCTAAAGGTCTCTATATTCTAATGATGATAAATTTCACGGGACGCTGGATACGATTACGAATATTTATTTCTCCCATTCCATTCATTTCTATGATATATTGAAGAAAACAGAGTAGTAAAAGTTGATTACGAAAATCGAAAATCAACGCATTTTAGAGCATAACAAACGTTAATACAACCACGAACGAATGAGACGTCATCTAGCGGAATTCATGAGAATTCATTCGGCACAACTTGCATGGATATCGCGCCCGTAATACTGCGCAGTCCATAGTGAACGTAGCGCCTTAGACCAGCCAATAGGGCATTCTCACTTGGTGGACTACGCATCCCATCTTCTAAATTCATAACGCATTTGCCTCATGGCAATTGAAGCGTTCAGCCCTTAAACTACATCGAATTTTAAAATGGACGACGCAGGGTCAAGAAGTCAGGATGGCCGAGTGGTCTAAGGCGCTGCGTTCAGGTCGCAGTCTAGTTCTCTAGGCGTGGGTTCGAATCCCACTTCTGACATAGCTGTTTTGCATGCGTCGCTATTGTTGCCCCTCCTTCCTTCTCGATAGCTGCCGACACTTTTCGATCGCTCATCGTGAGTTTTTTCTGTTTTTGCTGTTTTTCAGTTGGTAAATAACCAAGACCAAGAATTGGACAATCGCGAATCGAACTATATCAAATTGAAACAATCCAAACGTAAATGGTTGCGTCCAGAAACGGGAAAAACTCATATGACTACACTGGTACGACACCATTTCCCCAAACCCGCAATTCTCACAGGGCCCAGTTCCACAGTTCTGAAGATACGTCAGAGTGCATTGTCTGTGGGGTCAGCTAAAAGCAGCTGTGACCCAGACAGTAGACTGATGAGGTCTTGATGATCCCTTTTGCGAAAGTCTGTTTTGACTGAAGGAGCACAGGGTATAGGCTGTATATTTACTAAGGGATGCAGGGTACAGACAGCAGATTGTCTAAAGGGGTGCTGGGTACAGACAGCAGATTGTCTGAAGGGGTGCAGGGTACAGACAGCAGATTGTCTGAAGGGGTGCCGGGTACAGACTGCAGATTGTCTGAGAGGATGCTGGGTACAGACAGCAGAGTGTCTGAGAGGGTGCAGGGTACAGACAGCAGATTGTCTGAGATGGTGCTGGGTACAGACAGCAGAGTGTCTGAGAGGATGCTGGGTACAGACAGCAGATTGTCTGAGAAGGTGCAGGGTACAGACAGCGGATTGTCTGAGAGGATGCTGGGTACAGACTGCAGATTGTCTGAGGGATGCTGGGTACAGACTGCAAATTGTCTGAGGGATGCAGGGTACAGACAGCAGATTGTCTGAGAGGATGCTGGGTACAGACTGCAGATTGTCTGAGGGATGCTGGGTACAGACTGCAGATTGTCTGAGGGATGCAGGGTACAGACAGCAGATTGTCTGAGAGGATGCTGGGTACAGACAGCAGATTGTCTGAGAGGGTGCAGGAGGATTGACTGCTGCATCTGCTGTTACAAACAACGACGGAACTGGGTCCTAAGAAGACAAACTTATTGAGCTTCATTTAAATTCCTATTCTCCATACATTTAACTGAGAATTCCTCGGCTTTGTAGATCAGATTAACGATAACGTTTGTTACTTTAATTGATATGAATTCATTTCTATATTCGCAGGATTTCGTGCCTCAGTCCGAGTTTAAAAGACGCTATGATTCCGAACCCGGAAGCATACCAGAAAATGGCGGGTTATCGCCTCGTTTTAGCAGCAAATTACGCAATCCTAACAACACGAATCGACCGAGCAGCAGTAACTCGACCGTCGACGATTTCGAGAAACAATTCCTGCGAGTTTTACAAAAAGTTTACCAAACTATCGAGAAAAACGAAATGCGCCTTGCCGAACAGGACAGACGAGACGCTATTAAACTAGAATGGCAACAGGTGGCGCTAGTAGTCGATCGTCTGCTGTTATCGATGTTCGTGATGGCGACGCTGGGCGTCACTTTAGCGATTTTGTTCCAAGCGCCGCATTCGTTCAACAGTCTATTCGGTACGAGGACGGTTCACTCCCATGTTCTATCCGACGATCAACAGGACTCGTCGGATAACGGTTGAAAACGCGCCGCGCTACTTACAGGGATTGGTACGTTTACATATCAATACGCGTGGTGATTACCACCAGGCGGCGTGCGAGGTATCCATTACGGATGTGATGATTAGGATTTTACCTGAACGGGTGTTAGGCGTAACGCGTCGCCATTGATTGCCAGGGACTCATTTGAATCGCAGGGATATCCGATGAAAACATCGACCATTTCTCGTTCTCAATACGTATATTTCCTTAGTGTAGAGTTTGTTTTTATAAAGATGGCCGCTATGGCAGCCACATAAGGCCAGGCTCTTATAATAATCCATTTGCAATACGCTTTAATTTGATATCCCACAATTCACGACCAATGCTTAGTTTTTTTGTATCGTCAGCAGATGGCGCTAGTACAACTATTCAAGATGGCCGCTGTTACGATATAAACACTTCAAAGCGTTATTAATCATAGAAGATCTGTTTGTTCATCAAACGGACAGCAGGTGGCGCTTCAGCTACTCAAAATGGCTGCTATACAGCAACACGTGCACTTTTCACATTGAATATAGACACGCATTTATTTGGAAGCTTCAATCTATGATCACCAGGGGGCGTTGTTTTCACCTACACTATGTGAATGTATATAGGTGTGCGTGCGTGTAGTTAGATATTGATTGAATGAGAAAATTAAGATGTATAATTAATTATACCAATAATTTATACGAAAAAAAAACAAATTCGTTTATAACAGAATAAAATAAACATTGTACACTTTATAATCTAAGCTCTTCCCTTTATTTGTTATATTGATTAAAAAGAACTGCGCAAGGTCTTCAGAATATGTTCTCTAAAAAGGAGGAGTCAGGATCTTTTTTTTATTTTGAAAAAAAAATTTGTCTCAATTATATCTGGAATCGGGTTCGTCACCTACGTACGAAATGCCATGGTGTAGACTTAAGCGACCCCGGTAGCTCAGTAGGATACGGCTTGTTGCTGTTGCATTGACTATCAGTTGTCAGTCAGAGACAAGCAGGTTCGACAACCTGCTGGTTGTGTTACAGTTCACCCCTGCTCGAGAGCCCCAAGCGTCGACACCACTGCTCCAACCTTCTCCAACAAGAAGAAAGATCTGGAAGATACTCAACTAAAGGCAATTTTTCCACTGACCTTTCTGAAAGGCACAACGCACAATAATACAGCCGGGCGCAATATGCTTCGAGACTGCTCGCCTTCTCAGGATGACTAGCCACTGTAAAAACAGCACCATTGATGATGAATTACTTTATATTCTATATGAATAGGGATGAGCCAACCGTCTGTCTTCATATACACATATAGATATTAATGTAAACAGACACAGGTTGTAACAGGTTTCACGCGACCCGTCGCCCACTTCCAAATTGTCGCCACACTTCTTTCGCCTTTTGTTTTATACAATTAATCAAACTCAACGCAAGAATGCTCGCGGTGCGGCGTAAAATATTTGTTAATTAACAAAAAGCATTCGATCGGATAGGCAAACGCTAAAACATTGGTAAGAAATAATCTTTTCGGGAAAGCAATATACTATAAAACGTTGCGTTAACTAGAAATATACAAGTGCCAGTGTTTTCATGGTTTTTGCTGCGCTGTTTAGGTAATTAACATAACATTAACATAAAATTTGAATATGCTAATCAGGGGCAAATTATGAAACCGTCATCTAGAACCAAATTTGGTTCCAACTCAGAAAAACAGACCCCGCTGGAGATACACAGTACAGTACAGTAATGAGCATAATTTACTGAGCTTGTGCATGAACATAATCTGGTGCCTCCCGATTGGTCGACAATACCTTTGAATTGGTGTTCTTGAGATTTCTGGCTTTTCTATGGTAGTTATAACGAATAAGACACTACTATTGAGTGACTCAGAATAGAATGTACTGCCTAACTGATGGATTTCACAATTCATTTACAGTTTTTTCTGGTTTGCTAATTCATTTTGAAGAGATGAACATCGTTTTGCTGGTTTGCCTGATGATCCAGGTTTCCTTGGCCTTCAATTTTCCAGGTATGAAAAACAATCGAAGCGTGGTAACATCCTAATCCTCTAAGCGAGGTTGAAATGAACAATATTGATGATATCATTATTTTTTGTTGTTAAGCGCTATCTTCTATTATCCTATCATATCAGTTTTCATAACGCTATTTTAGGTACCGCAAATAAGATAAAACCCCACTATTTACAAATTAAAAAGAAATCTAAAAGCACACCTAAATCTAAGGCACACTTGACGATGATCTCTAGGGTGAGATCGAAACGTCGCGTTCGTATATTTTAGATTGTTTCAATAAATAAATTTCTCGATTTTAGATTTCTTTTAATTTGTAAATGGTGGGTTTTTATCTTATCATCTGTTCACCCGACGTTTGAGTGTGGTTATCGTACTAGGTACCGCTATCTTAGGCCTTGTGTAGATTATCAATCCAAGACGTATTCGTATTGACAGGACTCTACACAGATCGGTTTAATCATACGTTTCCCAAAATCTCGTTAAATTTCCAGAGCAATAAAGATAATGATGATAATATCTTATAAGAGTAATTTTTAGTGTCTGGAAACAAATAAACCTGCGTATATGCTTACAGGGATGCCTCGTCAGGTGCAAAATATTATTGGAGGGACATCACCCCGAGGACAAGACGCCAATGAAGGAGGTTTTGACGTGTCCGGAATGTTGGGCCGACTGAAGAAAGATATCCCTCAACTAACGCCGGGCTATAAACAGCCTCAAAAAGGTACCCAACAGCAACAAGGTATCCAACAACAAGGTATCAGACAGCAACAAGACGGTATCCAACGACAAAGTATCCAACGGCAACCACAAGGTATCCAACAACAGGGTTTCCCGCAGCAGCAAGGTTTCCAGCAACAGCAAAAAGGTTTCCAATCGCAGACGAGACCTATTCGGCAAAGGCGCCGAAGACGACCGCGTCCCCGATTGCAACCTCAATCCAATATCATCAAACAAAGACCCGTTCTACGGCCTCAATCTAAGCCAGTTCAATCTGAAGCTCGACCTGTCAAACAGGCAGAAATAGAGCCTGTTCAGTTTCAACCCGCACAAAAGGCTCAAGAAAAACCAGCCACACAACCTCAACAAAGCACTCAGTCACAGGCGAATGTACAACAATCTGCACCAAGACAACCAAAGGCAAGAGATTCATACGTGCATGTAGTCGAACAGCCTGCCCGACAAGCAAATCAGAAAGAACCAGTAGTGAATCCATCTGTGGGCCCGAAAAACAACATAGGAGCACCACCTCCGCAAACAAGTATTTTCAGCCCTCCACAAGCTCAGCAGAGTAAACCCGTGCCGCAAAATAACATCGGCGCACCTCCACAAGCAAGTATATTCAGTCCCCCGACACCGGCAACAAATAAACCCCTTATACAGCAACAAATGAACTCCTTACCACAAAATAATATGGGAGCACCTCCACCGCCACAGATGAGTATGCTGAACTTACAGCAACAACAAAATCCGCAACAAATGAATCCTCTCCAACAGAATAACATGGGTGCTCTCCCGCGACCACAGATGGGTATGGGTAACCAACAGTTTCAACAAAATCCTCAACTAATGCACCCTCCCCAACAGAATGGTATGGGCACACCCCAACAACCACAGATGGGTATGCAAAACCCACATCAACAGATGCACCTACCACTGCAACAAATGCGACTACCACAAAATAACATGGGCGTTCCCCCACCACCACAGATGGGTATGGCTAACCTACAGTCACAAGAAAATCCTCAACAAATTCATCGTCTTCCAAATAACAAAGGTGCATTCCGGCCGCCATCGATGGGAATGCAAAATCCAAAGCAACACATGAACCATCGACAACAAATCAACATGGGTGTACCCCTGCCACCACACATGGGAATGCAAAATCCACAGCAACAAATAAACTCCTTACCACAAAGCAATATGGGCGTACCCCGGCCACCACACATGGGAATGCAAAATCCACAGCAACAAATGAACTCCTTACCAGAAAGCAATATGGGTGTACCCCGGCCACCAATGATGGGAATGCAAAGTCCACAGCAACAAATGCACCATATACCACAAAACAACATGGGTGTACCCCGGCCACCACAGATGGGTTTGTTGAACCCGCAGCTTCAAAAAAATCCTCAAGCTCAACCTCCTCAGCAAATGCATATGCAACATCCTCAATCAGGTCCGATGATTCAAAATTCACCATCGCCAGCCTCTAACCCGGGACAACAATCTGTCGTGATGGGTAAGCATTTCCAACAACCAGGATCACCAGCGCAACCCGGACAACCAACTCAAACGGCTTTCCCATATTTCCCGTTCAATTTCCCACCGGCGAAAGCCAGATACCCTTACAACATGGTACCGTGTACACCGGACATGCATCAATGCGAGTTCTCGCTCATCCTGCAGCACTACCTTACAATGGTAAGCGTTAACAACGAACAGGTCTCCATCGATAACAGTGGAGCTATTGTCGATCCGACGAATCTCGCGAATACCATTGAAGAACAGGACAAGATCGTCATAGCTGACGGGTTACAACCGCCTAAACTAGTTATAGCCGTAAACAATTCAATACCGGGTCCAGCTCTACACGTCTACACAGGTCAGGATATCATCGTACACGTAACAAACCTACTGCTATCCGAGTCTGCGAGTGTACACTTCCACGGGCAAGATGTAGCCGGTTCCCCTTGGACGGATGGTACGCCCTATATCACCCAATGCCCGATTGGGCCCGGGCAAACATTCACGTACCGGTTCCAAGCCGGGATACCGGGCACGTCGTTTTACCAGTCGATGTTGGGTATGCAACAACAAGCGGGGGTTTACGGGGCCTTTATTGTCCATGCTCGCGACCAGCCGCATGACCCGCTACACGATAAGGAGCTAGTGCTGTCAAACTGGAATGATAGAGAGACACCTGTTGAGCTGTTTATGAAGGATGACTGGGATCAGATGCAAGGTTCCCCACTTTTTTCTGGTATTCTAATGAATGGGAGAAAAAGCGCGGTTGGTCCAGCTATTTTCGACTTCAAAAGCGGTGAATCCTATCGCTTCCGATTAATCGGCGCTCAAACTAAAAACCCGATCACTGTACGATTCCATGAGCACTCGTTTACAGTTGTGGCGCTAGATGGCGTTGATATAGAGCCGGTTGAAGGTCACATTATTACCATATGGCCGGGTGAGAGAACCGACGTCATAGTTAAAGCCGACCAATCACCGACATTTGATTATAAGATAATTGCTAAGTATCCGGGTGGGAATTACCAAGGTTTTGCTTTGATACGGTACGATGGTACAAGCGGAACTGTTAGTACAAACCCTGCCGGATGCACGGCCGCTACTCCTTGTGTCATCATCAATTGCCTCAGCCCGAAAGATGTCGCCGATTCTCCCATATTCAAATGCGTTTCGCTAAACGATATGAAATCGAAAGGCGTACCGGCGCCGAACCTTTACTGGAAATCCGGCCCGATATTCCTAAATTTCGTCGTCGCTTCGTTAGCACAACCAGAAAACGTGGTCAACGCTCGCAGATTCATAAACCCGACTACAAACACCCTGGTGGCGTCCGGTGGAACGACACCGTGCGATCCGCGTAAGTGCATCGACGGCCAGGTTTGTAAATGTACGGCTCAATTCAACGTGATGAAGAAGTCAGTGACGCAATACGTGTTCGCTAATATGGGCTCTAACACGCAGATGAGAGCCATTCATATGCACGGAAACCACTTCCACGTGTTGAAAGTGCAATACGACCCAACACACGGCGAAATCGTCTGCAGCAACGACCAAATAACCGAGTTATCGCTTTGCAGACGTCTGAAATGGGCAGACGACAAGTGGAACTACAACTGGCACCTGATCCCGAATCTGAACATCATGAACCCCATAGTTAAAGATACTGTATACATCCCCCCGAATGGATACGTGGTAGCTCGTGTGTTCAACTATAATCCGGGAGCCTGGGCCATACATTCTACCGACGTGAACGAGTTTATATCGGGAATGTCTATCGTCAGTCGAGTCGGAGAGCCGGGTCGAGATTACAGGACGCCTGTAGATTTACCGATCTGTTCGAATTACGACGCCGACATACAAAGAAGTAAGTGACTTAAATTTATGTCCATAACTCTTTTTGAATCGTCATTCATCTTATCATTATTAACAATAATGTTTTCGTTCGCAGTTTTCAGTATTCCAGATGTTATCAGGGATAGAACAGGGTAAGATATTTGTCTTAGTTCGAACCGAGAGTCCTGAGCATTCCTAAGTACTGGGGCCGCGCTCCTCAGACCCACGATACCATTTCCGCCGTTCTTCCAATTTCCGATCGTCGACATGTGACACGTATTCAGGATTTACCTATTACTTGATTGCTAAAGAGCTACAAACACCAATTATTTGACATCCAAAAACTGATCGTTTACATGTTTTCAGTACCTCACCTGAGCAGGATTATGTTGATCCTTAAAGAATGGTTCTGACAGTAACTTTTCTGTTAGCTCGTGGTGGTACAATAACCACTGACAATACACAATTGGTATTCTGTAACTAAAAGGATAATAGGTCTTGGCATTGATATGGAAAGTTTCGTCTGTCAGCTCTTAGCCATTTAAAAGTCCAGGGACAAAATTTCAATGAATTCTTCCTTATTTTACTTTTTTTAAATGCCTTTTTCTGCTCTGCTCACTTTCAGACAAACTCACAGCGCTGCCGCATCCGTTCCTGGAGTCTGAACAGATCACCACTAACCATATTATCTATTCTGAGCTATGTATTTATTATCTAAGAATAAATTGGTCTTGGAAAATGACACTCATGAGTTTTAGATTTGCTTTTTTTCCTTATAGATGGAATGAGAAACCGAAAAGTTGGTTAAAGTTAGATAATATACACACAATTTAAACAATATGTTTGTTATGGCATGCGTTATACAGATGGTAATTTACTTCAACCAACTTTTGAACAACTGGTCCCAGGATGATGGAGAGTTAAGAACTAATCGAAGGATGTGGTCTCTATGTCTTTTCATAGATATGGGGATGGTGAATCAACCTTCAGCAAACTGATTCAGCTTATAGCCTGGCTAGGTATTGATAGCTGGAGATTGGGATGCAGTGGCTTCAATTCGTTCATCCCTGGTCGGCGATTCCTAAGACCCAGATCCATGACTTCATTGAGAGTTAATCTGCCCCAAGTGACAGATTCATTAGAGTTAGACTCGTTTAGTTTCTGCGTCCATTATTTCACGAAACGGAAATATGTTCCTATAGTTACATTGGATTGGTACATGTAACACCTAGACAAACGTTGATGAACGAATGACTTGCCCTAGTCAGGGCCTAAAACTGCCCCAAATGAAAGATTTCCTCCTTTTCGACATGGTTTATATACATCCACGATTTAACGAAACGGAACTTTCCTTGCCTCTCATATTCCACGTAAATGACTTCATCGAATGTAAATCTTTTAAAAGAAAAGTTTGTTCCATTTCCACGAAATCAAATCTCTCGAGCCCCGAGTTTGTGAATTTCACACCTAGACGAATATAGACAAATGAGTGACTCCCTTGAAAATCTGCCCATTCCACGAAAAAGAAATTTCTCTAGCCTAAAAAAGGATTGGTAATGAAATAACAAATGTAGACAAAATTATACTTCCTTGTAAATCTGCCCTAAGAAAGAAACAGATTTGCTTTTCACGAAAAAGAAATTTCTCCACAGACTAGCCGCGCAGGATTAGTGAATTTAAACGTAGGGAAATAAAATCTTGCCCCCGATAAAACACAAAACCATATGCCTTGATTCAAATCTATATGTACACGTAATCTTCTACTAAGAACGATATATCTATTCATTTGGAACGAGTTGAAAAAGCGTACCGTCTGTTGACTGAGAAATAATCGTCCATCATTGCTGAAGGTTTTGACGGTAAGATATTGTAGGAAATGGACACAGGTGTGTGGTTCAGGGGTATGATTTATCGCGGGGTCCAGGTGTTCACAGCGATATACCTATGTTCATTGCTAGGTGTCCACCACATAGTCTCTACATAGACGCGCGAGATTTAGGTAAGATTATCTTCGTTTTCTCAGATCAAGAACATTAACAGCATCTGATGTCAAGGTAATTTGCGTATTGATAATTTGACTGTGAAACTAACTCAGGCCTACGTACAATCTGAAATTGGGGTTTTATAGACTGGGTATAGTTTAGTTATCCCTAGGGATTCTTGCCCTGGGCCCGGTTTCATAAGACCGGGTATAAAAGTTATCACTAGGGATAAATCCTCGACAATGGACCCGGTTCTATAGTGTGGGTGATAGATAACCCAAATAGTGAAAACTAAAAAACCAGATGAAATCAATTTCATTCTATATGCAAATACAATGAAGTTGAAAACCTAGATACAAATATATCATATACCACAGAATAAGGGATACCCATCAACCGCTATATTTGGGCTGTAGCTCAGTAGTAGAGCGCTCGCTTCGCATGCGAGAGGCCCCGGGTTCAAATCCCGGCAGCTCCAGTCTTTTGAAAATCATATTCTATTCTAGTATGGCGTTGTTGAATTTGGTAACGTTAGTGTGTGTTGTGGCGGGTGTACGGGCCTTCAATGTTCCAGGTAAAATAATCATTTTTTGAATGAAAGCATTTCATTTACTCGATTCCGGGGGGATCATGCTGTTCATGAGTACTTCACTTTTTCAGGTTTGCCTCCTCAGCTGGGACAACTGATGGGCGGTGGCGGTGGCGGAGGTGGCTCACCATTTGGAGGAGGAAGTCCATTTGGAGGTGGTTCCCCATTTGGAGGAGGTGGTAAGAAGAATAGTATTTCGATTCTCTAAGAATTTGGTCTAAGAATGTTGACAAAGTTCTAAATTTCTGTTGATCAGTTCGAAAATTGTCTGTGTTTAATTTGACTCTGGATACAGTTCCACAGTTATGTGGATAATTAGACTGTGAATCCAGCTCCACAGTTGTGTGGATTCAATTTAGATCCAATTCCACATGTGTGCGTTGGTTTACCCAGATCCACACAGAATTTCCCAAATAATCTCTGACCAAACGTAACTCTTGAGTTCCATAAAGCCTAATTCTTGTTGGTTTAAATAGTCAAATACAACTTGCAGCCTTGGTAAATGATCATTGAGCGTGTTCATTTTCGACAAAGTATCCAGATCCAAAATATCGTGGGAGGACAGCTGTTCTGCATAAAAAAGGCAGCGTCCAATATTTCTCACCTTAGAAAAGTTCCTTCTATGCCCCATTTGTATTCAATAGAATCTCATCGCATCATGAAGTCCTTTATCGTAAGAATATTTGTTTCTTTCATTTTAGGAATGTCTCGAGTATCGCAATTCATGGCTCCTCCAGGAGGACAACAACAACAGGGAGGTTCAGCCGGTTAGTATCCTAATCACATCAGTCGATTTATAGCTAGGGATTGTAACATATACAAGGTGCGGTTTATTGCGGTTACAGGTGGTTTGCCGCCCTCCGTTCAGAAATTCATGCAACCGAAAAACACCAAGAAGGTGGATATGGGATCTATGGCATTCGACCCCGCTGACTTTGCCGATATCAAGGAAAGCATGAGGAAAATGAAGGAAGAAGACGATAAGAAAAGGGCGAGAGAAAAGGCTGCTAAAAATGGTCAGGCCACTGGACAAGGACAAGGACAAGCTGCCGGACAAGTGCAAGGACAAGCCGTTAGACAGGGGCAGGCCCAAAATGCTGGACAAGGGCAAGGGCAAATATCGCAAAAGTGGAATACCGGTAACGGTCAGAATCAACAAAACCAAGTTGCCCAAAATAACCGGGCACAGCAGGCGCAAGGAAGAAATGTGAATATCAACCAACAACAGATGCAGAATGCTTACCAGATGCAACCCCAGTTCCAACAGCAACAACAACAGATGCAGAATGCTAACCAGATGCATCCCCAGTTCCAACAGCAACATCAACAGATGCAGAATGCTAACCAGATGCAACCCCAGTTCATGCAGCACGGACAGCAGATGCAACCACAGAATTATGGCCAAAACAACCAGATGCAAATTCGACAAAATTATCAACAGGCCGCAATGCAAGCCCAGCAACCTCAGCAAACTTATTTCCAAAACGTTCAGCAACCACAACAGAACTATCATCCTCAACAAGCGTTATACCAACAGACGCAATATCAGCAGCCTCAACAGAACTTCTACCAAAGCTATCAGACGCAACAACCACAGCAAAACTATTTCCAAAACAACCCGGGACATTACGTTCAGCAACCGCAGCAGCACCAACACTGGCAAACTCCACAAGGATTTGGTCACCACGGAGGCTACATGCAGGGATAGACACCGATTGCCCGGCCATCCTCTATTACTGGAATATTGAATAAATTTGATTTCTGTGAACTCTAAGATGCTAGTTTCCTACCGATATCATTTATATTTAGATACGTTTTGTTTACTTCACGCTCTCTCTCTCTCTCTCTTTCTCTTTCTGTCCGTCTTAGATTTAGGCAGATTTCTAACTCTATTGTAGGGAGGCTTCTTCACAAACTTGGAACGAGATGAATTGAATATTACGTTTTGTACGATTTCTTTTTGTGCAGGTCAAGGCCAGAACATGATGACTATGGGTTTAAATCCGAATCAACATCAAACTCCAGCACATGCCGGTCATGGCCACGGTCATATGGGTGGGCACGGACATGCTAGTATGTTGGGCCACGGGCGCGGAGGGGTCGCCAGTGGACAACCACAGACGGCTGGATTTGGGCAGCCTCAAATGCAAGGTAGGTTCGGTCAGCCTCGTATGCAAGGACAGTTTGGTCAGCCACACATGCAAGGGCATGGATTTGGCCAGCCACAAATGCAGGGGCATGTATTTGGCCAGCCACAAAATCAAGCTGTTAGATTCGGTCAGCCACAACCACAAGAAGTTAGATTTAACCAACCACAGATGCAAGGGCGTGGATTTGGTCAGCAACAAAGGCAGGCAGGTGGGTTTGGCCAGCCAAAGATGCAAGCAGGTGGGTTTGGCCAGCCTCAGCCTCAGATGCAAGCTGCTCGATTCAGCCAGCCACAAGCTCAACGTGAGGGTGGGTTTGGCCAGCTACAAAGGCAGGCAGGTGGGTTTGGCCAGCCACAGATGCAAGCAGGTGGGTTTGGCCAGCCACAAAGGCAGGCAGGAGGAATTGGCCAGCAACAAAGGCAGGCAGGTGGGTTTGGACAGCCACAGATGCAAGCAGGTGGGGTTGGCCAGCCACAAAGGCAGGCGGGTGGAATTGGCCAGCCACAAAGGCAGGCAGGTGGAATTGGCCAGCCACAAAGGCAGGCAGGTGGCTTTGGTCAGCCACAAATGCAAGCAGGTCAGCCACAAACCCAACAAGGGGTTGGTTTTAACCAAGGATTCCAGCAGCAGCAGCAGCAGCAGCAGCAACAGGGAGGATTTAGACCTCCTGGGATGCCGACAAATGGAGGACTACCGAAAGATGTTCAAGAAATTCTCAACATGAAACAATCAGAAACGAAAGAGTTTGATCTGGATGAAATGTTGAAAGAGATCGGTCAAGTTCGTGCTCAGATACCCAGTCTTAATCAGGACAAAGAAAAACAGCAAGGAGGTCCCCAACAACAGGGTCAACCGCCTAATCAAGGACAAGGGGGTCCTCCACAGCAGGGCCAACGGCCTAACCAAGGCCGTCCTCCCCAGCAGCAATTCAACCAAGGTCAACCTCCCCAACAGCAATTCAACCAAGGTCAACCTCCCCAACAGCAATTCAACCAAGGTCAACCTCCCCAACAGCAATTCAACCAAGGTCAACCTCCCCAGCAGCAATTCAACCAAGGCCAACCTCCCCAGCAGCAAAACCAGAACCAACAGCCTCACCAGGGTCAGCCACAACCTCCTCAGCAGCAGATTAATCACGGCAAAGCAGCACAGCAGTCCATCCAGGGCCAGGTACCACAGGAGTCCAATAAAGACCAAAAGGCGCAGCAGTCCATGCAGGACCAAACGGCTAAATCAACAAACTTCGGAACATGGAGAAAATAGAGGCATGTCACGGGGAAATTGCAGTTGGTAACGCTCATGTTTTCGACTGGTTTAGAAATAAATGGCATTTCAAAATCGGGGATGGTTTTCATAAATGTGGGATCTTAGTTTTTCCTTTCTATAATCCCAAATATTGCGATGGCAATAGTGCGCCTTTAATGTTTAAACCATGATTGCGCATGGAGGCCCAGACTACACTCATATTGAAGACATTGGACATTTCTTTGAATAAAATACGATTTTATTTCCTTTCAGAATAGATTCATAATTTCACAAACTAAGTAATTCCGTATATAATGACGTAGATAATGTTACAAATGTTATAAAATGAATACACAAAATATGTATGGCTACAAAAAACAAAGATAACTTGTAAACTGATGACATCGAGAGAATCTACCACGTTCCTCCCTCGGCAGGGATACAAATCTGATGGCGTCGTGAGACTCTACAATGTTACTCCCTCGGCAGGGATACAAATCTGATGGCATCGTGAGAATCTACCATGTTATTCCCTCGGCAGGGATACAAATCTGATGACATCGTGAGACTCTACAATGTTACTCCCTCGGCAGGGATACAAATCTGATGACATCGTGAGACTCTACAATGTTACTCCCTCGGCAGGGATACAAATCTGATGACGTCGTGAGACTCTACAATGTTACTCCCTCGGCAGGGATACAAATCTGATGACGTCGTGAGACTCTACAATGTTACTCCCTCGGCAGGGATACAAATCTGATGACATCGTGAGAATCTACCATGTTACTCCCTCGGCAGGGATACAAATCTGATGACATCGTGAGACTCTACAATGTTACTCCCTCGGCAGGGATACAAATCTGATGACATCGTGAGACTCTGTCGCGTTCTTCCCCAGGAGGGATTCGAACCTGATGGCATCGTTGCTATGTGCTTATTTATTCAAATATAGATCTAGGATGAAATACACAAAACATTGACTACAATACAATCTAAAGAACACGAAAGAAAGAACGTGGATCCAGTTTCACAGTTTGCGAGTTCGATATCAGTTCATTTCGATGTTCTAAACTCGTGGCTCAAATCTGATCCCGCAGCTGCGGAACTGGATCCAATCTAGTCAGATCGTGGGTATATTAAAATAATACATCTAAAACAAATGAAATGCACAAAAAACAATAAAAGCAAAAAACACAACAATGAAATAAAAGCTACAGTAGAGATTGCTAGGCAATTGTCAGTCGATTATACAAAACTATATAAAACATGCACGGGTAAATGTTACAAAATAGCACGATATATTATATATTAATATCTATATTATTATATTAATATATATCCATTATCCGGCAAAACAAGCACGCTTCGATATTTTGTCCCGAGTCCATCCTCGGCTACAGGGGCTCGCAGCTTCCGTGCGCAGTCGCACGGGAAGACAACGTTCTGGATGAAACTGGACCCTGGTAGGCGAGTATGGCGTACAAAGGGGACAAGAAAATTAGTATATAAAACTAGAGCCACTTAATAAAATACATGAGATAAAATAGCGGAATTGGTCATCAGCAGCTTTTAAACCTTAATACAGATACCATCGTTAGGACAATGAAAGCTATAGCGTCATAACGAATTTGGCAATGTCGTAAAGAATGGTATTTTCATTAAAATTTGACTTAGATTGAGCAAATTTGTTCTCTGAAAAATGTTGTTGTTAACCCTTTCAGTGCTGACTAATCAATACCCTATAGTGCTAGAGATAATTTGAAAATTTTCAAAAATTCCACCCTAGTGAGTTGAATAACAGGAATATCACTATAGTGCGTCTACACCATGACGCGGTGTATCATTAGTTACTAGTATTTTACTATGTTTGACAGGTGCTGCCATCTTTCAATAGAGATAAAAACTAATTACTAATTACATCAATTTTATACACCGCATTGCGGTGTGCTAGCGAAATCTATCACTGATTTATACACCGCACTGCAGTGTAGACGCACTGAAAGGGTTAACTGTAGTAACCAAACGAACACAATTCAAACTTCGCATGCGGAATTATCGAAATTTTTTAAACATTTTCAGGACTTTTCACGAATAATTCAAATTGATCGCAATATTTCCGCATTTCTTCAAAGGACGACATCAGTTTCTCACATCAATCCGAACCCGATCGACGTGTAATTAATTCTGAATAGAGTATAGTTTATAGTAGACTCCGCGTTGTTTGATGAGTTCGTCGTGAGTTCCGGATTCTACGACGCGACCGTGACGCAGCACGACGATCGCGTCTGCCTCTCGTATCGTCGACAGACGGTGCGCCACAACTATGCACGTGCGTCCGACCCGCGCGTCGTTCAGCGCCCCCTGCACGATCCTCTCATTCTCGGCGTCGAGCGCCGACGTCGCCTCGTCGAGTAACAGTATTTTAGGGTCGCGGATTAACGCGCGCGCGATCGCAACGCGTTGTTTCTGTCCGCCGCTCAGCTGAGTTCCTTTATCTCCAACATCGGTTTCATAACCCTGAAAATACAACACGAAATAGTAGAAGTCTTTTCGAACGGGTCTAGATGATGTCATAGGGGGATTAATGAATGAAGCCATTTCGTCTATAAGATTTTATAGATCAATTCAAATCACAATTTGATGATGTCATAAGGGGATTTAGAGGAAGACCTTTTCTCGAAGGATCGTCGGGTTAAACCGCTTTTCCAAGGCCCGGTTTCAATCATAGACTGAGTACCAAAGTTATTCCTAGGGGTAAATCCTCAATCTGGGTGACAACAACCATAGAAACAATGAGAAACCATGGTTATACCCGACAAATTTCAAAATGTTCCCAGGGATTATTTTGCATCCACATTTATGAAACCCAGCCCTGGGCCGAGTTTCACGAAAAAGTTTAAGCCTAAAACGGTTAAGTTTTAATTGTTGTCCTCATTGAAAACACAGAATAACCAAAAATTTGAATTCAACTTTTTTGTGAAACCGAACCCAGGGCCCGGTTTCATAGACAGGGTATCTAAGTTATCCCTAGGGGTAAATCCTCAATTTGGGTGACAACCACCATAGTTACAATGAGAAACCATGGTTATAACTGACGAATTTCAAAATATTCCCAGGGACTATTTTTCTTACACATCTATGAAACCCAGCCCAGGTGTTTATAGATCGATTAGTCGTCGTGGTGATTTATAGATGCGGCCATGTTGTTAGTTATCGGTAACACTTACCAGCGGTAACGATTGAATGAAGTTATGAATATTTGCTCGTTTCGCCGCGTCGATGACCTCGTCTATCGTCGCGTTTCTCGTGTTATCTCCGTACGCGATATTCTCTTTGATACTCGTCGCGAACAGAACCGGCTCCTGAGATACGACTCCGATACGAGAGCGTAACCACGACAGATTTAAATCCTTCGCGTCGTAACCGTCGACTACCTGCAAGTGAGTGAGAAAACGGGATGAGAAACCACACCAGACAATCTGCAGCTGGAGTTACCTCTCCAGACAATCTGCAACCTGAACCACCCCTCAGACAATCTGCAGCTGGAATTACCCCCCTCAATCTGCAGCTGGAGTTACCTCTCCAGACAATCTGCAGCTGGAGTTCCCCCTTCCAGACAATCTGAGACCTGAACCACCCCTCAGACAATCTGCAGCTGGAATTACCCTCCTCAATCTGCAGCTGGAGTTACCTCTCCAGACAATCTGCAGCTGGAGTTACCTCTCCCAGACAATCTGAGACCTGAACCACCCCTCAGACAATCTGCAGCTGGAATTACCCCCCTCAATCTGCAGCTGGAGTTACCTCTCCAGACAATCTGCAGCTGGAGTTCCCCCTTCCAGACAATCTGAGACCTGAACCACCCCTCAGACAATCTGCAGCTGGAATTACCCTCCTCAATCTGCAGCTGGAATTACACCTCCCAGACAATATGCAGGCTCGAACCTTCACCTCTTCAGACATTCTGCAGGCTCGAACCTTCACCCCTCAGACAATCTGCAGTCTGTACCCTGCACCCCTCAGACAATCTGCAGTCTGTACCCTGCACCCCTCAGACAATCTGCAGTCTGTACCCTGCCCTGCACCCCTCAGACAATCTACTATCTGTACCGCACACCCCTCAGACAATCTGCTGTCTGTACCCTGTACCCCTCAGACAATCTGCTGTCTGTACCCTGCAGCCCCTCAGACAATCTGCTGCCTGTACACTGTACCCCCTCAGACAATCTGCTGTTTGTACCCTGCAGCCCCTCAGACAATCTGCTGTCAGTACCACGCACCCCTCAGACAATCTGCTGTCTGTACCCTGTACCCCCTCAGACAATCTGCTGTCTGTACCCTGCATCCCTTCAGACAATCTTAATGCTAAATTTGGAACCTGCAGCCCCTCAGATAATATGCAGCCAGCAGCCTGCAACCTGCAGCCTGCAACCTGCACCCACAGCTTGAAACCATCCCTCTTTCCCACACTGAGCCTGTAACCTTCTCCCCTCCAGAATGAATACATACCACTTGTCCAACGAGCGGATCGTAGAATCTTTCAATCAGTTGAACGACCGTACTCTTACCACAACCACTACTACCGACCAGCGCGACCACCTGTCCCGATTTCACCGTCAAATCCAGGTGGCGCAACACTCTCACGTTCGGCCGAGTCGGGTAACGGAAATTAACATTCTGTAGTTGAATCTGACCGGTGAATTCGGAATCCTCCTGTAAAAACACGGCCAATAGATGGCGTTTAAGCGCTGAATATCTATTCGGAATTGTCTTCGCACGACGGCGTAACTTACCAGTTTTGCGCCTTGCGTACTACCGGAATCGATCGTAGGAACTCGGTCGAACAGACGGAATAAATTAGCAGCAGCGACCTTGGCCTTTCCATAATCGGGCGCGGCTGAACTCGCGCGACCAAATGCCATTCCACCGAAGGTGATAGCAGAGAATATTCTACAAACATAACAAACATATTTACATGACATATCCCTATGACATCTTCAAATAACCTACTAATCGTGATTTGATGCATAGAAACTTCAAGAAAAGGTGGCTGCTTCCATAAATCCCCCTATGACATCATCAAATTACCTCCCGCTGATTTGATCTATTGACCCTCCCGGAAAGATCATATTGATCGCTAGTAACAGTTGTAGCAAAGATGGCTAATTCAATAAATCCCTCTATGACATCATCATTTTCTACAGATAGATTCACTCGTAAGGATCTCCCAATAATGAGACATCGCCTGTTTAATTCGATGATGTCATAGGGTGATTTATGTAAAGCGGCAATTTTTTATGCGATGCTACTTACTTAAAGATGTCGATGAAAACCATTTCGCCGCGATCGACCAGATACGAACCGTACGCGAACGAAGCGGCATAGGCGAAAAATATCACGGCCTGAGTAAAACTGTACGATATACCGTAAACATGAGCTCGTTTGATACCACGGCTACAAATATATACACAATATACATTAGAATTAACAACCGCGGTACACGCAATGCAGTGTATATGCACTTAAGTGGTTTTGGTGGGGTGATTTTTTTCTAATTCTAAAATTTTCTCCACCACTTTTGGAAATTTAAAACTCCGCAAATCAATAACTCGGAAATTAGTCAAATAAGTCAGCGATGAAAGGGTTTTAAGCAATTATACTACGGTTACCATTTTGTCAATGTTTTAACACAGATAACCAATAACCTGGTTTAGCCATGCGACTTACTGGTAAAGATTGTCGATAAAGTGAGAATATTTCTCGATGAAATACTGTTGTTTGTTGAGTGAAGTGACTATTCTTACGTTGCTGATCGTTTCAACAGCGATCTGAAACGAACATGTTTAAAAACATGTCAAATCGCATGTAACATGGAGTATGGATGTGACGGATGATTTTTAAAAATCTAACGGGTTTTAAACACTTTTCAACACATGCATGTAGATGACAAACATGTACATGTAGATGATAAACATGTAGCCTATGTGTAGATGACAAACAAACATGTACATGTTGATGACAAACATGTACATGTAGATGACAAACATGTACGAGTAGTTAACAAACATGTAATTGTAATGAGTGAACATGCACGTATCATTGCGCACCTTTGCTCCCTGTTCGATGATCGGCTGATCAGCCTTGGCGAATCCGGTCATCAATTTGGTCTGTAACATTCCGCCGGCGGCCATTAATGGCAAAAACAGCAAAATAACGAGCGTCAACTTCCATCCGAATATGAACGAGATGATTATACCGACTCCGAGATTCGCGAAACTCTGGAACACGACTCCGAACCGAGCACCGGTCGCCTGAAATAGAAAATAAAATTCAATTTAATTGCGGCTATCAACGCAGGGCGGCCATTTTTATCGGGCTTGCTTTGTCCCGCACAGAAAACTTGTTTTCTCTGACTTGATCTGCTAAGAATCTAATCAATCAACGAAGTCAAATACGTAAAACATAGACGGAAACTGTTTGATTTTAAGCGCGATCAATCTCAACATATTTCACTGATATTTCCCTGGGCTGGGTTTCATAGATGTGGAAGAAAAAGAGTCCCTGGGAACATTTTGAAATTTGTCAGTTATAACCATGGTTTCTCATTGTAACTTTGTTGGTTGTCACCCAAATTGAGGATTTACCCCCAGGGATAACTTTGATACCCAGTCTATGAAACTGGGCCCTGGATTTTTGCCGAATATTCCCTGACATTTTTAAAGAAGAGAAAATTATCTCTGACATTTCCCTGATTTCCAGCTAAGTGGCGCCACCTCGAGCAAGGATGCTATCAAACCAATTCTTCATGTAACTAGAAAAAGAATGCACAAACACTAACCCCTTTAACGTGAGAAGCGTCCAACGCTAGTCTGGACGCTAGCGCCCCCACCTGGTTTTCTTCGGCATCGAACCAAGCAATTTCCTGAAATAGATTCGCGGATAAATCTTTAGAGATCGTTTTTTTTTTTGGAACCTGAAATGGAAATATAATAATCGACGACGACAACGAACCTGGCGTAACATGGATCCGAACGCCATTCTCCTCAATCTGAACGTTAAACTTTCTCCCGATACGGCAAACATCGACGTCTAAAATCATCACATAAATCATGACAGCGCTTTTAAAACTGGTTCAGGCGCGGATCAAGGGGAGGGTGCTATGGTTGCTAAACTACCCCCCTTTTTGATAATTCCTTTTGAATCATTGATTTTCAGTTCTTCAATGCTACATGTTTAAGTACAAGGTACATTTTGATGACGAGATGATCAAGCAGTGCCTAAAAACGCTCAGAATTCATGGAAGTTAGACTAATGTTTAAATATTTCTAGGGATGACCAGGAGAGCACCCCTCCTTTTTGAGAATCCTGGATCGGTCCCTGTGATCAGAATGTTTGTTGACATTGACGTATATCAATAATTACCGATAGAAATTGGAATATTCCTGATGTAACGCCTATTGCAGCCAACAGTCCCGAGTACAGCGATGTCCTGTATGACTGAACTTCCAGATCAACCAACGCAAATACCTGAATCGAATATTACAATCAACATAAAAACAGCATGATTTGATGATGTCATAGGGGGATTTAGTCATCTTTTCTGTCTACTGTTCAAATAACAAGCTACTTTTGTATAATGTCATAGGTTCCACGGAGACAGCCATCTTATCTAAAAGGATCAATGAATCGCTTAACAACGTAATGATGTCATAGGGGGATTTTCTGTTTCTTACCCCAAGCAACTCGCTGAAAATGATGGCGAAGGCCGGGTGTACGCCACCGGTAATCATCGCTGCCAGGCAACCGAACGCAATAAATGGCCATTCTTTACTGTTCAACGTCAGCAGACGTAACATTGAAACATTGCTGACATCTGCTCCTTCCTCCTCCTGCGTCTGCTGCTCCTGAAAATATGCGCAGACGGAATAAACAGAAAATGAATCACGTATAAACCGCAGAGCAGCGAATGATGGGCTTTTTAGTACACTGCATCAGTTCATTCTAACACACAACTGTGGAACTGGATCTTGACGTCAGAGTTAACTCTAACTCATAACTGTGAAGTTCGATCCTGAGTTCAGAGTTAACCCAAACTCATCACTGTGGAACTGGGTCTTAAGTTCAGAGATAACTCTAACTCACAACTGTGGAACTGGATCCTGAGTTCAGAGTTAACCCAAACTCATAACTGTGGAACTGGGTCTTGAGTTCAGAGTTAACTCTAACTTACAACTGTGGAAGGATCCCAAGTACAGAGTTAACTCTAACTCACAAATGTGAATTGGTAAAACGACAGACTATGTTTCTCACTGACCTGCTCCGTCACGGGATCCGGTTGTAAACCTGGTAAACTGTGATAACTACTGTAAACCGTCTGTTTACCCGGAGATAATAACATCGTCTGCTGCCGATGATGCGGTTTCCCCGGCGACACCTCATTGTTTACAGAATGTATCGGAGTACTGAATATCTCATCATCATCATTATCATCGTCATCTTCATCTGGATTATAAGAATATGATGTCATAGGGGGATGTGTGGAGACAGAGATCTTAGAATCGAGAGATCACACAACATAATCTGATGTCATAGGTGGATAGATGGAGGCAGCCATTTTTTGTGTCGTCAAATTATTAAGTAATTTTATGATGTCATGGGGGGATTATGGAGGCAGACATCTTTTCTGGAAGAGTTGATCGGATTGATTTGATGATGTCATAGGGGGATTATGGCAGGCGGACATCTCATCAGGAAGTGTCTATCCAATTTATTTGATGACATCATAGGGGGATGTATGGCAGGCAATCGTTTTAATCACTCACCACTTGATTCGCTTTCATTTTCAGATTTTGATTCTTTTTTCACCTTAAACATTATTTTTATTATCATTATTATAATTATCGATGATAGATATTATAATTAAATATTGATATAATCAGTGCTCATATTGCTATCTATCGTTTGAGTGCAAATTTTAAAATGCTGCAAAAATGTGTGTCTAAAAAGTGTGTATGAATATAGTTAACAACATTGAGAACTAATAACTAAAGTAAATTAATTATCTAATTAATTGATTAATGCGATTGACTGATTATTAATTAGATACCTGATTAATTACTAATTGATGATATAATCCGTCGGGCGAAGACATCAATTTCTCGTGAGTTCCCGTTTCGACGATAGCGCCATCTTTTAATGCGATGATTAAATCAGCGTTTTTAACCGTCGACAATCGATGAGCGACTACGATCGTCGTGCGACCTTGACACGCCTGGTGCAACAACGAAATATTAGTGGAGTAATCATGAAAGTAATTTGATGATGTCATAGGGTGAGTTAAGGAGGCAGATATCTTTTCTAGAAGTTTTTTAGATCAAATCACTAATAGACAATTTGATGATGTCATAGGGGGATTCATGGAGGTAGCCATCTTTTCCCGAAGGGTCTATAGATCAAATCATCAGCATGTAGACAATTTGATGATGTCATAGGGGGATTAAGGGAGGTAGCCATCTTTTGCCGAAGGGTCTAAAGATCAAATCATCAGCATGTAGACAATTCGATGATGTCATAGGGGGACTTAAGGAGGTAGCCATCTTTTCCCGAAGGGTCTATAGATCAAATCATCAGCATGTAGACAATTTGATAATATCATAGGGGCAGTTTACTGCTGGAGGCAGCTATGTTTTTAGAAGGGTTTATTTTATTGACGTACCTCTTCGAGAGCCTCTTGTACGATCGCCTCGCTTTCCAAGTCAAGCGCCGACGTCGCCTCGTCGAGTAACAGTATTTTAGGGTCGCGGATTAACGCGCGCGCGATCGCCACTCGTTGTTTCTGTCCGCCGCTCAATCTGGCTCCACGTTCCCCGACTAGAGTTTCATATTTCTACAATCGATTACGTGTCATTGCATAATAACCGAAATGATAACTGATAATGATAACTAATATCACCGATGATAACTGGTAACCAGACCAGTAATGATAACTGATATCTGGTAATGATAAGGATATTACCGTACTGATGATAACTGATAATGTCAACTGATATCACCAATGATAACTGGTAACCATACCAATAATAATAAGTGATAACTGGTAATGATAGCAGATATTATTGATGATAATTGATAGCTATTTAATGATAATTGGAAATGATAACTGATAAATTTGTCTGGATGATCTGGTAAAGATATATGATAACCGGTAATGAGAACTGATTATCGATAACTAACAAATTATCAAGTTGTCCGATAATCGGAAATGATGAACAATAATAACCAGTCGACAATTTGATGATGTCATAAGGGGCATTATGAGACGGACATGTTTTCTAGAAGGGACTATAGATCAACGATAACGATAACAGATAACTGGAGCCTACCTCCGGTAGAGTCATGATGAAATCATGCACGTGAGCTTGTGCCGCTGCTTTCTCGATCATCTCCTGCGTCACCTCCCCGTTCTCCCCCTCTGCTCCCCGCTGCCGCTGTCGCTCGTCCTCGCCGTCAGAGCCGTTCAAACAACCGAGTCGAATATTCTCGGCGATCGTCGCCGCGAACAGAACCGGTTCCTGCGAGACGACTCCGACGTGACGACGCAACCAATCGATATTCATATCGCGAACGTCGACGCCATCTATCTTTACCTGCATGAAACGAGCGGAGAGGGCATGATCAAAAACGGCACAACAGATCTACGACCGATCAGAAGTGATCGTTCCAGCGGTCATCCGATAAAAGTCACTCCGGGGCCGGTTTCATAAACTTGCGTTCCCTTTTACCCAGGGGTTAACAATATTGATAATGAATTGAGTTAGCCTACGGGTTAGAGGTTACACCAGTTTATAAAACCGACCCCCGCATTTCATAGAGACAAGCGAAAAATTTCGAAATATTTTCAATCGAAAGAAATCAACTTACGGCACCATTTTGAACGTCGTAAAATCGTTGTAATAATTGAACGATCGTCGATTTGCCGCAACCGCTCGAACCGACCAGCGCCACCGTTTGGCCGACTTTCACGTTAAACGATACATCCTTTAGCACCTGTGGATAAAATATATCGGAATTGAAAAAGCAGTGCGGTGTATAAATCGGTGTTTCACTTTGCTAGTACACCGCATTGCGGTGTATTGATGTTATTAGTTCTTATCTCTATTGAAAGATGGCAGCACTTGCCAAACTAACGATACACCGCACCGCGGCATAGATGCACTATAGCGGCATGCCTTGTTATTCAACAGACTTGCGGAATTTTTAAAATTTTCAAATTATCTCCAGCACTTTCAGGTAATAATAATCAGTCGGCACTGAAAGGTTAAATGTACTTTTTCATTATCATCGCCTCACCTGACATTCCGGTCGCGATGGATAGCTGAAACCGACATCTTCGAATTCTACGTTTCCTTCGATCTTCGGTTTGCTTCCCTTCTTGGAATCGCTGTCTATCGACGGTTGCTAGAAAACAGAAACACGAAGCGGCCTTTCAAAAGAAGCTCAGCAAATTGAAATAACGTTAGAGAGCTTGTAATTGGGAATTAACATCACGAAACTGGAATATGTTCACTAGAAATTGGCCTTAGTTCGATCGGAAAATTGACGGTATATTCGAAATCGAGCTAATCCATAAACCTACGGAAACTTTGAAAACTTATACAATGGGGAAATATGTCACAGGGAATTTCAAAATGTACCTGATTGATGATGTCGTAGACAGTAACCGCGGCGCCGCGAGCGTTTGAGAACGCCTCTAAATTAGGCATTCCATTACCTAGCGATATAGCACCGATTAATACACCTAGAAATACCTACAAATCATAATCAATATAAATTAGAAAATACTGAACTGGCTGGCACGTCGCGCAGTACCAACTGAGACAAATAGATTGTAGTTTTACAACTGTGAAAGTTAGATTTAGCTTTAAAGACTCTATCAAGACTCTAGTATCTTATGTCACACTGGTTAATTCGTTAGTTTCACCATTTCACAATTGTGAGTTAAGTAATTGGTCTCTTGAGTTAAAACGATTGAAAATATGTAACTCATTTTACTCTATTTCAATGTAAATGAGTTTCATATTTTCGATTAGTCGAACTCAAGAATCAGTTTAACATGAAAATCTACCAAACTGGATCCCGGTTATATAAGTGAGACTCGAGAGTTCAAGTTTTTATGAAACACAGAAATCGATCTTGAAATCTTGTAGTTTTCAAAACTCAAATAGCTTTCGTCGTAACTGAAACGCTTCGTAGTCGCAGAGTGCTGTCTATACCTGGAGAATATTTCCGACTTTGAAGTCTTCCTCGCGTACCAGTTTACCGCCGTACCAAAATGCCAAACCAAACGAAGAGAACAGCACCACGTGCATATACCCATGCCCAATACCCATAATCACAGTCTTACGTATACCGATATTCTTAGCAGTCACCAGTTTACTGCTATACCTACAAATACAAGTAAAGACTGTCACTTATTGCGGTTAAGTTGAGACTGGTAAAATTCTACCCCGAGTTGGTGTCAAATACTGAGTAAGAGTTTGTGAAATACAGTAGACTCTGTCTCTTACTGCGGTAAAGTTGAGACCGGTAAAATTCTACCCCGAGTTGGTGTCAAATACTGAGTAAGAGTTTGTGAAATACAGTAGACTCTGTCTCTTACTGCGGTAAAGTTGAGACCGGTAAAATTCTACCCCGAGTTGGTGTCAAATACTGAGTAAGAGTTTGTGAAATACAGTAGACTCTGTCTCTTACTGCGGTAAAATTGAGACTTGTAAAATTCTATCCCGAGTTGGTGTCAAATACTGAGTAAGAGTTCGTGAAATACAGTAAACTCTGTCTCATACTGCGGTAAAGTTGAGACTGGTAAAATTCTACCCCGAGTTGGTGACAAATACTGAGTAAGAGTTTGTGAAATACAGTAGACTCTGTCTCTTACTGCGGTAAAGTTGAGACTGGTAAAATTCTACCCCGAATCGGTGTCAAATACTGAGTAAGAATTTGAGAAATACAGTAGACTCTGTCTCTTACTGCGGTAAAGTTGAGACTGGTAAAATTCTACCCCGAGTTGGTGTCAAATACTGAGTAAGAGTTTGTGAAATACAGTAGACTCTGTCTCTTACTGCGGTAAAGTTGAGACTGGTAAAATTCTACCCCGAGTTGATGTCAAATACAGAGGAAGAGTTTGTGAAATACAGTAGACTCTGTCTCTTACTGCGGTAGAGACTATTAAAATTCCACCCCGAGTTGGTGACAAATACTGAGTAAGAGTTTGTGAAATACAGTAGACTCTGTCTCTTACTGCGGTAAAGTTGAGACTGCTAAAATTCTACCCCGAGTTGGAGTCAAATACTAAGAGTTTGTGAAACACTGTAGACTCTGTCTCTTACTGCGGTAGAGACTATCAAAATTCCACCCCGAGTTGGTGACAAATACTGAGTAAGAGTTTGTGAAATACAGTAGACTCTGTCTCTTACTGCGGTAGAGACTATCAAAATTCCACCCCGAGTTGGTGACAAATACTGAGTAAGAGTTTGGGAAATACAGTAGACTCTGTCTCTTACTGCGGTTAAGTTGAGACTGCTAAAATTCTACCCCGAGTTGGAGTCAAATACTAAGAGTTTGTGAAACACTGTAGACTCTGTCTCTTACTGCGGTAGAGACTATTAAAATTCCACCCCGAGTTGGTGACAAATACTGAGTAAGAGTTTGGGAAATACAGTAGACTCTGTCTCTTACTGCGGTAAAGTTGAGACTGGTAAAATTCTACCCCGAGTTGGTGTCAAATACTGAGTAAGAGTTTGTGAAATACAGTAGACTCTGTCTCTTACTGCGGTAAAGTTGAGACTTGTAAAATTCTACCCCAACTTAGTGTCAAATACTGAATAAGAATTTGAGAAATACAGTAGACTCTGTCTCTTACTGCGGTAAAATTGAGACTTGTAAAATTCTATCCCGAGTTGGTGTCAAATACTGAGTAAGAGTTCGTGAAATACAGTAGACTCTGTCTCTTACTGCGGTCAAGTTGAGACTGGTAAAATTCTACCCCGAGTCGGTGTCAAATACTGAGTAAGAGTTTGTGAAATACAGTAGACTCTGTCTCTTACTGCGGTAAAATTGAGACTTGTAAAATTCTATCCCGAGTTGGTGACAAATACTGAGTAAGAGTTCGTGAAATACAGTAAACTCTGTCTCATACTGCGGTCAAGTTGAGACTGGTAAAATTCTACCCCGAGTCGGTGTCAAATACTGAGTAAGAATTTGAGAAATACAGTAGACTCTGTCTCTTACTGCCATAAAATTGAGACTTGTAAAATTCTACCCCAACTTAGTGTCAAATACCGAATAAGAATTTGAGAAATACAGTAGACTCTATCTTGTACCGATAGGTTGGTGGGGGTCACGGGTCACTTACCTTTTCTCCTCTTTCTCAGCTCCTCCGAATGCTTTCACAGTTCGTATAGCGCCGAGCACCTCTTCAGCAATCGCTCCCGCTAAAGAGTACGCCTTTAATTCTATAGCCGTGAATCTTTGTAAAGCCTTGTCGAAAAAAAAATTTGGAATTGAGAATAAATCGAGCAAGATCCAAGGGGCCGGTTCCATAGACAGGGCTTTGACTTAAGACCGGTCTAAGACAAACTTAATTCTATAGCCAATCTAACAACTTAAGACCAGTCTTAAGGTTTAAGACCACTTTTGGTTTTAAGTCTTGACTATGGAACCGGCCCCAGGATTCACACGACTTGCAATCTACAATTTTCAATACATTTCCCAAACCTTTTCCACGGCCAAATATCAAAATTTCCATAGCCATTCAATGAGCAGAGCTGGTGTGAGCTTATACTCACAGAGTCAAAATTAGTAGGAGTAATTATCCAAATCAGGTTTTTCATAGCTACAGGCATAAAACTTTGAGATTACCTAACTTTTCAGAGCATTGAAAAAACAATTATTAATTTCTGTTAAAACTTCTCCAGGAATTTCCCCGACTGGTTCAAGCCCCGTGGACTTTAAAGGGTTATATACTTACACGTCCCATTAAAGCGCCCCCTAGCGCTATCAACGGCGTCGTAGACAGAATGACGAGCGTTAACTTCCAGCCTTTCACGAACCCGACGAGGAACCCGGCTACGAACCCGGTCGTCCACTGTAAATAAGTCGCCACCTTGTCTCCGATACCGTTGTGTATCGTGTGAATATCTCTATAAAGAAATCATTAAAATAGTTACCAACTCAGACTATAGGCGGCAGAACAGATTAGTTCAGATTCAGGTTAAGATTAGTTTTAAACTGAAGCTATTATATGTATATATATTGTTTATAATTGCATGTTATTTTTGCAGAACAAATTTTATCTTTAATATGAATTAAAATCTATATCCTCAATGTACCTTTGTAATGTGGTTTGAGAAGTAATAAAAGTTAAAGTTTAAGTTAAAGATTTCGAAGTGCAGATGACAGCATCTGATCAGTCACAATTCATAGAACACTATATCCGTGTTGACGCGATGTAGAGAAAATCCCACAGTTATAAGGAAAATGTCCGAAAATGTAACTTCGAGATAGTAGTTTATTGAACGTTTCGACTATGTTCTAATAGTCATCTTCAGAAATAATGTTCATTATTCCTGAAGATGTCTATTAGGATATAGTCGAAACGTTGAATAAACTACACTAGCTCAAGGAATAGAGTATTCCTGAAGATAACTATTAGGATATAGTCGAAACGTTGAATTAACTACACTAGCTCAAGGAATACAGTATTCCTGAAGATGACTATTAGGATATAGTCGAAACGCTGAATAAACTACACTAGCTCAAGGAATACAGTATTCCTGAAGATGACTATTAGGATATAGTCGAAACGTTAAATAAACTACACTAGCTCAAGGAATACAGTATTCCTGAAGATGACTATTAGGATATAGTTGACACGTTGAATAAACTACACTAGCTCAAGGAATACAGTATTCCTGAAGATGACTATTAGGATATAGTTGAAACGTTGAAATAAACTACTATCTCGAAGTTAAATTTTCGGACTTTTTCCTTATAACTGTGGGATTCTCTCATCTGATCAGTCAATCATTAGTTCAGTTATGTAATGATTTCGACAGTAGATGGCAACAGCTACTCGATTATTCGTGTGAAAGCTACATAAATTCAAATACCTTTCGGAATCTTGATGTTTTAAAAAATCCAACTTTTAAACTGGCTAAATTTATCAAATTAGGTCTAGATGTATATACCGGTAGATCCCTACGGTAGTGTGTGTAAACAGTAGCCTATGTTGTAAATAACGTTTGTTAAGTTTCAAAGTGCTTTTATCTACTCTTTTTTGTAAATAATTGTAAATACTGTTTTTTCCTCCATATACCATGTGAATGGTAGGAGTGTAAATAAATATTCGTATTCGTATTCATCCACAGTTATTAGACTATAGATGGCAGCAAGTATTCAGTAATTCTAGCGTAAATTCTGGCCGGTAGGTGGCGGTACTCACTCGGTCAGTCGACTGTTCAGTTCTCCGGATCGGTGCAAATCGAACCACGCGATATCCTGACGTAGGATCGATTGGAAGAATCGACGCCGGATGCGTTTGGTTTGACGTTCGGCGGCGAGCGACCAGAACGTGATTGACACGTACGCCAACACGAGCACGCACGCGCCGATCACGCAGAAATACAGGGCTAGAGGCCACACGAGGTCGTACGTACTTTCAACGCGCGGTATCGAATCAAACGTGCTGAAAATATGAACATCAAATTATTGGAAATTCAAGGAAAGCTTCAAACATTTTGAATATTATGGGCTAATCGTTGTTAACCCTTTCAGTGCTGACTAATCAATACCCTATAGTGCTGGAGATAATTTGAAAATTTGAAAAATTCCACCCTAGTGTGTTTAATAATGGGAATACCACTATAGTGCGTCTACACCGCGGTGCGATGTATCATTAGTTACTATTATTTCACTATGTTTGACGGGCGCTGCCATCTTTCAATAGAGATAAAAACTAATTACTAATTACATCAATACACCGCATTGCAGTGTACTAGCAAAATCCATCACCGATTCATACACTGCACTGAAAGGGTTAACCAATGTTTGCAGGTTTTATACTAAACCAGTACTTCAGTGTTTTCAATAAGAGCCAGGTCCCAGGTCCCAGGTCCCAGACCCGTCTGTCGTTTGTAAAGGACCAGCCTGTTTTTTCCAACCCACTTTCGTTTCTGGGACTGTAACAAATTATGGGAGCCTCCTGTCTTTCATTGGGACCTCGCTTGTTTATTTCTTATTGAAAACACTGTTAACCAACTTAAACCCACCTCTATTCATAATCAATTAAGAAACTAATTCATGAAACTAGCACCTGCTGTATTTCAATTTGAACCGTTGGATTTCGCGTGCATTTGAAAATATGCGCTGTCGCTAGGACAGGTTTAGACTGCTTTGAAATATGCAGTAAAGCCGTATGACTATACTGTAATGGGCTTAACCCTATCACTGTATCTACACCATGATACGGTGTATTGATGATACTAGTAATTAGTTCTAATCTCTTGAAATGGAGGCACCTGTCAAACAGTGAAATATTAGTAACTAACGATACACCGCACCCGATGTAGATGCACTAGGGTGGAATAGATTTTCAAATTATCGCCAGCACTTTCGGGTATTAATTAGACAGGGTTGAATAGAAAGGGTTGAACAGGGTCCGATCTAAGGAATGAAAGCCACTTGCCCGCGGGGTAAGCATATCTGAAATTTCGCTTGCCCCCTCCAAAAGCTACTTGCCCTAAACAGGCAGGCCGATTGGTGGCACTATTATCCATTGTATCGAGTGGGAAAAAAGTTTTCTGACATAAAATTTCACTAGCCCGGGGGACAAGTGATTATGATAACCTACTTGTCCTGATGAGAATATACTTGTCCCGGGCAATCGGACAAGTGCTTAGATCGCACCCTGGTTGAATATAATTTGACTTACGAATTAGTGCCGTTGATCACTTTGAATTTGGCGTTATTTACGAATATGTCGGCGACTTCTCCGTAGATGAGTAAATTAACGGGGAACGCGCAGCCCTGAGCAACGGCGCACAAGGCGCCGATTACCATCAGCAAAACATCGGTTTTATCCGCAAATCGGAACTGAAAAAAAAAAGATAAAATTCTCATCAGCAACAGAAAATTTCAATTTTGAAAATATTTATGGTACATTGATAATTTCTGATTACAAACTAACCACTTCGAACATTCCAACTCTTCTTATAACAACTTTCTCTTTCCTGAAAATAAATCATTTGAAAAATTGTTCATTCTCTGGCCTGCTAATGAGGGCATATCTGATAAATGGTTTTTTTTTTCCATTTTTTATATCAAATAACTAGTAATACAAACTGGTTTGAGATTCATGAAATGAAAATTGTTAGTCTACATAAGTCAACACTAACCCTTCTAAGTGTACACTAGACTTTTTAAGTCTACAATTACCCTTTTATGGCTTTAGTAACCTTTTCATGGCTACACTAACCCATTCATGGCTATAACCCTTTTTATGGCTACACTAACCCATTCATGGCTATAACCCTTTTTATGGCTACACTAACCCATTCATGGCTATAACCCTTTTTATGGCTGCACTAACCTTTTCATGGCTCTAAAAACCCTTTTTATGGCTACTACACTAAACCCTTTTTACGCCAGACACTTACCCTTTTTCAGGTTGTTCAGGATCTTCCTTATTTTCTTCATTCTCGGTTTTCTCTAACATGGCTATTTTTTCGGTATCTATCGAATCGTCGTTCAGCTCGTTGAATTCAGGTGGCGCCACTGCGGCGGAGGGTAGTTTTAGAGAATGATTTTTGTGCGCCGGAGTCGACGTGCCGATCGGCGTGCTGAACATCTCTTCGCCGTCGTCCGGTAAATCCGATATGTCTATTGTTGCATCGTCGTGGTTGCTAGACGACACGATGTCCGCGTCTGCAGCCGCGACGTCCGGATTCGCGTCAGATGACGACATCACGCTTTTAGATACTGAAATTGAAGACACGAAAAAAAAAATGTTTCGATTCAAAGATAGAAAAACCAATCTTTTTACTTTCCAAGTTTAATGCTTTCCCCTCCAATTCCAAGTTTAGTTCATGGGAGCAAATGCAGTCTAGGTGCCGCTCTCTTCTTGATTTGGAGTCAGGGATAGGAGACAGTAGAGTCGGAGCAGGCCAGAGAGGGGCGGAGTTGCAACAGACAGCAGCCCTTCTCTCCTCTATTAGTTTTAGTCTTCTCCTCTGACAGATGAGACAGCAGAGAGAGGAGCCAATTCGAGTTCAGGGACAGGGTTAAGAAAAGCGGAGCCTAAATATTTAGAAATCTGTGACTGATGTTGGTGATACATGAACAGTGGTTGACTGGATTTCGTTAAGTCATCAGATCAGTATCTCCTTCCTCAAAATCCGTGTTCCAAAAAAGGACTTTGAATCTACTTTTTTCATGTGGAACTTAGTTTATAACACGTCTCAGATTTCAGTCGATTTAGACTATTATTAAACGATGCACTTTATCATATCTACCTTCACTGAATGCTTACTGCAGAATCCTCCTCACGGGACCTTTTTAATTACGATGACCCGGCATATAACAATAAAAAATTATTTTTATTTCCTGCTCCGCCCGACCTTCACGGTTGAATAAAATTCCGAATTGAATTGATTACGACGATACGGATTACTGGACCGGACGTATTCAATTCAATTTTACGTTATTGATAATTTTTTCTGACATGCGGTACGGGTGTGAAAATCAGAATTGTCCAATTGCGTCGGAGAATCGAAATTTTAAAAAAATAAAGTTTCAAAGATTTAATTATTTCTTCATTTTTATTTCGACGTTGCAGATACAAATGCTGGGTGATAATATAGAAAAAAACATAATCCCATTGGCTTTAGAAAACAAAAGCCCGCCAAGCAAAATCAAACTCCTTAAAGATAACAGACAAATCTATTACAGTATAAACTTTGCCTTACACACACGTATCCAACTCGGACAAAAACGAAATCCTCTTTCTGAATTCCTAATCCATTTTCCTATCCTTGACTTGGTGATAAAAAAAATGTGGACAAATTTTACCGGTTGCGCAAGTTTGTCTGAGTAAGGTGAGAGTTTAACTGTGAAAAAAAGTTTCAATTCAACACTTGGTATTACAGCCTGATTCAGATTGTCTTTAATAATCAAAATAATGAGATAATCCTTTTTCACCTATTTAAACGATCCTATATCATTGCAATATCATGGTCCAGACTAGTTAGTTACCTAATCGTTGGTGGTAAGCTTTTTATAATCGGATGGGCTTATGTGAAAATATCCGATCGTGAAACTAAACCACAGTTAGGTTACTGACTAGGTCCAGACTTGATACCGCAGGAGGGTCCAATTCAGGAAGGGGTACGAGCATTTCAAATTAGGGCGAAGGTCACCTTGAAAGAGAGCTTAACTCATTTTTGGAAAACAGAGAGCAAGCTTATAAAATTAAAGTGTTTTATCTACAATATTTTCATTTTTCCGTGGAATTGCAGGACTTGAATTTTCAGGGGGTGGGACACACTTTCCCCTTGGGACAGTCCACCTGCCTGCGCAGTAATCACGAATTTTGTGCAAAAAAAAGAACAGAGATCAACATAAAATACCTTAAGCCGAACGACTTGACTGAATTCACTAGGCGTCCACAACTAATTCTAATAATACATTAAATATCACAGGTAATGGGTCAATCATCAATAACATTGACACAAAATCATTAAAAAACAAAATAAATAATTACACGGCTTGAGAAACTCTAACAGGACTGGCCTTCAGCTTATTCAATAATAAAAACCAACAAATTCTAAGCTGCTTTTTCTGGAAAATATACCCCGAATCACATCATTATTCAAATTGGGATCCAGTCTCATGAAGAATCAACTGAAACCGCCTTCAACCGATGACAAATAATATGATTACAAATTTAATTGTCACGGACAATTCTTAATTCCACAAATCCCATCAAACCAACATTGTCGTCATAGGTATAAAAGTGGTAATTTTTAATGAAGTCATTGGGGGATTTATCGAGACAACCAGTCCATCTTTCTGTAAAGGTGCCTATGTATGATGTCATAGGGGGATTCATTGAGTCACCCATTTTTCTGAAAATCAGTACCATTTTTTGGTTTGTTTATGAGTCTACACACTAACGTACGATGTCATAGGGGGATCAACGAAGGCAGCCATGATAGAAGATTACGAATGATGATGATGATGATGAGGATGAGATTCGCTAGGAACTTCATCGACGACCTTGACCTCGTCGCTGTTGTCTGCCTCCGATTCCGTCTGCTCCTGTTCCGATTGTTGTAATTTCCACATCGAATGATAGACGTCTTTACGCTCCAACAAATCTTCGTGTCTGAATAGAGAAAATAAAAAACCCGATATTCGAAGTCGATTCTATTTCGACGTCGGTGCTGCCCCCTGGTGGCTGTAGGTCAAAATACCCCATCAAGAATCCCCCAGGAAAATTCGTGAAAAACTCACCCAGGAAAACTCCCCCCACAGAAGAATGTTCCAAATTTCCAATCAATTTTCAAAGGATTGTTTACATATCATCCTGTCAAGTGTAATTCACAGGGTTTCATCCCTTCATGGTCTCATGTTGAAAAGGGAAAAGATCAGCCAGTTTTGAAATTCTAACAATAGGCCTATGTTTCCTGTGTTTCCATGGCTAGGCACCATGATAGGGATAATTACCTGCAGGATTTCTACTTTGGGGGTTTGACATTCGTGGAATCTTTCTGAGAGATTTTTAGATTGGTTATCAAAATCTACCGATGGCGGTAATAAATACTAACCGGCCGCGTTCGACGATGGCGCCCTCTTTCAGTACGAGTATCTGATTGGCGTGCACGATCGTCGACAGTCGATGAGCGACGATGATCGTCGTGCGGTTCTCGCAGATTTTCGCCAGCGACGCCTGAATGTTACGTTCGGTCTGCGTGTCGAGAGCAGACGTCGCCTCGTCGAGTAGAATGATCGCCGGCGATTTCAGGATCGTCCGCGCGATCGCCACGCGCTGTTTCTCGCCGCCGCTCAATTTCAACCCTCTCTCTCCGACCACCGTGTCGTATCCTGCGTTAGAGAGAGAAAATAACAAATAACAGATAACGCCCCCTATTAGCGATACAAACAACTTATACTACGGAAATGTTTACAGGGCTGCCAACCTTTTTGAAAAGTGCGATCGGTAACAATTGAATTTTTTTCAGTAACATTTCATTGAAACATGAGGAAAGTAACAAATACTGAAAATCAGGAGCATTTGGCAGCTCTGAACTTAAGACCAGTCTAAGATCATCTTAATTCTGGGATCATTCATTTATTACCTACGCATTAGGGGAGGGGTCAGTGTAATTGCGTACTGTAATGCTTACTGAATATGAAAAAATGGCCGATTTTGCGTACAGAGGGGGGTTGAAAAAGTCAAATTTCATGCGTACGTAATAAATGAATGATCCCTCTATAACTAATCTAACAACTTAAGACCAGTTTAAGCTGATTTTGGTTCCGTAACCAATCTAACATTTTACATTGTGGCCCCTACAGCCTATCTGAATGGACTGTCAAGCCGCCTGTGATGAGTGATAAAAGGGACCTCTGCAGTTGATAAGAAGAACTAACAACAAATTCTCTGCTCCAAGATGAACTTATAACCATTACTACGCCCTCCGCAGTTGACAATATGAACTAATTAAAAACTTACTATCGGGGAATGCTAATATTTTCTGATGAATATCCGCGGCCTCGGCCGAACTCTCGACCTCGTCGTCGCCGGCGCCGACGCGTCCATAGCGTATGTTATAACGGATATTATCATTGAACAGTACGGTATCCTGCGGCACGACGCCGATACTCTGTCTCAACGAGTGTTGCGTAACCTAGCAGATAAAACAAAACTAACAGTACGAATTTATATCGGGGAGTATCCTCGCTTGCCAGGGTTCGATCGCCCCCCCCCCCCGCGAAAGCTCACAAATATCAACGGGCATTGTTACGCGTAACTAACCTTCGATATATTTTGCCCGTCGAATAAAATGGCGCCCGATTTTATATCGTAGAATCTGAACAGCAGACGGATGATGGTCGATTTGCCGGCGCCGGACGGACCGACGAGAGCGTACGTCTGCCCGGGCGGAACCGTGAACGATATATCCTTCAATATCGGTTTACTGTAAAAAATTACACAACCATCGTGATTAAAACATCGACCCGATTTTGGGTAACAACCCGATTTTACTTTGACCCTCACTACAGGGTGTCTTCTCATTAAATCATATTCTGTTAAAATCCAATGTAATAGTGCGTATTATTCGGAAATTAACTTAGAAATCAATGTTGACCCAATATTGGGCAACAATCCGATTTTACTTCGACCCTCACCTCGGGTTGTAATGGAAGTTGACGTTTTTGAATTGGATTTGACCTTCGGTTATGGTTAGAGGTCGCGCGTCATCATCGTCGACTATTTCCTGTTTCTCTTTCATCAAATCGAACATGTTCTCCATATCGATAAACGATTGTTGTAAAACTCTGCAAAAAAAAACCGAAAAATTTCATAATGTCTTCATATCGGCCATCTTGAATTGATAAAGAGTTACTGCAGGCATCACCAGATGGCGTGACTAACAGTCAGTATATGACGGTGAAAAATTACAAATGTGAATGAATCACATTTAAACTAGCAACACCTGGTGGATCCTCACTTGCTATAGGAGGAATCTCTATTGCCGCAGTAGTTGATGTCCTACTGCACACCAATGACACCTGGTGGATCCTCACTTGCAATAGGAGGAATCTCTATTGCTGCAGTAGTTGATGTCCTACTGCACACTAACGACACCTGGCGATCCACACTTGCCACAAGATAAATAATCTTCTATTGCCGCATTAGTTCATTCTTCACACTAGTGACACCTGGTGGATTATCTAGCACACTCTATTTTCACAGTTACGTAGCTAGGCGACAACCCGATTAATTATACAACAATTCTTACCGATAGAATGTTCCGAAGAAGTTAAGCGGTCCGTAAAGCTGCACGACGTACGTAGCGAACAACACGAAATCTCCAACAGTAAAACGATCGCCGTCGACGATATACGACGCCATTAACAACGAACCGGCTAAAAATCCACACGTTATAATCACATTCTGTAGAGTATTTAACAGATTCAACGATGCGGTCGTGATCCATTCAGCTTCCTAGAGAAGAAGAAATCGTTTTTAGAATATTTTTGAAATCGAAATCAGGCCTCGGTGTCAGGCCTATCTCCTGTGTACGAGACTTCGGACTGGACCTCCAGTCAATGAGACCACACTCCAGATCTTACCCATCCTCTGACTCCATCCACTCTATGAGACTTGACCTCCAGTCTTTGAGACCTCCTATCTATGAGACTGGTACTTCATTGTGATACCAGTCCTACAATTTGTAAGACCAGACCTCCAGTCTATGTGACTGACCCTCAAGTCTATGAGGCTGACCCTCCAGTCTATGAGGCTGACCCTCAAGTCTATGAGGCTGACCCTCCAGTCTATGAGGCTGACCCTCCAGTCTATGAGGCTGACCCTCCAGTCTATGAGGCTGACCCTCCAGTCTATGAGGCTGACCCTCCAGTCTATGTGACTGACCCTCAAGTCTATGAGACCATACTTCAGCCTATGAGACCAGACTCCAATGTATGACGCTGGACCTCCCATCTTTAAGACCAGACCTCAAGTCTATGAGACCGGCTCACGAGACTCACCTGATATTTAGCGATTGATTCCGCGTAACGATTCACTTCAAACTTTTCGGCCCCGTAATATTTCACGGTTTCGAAGTTGATCAATGAATCGACACCGCGAGCGTTCCGTTCGTTGTCCAATTTATTCATCGTACGACGGTACTTTGTCCTCCACTCGGTCACCGCGATCGTTGCCACTGGAAACCGATGCAACAATCGAAAACCGTTAAGCAATCAGAGATCCAACAACAAAATCGGACAAGAAAATATCAATCTTTCTAACCGTATGGGTCTAAAATCAGGGTACTGTGTATACCTCAGACAAACTAGACCGATTAATTTTTCTCTGAGATTTTAGAGCAATAAGATGAATGGTTATCACGAGTAAGAAAATTTGTTATGTATCTTAAGGTGGGGGCACCCTGTCAGGGGTAAGTGTAGTTAGTTACCTAAACGTTGGTGGTAAGCTTTTATAATCGTATGGGCTTATGTGGGCGTTAATATTTCACCATGTTTGACAGGTGATGCCATCTTATATTAGTGATAAGAACTAATTACCGGGTACTAATAACATCAATTCACAGTGATATCACCGATTTATACACCGCACTTGTAGACGCACTGAAAGGCTTCGATGAATTAGAATTGAAAGATTTACAACTTACGAAGATAGAGGAACATCGTGAGGAATACAATCAGACCGAACCAGCCGTTGAACGTCGTTATGAAATACACGATAGCGATTATGATATCTACGATCGTCGGGCCGATATTAAACACCATCGTACTGAAAATAATACAGAGAAATACAGAAAAACTACCCTCAACGAAACACGCTCCTAAATCGCTCCTTTGTGGAGCAGGGGCAGATCCAGGGGCTGGTTGCGTAGTCATGGCTTAGACTTGAGACCAGTCTAAGACCAACATAGTTCTATAGCCAATCTAACAACTGAAGACCAGTCTTTAGTTTTGAGACCACTTTTGAACTTAAGTCACGACTGTGCAACTGGCCCCAGGGGACTTTTGAGACTTGAACGAGCCCATCAAATATGTTTTGAGCGCCCCGTTTAATTTTGTTAACAAACAAAAAAAAAAAATTGGCGCATTTCAGAGCGGATGTACGCTTAACCTCTTCACTACCGCAGATAATGTAACCTATCTCACCAGGATTCGAACCCAATGGCATCAATCAATTCAAATAAAATCGGTATTAGAGGCTGTTAGCATTACTAATCCTCCACCTATGAGTAAAAATTGGAACTAAGTTGAGGCAGACAAGTCTATAGTACGGCTACACACCAGCAGTGCAATGGCTCACCACACCAGCAATTGTAGTAAATGGCGACGTAAATATACGTCGCGCATGGTGAGAGAAGAGGTTAATATTCAATACGAAAAGATAGGCCTATTAGCAGACGACCGCCCTAATTCTACCCTCGATGAAGACTTACTTGAGAACTTGATTGATGCTGCTCGTGCCGCGGTCCATAACACGCAAAACTTCACCGGTTTTCCGGCTCAGATGCCAACTCAACGACAATCTAAACGCACGAAAAAACATTCCACGCGTTGAAACAATCGAAGCATTTGATCGTAAAATAATAAAAATTGCTTAGGGTATAAACACGCGTCGAACCCTACCCGTGTAGATGGTCGAATAACTTCGTTTCGATCCCCTTCGTCGTGTATTGTTGAACGCGTATCCATAGAAACGTGCGCAGATTATTCAACAGACCCATCGAACCTGAAACAGATCGCGGCGATATCTTGAAATTTCAAACGTCGATTATTTCTATCAAAGAATTTAGAATTTGAGCATTTTCTAAATTGGGCCATTTAAAATTTTTCAATATCAAGATTTGAAAATTTCCTATTTTGAAATTTCAAAGCGATTGGACTTACCAAATCCTCCACCTTGTAGGAACCTCAACGCGACGTAGATGAGAACTAGATCCCAGCGGAACAGTAATGTCTGCTTCGGTTTAGGCGTCAAACTATCAACTGTGAAATCAATCAAATTCATCGATCAATCAATCAAAAGAAACTCATGAATCAAATCACTCAAACTCAGAAATCAAACTCATAATTAAAATCACTCGAACTTATAAATCAAATTGATCGCACAAAAAGGCCTAAATGAATCAAATTTCTAGGAAATTGAATCGAGAAATTGAATCTTGCCGATTTGTTTGTAGTAGATGGGTACGAGTAGATTGACGCCGCGTCCGGCTATCAGAACTATCAAACAGAATATCACTCGAAGCTGAAGTAAAATGCTTCCCTTCGGCCAAATGAAAGGAAATATCATTTTGAATTTCGAGATTATTCCCGCCCATGTTGACTGCCTTTGCTGTTCCTCGGCTTCGTTCAACAAAGCCTGAAATAAACAAACGAATCAAACAGAATTCAATGAGTTCTGTAACTGATGTCTGCCTCCATAAATCCCCCTATGACATCATCAAATTGTCTACAAGTGATTTGCTTTATGGATACTTCTAGAAAAGATGTCTGCCTCCATAAATCCCCCTATGACAAGTGATTTGATCTATAGAGACTTCTAAAGAAGATGGCGGCCTGCATAGATCTCCCTAACACATCATCAAATTCTCGCAAAGCGATTCGATCTAGAGATACTTCCAGAATAAATTGATGCCACCATCAATCCCCCTATGACATCATTCGATGCTATCAGTTAGATGGATCAATTCACTTGTCGCTTTTGATGATGTCATCATACACAAGGGGCTTGTATTAGAAGTTTGGGGTGAATGGTAGTCAGTAACCTGACTGTGGTTTAGTTTCACGATCGGATATTTTCACGGAATAGTAGCTTAGATCATCCAATATCCCTGTGATGTCATGGGGGGATTTATAAAGGTAGCCATCTTCTCTGAAAGGGTCTATCAATCAATTTGATGATGTCATAGGGCGATTTATGGAGGCATATCTTTCCTAAAAGTGTTTATCGATCAAATCACTGGGCAACTCAATGATGTCACCGGGAGATTTATGGAGGCAGACATCTTTTCTAGAAGTTTCACATGATGATGTCATAGGGGGATTTATGAAGGCAACCATCTTTTCTAGAAGCATCTATCCGATCAAATTACTGGTAATCAATTTGATGATGTCATAGGGGGATATATGGAGACAGACATCTTTTTTAGAAGTGTCACATGATGATGTCATAGGGGGATTTATGAAGGCAGCCATCTTTTCTAGAAGCGTCTATATCAGATCAAATTACTGGTAATCAATTTGATGATGTCATAGGGGGATTTATGGAGACAGACATCTTTTTTAGAAGTGTCATTTGATGATGTCATAGGGGGATTTATGAAGGCAGCCATCTTTTCTAGAAGCGTCTATCAGATCAAATTACTGGTAATCAATTTGATGATGTCATAGGGGGATTTATGGAGGTAGTTATCTAAATTGATGGTTCATAGGATTGAAGACAGCGACCTATTATTAGCTTTATTTACCTCTGCTTGTTCCTCATCAGCATTTATAAGCAATCTGAGTTGATGTAAAGGTAAAGCAGGAGCCTTTATTCCTAACACAAACAAACTGAAAGTGCTGATATAACGCACCAGCCACAACCCGAATTCAATCCTGTGAGATGATCTGAAATCGAGAATGAGAAAAAATTTGAATTTACACGTTAAGCTAAGCATACATCGACAAAGCGACCGGAGACAACTAGTTGCTAGTGAGCGAGTACCCCGATCAGATCGAAAATTTAATGAAAACCAGCAACTGCGTGGCTCATGCCGGTCGCTAGGTCCGTAGCGCACACATCGACAGCAACTGAGATGTGTTTTAGCAAATATTCTTGAGGGCATCACAAGTCACGTGACAAATAGCTTTGTTTTAGTAAGTTACAACTATGTGTTGTTGATTATGGAGCGCTCACATCGACGGATATGAGAGCAACTGAGTACAACTAGTTGCTCAAAAGTAGAACATGAGCAACTGGGTAGAACTGGAGATAGATGGACGCTAACCAATCGTAAGCTCGCTCACATCGACAAATTCGAGCAACTGATTGTATCCAGCCAGTTGCTCTCATGCGCCGAAAACTGCCCGGCAACTAGTTGTCTCCAGTTACTTCGCCGATGTACGCTAGGCTTTAGATTTTATCACAGTCGCTCAGAAGTTGATTTAAGATAACCGGCGGATGAATTACATAGTATTCACAATGGACTCTTAATTGTCACTATGTCAACTATCCACTTATTGTTTCTAACCAACTTTTGACCAACTGGACCCCGGCCAGTAACTATTCAGTAACCTGTCTGTGGTTCAGTTTCATGATCGTATATTTTCACAAACCACAAGCCCATCCGATTTTAAAAAGCTTACCACCAATGATTAGGTAACTAACTATAACCAGTAACGAGACTGTTTTTAGTCAGTAACTGGACTACGGAACTGCAGTTTAGTCAGTGAATGCCTTGATCTAAAGAGCGGCCATATAGAACAATGTTTCCAACAAAATCGGTCAAAATCTCACATAATCCAATATCTCCATTTTGATGCGGAATAGGCAGAGCTGAACTTACCCTTTAATATCCCACCACCAGAGGTCGCTGTTCCAGCTGACGAATGCCACATTCTCCGATAAGAACGCCGCGCCCCAGAAGACGAGTAAAACGAGCCCGTGCCCGCGGGTCGGTATCGTCGGCAACAACCAGCGCCGCTCTTTAAAAACCAAACAAATCGACACGGTCCAAGCGGCCGTGCGTAAACAAGCGCGCGCGATCTCGAACCCGTAAACAGTTCCGGCGTGGAGTTCAGAGACGTCCATAATCACCCGCACGACGCTCTCGACGGCCATCACACCGGCCAGCGCCATCTGCAGGACGAACCATGCGTTCACGCGTAATAAACGTTCGTCGACGCGGTTGCCGTACTTCCGATAGAACCCGAGTTCGGCGACTCCACACGCGACCACGAACACGAACAGCACGCCCGCCGATATCGTTTCAATAAAACACGGAGCGAATCCTTCGCGCAGCCACGGAGTGGTCAAATTCGCATCCGTCGGACAGTACAACTTCAACATTTTTCTAAACAAAAAAGGGGCGAGACCAATTTAGTTCCAAGAAACCAGCAAATATCTGACAACGTTTTCTGGCCTGATTTTAAGATCAAAGTACAATTACAACAGATAAGCTTCTCGGGGCATTAATTGGGTCGCAGATTTTTATTTTTTTACGTAAAGATCAACGACCTTCAGTCTGTCGGTGAGTCGGCAAATCTATATTGAATTTGAATAAAGTCTGCTTTGAATTTGAATAAAGCGAATTGGATTTATTACGGTACGGAATTCGGACCGGACTGAAATAGCGGTCGTTCGGTTGAATCAATCATCAGTCGTTCGCTCAGTTGATCCTGGTAGTAGGCGTCGTCGGTTTCTGTCTGGTGTGTCACTTCACAACGAGTTCTAAAAGTCCACGATGTCTGAGGTGAGGCAAAATTTACTCCATTCGATTTTTGCCGTTTTCTGAACGATTACGCATCAGTTGTCACGTGTCGATTCGTTAGATTTTGGTCGTTTCCGAAGCGAAAAATGAAAAATCCGATTTTTTCCCTGCTAATTAACGCACGAAACCTATCCGTGTTTTCGACAATTTTACGGTTCCGACGCCGGTCGAGAATTCGATGAATTAATTTATGTCAACCAATTTTAAACCGGTCACAGAGGCCAATGAGTCTCGTATTTGAAGTTTCGATATGAGAATACTAACTTTAGATCATCCAATATCCCGGGTACTAAAGGCCTGAACCTGTGGATTGGAATGAATGATTCGAGCTTACTACACCTCCAAACTTCAAACACGGGCCCCGTCATATGTCAAGGTAGATACGATATAAAGATCGAACAATGATGGTATCTCAGTAGGTAGCTTGATTTAACTAGCCTGCTACAACTACTGCTAGAGCAAGAAATAATTATAGTGATCAAAACCTCCAGCTGATGATTCTGTAATCAGGCTTATTAGTTAATTGATGAGCTAATTAGTTTCATGTTGGGCGGCGTGATACAAATCATGTATACCTCATATGGAATTAAGTCCAAAGGTAATAATACTCAACAAGTTCTTTCATGACATATAGCAATTGATAAGATAGGGATAGTGATATATCTAAGTTTGATAAACTACCTGAACTTTCAGTGACAACACTACAGGTCCGATAAATGTCCTTATAAACAGTGTGGATCCAGGTGGGTACCGAAGATTCTGGAATACCGTCGAGCTTTGTCAGCACCCCTGGAATCCATTCCATGGATTTGACGTAACTAAAATTGCCCTCATTTGGCATGATTTGGCGTAGTTTGATGTTAAGTGCCCTTCCCCATAATAGTGAGTGCCCTTATACAATTTGGAACCCACTCGAGATAGAGCCCTGGATCCGCTTTCGATAAAACGCTTTGTTACACACTTTTTAGAATCTCTCATGTGACTTGTTTGGTTAAACATGTGTATCTTTATAGGGAGCGTCCAGAAATTACTTACCTCAAAATCTCCCGTTTTTCTGACCCCCCTCCCCCCGTGTACCACCTTTGTTCCAAATTCACTGATCCCCCCTCATAGGTACGTACCATGGTACCCATGACCACACCCCCCCCCCAAATTATATTGATGCAAAGAACACAAATCGAAACAATTTAAAAAATATCAATACCTGATTCCAACAAGTGCGTGTAAGATCGATACCGGAACCTGGTAATGGGGAATTCCCAGTTGAAGTCTACTACAAGTCACTTGAACAAGTCACTAAAAGCCGATAAAACACCAGTATCGGCTATTTTCATTTGAGTTTGGTGCATAAAGTACGTACCAAAATTGACCCCTCCCTCAAAGTATGTACTTTTTTTGCTGACACACTCCCCCATGTACCACTTTGTACCAAAATTCAGTAACTTCCCTCCCCCAATTAGAGTTACGTAATTTTAGGACGCGCCCTTAGCTACTTCATGTGCGAGTCAGTCGAGTGCAATCGAAGTTGTGATTGTTTTGTTTTTGTTTATTGTAGGCATTCCTTAAAGCAGCGGAGGAAGTAAAGAATTTAGCGAGTGAACCGAATGATCAGGAGAAATTGTATATATACGCTCGTTTCAAACAAGTTAATGTAGGAGACTGCAATACTTGTGAGTATCGAATAAAATAAACTGCCTTCACCCTATCCATCTAATTAGGGGTCATTCATTTATTACGTACGCATTAGAGGAGGGGGGAGGGGTCAGTGCAATTGCGTACTGTAATGCTTAATGTATACGAAAAAATGGCCGATTTTGCGTACAGAGGGGGAGGGGGGGTTGAAAAATTCAAATTTTATGCGTACGCAATTAATGAATGATCCCTTATGACTGTCAATATTATTCACTTATCAAATCTTCGTGTTTTGTAGCTCGCCCGGGAATGTTAGATTTCGCTGGTAAAGCTAAGTGGGACGCTTGGGACGCTTTGAAAGGTTGCCATTGATAATCAATAACCTCGCAATTAATCAAAATCAACAGCGTTTCTAAATGTTTTTATTTGATTATCTTTATTTTTGTAGGTATGACCAAGGAGACCGCCGAACAAGAATATATAAAAAAAGTAGAAGAATTGAAGGCCGCCTATGGGATGAAGTAATCGACCCTCACTCGCCACAGCGTGTTTCACGGACCGGGCACCGGTCTTTACATGGATCAACGAAGCACTTACTCTGGCATGTGAGGCGGAGTTGTATACGATCAAAGAATTGCTCACATCCGACCTAATTAAATCATGCATTCTACGTGTTAATTGAAATTAAGAATCTATGAATGTTTCGAATTTTTATTTGTTTCTCTTTTGTTCGAAATTTTTTAATTATTTCCTTCGATGGGGCCAGAGTAAAATAAAGTAGATCACAGCAGTATGTCAATATATTTCTGTAAACCACAGAGTTTTCTCTCGAATTATTGTTTATCCGTCTGCTTCTAAGGATTAAGTAGCTGATTGATCAATGAGTGAGCCGATGATAGTACTACAGTGGAACCTCGTTAGTACGATATCTTATTGAGTTTTACATTAAAATTTCCGTCAACAATTCAAGGTTTATAATAAATACTGTTCACCTGTTGCACTAAAGGTTCTGGTTACTGAAATTTCTACTCGCTGAACAATGAACGTGAATTGATGAGTAAATATGGCCTAAATGTCTACCAGTTTCACATTACTGCGCGTACTGACAGACGAATCAATGATAAGCGATATATCTGCCAAAAATCGATCCCACACAAAAAAAAATAGCCACCAATACTGTCCACTGCTACATTTAAGGTTCTGGTTCCTGAAATTTCTGCTCGATGAACAAACGTCGTGAATCGATGGGCAAATAAATGTCCACCAGTTCCATCTAGGGCAATCTTAAGACCTGCTGCATATGGCGTCACAAGCCCCGAGGCTTGTCACGCCATATTGGGGCCTGACACGCCATGTGGTAAACGTAAAATGAAAATCAAATCCTATGCATGAGATGAAACGTCGACTAAGTCTCGCGGGTTTTTCTTCCGAAGTTGAAATATTCGGTTGGATATTAATTTGTCTTAGATGATTAACAACGTATTATATATACATAATAAGAACTACATATTACATCGCATTTACACTAAAATGAGTTTTACAGAATAGAAATTGATCGTTGTTTGTTAATCTAATGCAGTGTACACACATTTTGAAACACAATTTAAACAATCATATATTTCGCCAGCATATGAAAAATACAAAAACATTACATATATATCTACTGAATGAGTTTTACAGGATAAAGATTTTAATTAACTATCTTACATTTCAATGAATCATTCATCTATTTCACATGATTTGTTGATCAATTAGTCTTAGAAGAACATGGATAATGTTAGAAAAACATATATGGTGAGCCAGGCTCCAATCTAGTGTGATCTGCAGTCATATGGCTCCTAAAATCGCTAAGCCTTCTACATGGCGTGTCAGGCCCCAAATGTTCTGCAGCCAATATGGCGTGTCAAGAGCCCCAAATTGTCTGCAGAATAGCTTCAATAATTGAAACATGGTTTGTCGAACGGTTTTCTATGGAAGCAATTAAATTATATCTTTAGTTTCAATTAGTTATATATTGTTCATGATTTGATAATCACAAAGCAAATACTGCTAGAAAAACCGCGATTTGTCTTCTATATGGCGTGTCAAGCCCCGAATGTTCTGCAGCCAATATGGCGTGTCAGGCCCCGAATGGTCTGCAGAATAGCTTCAATTGAAACATGGCGTGAGAGGACCCGATCAGTTTTCCTATAATTGTCACTAATTATCATAAATATTCAAAGATTTATCATTCTACATGGTTTGTCAATCATTTAGACTTAGAAAGAAAGCAAATATTGTTTCAAAAATAGCTCCTCAAATCACGCTGTCTTCTACATGGCGTGTCAGGCCCCAAACGGTCTGCAGCCAATATGGCGTGTCAGTCCCCAAACGGTCTGCAGAATAGCTTCAATTGAGATATGGCGTGAGAGGACCCGAACGATTTTCCGTACAAACAAATGAATAATTGTCACTAATTATCATAAATATTCAAAGATTTATCATTCTACATGGTTTGTCAATCATTTAAACTTAGAAAAAAGGCAAATATTGTTTCAAAAAGCTCCTAAAATCACGCTGTCTTCTACATGGCGTGTCAAGCCCCAAACGGTCTGCAGAATAACTTCAATTGAGACATGGCGTGAGAGGACCCGATCGATTTTCCGTACAAACAAATGAATAATTGTCATTAATTATCATAAATATTCAAAGATTTATCATTCTCCGTGGATTGTCAGTCATTTAGACTCAGAAAAAAGGCAAATATTGTTTCAAAAATAGCTCCTCAAATCACGCTGTCTTTCACATGGCGTGTCAGGCCCCAAATGTTCTGCAGCCAATATGGCGTGTCAGGCCCCAAACGGTCTGCAGAATAGCTTCAATTGAGACATGGCGTGAGAAGACCCGAACGATTTTCCGTACAAACAAATGAATAATTGTCATTGATTATCATAAATATTCAAAGATTTATCATTCTACGTGGATTGTCAATCATTTAGACTCAGAACAAAAGGCAAATATTGTTTCAAAAAGCTCCTAAAATCACGCTGTCTTTCACATGGCGTGTCAAGCCCCAAACGGTCTGCAGAATAACTTCAATTGAGACATGGCGTGAGAGGACCCGATCGATTTTCCGTACAAACAAATGAATAATTGTCATTAATTATCGTAAATATTCAAAGATTTATCATTCTCCGTGGATTGTCAGTCATTTAGACTCAGAAAAAAAGGCAAATATTGTTTCAAAAATAGCTCCTCAAATCACGCTGTCTTTCACATGGCGTGTCAGGCCCCAAATGTTCTGCAGCCAATATGGCGTGTCAGGCCCCAAACGGTCTGCAGAATAGCTTCAATTGAGACATGGCGTGAGAAGACCCGAACGATTTTCCGTACAAATAAATGAATAATTGTCATTGATTATCATAAATATTCAAAGATTTATCATTCTACGTGGATTGTCAATCATTTAGACTTAGAACAAAAGGCAAATATTGTTTCAAAAAGCTCCTAAAATCACGCTGTCTTCTACATGGCGTGTCAAGCCCAACGGTCTGCAGTCAATATGGCGTGTCAGGCCCCAAACGATTTTCCGTACAAACAAATGAATAATTGTCATTAATTATCATAAATATTCAAAGATTTATCAGTTTGTCAATCATTTAGACTTAGAAAAAAGGCAAATATTGTTTCAAAAAGCTCCTCGAATCACGCTGTCTTCTACATGGCGTGTCAGGCCCCAAATGTTCTGCAGTCAATATGGCGTGTCAGGCCCCAAACGGTCTGCAGAATAGCTTCAATTGAGACATGGCGTGAGAAGACCCGAATGATTTTCCGTACAAACTAATGAATAATTGTCATTAATTATCATAAATATTCAAAGATTTATCATTCTCCGTGGATTGTCAGTCATTTAGACTCAGAAAAAAGGCAAATATTGTTTCAAAAATAGCTCCTCAAATCACGCTGTCTTTCACATGGCGTGTCAGGCCCCAAATGTTCTGCAGCCAATATGGCGTGTCAGGCCCCAAACGGTCTGCAGAATAGCTTCAATTGAGACATGGCGTGAGAAGACCCGAACGATTTTCCGTATAAATAAATGAATAATTGTCATTGATTATCATAAATATTCAAAGATTTATCATTCTACGTGGATTGTCAATCATTTAGACTCAGAACAAAAGGCAAATATTGTTTCAAAAAGCTCCTAAAATCACGCTGTCTTCTACATGGCGTGTCAGGCCCCAAACGGTCTGCAGAATAGCTTCAATTGAGACATGGCGTGAGAAGACCCGAACGATTTTTCCGTACAAACAAATGAATAATTGTCACTAATTGTCTTAAATGTTCAATGATTAATCCTTCTATATGATTTGTCAATTATTTAGTCTTAGAAAAAAAAGCTAATACTCTTACAAAAAGCTCCTAAAACCACGCTGTCTTCTACATGGCGTGTCAGGCCCCAAAGTGTTCTGCCGCCAATATGGCGTGAGAGTACGCGATCAGTTTTCTATGGAAGCAATTAATTGTCACTAATCATATCTTTAGTTTCAATTAGTTATATATTGTTCATAATCATAAAGTCTAAGAAAAAAAAACAAATACTGCTAGAAAAATCGCGATTTGTCTTCTATATGGCGTGTCAGGCCCCAAACGGTCTACAGAATATAGCTTCAATTTACATGGCGTGAGAGGACCCGATCAGTTTTCCGTAGAAATAAATGAGAAATTGTGACTGATTATCTTAAATTAGTACAATAATCATTAAGTCTTAGAAATAGGTTTATAAATCGTTGTTTCTATTTTGTTCATATGTAAAAATATACAAAATCGCTTATGTAAATGTAGCTGATGATCTCCTGATCGTCTCGCACCATAACGGAAACCTATAAAAAACATATTCGAAGAATTTTACATAAAAATCTGTCGATATATATGCATCTGAATATAGTTATGAAGTAAAAACGGGATATAATTTTCTTTCAAAGTGGTTGCACTGAACGGAATACTACAATATAACGTATAAGTACATATTATATTTAGACAATATTTAGTAAGTATATATTTAGACAATAAGTTAAGAAAAAATAGAAATTCATTACACATTGACATACCGGTACTTGAAATTATCTCATTCAGGTTTTACACGTCGTATCGGACTTAAAAACGTGGTCCGTTCGACGCGAACATATATCTTCGTTCCGCGTGAATTATATATAGTCTGCATTTTACTCAGGGCTTGTGACGCCATGTCAGATATGGCGTGACAAGCCCCGGGGCTTGTGACGCCATGTTCTGCTGATTCTTAAGATTGACTTCACTCACCAGTTCAGTAAAAATCGATCGAGTAACTACTAGCGACGCCTGGTGGATCTTCACTTGCCATAGATGGAATCCTTGCTTGCACTGTCATAAGTAGAATCCTCGATTGCCACAATATCGTTGAGGGTCGTTCAAACTTTTAAAGTTCTTGGTTCAGTTCAACAGTTCTGAGTTAAGATTTGACTCTGAGTAAACTCATTGAAAATAAATGAACTAATTTCAACTCTGAGTTAACTCCACAACTGTGGAACTGTATCTATGGCTATAGATTTAATGTACTCATGTTCTGAGTCGACCCTTTGCGCATTTTGACGCGAGAAACAGCGATTGAAATGGCGATAGAGACTCGTGAAAACTGATATATTCACCACGTTTCGCAGAAGAGAATATTGAACAGGCGAGTGGATATATCTGCAGGTCTTTCCTAGGGAGGGAGCGCTGAAAAATGTACGGCATATAAATGACTGCGATAGAATGTTCCTCATACAATGAAAATATAGGAATAATCCACTATTAGAAACTACTGGGAAACTCACATGATATACGGCGCATATCACCAGAAATCTCCAGAGGCCCAGCAGCAGCTGCGATCGATTAGACAACATGACACGTTTCACAAGAGTGCAAAAAGAGGATGAACAATCACCTGCTAATTATAGCAGGTGCATGGGTGTAGCAAGAGTGTTCACCCCTCCCCATAAAAGAAATTGTAGAATGAATGATTTATTTACTTTTAAAAGGCCTATGTATGATTTATTTACTTGTAATAAGCCTATGTAAAAGATTTAAAAAAAACATGATTTCCTGGGATATAGTTTCATAGATGGAAGTTCTGCTGTATTAGGCACAACAAGATATCATTCCACGTATCTAAGAATACAGAATTTTTTTTCGATGTAGGGGGCCGGCCCCTGATCCCGACAGCTTCGTGCCTTGTTTCTGGGAGAGGCCTTGTTCCCCATCCCTGCACCTTTCGTATTCCCCGCTTTGTGCCAAAAAAATGCTAGAGGCCAGTTCCACCTTCTGAAAAATGACCCCCTTCTCCTCAGACAATCCTTGCTTTCCCCAGAGGTGCGAATCGGAAATTTCTAAAGAGACCGCTCTCCATCTATTCTCCATCAGGTTCACCATTGATAACACTATCTGTGTTGTGACGCAGTAATAGATAGAGAATACCAATGACGAAAAACTGAGTTCGAAAATGTTTCCTTGAGAGTTGTTTCAACGTTTCGACTATTTTCTAATAGTCATCTTCAGGAATACTGTATTCCTTGAGCTAGTGTAGTTTATTCAACGTTTCGACTATATCCTAATAGTCATCATCAGGAATACTGTATTCCTTGAGCTAGTGTAGTTTATTCAACGTTTCGACTATATTCTAATAGTCATCTTCAGGAATACTGTATTCCTTGGGCCATTGTAGTTTATTCGACGTTTCGACTATATCCTAAATGTCATCATCAGGAATACTGTATTCCTTGAGCTAGTGTAGTTTATTCGACGTTTCGACTATATCCTAATAGTCATCTTCAGGAATACTGTATTCCTTGAGCTAGTGTAGTTTATTCGACGTTTCGACTATATCCTAATAGTCATCTTCAGGAATACTGTATTCGAGCTAGTGTAGTTTATTCGACGTTTCGACTATATCCTAATAGTCATCTTCAGGAATACTGTATTCGAGCTAGTAGTTCAACGTTTCGACTTTATCCTAATAGTCATCTTCAGGAATACTGTATTCGAGCTAGTAGTTCAACGTTTCGACTTTATCCTAATAGTCATCTTCAGGAATACTGTATTCCTTGGGCCAGTGTAGTTTATTCAACGTTTCGACTATGTCCTAATAGTAATCTTCAGGAATACTGTTTTCCCTGAGCTAGTGTATTTTATTCAATGTTTCGTTAATATTCTGATGGTATTCTTCAGGAGAACCATTTTGCTCTTTTAACGAATAAACTACACTAGTTCTAGGAAACATTTTTGGACTTTGTCTTTCGTTATTACTTTTATTACTCTATGATTCTCTCTATATCAACTCCATTTCTAGGAGCAGGTGCGAATCAGATATATATTTCACAGGAATGTAAAAAGTCAGCTGCCGGGATGAACACTCTCATGTGAAGTTGGATACGTGTTTCGCGACCGCTTTATGTCAGATGGGTTTGATGGAGAGATGGTGCGGTTTAGAATAAAAGCAGCATATTTTAGCTAGCAATCGCATACAACTTTACGAAGCTTAAGTGACGTGTGTTGGAACCAACTAAAACTGTAAGTACAAACTGATAACTATGGAAATGACTTTGTTGGTTAGTTACCTACTCGTTGGTTGTAAGCTTAACCGGATCGATGGCCAAATCTTGTCGTTTGTGAAAATATCCGATCGTGAAACTAATAAAACCACAGATAGGTCAGCGAATCGAGGTAATGATGTCAGAGGTAAAACTGTCAAAATATCTAAAGCCGGGAGTGGGACCTCACTGGTTCTAGGAAAGATTTCTTCAAAATATATATCTAAAGCCGGGAGTGGGATCTCACTGGTTCTAGGAAAAATGTCTTCAAAATATCTAAAGCCGGGAATGGGACCACACTGGTTCTAGGATAGATTTCTTCAAAATATCTGGGAGTGGGACCTCACTGGTGGACTTCGAAAGGGCTGCTTAATCGGCCAGGCCTTTTTCTTCTGGACTCCAGACTTCCGGCAAATCCAAAGATCCGCCCCTTACCCTTGCCATTTACATACATCTAGTTAACTGTATGTGTCGCTTCTTTGATCGCTTATAGGTAACAATGTTCAGAACCGATGTGATCGCTGTTGTCGTCGTCGTCGTGTTGGTGTCGTCTGCAGCTCTCGTGCCCGTCAATGCGGAAGAAGAATGCGAGACCAGATGCCGATATTGTCGTAAAATGAAGCACACGATTTGTTTCAAGAATCTCGAAAAGTGCGAAGAGGCGTGTGCACGTGCGAGTAATGCTAACGAGTTCAAATGTGCCGATATCCCAGGATATGAAGCATACGAATCATTGAAAGGCGATTGTTATCAGGGGTGTTATAGTGCATGCACTAATACAAAGACAAGAGCAAATTGTCAGTATCGATGCGTTAATGATAATGATACGGAAGGGCTTGAATGCAACAATCCCCCAGCTTGCCAGACAAATCGCAGTTAATCCGCCTGTGACGAGCAGTGTAAATTTCTAAAACCGGTCTTTATCAATTTTAAAACGGCGGATGCGCATTGTTTCACGAAAAGGATTCAACTTAGAAACTTGTTTAACCAGGTTTTCGACTTGGTCCTTTCCGTGAAACTGCGCCCACATTAATTTAAGCGTTGATCATATTTTTTTTTTCGTCGATACTGGATCACCGGATCGTCCGCAGTTCGACAATAATCGTCATTTAAAAGGGAAAAATTTTAGTTCGTTTTCGAAATGGATCCATTCGTGATCGAATAATAAAATACAGATCGGACAAGTCGAATAGTCGTTTCTTTATTTTCTTTCGCGCTCGAATTGAAAAACCCAATCTCTTAATTTCATCAACGGTTAATGAAGCGAGGTGACGTCTGGGGCACATCGATCAATAGTAAGACCATGAAAACCGAAAGCTCAAAAATTGGACATCAGTTGCAGTTTTAGACATTTGGCAACAACAGGGGACCATTCACCGTAAAATTATTTCTGAGGAAGGCGATTTCCGAGGTAAGGTAATTTTTCAACAAACCACTTTACTGTTGCTATAGCCGCCATACTGGAGCGGATCTAGGAAAATTGGAAGGTGGGGATCCAGAAGAAAAGAAAAGTGTTTTTTTGCATTAAGGATGACGTGTTTATGGCAATAGTGGGGTCACTCGATGTCGTGTTAGGCAGATTTGGCAGAAATAATATATCGATGACGGGAAACGTTTACCGAGAGGAAATAGGAGTTTTAGTTGGAGGTTTTTTAATTCTGTCTTGGTGAAAAGGGCCACCTCGAAAGGCAGTAGTCCGGACCCGTGAAACCGCCCCCCTTAATCCGCCCCTGCCATGATCGGACAAAGTCAAACAGTCGTTGTTTATTTCCTTTTAAAAATTTATTTCAGCCACAAAATAGCGACAGGCGTCGTGGATCAGAGGCGCCGTGCATCAATGAATCTAAAACCAAATATACACGGATTTAAAAGATCACATTGATTAAAGCTGAGAAATTGAAAATCAAACGAGACCCGATCGTCGGAATTTGTCTCCGGCCTCACTTATCTTGAAAATGATACTGTGCTGCGGTTATGGATTGACGACCCAGGAATCGAAGCCTGGGAAGACTCCCATGAAGTGACGATGTGCTCACTCGATCGATTCTTTATTTACTATTGCTGCTTTATAACTAAACTAAGACAGAACAAATAGTGCTGCCGGATCCGGGAGAGTACCAGTAACGCACTAATCTCTTTGCACGAGAGAGTGCTTCACACTACCTTTCGGCCGGTAAAGGCCGTTGAGTTAAAAAAGCGAAGACATTGAAGGAAATGTTACGCTGATAAAGCAAATAATTACCAATTCGTCAATAAGGGCAGATTCGAAGGACGATGAGGGCGATAGATTTACGATGAGGTATTTTTCAAAATTACATTATTTTGAGTACGCGGATTCCGCTCTCCCAGTACAAAAACCATCAAATTAAGCTGTGTTATTTTTTTTTACAAGGCGTCCTAAATCTACGAGTTTAAGTCGACTTGTTCTTAATTGGGCCTTTTTGATTATTTTGCAAGTACGCGGATCCGCCTCGATCTGCAAAATCCATTAAGAAAATGTTTTCTTAAAGTCCTCCTTCGAGTGATTTCATCACAAATTTTTCAACAAAAAAAAGAAAATTATTATTTTTAGTCTAAGTATATAACTTAAAGTCGCACGGTCATATATTTTCAATCTCGTGAATTGCAAACAGTCTTTCTCATTTCTCCAGTCATTTGAATCAAATTCATCAAATTTCGACTCCCTTTTTATATTTTTCTGAAGTCCTTCCGAGGTTTTATCCGAGCCGAAAAAAATATTCGAAATATACGCGAATTTCAATAGGGTTTTCTGTGAAGTAACAGAAAACCCTAAATCAAGAAATATTTCTTTTTTATTCTCTGCCATTTTCAAATGTATGTATGTATGTAAAAGGAATATTTTAATTTTTCTCTTCATCCTCCAATTTTTCTTGAAAAAAATCCATGCTCCAAGTAATTAAAAAAGGGAAGATTCCGAAATTGATAATTACACGGCAGCCCCAGCGAGCCAAGTCCGCGCGGTTACGTGCGCGCGTCGTTCTCGATATCTGTCTCTTATTTACTTCCTGGTTTGCGCTGCTCTCTGCATTTTGATCGAGAAATGCAAAAATATGAAAAACTCGAGAAAATCGGCGAAGGTAAGCGATTCTAACCGACGCCATCGGACAGACGGGGTCTTTCCGCGAATTTTGATACGCGATAAGACGGGTTTCGACGGGAGGATTCCGGATAAACCGCTTCGAATCGACGAAAATAATGATTAATTTTGACAGTTGTTGTTATAGTCTGAGTAAACTGCGATCGATTTTCTGTTCTCCGTTTTCAGGAACTTACGGAACTGTTTTCAAAGCTAAAAATCGAGAAACTCACGAAATAGTCGCATTAAAACGAGTTCGTCTCGACGAAGAGGACGAGGTATTTCATTTTATTTTTAAGGGAAGTGCATATATAGGCCTATCATTTAATTCGAAGTGGCTACTCGTACGGACCCGTACGAATAATTCCGTAGGCTATTCGTACGCACCCGTCGGATAACTCTGGAATTATGTGTACGGGAAGGGATAGGGTTAGGTTAAGGTGAGGCTATATCTAGTTAAAACATTCGACCGACTGTCGGCGAGCTCGGTGGTCTAGTGGTATGATGCTGCGCTAGTAATTTACTGGCCCGGGTTCGAGTCTCACTCTATCCGCTATTTTTCTCTAATTCTATTCTCCACACTTTCCTTGAATTTTCTAAGTCGTGCACCTCTGTATGCATGCGCGGCGTTAATCGGCCAATCAGCGACAGTTATTAGCGTACAGATCCTAGTCCCGTACGAATAGTCTCCAGAGTAATCCGTACGGGTCCGTACGAGTAGCCACAGCGCATTTAATTTTGTCAATTGATAATTTGACATTATTCTAATGAGTCAATTACCAATTACTAATAATGGTTCGCGTTTTTCAGGGCGTACCGAGTTCAGCGCTCAGAGAAATCTGCCTCCTTAAAGAACTTAAACATAAAAACATAGTCAGGTGAATATTTTCTTATTCTCTTTTAGAAAATTAACGACTTTTTACAAGAAACCAAAAATCTTTAAATTTTGTTTGTAGGGTATTTATTTTACTTTAAAAAACGAACTTGCTTATCCTAACGAAGTCAACTTTTTATTTCCTGTCGATCAGTTTTTAGCCGATAATTTTCTTGATTTTCGGAGAAACGTTTTTGCATCGCGTACAGAAACCCCGGGGGCGGATTTGATTTAGGTTCTCCGGGGGGGGGGGGGTCCGGATTCCTGCCGTCCCATCAAAACAGAAAGATCTTTAAACGTGTAAATTAAACGCTCGTTCTCTCGGGAATCGCAATCTTTCGGATGTTTTTCATCAAAACTAAAATCTAAAATCTAAAGCAGAAAAACTCGAGGTCTTTGACTTTTGCTGCCGAACCCCCTTTCCCCTGGACCGCGGCCTTCAAATTTTTCCTAGATGCGCCGCGCCCTTCTCTGAAATGATGAATATTCGGTTGTTAATTATTATTCTTATTATTTTATAATTTATTATTATTCTTATGATTCTTTATTATTATTTTTCTAGGTTGCACGATGTGCTGCACAGCGATAAAAAACTGACGTTAGTTTTCGAATATTGCGATCAAGATCTGAAGAAATATTTCGACAGTTGCAACGGCGAAATTGATCCCGATGCCGTGAAGGTAAAAGAAACTCGGCTCACAAAAAATTAGTTTAGGCCAAAAAAAATTGATACCTTGTTTCTCCGCTCTGCTGAGCTTAAATGTTGACCCGGCCGGCCGCCTATCTACCCTATACATTACTTTTTTTTAAAAATCGTGATCAATTTCACCATAACAGACCCGGCCGCTATAGAAATGAACTGTGTATAAATTTTATCATATTTTACAAAAATGACCCGGCTGCTGCGGAGAAACAAGGTATCATTTTGTTTAGCCTTAGATTAAATGTACAGTCAACCCCCGATATACCGCCCACAACGGTGCTGTGGAACTGGATCCACAAGTGTGGAACTGAGTCGGAGTCCAGAACCATGGAACTGGATCTGGGATTGTGGAACTGGATCTGAGTCCAGAACTGTGGAATTGGGTCAACAAGCTGCTGAACTGGAGTCAGAACTGCTCGGCAGTTTTAGAATATAAGTTGTATTTTATTTTCAGTCGTTTATGTACCAGTTATTGCGCGGTTTAGCGTTTTGTCACAGTCGAAATGTTTTACACCGAGATTTAAAACCACAAAATTTACTCATCAACAAGGTTTGTACTGTTCAAGTTAATACTGGTCTATTAAGCCAGCCTCTGCAGGGTTCAAGTTAATACTGGTCTATAAAACCAGCCTCTGCAGGGTTCAAGTTAAAACTGGTCTATAAAACCAGCCCCTGCAGGGTTCAAGTTAATACTGGTCTTTAAAACCAGCCCCTGCAGGGTTCAATTTAAAACTGGTCTATAAAACCAGCCCCTGCAGGGTTCAAGTCAAAACTGGTCTATAAAACCAGCACCTGCAGGGTTCAGGTTAAGACTGGTCTATAAAACCAGCCCATGCAGGCTTCAAGTTAATGCTGGTCTTTAAAACCAGCCCTTGCTGGGTTAAGTTGAAAATGGTCTTTTAAAACCAGCCACCGCTGGGTTTGAAAAGTTCTACCAATATTTTGCTAAGAAATACTGATTGATGATTTCATTACAGAATGGTGAGTTGAAACTGGGTGATTTTGGATTGGCGCGTGCGTTTGGTATACCGGTACGGTGTTACTCGGCCGAGGTCGTCACGTTATGGTACCGACCGCCGGACGTTCTATTCGGCGCCAAATTATACACCACTTCTATCGATATGTGGTCAGCCGGCTGCATATTCGCAGGTACGTACGTTGTATCCGCTCGCTACGGAAATAAAGGATGGCTCCAAATGCCATGATTTGGATATTCTAGGAGCCACCCACTAGTGGATGGATGGCTCTTGATATCTAGATTTGGTTGTCTGATATTACAGCGTTTGGATAGGATGGAGCCACCCAATAGCATTGGGATGCCTCGGTGCTGCCCTTCAGTAAAAGGATGGCTCCGCTTATATCGCGATACTCAAAATCCCTATTTGAAATGCGATATTTTAAGCTCAAACTCGATCAGCGAAAGTAAATTTCAAATTCACGAGAATCACAATATTCTCAGAAGTGGTTTAAAAGAATTTTGTTTTAATTTTTCAGAATTAGCCAACGCCGGTCGTCCGTTGTTTCCGGGCAGTGACGTCGACGATCAACTGAAACGAATTTTCAAGTATCCTTTTAAAACGAGAACTTGACGATATTCAGAATTTGTTTTTGCGATCCTTGATGACTAAATTGTTCAGGTTGCTAGGTACACCGACTGAAGATAACTGGCCTGGAATGTCTCAATTACCGGAATATAGGGTATGTCTCATTATCTCTCATTCCGGTTGCGGCGTGTATGCCACATTATAGATCAAGTCACTGGTTGACAATTTTATGATGTCATAGGGGGATTTATGGAGGCAGACATCTTTTCTCAAAGTGTCTCATTGATGATGTCATAGGGGGATTTATGGCCGCAGACATCTTTTCAAGTGTCTATCTATCAAATCACAAGTAGAAACATTGATGATGTCATAGGGGGATTTGTGGAGGCAGCAATAGTAGTAACATTGATGATGTCATAGGGGTATTTATGGCCGCAGACATCTTTTCAAGTGTCTATCTATGAAATCACAAGTAGAAACATTGATGATGTCATAGGGGGATTTGTGGAGGCAGCAATAGTAGAAACATTTATGATGTGCATAGGGGGATTTATGGAGGCAGCAATAGTAGAAACATTGATGATATCACAGGGGTATTTATCATTGAGACAGCGGGCCATCATTATCTAGATCAATTTGATGATGTCATAAGGGGTTTTTAATGATTTGTATGATATATTTTGCAGCCGTTCCCGTTGTATCATGTGAGCACGTGTTGGCAACAAGTCGTACCAAAACTCAACTCGAAAGGAAGGGATTTGTTACAGGTTTGTTTGAAAATGGCAGAAAAAACTTTAGATTTACTCTTCTAAAACTCCTTATATCCAGTAATGACTGATCTGTAGGGACCCTGTTAAAACTCCTTATATCCAGTGATGACTGATCTGTAGGGACCCTGTTAAAACTCCTTATATCCAGGAATGACTGATATCTGTAGGGACCCTGTTAAAACTCCTTATATCCAGGAATCACTGATCTGTAGGGACCCTGTTAAAACTCCTTATATCCAGTAATGACTGATCTGTAGGGACCCTGTTAAAACTCCTTATATCCAGTAATGACTGATCTGTAGGGACCCTGTTAAAACTCCTTATATCCAGTAATGATTGATCTGTAGGGACCCTGTTAAAACTCCTTATATCCAGTGATGACTGATCTGTAGGGACCCTGTTAAAACTCCTTATATCCAGGAATCACTGATCTGTAGGGACCCTGTTAATACTCCTTATATCCAGGAATCACTGATCTGTTGGGACCCTGTATATCCAGGAATGACTGAACTGTAGGGACCCTGCTAAAACTCCTTATATCCAGGAATCACTGATCTGTATGGACCCTTGATGAAATTTTTGCAATTTATTTTTCTTTTTCGATGTAGCATTTATTGGTTTGTAACCCACCGAAGAGAATGTCAGCGGAAGAAGGAATGCAGCACACTTATTTCGCCGATCTGAACCCGGCCATTAAACAAGGCTAAAACGAAAACCGAGACACCGTGCCATAGGTACACGGAGCAGACGGACTGTTTCAATTAATTAAACGAATAATTAATATCGACGATATCGCCATGTTTAACGATGAAATTAATAAGATTATTTATTACGTTAATTTAGAAGTACGATTTTCGTTCGAAAGTCGTCAGGTCGTCGTCATGGCGACGCGCCGTGGTTGTTGTTGTCGCGGCGACAGATCTTATTCGATGTCTGTCGTGTCTATATCATTTATACATATACAGAAAAATGTTCAAATAAAAGCAATGCAAACAGGAATAATTACGTCGACTTTGTTGTGAATCGGTTTTTGCGGAGAAAATGGGATTTTTTCTTTATTCCTAAAGGGAAAGCTCAACGACTGGTACACAGTAAATGTAGGAAAAATGCCATCAGTGGAAATGACGGAAAAATGCCGCAAATGATTGTCTCAACGGTTAGAAATGAAAATGCTACATTTCAAACTTCTGGGGCCGGTTGCATAGTCATGACTTAGACTTAAGACCAGTCTAAGACCAACTTAGTTCTACAGCTAATCTAACAACTTAAGACCAGTCTTAAGATTTAAGACCACTTTTGGACTTAAGTCACGACTGTGCAACTGGCCCCTGCCATCTAGATTTTATAAACTTTCAAAGTAGAGTAATAACTGGACGTCTGGACACTTTGTAATAGATTAGGTAACGAACCTGTAATAGACCTTGGAGTAGTCGTTTCTCCAAGGTCGGACACAGTCCCGATGAAATGCGGGGTTGTTACGCACTCTCTCCATAGCGATAGTCGCTCCTAAGAAATACCAACCAAACAACAATCGATGTAAAAGATATAATAAATTTTTATTGGACACTGCCCACAATATATTTTCACATTTTGACAAGCATACAACATCTGAATACACACGTTATACATATATTCGTCTATTTACTTTTCATTTAAAATAAAATATCATTTTATTGTTCACAAAAAACAATTTTTTCAATTCTCAAAATTCTCACAACTTATTCGTATTTGTTTATGACGTATTACGACGAGTTCTGGTTTTGAACGATTATCATAATTATAATTATTATTAATTATAGTTCGTGTGCAACGTGTGACGACGTGATAATGAAAAATAATCATCGAAAAGTAAAACGTAACGAAGTGATGAAATGCAGCATCCGATCCTACCGCAAGCACACGGTATATCTTTAGCTGACTAACGATACCCAGGTGCACACAGTATATCAGTAGCTGATTGATGGTAGCCAGGTGCACACGGTATATCAGTAGCTGATCGATGGTAGCCAGGTGCACACGGTATATCAGTAGCTGACTAACGATACCCAGGTGCACACGGTATATCAGCAGCTGACTGATGGTAGCCAGGTGCACACGGTATATCAGTAGCTGACTGATGGTAGCCAGGTGCACACGGTATATCAGTAGCTGACTAACGATACCCAGGAGCACACGGTATATCAGTAGCTGATTGATGGTAACCAGGTGCACACGGTATATCAGTAGCTGACTGATGGTAGCCAGGTGCACACGGTATATCAGTAGCTGATTGATGGTAGCCAGGTGCACACGGTATATCAGTAGCTGACTAACGATACCCAGGTGCACACGGTATATCAGCAGCTGACTGATGGTAGCCAGGTGCACACGGTATATCAGTAGCTGATCGATGGTAGCCAGGTGCACACGGTATATCAGTAGCTGACTAACGATACCCAGGTGCACACGGTATATCAGCAGCTGACTGATGGTAGCCAGGTGCACACGGTATATCAGTAGCTGACTGATGGTAGCCAGGTGCACACGGTATATCAGTAGCTGACTAACGATACCCAGGTGCACACGGTATATCAGTAGCTGATTGATGGTAACCAGGTGCACACGGTATATCAGTAGCTGACTGATGGTAGCCAGGTGCACACGGTATATCAGTAGCTGATTGATGGTAGCCAGGTGCACACGGTATATCAGTAGCTGACTAACGATACCCAGGTGCACACGGTATATCAGCAGCTGACTCATGGTAGCCAGGTGCACACGGTATATCAGCAGCTGACTCATGGTAGCCAGGTGCACACGGTATATCACCAGCTGACTCATGGTAGCCAGGTGCACACGGTATATCACCAGCTGACTCATGGTAGCCAGGTGCACACGGTATATCACCAGCTGACTGATGGTAGCCAGGTGCACACGGTAGCTGACTAATAATAAGGGTAGCCTAGCATACGTCACTTACAGTTCAGCGCACACGACATCCTACAGCTCACGGTATACCAATGGCTGTCTGAATAATGATAGCCATGTGCACACGGTACACGCTATATCCCAACGTGCACACGACATGGCACACCGGCTCATAAACTCGTATACCAGACAAGCAAGATGTTGAGCAACAATTGCCGGCTCATAAAAAATCTTTAACAAAACTTCCGAAATAAATCTATTATTTCTATCTATTCGTCCTTGACCGCTAATGGCAGACGATCGGCGATTCTTATAACAAAATTTGAAAAATATCGATTTCAATCAATTTTCGGGATCAAATTCGATTTCGATCAAATCTATCACGTTGAAAACACTCAATATTCGACATCCGCCTTTCAACGCGCTCTTTATATTCTGTGTATCGATGAAAATTCACACGCCGCAAAAATATCTCACAAAAAAAAAGTGAGAAAAAAAAAACCCAAATAATTATTGTATACGATATTTCTGCATTGATCATGCAACAACACTGAGATTTTATATAAAGTTGTCAACACATTTAAAAAGTTTTGCATTATTTTCATTTAACAACGTTTCGTCCCCCAAACTTCGAGGAGGAGCCCTTCGTTCCGCGATCGCGAGTTTAGTTCGACGCGATCGAGTTGTTGAAGTACATTCGTTTTCTATTATTTCAACTCTAAAAAGTCGAATTCAACTCGCGATTGCGGAACCGGACTTCAATACATAATTTCCGACGAAATTCGAATCGATCTCGATTACTGTGTTGATATGGTTAAATACAAGTTATTTATTCTACAACAAATTTTCGTGTGTATTTTCAAAATATTTTCTAAAGCATGCAGACACACCCGTGAACCCTGACTGACTATACAGGCACGAGGTGCTCCTAGGTAAGTAGTCTGTTCTTAAAGAATTTCCGGCCTATGAATAAATCTTGGTTTTCCTGTACGGAGGTCTAAACTAGGCTGGGCTATTACGACCTAGATCGATGGACCGATCGAACCAGGGCACCAGGTCAACGACCACCAGGATTAACTCATTGGACCACTTAGTTCTAAGGACCAGTCTCAGTCCTTCTAGACTAGGCCACACTTTCACTAGATCTATGGACTGGTCCTGTAGCCACATATTGATGGAACGGTCCTATTTGACTTATATCTAAAGATCATATAGATCCAAGGACCAGTCCTAGCTCATCTAAACTGGGTCACATATGTCTAAGGACCAGTCCTAGCTCATCTAAACTGGGTCACAAAGCTCCAAGGACCAGTCCTAGCATATCTAAACTGGGTCACACAGATCTAAGGACCAGTCCTAGCTCATCTAAACTGGGTCACATAGATCCAAGGACCAGTCCTAGCTTGTCTAAACTGGGCAACTAAGGCCAGACCGAGAATCGACAATAGCTAAGGTGCCACAATAATTAAAGTGGTCATGTGATAAATGAAAAACTTTCGTGCCCAACTTTGCCCAAGATATTCTTACATATCGTAGCAATTAGCGTTTGATGATTCTACACGAAATTCACGTCTATTTCACTACAAAAAACATGGCAAAAATGTATTAAGCGTAAATCATCTAAATCGTCGTACAGTAAATCATCTAAATCATCGTACTGTGCTTGCTCGAAACGGTTTTATATAAAAATATAACTGCAGTCTTCTAATCAATTATTCATTAACTAATTAATCATATTAATATCGATAAAAGAATCTAATAGCTTTAAACGTTTTATTTCTCTAAAAAACGAATTTTATTGCAAACGTTTTTTTTCTAGAGAACGAACTTTCGTTGTTTTTTAAACATAATTTTCAATTAATCACCGTTCGTTAACAATCGCTAAGGAGAACTTTAATTAACTAATTTTCAAATTTCTCAGATGAAAAAAAAACCTATTTTTCTTTTCAAGGGGAGAGGGAGAAAGTATAGCAAAAACAGTTTCTCTTCGAGACTCGCTCGCCAAGTCTTTCATTCACAGCGTGTCGCTGAAATATCGAAACTAAGATGAAAAAAAGAAATCCGCCGAAAACAGGCGGCGACTAGCGTAACAATTGCTTAGATACTGTTGCTATGGTAATGATGGCGGGCAAATTCAGAATCGAGGCAATATTTACTCTGAGAAATGTTTGAGTTTTTCAAAAAAAAAGTCCGAGCCGAAACCGTGCGATTCGGATATCCCCGCGACCATCCACTAGAGAAAGGGACGACCCAGCCTTGATTTCAATATCCTCGGAGCCAACCACTGAAGGGATGGCTCCATTTTTGGATATTGTTGGAGGCACCCACTAGATGATGGGATTAGTCCATAATTTGAATAATCTTTGAGCCACCACCTAGTGAAAGGATTGATTCTGATTGTCATGGCTAAGATATTCCTGGAGCCACCCCCATTAGGTACAAGCGTGAAAGCAACAAACATGGTTTTACATCCATCTAAAAAGGGGGAAAAGCCGATAATGTCTTTTCGGGGTTTTGGATTTGGCAACGAGTAACAACGTTATACAAACTCTGTTTTCTAATTAGTTTTCGTTCATATTAAATTAACTAATTAAACAACATCGTTAACATTTTAATCAATCGATAATTCGTTTTGTTTATAACGGATTAAAACATTTTGTATACGATGAATACAACCCCCGCCCGGTCCCAGCCCCTGCCCGACCCTCGAGTCCCCACGCGTGGTCCCGCTACAAATTCAAATCCTGTCAATAATATAATAAAGCCGCACTTATCAGGTTTCAAAGAACTAAACATTACACGAAAACCGAGCACAGTCCATGGTCCGCGATTTCAACACAACCGATATTCCGACGTTTTAAATAGTTCGTTAGATGGCGCTTCCCGCAATGTTACAAAACACACAAATTCACGCAATAAAGAGTTAATATTTGACAACTATCAGCGTCTGTTCAATGACTTCAAATCAGGGTAAGATTTTCAGATGGATGTTACGAGTAAGGTACCGGGCAATGGGGTACCGGCACCGCTAACTGTGGCAATCGACGATTCCGCTAATGGCAGGAGAGGATCCACCAGGTGTCGCTAGTAGTTACCCAGTATTCCGCCTGCAATTTCTTCAATATATCAACCGAATTCTAATCATTTCTAATAAAACTATTTCTTATAAACCTATTGGGAAAGTCAATCTTATATCTATTCGATGACTTATTTGAGAGCGTTTCCATTTGGGAGCCTAAAAATCCAGTTCAAAGTTCATCGAAAATTAACTAATTTTCACTACGTATAATTGAGTGTATTGTAGCGCCATCTGGTTTCTGCCGATACCCCATTAAAATTTTTGTTTCGCTCACGAAATGTCATTAACGCAGAGATCTGTATTCCGGACTGTCGACGGGATTCAGATGACTGTACTGGATGCTGGACAAGTTACCAAACAGACCGATGGTCAAACTATCGACTAGTCACCCAACTGTCAACCGGATACCTGACTGTCAACCAGATACCTGACTGTCAACCGGATACCTGACTGTCAACCGGATACCTGACTGTCAACCGGATACCTGACTGTCAACCGGATACTTGACTGTCAACCGGATACCTGACTGTCAACCGGATACCTGACTGTCAACCGGATACTTGACTGTCAACCGGATACCTGACTGTCAACCGGATACCTGACTGTCAACCGGATACCTGACTGTCAACCGGATACAGGAGCCTGTTAAAAAATAATTACGCTTCCATCTTATTATCACTAAAAAGTGGCGACTAGTTACGACAATCACCACGCCACCTATATTAAACCGTGCAAACCACGATGCACGAACGCGCACGTGCACGCCCTCTGGTGGTGAGAATACGAACGAACGAAACATTACGAACGTAACGCGATACACAATAGACAATAGTTTTATGAACGACCAATAGGGGTCGCTGCTAGCGATGGCGTCGTCGTCCGTTGATTGATTATTATTGAATGTTCTTCGACACGAATTCGAGGAATCTGACTTTGTATTGTTCGGGTTTAACGGTCGATATTTCAGCGCCGGGTCCGTGTTTTACCGATTTCGCCGCCTGCGCCGTACGTTTCTTCATCCCGTAATGCGTCAATATGTCGATTATCGCCATGAAATAAATCAACTTTTTCTCCGAGTCTGAAAAAAAAAGAAAAAAATCGAAAATTAAATATTTCTCAGGTTCTCAGGCGTTTTTTCTGTTTTGATTGTCGGGAACCCCAGAAGCTACTACGGCAATTGAGGAGTCTCCACCCTGTTTACTAGCAGTGAATTAATTATCACCACCTCAATTATTCCTATAAAGACCCTGCAATTATACTGCGGCAATAGAGGATTCCACTTGCGGCGAGTGAGGATCCACTAGGTGTCGCTAGTGTGCAGTAGGACATCAACTATACTGCGGCAATAGAGGATTCCACTTGTGGCAAGTGAGGATCCACTAGGTGTTGCTAGTGTGCAGTAGGACATCAACTATACTGCGGCAATAGAGGATTCCACTTGTGGCAAGTGAGGATCCACTAGGTGTCGCTAGTGCGCAGTAGGCTTACCTTCGCGAGATTGAATGCCGAATATCTCGATGGTCGGATCGAGCTCGCCGGTAAACGGATTTAACGGAGCGCAGTTACCCGGACTGTCGGGAGCCGATCCGGCGCTGCCGACCGAGTTGGCGTCGTCGTCGTCGCAGCCGTTCTCCTCCTCGGGCGTCTCGCCGCTCTCTTCGACCTCGCCGCGGTCAAGGTCATGGATTCCGATCAACAAACTGTAGTCCATCAGATTGTGCTTCGATAAAAACTGACGAGAAACAAATTGAAACGAGAAATGAATAAAAGAGGGAAGAAAATACGGGGAAAACGAAATAAATCTTTCTGTCTAAATAATCAAACTTTGGAATTGTGTTTTTGAAGAGGATTCAAGATTTTATATAAAGAGCGACGTAAAGTCTAGACTTGGAAACCTAGTTATTTTTCAAACCTCGTCTCCCTCTCCCCCTAACTGTTTTATCCCTCTTCCCTTCCCTCTCTACTCTCACTCTCCTTTCTCTGCTCCTCTCCTCTCACTTCATCCCTCCCTTGAACTCACTCTCTCCCCTTCTCTCTCTTCTCACCCACACTCTCTCCCTTTCTCTCTTTCTCTTCTCACTCACTCTCACTCCTCTAACCCTCACTCACTCTCTCTCCTCTACCCCTCACTCTCTCCTCTCCTCACCCCTCTCTCTCCTCTCCCCCTCACTCCACTCTCCCCTCACTCTCACTCCGCTAACCCTCACCCCTCACTATGTCTCGTCTCCCCCTCACTATGTCTCGTCTCCCCCTCACTCTGTCTCCTCTCCCCCTCACTCTCTCTTCTCTCCCCCTCACTCTCTCTCCTCTCCCCCTCACTACTCTCACTCCTCTAACCCTCACCCCTCACTCTCTCTCCTCTACCCTCACTCTCTCTCCTCTCCCCTCACTCTCTCTATATCTCTTACCTCTGCGTCTGAAATGATTCTCTCCATCAGTTTCTCCTTGCTATCGTTGCCGATATCGACGACTCCTTCGTCTCGGATGAAATCATTGTCTTTAAACGTCGGGAACGACTTCGCTTTCTCTTTATCACTCGCCTGACGATCAACGGTCGAACCCTGCAACAACAATATATACACTCTACTAAATATACCGCAAAATATACGACAAAATAGACAGAACAATGGACACCAAAATACACAGTTTTAAATACACAGAGTTTTAGAATACTTTCATTCTCCCTCAGCACTCCTGTCCTTTCCCCATTCTCTTCTCTATTTCTATCCCCACTTCTCCCGTTTTACAACTGTTTCACCTATCCTCCCCAACCTCTCTCCTCCCCCAACCCTGCTCATATTTGACTAAACGTACCTTGAGGTCGTATTTTCTGTGCACCGGTAGCCGCGGACTGAACACGTTTCGCATGACGAGTAAATACGTCTCAGTGTCGTTGACTGTCACTCGATACATGCCGAGATAGTGAGGCAAAAGAGTGTCGGCGTCGCGTACTACTATATACTGAAAAATAAATCAATAAAATACAGTAGCAGACGACCCACTAGGGGGCGCTAGTGAGGCAAAAGAGTGTCGGCGTCGCGTACTACTATATACTGAAAAATAAATCAATAAAAATACAGTAGCAGACGACCCACTAGGGGGCGCTAGTGAGGCAAAAGAGTGTCGGCATCGCGTACTACTATATACTGAAAAATAAATCAATAAAATACAGTAGCAGACGACCCACTAGGGGGCGCTAGTGAGGCAAAAGAGTGTCGGCATCGCGTACTACTATATACTGAAAATAAATCAATAAAATACAGTAGCAGACGACCCACTAGGGGGTGCTAGTGAGGCAGTAGCATACTATTATATACTGAAAAATAAATCAATATAAATACAGTAGCAGACGACCCACTAGGGGGCACTAGTGAGGCAATAGTTAAATGTATAATATCATCAACAATATTTTCAACAATATTTGACCCAAAACTCAGGGCTTCCAAAATGTTAAAAAATCTAACTTCACCCCCGTTTGAATGAAAACTCGGATTAGGTTTAAGACAGACCCCTCCCTGACGAGTTTTGTAGGTTCAAATAGACCGTTTACGCGAACTCAAGGTCGCTACATTACTACATTTACCGCAAACAAATCTAACTTCACCCCCGTTTGAAAACGCGAGTAGATTGGATTAGGTTTAAGCCAGATCCCTCCCTGACGAGTTTTGTCGGCTCAAATAGACCGTTTACGCGAGCTCAAGGTCGCTACATTACTCCATTTACCGCGCTCATAAATAATTGCAAATTGCACCATCCGCCCTTATCAATATTTCCCTCTGACAATTTCATGACTAATCAAAATATCAACAATTAGATACAGTATGTACGTTACGGAGCTGAAGGGTTATATTGATCAGCAGTAGTAGCGGATAGTATCAGCTGAGTGAGAGAGCTAATGTAGAGAGAGTACGGTAACTAGATTAGTAGAATGACTAATTACATTCTTACACAAACAGTCATTCATTCATTAACCTCGAGCAGACAACACCGCAATGCGATATGATATACGTTGTAGTGTACAGGGCGACCCCACTTATGTCGGATTCGCTTTTTCCTCCTGACTATTCCCTGACATACGCGCGTTGTTTTCCAGTACTCGATTGGCTAAGAACCCGATCAATTAACCCTTTCAATACCCTATAGTGCTGGAGATAATTTGAAATATTTGAAAAATTCCACCCTAGTGTGTTGAATAACGGGAATACCACTATAGTGCGTCTACACCGCAGTGCGGTGTATCGTTAGTTACTATTATTTCACTATGTTTGACAGGTGCTGCCATTTTTCAAGAGAGATAATTACTAATTACTAATAACATCAATACACCGCATTGCGGTGTACTCGCAAAATCCATCACCGATTCATACACCGCACTGCGGTGTAGACGCACTGAAAGGGTTAACCACAAATTCTAACGCTCGTTCACTAAGTACGGGCTAGGTTCAAAAGTGAAATTACGGCTGCCCTCGTCGTCATACCTCGTGATATTCTCGTAGTATGTGATGTAATTGTTCGACCTCTTCGCTCATCAGAGTTTTCACTACGAAACGTTTGTCGTACGAGTGATAGAATTTCGCTCCACTTCGACCCGGCGAATCCGTGTGAACCGGCTGAGATTTCGTCAATGAGTTCTACAAACATACAAACACAAAATACGCATTCATTAGTCTACCGGGATTTATCGAGGCGGCCATCTTGTTTAAAGTGCCTATAGATCAAATCGCTAGAATACAGTATTTGATGATGTCATAGGGGGTTTAATGGGGCAGCCATCTCTTTTAGAAGTGTCTATAGATGAAATCACTTGAGACAATTTGATGATGTCATAGGGAGATTTACGGAGGCAGACATCTTGTCTAGAAGTGTCTATAGATCGAATCGCTAGAATACAGTATTTAATGATGTCATAGGGGGATTCATGGAGGCAGACATGTTTTCTAGAAGTATCTATAGATCAAGTCACTAGTAACCAATCTGATGATGTCATAGGGAGATTGATTGCGGCAGACATCTTTTCTAGAAGGGTGTTTATCTAATTGATGATGTCATAGGGAGATCAATGGGGCGGACATCTTTCTGGAAACGTCCAAAGATCAAATGCAATCAGATCAGATTCATTAGTACCGGTAAGTAAGATGATGTCATAGGGGGATGGATCCGCTGAGGAAGGTTGCGCTCGGTGTGTTTTCGGGATGTATTTATAATCATGTGTCAAAAGCACGCGACGACGGGTAAAACTAAAGTAAGGATTAGGATTAACGGAGAGAGGATCTGAGAAATTGTAGCTGGCAGGAAAACGCTGTTGCTGTCACTTTAGAGGCAGACGACCGATGAGTCCGAGCCCGGGGTCCGATCAGAGTCTGAGCACGGTTCGATCAGATATTTTTTGTTTAGAAGTTTTTGAAGGTGTCGCGTGGACCGGACCCTATCGATAACCACATCTTTCTCCTAGTGCCTACATAGGCTAATTAGAGATCCCCGGCCACCAGGGGGCGACGCAAACTTACCATGTAATCGATTTCGTCGAGCGCGAAACGTTCGCGGAGATTTCTGAACACCAGGGGGCAGTACTCCTTCACCTTGAAATGACTCGGCATGTTCTCCCTGCGGAAAAAAAACACAAAATTCTTAGAGATCCCTACCGGGGAAGGGTGTCAGATTTCGACTGCATTCTATCAGCTAAATCATGGATTTGGACTGGATTCGGTCCATATTTCTGTAGAGGTTTGACTAAATCAAGGATTTGGACCACATTCCTAGATTTATGCAAATCCCGGATAAAGAAGGAGATTATAAGCCAGCAGTTTGAGGTCTAAAACATCTAACACTAAACCCAGGATTTGGACTGTATAGAAGTTTGATTTTACGCAAAAATATTTGGCATTTTTCAGTAGTATGCATAATAGCGATTACCGACAAATCAATAAAATCAATGTGTAATCAATAAATGGGTTTTATCAATACGCACGCGGTCTGATAGTGAACATCCGTAGTAATGAGCCATTAATTAAATCATCATCGACAATGTCAAAGCGTTTTAACAGGAAACAATAACAACAATAACAATACCTTTATTTCTTATTAAACATACAATTCATGGTTCCCACAGTTATATTAATTGAAAATTCCCGGGTTTTTCCCAAGTATTTTGTGGGCGATTTTTCAATTTTCCCAAATGGAAATGAACTGTCAAAATTTTAGCGGTGACTGGTCAGTAAAGGTGATTTTCAAGGGAAGTCGCTGAAATAATACGCGAAATGTAAATGAATTTCCCAAATATTTCCCTGATTTTAGGAAAACGTTTTGAAATTCCCAAATATTTCCAAACCGGGAATTACTATTTCAATATTCCCAAGTTTTTCCCGATTTCCCTGTTCTGCGGGAACAATGTATATTTCATATAACTACTATCTTATTTTTGATATATTTTCATAATTATTTTTGAGAGAACGTGTCCACTACGCCATCAATATATCTAGACTGGTTGCCGGTCAATTCAATTCAATTATCGATAAATAATAGTTCAAGTTAGTTTTCTAGTTTTTTAAAAATTTTCTTTCCCCTTCAACTTCGAAATAATGAACTGATCATTACTGAAGGTACCAGGTGCGGCGAGGTGATTAGGTGAAAGTAAACCCCCCCTTCATGCTCCCCACGGCGCTCCCTCCCCGACACACTCACACACATACAGAATAAACATAGAGTCTGTACACTAACTATGTTAAACACAATGATAGTTTGTAAGACTCGCAGCTAAATTACTGTTAATACAACGCTCACCTAGTTATCAGCACTTCAATCGGTAGTAGACTTTGGACTACTTTCGATAATTTCCCGTCCGAAACCACAGTAGTTTTCTGAGATTGGGCTCTTAATTCGTCGACAATGAACTAGTTTACACACTTTCCTAAATGAGGCCGTATTTACAGACGGTTCCTACAGATGTTTATATCCCGAATTACCTGCTGATCCAGATCTCAATTCCCCGATCCAGATCTCAAATTCCCTGATCTGAAATCATGATCAGACACTGTGGAACTGGATCCTGAGTTCACAGTTGTCTCCAACTCACAACTGTGGAACTGGATCCTGAGTTCACAGTTAACTCCAACTCACAACTGTGGAACTGGATCCTGAGTTCACAGTTAACTCCAACTCACAACTGTGGAACTGGATCCTGAGTTCACAGTTAACTCCAACTCACAACTGTGGACTGGATCCTGAGTTCACAGTTAACTCCAACTCACAACTGTGGAACTGGATCCTGAGTTCATAGTTGACTCTTACTCACAACTGTGGAACTGGATCCTGAGTTCATAGTAAACTCTTACCCACAACTGTGGAACTGGATCCTGAGTTCACAGTTAACTAACTCACAACTGCGGACCAGGATCCACCCAGGGCCCTTATATGAACTCAGAGGAGAAGCCTCCCAGGATTGATTTCCTCGCGTGTAACTTACTTGTTGAATAAGTGATTATCTTTTCTGGTTTTCGTGTAGGCTTTGAAGTCATCAGGTAACAACATAACAGGTACATTGACATGGCTCAACTCTTGAAACTGTAAACGAAAAAAAAACAAATTGAATTATTTCACATGATCGGAAGAAATCCCCCCCACCCCCCTATGACATCATCAGAGAGATTCGATTTAAAAACATTTCTAGAAGAGATTAATACATTGACGATCTTCAAATCCCCCTATGACATCATCAAATTGCATACCAGTGATTTGATCTATAGCCATTTCTAGAAAAGATGTCTGCCTACACAAATATGACATCATCAAATTACCTACTAGTGATTTGATACAAACACACCTCTGGATAAAACGTCTGCCTCCATAAATCCCCCAACGACATCATCAAATACTGGAGCCGGTTTCACAAAGCGTAATTAACTCTTAATTATGATTAAATCACTAATCATGATTAAAGAAATTTAATCATCATTTACGTCCTAATTATAATCTAAATTAACTATGCTTTGTGAAACCAGCCCCTCCCTTCTAGTCAACTGATCGAAACCCTTTCAGCGATTATGTTGCAACTAAATATCCCCCTATGACATCACTAATTATCTTAAGGTAATTGCCAATTTACGACTGAGGTTGGTAGAACTCATCAAATACCGACACGTCGACCGAACACGGATAATTACGTAATTAATGAAACAATTAATTAAACAGCGGCTTCTTTAATGAAATGAAAATTAAAGTGTAATTAAAACAGTAGCTTGCGGTCGAGCGCGACGTGTGAAATTATTTTTGGCCGCTATCAGGTTCCCGATACGGATCAGTCATTCCTGGATTATACGAGGAGTTTTCAAATTTTGAAGAAGCGTCTGCATCACTTTCATATCTCTGAATGAGTACGGTTTATCTCGGTTAAACATTTAATTCAGCGGTTTTGTTGTAAGCAAATTTTTATCCTTTACACACTACTGAATGGGTAGCTTACTGTACACTCTGCTAAAGTCTGCTAAAAACTAGACAAAAATCTCGAATTGCCTATTCTAAAATTGAAAGAGTTTTCTAAGGAGTTTTCGCGAAATCAAACGAGTTTCCGCGTTAATAGAAGGTCGCGTTTCTAAGGAGTTGTAGGGCTATAAGTAATACCTGCCGGTTACGATTGATATACAACAAGTATATATATGTATATATATATATATATATATATATATATATATATATATATATATATATATATATATATATATATATATATATAAACACTGATGACAGAGAGAGCGGAAGGCACCGCACCCAGTGAAAATCAACTACCACAGTGTGTCATCAGATCAACACAGAATGATCTATCTATCTATAGACCGCGGCGCGCTGTAAAACACTGTAACACCGCGACGGCCGAGATGAGAGGGGGATAAGAATAGAGGGTAGAGGAATGAGAGAGGGAAATGAGACGAGAAAAGGGGAAGAGAGAGAGAGAGGGGGTGGTACGAGCAGGCCGGGCCCGTACTATCCAGATTAATAGTCAGTACCTAAACGGATTCCGAATCATTATTGAATTGTTGCCCCATAAACAAAACAGTAATTTACAACCTAATTACTGATTAACCCAATTAAACAAGGCAGCAGCAGCAGCAGCAGCAGCAGCAGCAGCAGCAGCAGCAGCAGCAGCAGCAGCAGCAGCAGCAGCAGCAGCAGCAGCAGCAGCAGCAGCAGCAGCAGCAGCATGGCATCATACACATATCTGAACTGTGTTGTGTATAGACCCAGCTACACTGTATCACTTCACCAACTTCATCCTAACACCCTGTACCAAAGGTTACACTATGGCATACACTATGCCACTTTATACCCTTCTTGTACAGTACACCAATGCCCTACGCAAACTATCTATCCCCTACGCCAACTATCTATCCTCTATGCCAACTATCTATCCTCTATGCCAACTATCCATCCTCTATGCCAACTATCCATTCCCTACACCAACTAACTATCCATCACCTGCGCCAACCCTCCATACCCTGTATCAACCAACTACCCCTCCCTGCACCAACTATCCATCACCTGCGCCAACTACCCCTCCCTGCACCAACTATCCATCACCTGCGCCAACTATCCATCCCCTGCGCCAACTATCCATCCCCTGCGCCAACTATCCATCCCCTACGCCAACTATTCATCCCCTACGCCAACTATCCATCCCCTACGCCAACTTTCCATCACCTGCGCCAACTATCCATCCCCTACGCCAACTATCCATCACCTGCGCCAACTATCCATCCCCTACGCCAACTATCCATCACCTGCGCCAACTATCCATCCCCTACGCCAACTATCCATCCCCTACGCCAACTATCCATCACCTGCGCCAACTATCCATTCCCTGCGCCAATTATCCATCCCCTGCACAATTTACCCATCCCCTACGCCAACTATCCATCCCCTGCACAATTTACCCATCTCCTACGCCAACTATCCATCCCCTGCGCCAACTATCCATTTCCTGCACCAACAACTATCCATCCCCTACGCCAACTATCCATCCCCTGCGCTAACTATCCATCCCCGCGCCAACTATCCATCCCCTGCGCCAACTATCCATCCCCTGTGCCAACTATCCATCCCCTGCACCAAATACCCCTCCTCTGCCCTCTGATACCCTGCACCAACCGACCAACCACCCCTATGCCGGAGATGGCGCTCGGCAGCCAAACTCTTCTCTAGTTCCCCGCGCCATCATCCCTCAAATGAACCACCTCTTTGTCTCTGATGTTACGCTGCTTCCCCCAGTAGATACCCTGATCTGCTACTGATCTGACGCAGGGACAGTGACGTACACCTCTTTCGAGTACCGTGGCACTATTATATACTGCACCAACATCGCGCCCCATTTTATTACCTCTCTGAATTCTTCATTAAACCCTCCATCTGACAGTCAGCCACAGTCCCCAGCAGCAGCACCAGCAGCAGCAACCCCAGCAACGAACTGCCCACTTAGCCAACCCCCGCCCGCCCTCTGACCCAGCCAGACCTATCATTTGACAGTTGTAACTTACCGAATGATTTATACCCCACATAAACACACTGAGTAACGGATCATTAGCTCGGAATAACTTCACTTTCTGCGAAACCGCTTTAAACGGTTTATTCTTCTTCGTAAAAACCGTCGACATTTTCCAGCAGGGAGGGAGTCGAGGACGAGAGAGAGAGAGTAGAGAGGAGTTTCACACGTCCAGCAGAGTCCAAACTAATCCTACCGGCTCCTCTGCTGATCCGGGTTAAAATCCACGCTTAAATCTAATCCTACTAATCCGACGATGCCGCTCATAACAGTATGAATCCGGCGACCGCGTCACGACTGTCCCGTTTCTAATCCGAATAAACTCGAATCGCAGTGAAAATCATGAAAATATCAGAAATGGCGTCAACAACCTGTTTTCCCAGAATTCCTGGAATCCTATTAGTGCCCACCATCGTTGATAGACGGCGGAGCGGTATTCACACGCAATTCAATCCAAATATGATTTTATTCTGCATAGGTCCCCGCACAAATCAAATTCAAATATAAGTTTATTCGACAAAGTATTGCAAAAACTGTTTTGTGTCCGTAAACGTCTTTATCCCCTCTATCATAAAATATACTAAGTGTGCTAGAAATTTCGTAGGTCAAAAACCCTTACTCCCAAACCATGGACTCTAAAACGAAGTCCATGCCCAAACTAAGGAATGCCTATGGAATAAAATAAACCAAAAATCCTGAAGGACAAATAAAAAAGCAGTAAAATTTCCAAAATTATCTTTTTCTTTATTAAATGCCCATTACTCTATATATAAAAAAAGAAAACATGTGCTGTAAATGATACAATAAAATGTTATAATAGGAAATTGCTTTGTAGAAAAGAAAATAACCATTAACAATTTTTGACTAAAATTTTTAATTAATACAATTTTGATGCGGTTACTGGACCAAACTGCAGTCCAGTTACTGGAGTGAACTACAGTAATTCGGTTTCTCACTTGGACTAAGCTACAAAGTCTGGTTACCCACTAAACCGCAGTCCAGTTAACGGACCAAACCACAATCCAGTTACTCGAGTAACACAGTCCACTCTCTAAACAAACTGACTTAAACCAACTGTGAACAGTCCAGTCCATGGAATACTTAACCAATCTGGTTATTCCCTAAAACACTTGCTGACTAAAACACTCACATGGCCAACCAAATTCCTTATACTTGACTAAACCGCAATTCAGTTACTGTATGTTCATTCTCGTTTTAAAGAGCATCCATTTGCGCTCTCAACAATTTGAGAACGTTTTTTCACGAATTCGATTTAACCCTTTCAGTGCATCTACACCGCATTGCGGTGTATACATCGGTGATGGATTTTGCTAGTACACCGCATTGCGGTGTATTGATGTAATTAGTTTTTATCTCTATTGAAAGATGGCAGCACCTGTCACACATAGTGAAATATTATAGCGATGTAGACGTACTATAGCGGTATTCCCGTTATTCAACACACTAGGGTGGAATTATTCAAAATGTTCAAATTATCTCCAGCACTATAGGGTATAAATTAGTCAGCACTGAAAGGGTTAACAATCTGAACAGATGACTTGTCTAGTTTAGTTCAGTTCCCCGTTTAAAATTAGGGTTAAACAATTTCGAACGACCCGACCTTCCTCATGTAAACTCGTTCCCATCGTTTACCGCGACGACGACGACACAAAAAATCGAAAACGTTCCGACGACATCCCTCGTCGAACGGGTTCGTGGCGAAGTGTAAATGTTTCAGGTATCGTATGCGCTCGCGACCGACGAACTCCCACGTGGTGGCGTTGACGGTCATCAGATAGAAATGTCCGAACGCGAGCGGAATCATTATCAAATGCCCGACGACGAGCCAGAATAGATCGAACAGTAAAACGTGATTCGACACGAGCCATTGTCTCCACGTATCTGACGACTGTAACGCGTGCCTGAAATAACAAATAATTTTGTGCTTAAGTTTTGGACTGATTTCATTGAATTATAAAATGACTTGATGACATCATTGCTAAGCTCTACAAATACTGGTATCTGCACAGGGAGGGCAGGAGTTTGCGCTAAGGCAGATTCTCTAGATGCAATCAGGTTTAAATTCTAGTGAGGGAAGAATGTGACAGAGTCTCATGATGTCATCAGGTTCAAATCCCTGCTGAGGGAGGATGTGACTACTAGGGGCAGGGGTTTGTACTGTGACATAGTCTCATGATGTCATCAGGTTCAAATCCCTGCTGAGGGAGGATCTAGGGCAGGGGTTTGTACTGCGACAGAGTCTCATGATGTCATCAGGTTCAAATCTCTGCTGAGGGAGGATGTGTCTACTAGAACAGGGGTTTGTACTGTGACAGAGTCTCATGATGTCATCAGGTTCAAATCTCTGTTGAGGGAGGATGTGTCTACTAGGACAGGGGTTTGTACTGTGATAGAGTCTCATGATGTCATCAGGTTTAAATCCCTGCTGAGGGAGGATGTGTCTACTAGGACAGGGGTTTGTACTGTGATAGAGTCTCACGATGTCATCAGGTTCAAATCTCTGTTGAGGGAGGATGTGTCTACTAGGACAGGGGTTTGTACTGTGACATAGTCTCATGATGTCATCAGGTTCAAATCCCTGCTGAGAACGAATGCACCTACCAGGTAGCAGTAAAACACCAGAACATGAGAACGATCGTCGAGATAAGAAACACAAGGAAATGTTTATGGTTGAATTCTCCGATGCACGCATCAAACCACGGACAATGATGATCAAACTTACGGACGCATCGGCCGCAATCCTCACAGTGACGAGCTCTAAGAGGTTGCTACAATTAAACATTAATACACAATCACAATACTGGCAATGTTACTGTGGCGATAATGGATTTCTAATTCGAGAAAGTGAGGATCCACCAGGTGTCGCTAATGAGCAGTAGGACATCTACAATAGAGGATTTCACTTGTGGCAAGTGATGATCCATCAGGTGTCGCTAGTGAGCATTAGAACTTTAACTACCGCGACAATAAAGGATTCCATTTGAGGCAAGTGTGGATCCACCAGGTGTCGCTAGTTTGCAGTAGGACATCAACTAGGATTCCATTGGCGACAAGTGAGGATCCACCAGGTGTCACTAGTGTGCAATAGGATATCCTTAGCTTCCCTACAAGATTGTTTAATGATTTAATCAATCTCTGCACCCGGTCCCGCAAGTAATAAATTGTTTCACTCAGTACCTGGACCCCACAAAAACCACATTTTCGAAAGACTGTTTTGTTATTTTCAGGATCGATTTGTATATTCAGATCGGAGCAGTTTGAATCATCAAAATTCTTCTGAAAACAAAAACAAAAACAGACAAATATCAATGAATGACTGAAATCTAAATTCTGGAATTCACAAAATTCTAGAATTTTCAGTTCACTTACCTGTTCGTCCAGGGATACGAACCCGGGCCCGATTATATAGGTCATGTGATAGGTTAAAAGCGATACGAACCAGGTGAACGTAAAACACAGAATATTCACCGAACTCTCAGCGTTGTAATACATCGCATAGATTTCTGAAAAATTGAAAAGGTAATTTTGAAGCTTAGGCGTTAGATCCACAACTGCAGTTAACTCTTAAACAAAGGAAGGAAGATTGTGTGTGTTTGTAAAAATTAAAAAATCTTAATCTTTTTTACATGTTTAAATACTCGCGAATGCGAGTGTGCTGGAGTATTTAAATGAATGAAATTTCTTCAATTTCAACAAATAACATGAAGATGAATAATTCGACAAATTCGACTTTTTCATACCAGTTTTAGTGACGATCAAACTCGTCGGTATCGCTATTGTTAAAAACGTATGGAAGCCCCTGACAATCACTTTACAGTAGGGTCTGTAATCTTTAACGACGCCCGCCAAATACGGGTCGAATTTCGACATTTCTTTGTAACTAGAAAAACTCATCTTTCTCAGTTTCCACGGACGCCGCCATTGCCGCAACGACCTTCAGAATGCGGTACAAAAAGGCCGTACATAAACTTAGTCGTACAGAAAAAAAAACTCTTTGATCTTGAAAATATATAATAAATGATGTATTTCCCGTTTAGTATAGGCAATCGTTATCTTTACTGTTCTCAATGCTGATTAAGTTTAAGATGAGTTCAATAAAATTACATTGAATTTGGCAATTGTAGAATGTTGAGCAAAAAATAGATAGAATGTCGAGTGCAATGGGACGAACGTAAAACGCGGATCGGGACTGATTCTCCACGACTGAGTCCGCATTACGTATTTTACCGCTCTTCAATCGAGACAATATTGCAGTTTCGCTGCGATTCGAAGCCGTTTTAAAGATGAATCGAGTCGTGATAGCCGAGGAAAGTCTTCAGGATCAAATCGGCGATATATTGAAATCGGAGAAACAGCAGATCGGTTTACTGATCGGGCAGGTAAGCTCGTCAAACCGGCAAAAATCTAAAAAATCCGTCGGCAAATTCAATACGATTTTATTGTGACGTCAAAATGAAATGTCAAAGCTTAAGTCAAGATATTCGATATCAGGATTCAACCAAAATCAAACCTTAGTTAAGTAACTACAGGGCCCTATTTTTCTTTTTTAAACAAAAAAGGACAAAAATGAGAATTTTGGAAAATCTATGGAGATTTTATTTGTAATGTAACTGTAAGGTTCATCATGAACAAACTGTCGGAGACGGAATTGCTTAAAAGTTAATTAGATTCATATTTGTTGGGCTTGGGGGATCTCAATTTATCAAAATACAACTCTTCGTCCGATTTTCGATATTTGTTCTCTTTATTCAGTTAACAGCCAATAAACATTATGTGGTGTATATGATAAAAACTCCATCGGAAGATGATGAAAACGAGAAGGAAAATGAAGCCGGTACGATGACCGCAAAAGAGAAAGCGAAGAAGAAAAAGAAAAAGCCGTCAGAAGAGGAGACTGAGGAGGTCGGAGCTTTGAAGACGACAAGTGATTCTTGGATTGGTCTGCACGCTAAACAGGTACTATATAACCGCAACAGGTGCATGTCAATTCTAACAGGTGCATGTCAATTCTTACAGGTGCATGTAAATTCTAACAAGAGGTACATGTCAATTTTAACAGGTGCATGTCAATGCCTACAGGTGCATGTCAATTGTAACTGGTGCATGTCAATGCCAACAGGTGCATGTTAATCAGGGTTACTACAGCCCCTCAAATCCCTCAAAAACCCCTCAAATTCCAAAATCCATTTTTGGTAGTACAAAATCTCTCAAATTCTGAGTTTTAGCCCTTGGTCCCTCAAATTCCCCTCAAATTCTGAAATTTTCATCTCTCAGAGAATTTTGTATCACCTATTTCGAAAGGACCTTTCTTCAAACATTATCTCAATGTTCTGATTTCTGGTGTGTTTTTGTTTTCCCCTAGGTGCAGCGTATGTTACCGGGAGGTTTAGACGTGATAGGCGTGTACGCCGCGGCGCCGCAGTCCGTCATGGAGAAAGCTTTAACTCGTCTCAGACAAATCATCTACGCCGTTTATAAAATACTCAATAAAAACTCGTTAATCACCACGACGACAGCAGACGGCTTCTCTAACGAGCGGATTGTATTACAGATCTGTCAAACTACGAGAAAGTATCCTTTTATCATCCCCCTATGACATCATCAAATTACCTACCAGTGTGAATTGATCTATGGACACTTCTAGAAAAGATGTATGCCTCCGTAAATCCCCCTATGACATCATCAAATTGATTTGATATAAAGACCCCCTTGAAGAGGTCTCCCGCCATATTTCCTCTTGTGACTTTAGTTTAAATCCCCTCCTTTGAGTGAATGGCTGCCTTTATAAATCCCCCTATGACATCATCTAGTTCCCCGATACACCTAGTTTAGAGACGCTTCTTTCATTGAATGGCTGCCTCCATAAATCCCACTATGACATCATCAAGTTCCGCATACACCTAGTTAAGAGACCTCTTTTATTGAATGGCTGCCTTCATAAATCCCACTATGATATCATAATAATGATCGATATTTTACTATTAATTGATGATTCTTAACTCGTCGATGATGAAGAGTTTTATGTAAAACGTTCGACGGTGAGAATCGTAACGATTCGCTTCGCGCGTCCGATTTCAAATATCAGACGTCGTTGACCGATCGTTGGTTAACCCTTCACACGCGGGTCGCCGTCGACCATTCGTTCGTTATACCGGTCGAATCGAAATCGGAGAAATTCTTCAATCAATTACAGGTTAGTTTTACCGGTTCGAGATCGAGTGAAAGAAACCGTGTGTTCGTTTTTACGCATATAACCAAAATGGGTGGTTCCTTGATATTCTTAGACTTTGATTTATCTGGTGGCGGGGGCTCCAAGAATATGGCTCCAGGTGGATTTGATATCCTGTTTGAAATTTCATGTATGGTCATATTATTTCCGAGAATAATATCAAAATCATGGTATTTGGAGCCATCCTTGGGTGGATTTGACGTCTGCTACTGAAACATGGTATTTCGTGATGCAAGGTTAAAGAAATTGATACCTTGTTTCTCGTTTCTGCTGGGCTTAAAAGTTGACCCGGCCGGTCGCCTATCTATCCTTTACAATCACGATCAAGTTAACGATAACAGACACAGTTATAGAAATGAACTGTTTACAGCCGATTATGAGAAACTAGATATATCGTTTTTGATTAGCCTGATTTGTTTATTTTGTTTTCGTAGTCCGGTTTGAGTGATTTCAGCGAGAACGTGCAAGCGTCTGTCGGTACGGTCGACGGAATTCTACGAGATTCGAACGAACCGTTATTCGTTCCGAAGCAGACGGAACCGACCGGCGGCGGCGGCGGCAAGAAAAAAGGCGGCAAAAAACAGCAGCAACAAAATGAGAATTTCGACCGCAGTCAATTGTCGTTTAACGTAGATTTATTCCTTCAAATGGTATGTGAAACATTTATTTTCATATTTAAAATTTTAACGAGGTCCCTACGACTCTTTGAAAACTTTTAAACCAAAAATATTTTTCAAGGTCCTTAAATATCCTTGATTTTGAGCAAAATGCCCAAAAGTCCTTAAATATTGAGAAATTGGCAATAAGAAACGTTTTAGACCTAGTTATCGTACACGCAGAGTCTACAGTGATCATTGGGATATGATAGTGATGCAGACACTCATCGAAATTTGAAAATTTCTCCTTGAAATCTCCTTGGAAAAATCCTTGAATTCATGGAATGACTGATCTGTAGGGACCCTTGAATAAGCTGGGTCTAGTCTTGAATCTGAGCCATGACTATGCACTTGGTCCCTGAATTTAAGCTCGCGCAACTGTGGAACTGAAATTGCTGCAGTGTTGCTTTGTTGATCGCACTTTATATTGTTCTGATTGACAGCTAGTCCCGACAGACCCCGCCCCCGTGCAGGATATCGTAAACAGGTTCCACATGCGCGGTACGATGCAAGCGCGCGCGTTTGTGCACAATAAAGCCACAGTCAAAGAAGGTCTTCAGGTACGTCGTATTTTACCTTCTAGCGCCATCTAGAGACAGCAGATGTAGGTTTCTGATTGAAACTTAATCTTCAAGCCTAAGTTGTTCATTTGTCAATTTCTAATACAGTGCAGGATTCCAGAGTCAAAATCAATTTGTCATTTGTTCAGGAGGACTCTTTAGGAGTCAATTTCTAATTCAATCCACTGACTCCGTAGTCAAAAGGAGCCTTTTCATCAATCGATGCAGGACTCTTGAGTCAATTCTTTACTTAATGCAGGACTCCGTAGTCAGTATTAATGCAGGACTCTTGAGTCAATTCTTAACTTAACACAGGACTCCGTAGTCAGTATTAATGCAGGACTCTTGAGTCAATTCTTTACTTAACGCAGGACTCCGTAGTCAGTATTAATGCAGGACTCTTGAGTCAATTCTTTACTTAACGCAGGACTCCGTAGTCAGTATTAATGCAGGACTCTTGAGTCAATTCTTTACTAAACGCAGGACTCTGGAATCAGTCTGAAAATATTCTACAACATGTACCTGGTTTTAATTTCATTTTCTGATTCCATTTTGTTATAGGCGTTGAAGACTGATATAATCCGGGGTATGAAAGCTCGTTGCGATCTGTTGTACGAGGACCTTCTCGACGCTAAGGAAGATGGTAGGAATGATTTTTAATCTTAAACGATATTTCTGTCGAAAATGAGTAGACTTTTTTATCTGTTGAATTACTATTCATAGAAAATAGTAACTTTTAACTATAGATTCCTTAAATGAAGGTATGTAAGATGTGAATGGATTTGGTTTGGTGGTTGAATCAGGATTGTTTGGATCAAAAGGTTTAAATTCCGATAAAACTATTTTATGAGGCAATTTCGTTTCTGTTGTCTGTCCACTCTGTACCTACCCCCGGTAAAAGATATATATATATATATATATTTATATATATATCATGCGACGAATTTCAGATGGCTATTTTGATAAATCCCCCTATGACATCATCAAATTTTTCAGCAGAGGCGGCTTTCCTTTTGGGAAGTGTCTATAGATCAAATAACTAGTAGACACTTTGATGATGTCATAGGGGGATTTATGAAGGCAGACATCGTTTCTAGAAAAGCTGATCCAATCAGTAATAGCTAATTATTGAGGATTAATGGGTCTTCCTAAAATCGCTGGTAGATTATTTAATGATGTCATAGGGTGATTGATCTAATGATTGAAAGTGGCCACGTTTTTGTCTCAACAATCGACGCCATTTGATGTATTTCAGATACGTCGTCGACGGCGATGGAAACTCCGATGCGCGTGTTCACTCACCTGCCAGGGCAGACGTGCGGTTTTTGCGATTATCTGTTCACCGACGAAACGCCGCAGGACGTCATCGACCGGTGTCGCGAGATTCTCGACTTGGATCTCGATCTCGAGAATATCGAAACCAATCTCGAAAAACAGCCAGGTTAGAAGCATACCCCCCGATCCGTCTGCTCAAGAAATGGAGCTTGAATCCTCAATTGCTGCAGTACTTGATGTCCTACTGCTCACTAGCGACACCTGGTGGATACTCACTCGCCACAAGTGGAATCCTCTATTGCTGCAGTAGTTGATGTCCTACTGCACACTAGCGACATTTGGTAGATCCTCACTTATCACAAGTGGAATCCTCTATTGCTGCAGTAGTTCATGTCCTACTGCACACTAGCGATACCTGGTGGATCCTCACTTACCACAAGTGGAATCCTCTATTGCTGCAGTAGTTCATGTCCTACTGCACACTAGCAACACCTGGTGGATCCTCACTTGCCACAGTAGATTTTGGAGTCCTAGATGGTCGTTGGAATTTTTTCTCCCTTCTCATTTTTCAGATATGAATGAATTGGAATCTTCTGAAGATGAAATAGAGGGGAAAAAACAAAACGAAAACCAACCAGCGTCGGATCGAAATTACACAGGTAGGCAGTCAGACGCAGCCTCGACCAGTTTTAACACTCGAGACTCGTTTCCACATTTCTGAGTTTCGATTAGACTCACAGTTAACTATGGGAACTAAGTCCTGAGAAATATGTATGATAATTAGTCATTTATAATCCCGGTTATGAGGGGTATAAAAGCTAAGTTCTTATTTTGGGGTAAATCAATCCCAGTCTTCAAAGAATATATTTTCTAATTCAATGCGTATGTGTATTTCATAGGTTTACTAATAGGTGGCGCCGTTAGTGTGTTAGCGGCCGCGATATCGTATCTCTTCGTCGGACAGGAATCGTAGATTTAAATCTCGAATATGAAATCTATAAGATGTTCGTGTAAATCTCGGTGCTGGTTGTGAATGAAATAATTTGCGGGACCATTTAGCGAAGTCGGAGTGACTTCAAGCGCGAGACTCGAGGATTGATAACGTGGCTATTATAAGATTGTAAGCAAGGCTTCAAGGGGTTGGGCAAGGAATGAACTGTACAAGTGCAGTATTTATCTGACGCCTGGAATCTGAGCCCTTTCAGATATTTGATGCTTTATCACCATTCTTTCAATTTGTGATCGTCGCCACTTCACACATGTGTTCAGTGCTTCATCTGAGACATTTATAATTGAAAATGAACTACAAACACCAGACACTAGACACTTTCTCAGCGCACTTTCATAAACTGATCGTCCACACTTCACATGTGTTCAGTGCTTCACCTGAGACATTTTCAATTGAAAATGAACTACAAACACAAGGCATTAAACATTTTATCAGCACACTTTCAAAAACTGATCGTACGATATTTAATGTCTGGTGTTTGTAGTTCATTTTCAATTGAAAATGAACTACAAACACCAGATATTAGACATTTTATCAGCACACTTTCAAAAACTGATCGTCCATACTTCACATGTGTTCAGTGCTTCACCTGAGACATTTCCAATTGAAAATGAACTACAAACTCCAGACATTAGACATTTTATCAGCACACTTTCAAAAACTGATCGTCCATACTTCACATGTGTTCAGTGCTTCATCTGAGACATTTCTAATTGAAAATGAACTACAAACACCAGATATTTAGACATTTTATCAGCACACTTTCAAAAACTGATCGTCCACACTTCACATGTGTTCAGTGTTTCATCTGAGACATTTCTAATTGAAAATGAACTACAAACACCAGACATTTAGACATTTTATCAGCACACTTTCAAAAACTGATCGTCCACACTTCACATGTGTTCAGTGCTTCACCTGAGACATTTTTAATTGAAAATGAACTACAAACACCAGATATTAGACATTTTATCAGCACACTTTCATAAACTGATCGTCCACACTTCACATGTGTTCAGTGCTTCATCGGAGACATTTCTAATTGAAAATGAACTACAAACACCAGATATTAGACATTTTATCAGCACACTTTCAAAAACTGATCGTCCACACTTCACATGTGTTCAGTGCTTCACCTGAGACATTTTTAATTGAAAATGAACTACAAACACCAGATATTAGACATTTTATCAGCACACTTTCAAAAACTGATCGTCCACACTTCACATGTGTTCAGTGCTTCATCGGAGACATTTCTAATTGAAAATGAACTACAAACATCAGATTTTAGACATTTCATCAGCACAATTTCAAAAACTGATCGTCCACACTTCACATGTGTTCAGTGCTTCATCTGAGACATTTATAATTGAAAATGAACTACAAACACCAGATTTTAGACATTTCATCAGCACAATTTCAAAAACTGATCGTCCATACTTCACATGTGTTCAGTGCTTCATCTGAGATATTTATAATTGAAAATGAACTACAAACATCAGATTTTAGACATTTCATCAGCACAATTTCAAAAACTGATCGTCCATACTTCACATGTGTTCAGTGCTTCATCTGAGACATTTCTAATTGAAATGAACTATAAACACCAGATATTAGACATTTTATCAGCACAATTTCAAAAACTGATCGTCCATACTTCACATGTGTTCAGTGCTTCATCTGAGATATTTATAATTGAAAATGAACTACAAACATCAGATTTTAGACATTTCATCAGCACAATTTCAAAAACTGATCGTCCACACTTCACATGTGTTCAGTGCTTCATCTGAGATATTTCTAATTGAAAATGAACTACAAACACCAGAGATTAGACATTTTATCAGCACACTTTCATAAACTGATCGTCCACACTTCACATGTGTTCAGTGCTTCACCTGAGACATTTCCAATTGAAAATGAACTACAAACACCAGAGATTAGACATTTTATCAGCACACTTTCAAAAACTGATCATCCACACTTCACATGTGTTCAGTGCTTCACCTGAGATATTTCTAATTGAAAATGAACTACAAACACCAGATATTAGACATTTTATCAGCACACTTTCAAAAGCTGATCGTCCATACTTCACATGTGTTCAGTGCTTCATCTGAGACATCTTCAATTGAACTACAAACATCAGACATTACACATTTTATCAGCGCACTTTCCACACTTCACACAGCTGCAATAGTAAATGTCTGCTGAAGGTTTGGCTCCAGGTAACAGATTGATAGCTCTTCCTGTTCTAATGTCTCAATGTTATTGTATTAATATTTAAAGGTCTGTATTATTTTGTGTTCTAAAGTAAATATCGGGGGAAATGATTATAAAGTTTGTTAAAATATGAAGAATTCTATTGATATTTAATTCTTTTACGAATAAAAATAAAGATAATCGTAATCAAAAATGAAAAAAAAAACTTCAGCGTTGCTTTTGCTCCATACTTGCCATGAGCCGCGATCACACGGAGACGATTTGGCCCGGGCCAAATTGGCACGGATCGGGCCAAATTTGGCCCGTGCCTAATTAGAGAGCGCGTTCACACGCAAACCATTCACTCGATACTCAACAATGCTGAAACAAAGCGGAGTGGATCATTTCCGGTGCCAGTTGCAATTCAAACGCAATCAATTTGTCTGGTGCTAAAATTAGGCTTAGACCGCGTCCGACGTTTTTGGTCTGGCCAAATTTTGCCCGGGCCAAAAATGCTCGTGTGAAATTCCCTGAGTAAATCCAAAGAATTTTTCGGTTCAAAATGTGACGATTCATTCATTTTTTATGAAGCGCATATTGATAAAGAAACGTGGTCAATAACATTATCAAAATTCAAGGGTTTTGCAATGTTTGTCAAGTTTTCCCCGATTGTTTCTAGATTTTTCTGAATCCCAGAGTTTTCCCTGATCCTGTCTTAAAAGGTTTTGAGCGTCGGAGAATCTTGCGAATTAGAAAGCAGAATGTGTGAACCCTCCTAAATATCACCAACACAAAAGGTACCGGTAACGGCTTAATTTTTGAAGACTCAAGAAACATTTATTTGTATTCTAGTTTTAGAACGCATTTCTCCGGAGAAATACAATACACAAATTCGACCATGACAAGTCCTTTAAGCTGCAGGACCATTATTAAAATACATTCACACAAATAAGGCAAACGCAAGATTACAATTAACAGTTCAAATCATAAAAAAATTTCTTTCAAACTTCAGTAGATTGTGTTTTCAAGTCAGATCTAATTGAGTCAGAGTTCACCCTCTAACTGTTGATTAGAGTCTACTACATCATCTAACTCAGATATCACTCTCAAGTCTTAAGATCCGACTTGAGCAGAGTCTACTGTACCATCCAACTCAGATATCACTCTCAAATCAAAAGATCTGACTTGAGCGGAGTCTACTGTACCATCCAACTCAGATATCACTCTCAAATCAAAAGATCCCACTTGAGCGGAGTCTACTGTACCATCCAACTCAGATATCACTCTCAAGTCTTAAGATCCGACTTGAGCGGAGACTACCTTACCATCCAACTCAGATATCACTCTCAAGTCAAAAGATCAGACTCTTGAGCGGAGTGTACTGTATCATCCAACTCAGATATCACTCTCAAGTCAAAAGATCAGACTTTAGCGGAGTCTACTGTACCATCCAACTCAGATATCACTCTCAAGTCAAAAGATCAGACTTGAGCGGAGTCTACTGTATCATCCAACTCAGATATCACTCTCAAGTCAAAAGATCAGACTTGAGCGGAGTCTACTGTACCATCCAACTCAGATATCACTCTCAAGTCAAAAGATCCGACTTGAGCGGAGTCTACTCTAAAAAACTTCCAGTTTCACAGTTGTGCATTTAAAATTGAGAAGCCTAGTTGAACCGAGGGCACAACTGGGCAACTGGGGTAATCATTAGAAATTAGTACGTATGATAACATGAGGTAAAAGATTAAATCATTGAAATAGAAATTTGCATATAGTGACATCTCCCTGACATTATAACACAGTAGTAACATATCAGCTACAGTTCGACGACAATCTGTTGCTTTGGACCTCGTAGAATTATTTGGCCGATACTTTCTTTACTGAGAATAGAACGAATAAAGCATAGAGTTATAGAATAGCACATTTTGTGGTTTACAAATCGGAAAATCATTTAATTTTTTCGTATATATATAGTTTTTTTTTTCTCAAACCAACCGACAATTTTCAACGTAAATCATGACTTGCAAGCTATGAAGATCTCGCAGCTATGAGCTATGCCACATTGGTTGACAAACACAGTAAGTGATTTACACGACAGAGCCTCGAAGTTTGTGAATCCCCTGATTACCTTATGTTGTTAGGCTAAAACTAAATGAAAACTTGTTTCTCCTAATCGGCCGGGTCCCTTTTAAGTAAAAATAGCAATAAAATCTGTAATCAATACATTTCTATATAGCTGCCGGGTCTGTTATGGTTAGCTAGATCATCAGTTTTAAAAAAAGTAATGCACGGGGTCGATTGGCGGTCGGCCGGGTCAATTTTTAAACTCGGCAGCAGAAATGAGAGAAACAAGGTATCAATGTTTTTAGCCTAATGTACGTCATATGTGGCAAATCTACAGAACCGGGTTTAGCAAACTAACCATAACATTACTGCAACACCACATTTCTCAAAAGAACAATTTTTCACTGATCTCACATACTGAATGAGAACTGGTCCCGCGCAATGACGCAAGACATATTTCTAGAGATTTTATACCAGTTGACAAAAGCCCTATTTTTTTGCTAATGTGGGAATAATAGTGATAATTGACACACGATTGTGGTAGTCGCTTTGAGCAGAACGAAACAATTTCAGACAGTGGAGATCTTATATGTTTTCATTATGAAGAACATTTCGACTTAAATCCTATTTGAGGTTGAAGTTTGTGGCATAGTTGAAACCGAGAGGATCGAAAGTGGCTCGGAAAATAATACTAACTTAGTTCAATCCTCGAAAAACGCAAAAATAGCAGACACTCGAAAATATCCGTCCGTCTGCTATCCACGAACGTCGAGGGTCGACCGTACTTTGCATAAAGGAAATCTCGTTATTTTAGAAAAAAATTTGCGAAGATTTAATGCATTTTTAGTGTTCAAACTCAGATACATATACCAGTTAAAACAATAACATATATACTGACCCTTCGAGAAAAGATGGCTGAATCCCCCTATGACATCTTCAAATTTTCAGCCATTTCATAGAGTCTGCTATGAATGGCTGAAAAATATGATGACGTCATAGGGGGATTTATAGAAGTAGACATCTTTTCTGAAAGGATCTAACAAGACAACGCCTACTTATTTATTTACATAAATGACCCTTAAAAACCTAAACAATAACCCAGGCAGACATGTTTTATTGGCACATTTTCCTATGGGATTAAATAACAATGGACTATTGATACAATAGCCTGCACCCAGTTACACAGTCAAGACTTCTTAAGTCAAAAGGAGGTCTTAAGACTGGTCTTATGATTTGTTAGATAGGGTATAGAGCTAAAATGAGCTTAGACTGGTCTTAAGTCATTAGATTGGTTATGGAACCAAAAATTTGATTGGCTATAGAACCAAATTGAGGTTAGACTGGCCTTACGTTATTAGATTGGCTGTAGAACCAAAATAGCTTAGACTGGTTTTAAGTTGTTAGATTGGCTATAGAACCAAAATAGCTTAGACTGGTCTTAAATCAAAGCCGTGACTGTGTAACTGTGGTGGTAGAGCTTGAATTGATTTTAAAATTCTATGAAGCGAAAATTTTTTTTCTTTTTAGAATTACCGGGGGTATTCAGATATACCGTACATTCGAAACCATAAAACCCCGATTTCGACTCTAACACAAGTTACGTTTTACCGAAATAATAATCGCGCGATTTGTTCAGGTTTCGAAGGGCGAATAATAACAAACAACGCATAAAATATACAGACATTCGGCTAAATTGGACCTTCGTCAAGAGACGTACGCGATTACTCGTGGTTTCTGTTTCCTGATCGACGACGGGCCGTAGATCGTTTCGGCTCGTTTGAGAAACGCGTTCACCATCGTACGCACGACCTCGTCGAAAAATATATGAGCTACGTTCGAGTGAAGAGCTGAACGAAACTCAAACGCCACCTACAACAAGAGAATATTCGTTGATGTCATCAGGGGATTTATAGAGGCGGACATCTTTTCTGGAAGTGTCCATTGATCGAATCGCCAGTGGGTAATTTGATGATGTCATAGGGGGATTTATGGAGGTGGCCATCTTTTCTGGAAGTGTCCGTTGATTGAATCGCCAGTGGGTAATTTGATGATGTCAAAGGGGGGTTTATGGAGGCGGACATCTTTTCTGGAATTGTGTATAGATTAAATCATTAGTAGACAATATGATGATGTCATAGGGGGATTTATGGAGGCAGACATCTTTCCGAGAAGTATCCATTGATCAAATCACCAGTAGACAATTTGATGATGTCATAGGGGGATTTATAGAGGCAGACATCTTTCTAGAAGTGTCTATAGGTCAAACCACTACATGACGAGGAAGAATTGATGATGTCATAGGGGTTATTTGACGGTAGCCAACTTTTCTAGAAGGGTCAATAGATCGAATCACTAGTAGGCAATTCGATGATGTCATAGGGGGATGTACCGGGCAGTACTTACTGAGAAATCTAATGTACATGTTTGAGGTATATGCGCGAGTCCGGGACTGAATTTCCAAGTCGTCGCCAACAAGTCGAACATCCGACCGTCTTTACAAATAGACTAAAAACAAAAACGAATTTGGAAACAGATGTCAAAAAATTTAGATAAAATCATTTACATAGAAATTAGTTTAAAATTTTGTGATCTAATAGTTAGATAATGTCATCGTTTGGTATATTTCCGGACCTTTTCCACATAAATTGATGATGTCATCGGGGGCATTTACCTTCACTAGATTAGGTCGTTCGGTCGTGACGTTGGCGATGTAGTTCTCCGATAGCGGCGGGAATCCGATGGTCATGTGAGCCTTGCAGCGCCCCCTGGTGTGATCGGTGGTGTACGCCTGTTTACACCACGGTACGAACTCGGTGTAGCTGTCGACGTCTGCCGCTACTCGGTACATCTGTTCCATAGTGTATCTACCGTATAGGAACAAAAGAACAGAAATAATTTATTATTTTTTCCAAATTTTCCACATTCTTATCTAAGAAATATATGGAAAAATCTATTTGGAGAAACCAGGGCGCAGTTTTATAGACTGGTATTAACTTTAACCCAGGGGCTCAATCAATTGAAAATGCATCGAGTTAACCCTAGGTTGAAGTTGATGCCAGTCTATAAACCCGGGCGCAGGGTCTCGTAGACTGAGTATCAAAGTTATCCCTAGAGGTAAATCCTTAACCTGGACCCGGTTTTATAGACTGAGTATCAAAGTTATCTCTAGGGATAAGCCCTTAAACCTGGCCCGGTTTTATAGACCGAGTATCAAAGTTATCCCTTTGGGTAAATCCCTAACCTGAGCCAGGTTTAATAGACTGGGTATCAAATTTACTCCTAGCAGTAAATCCTGAATTTTCCCTGAATTCCAGGTAAATGGCCACCATGTTAAACTTAGATGTGTCATTTTTTACCGCGAAAATTTGACAATTATCTATCATTTACACCTTCTAGGCTACCATACATATACACAGTACTCATTATCACACTTTACACCTTATAGGCTACCATACATACACACAGTACTCATTATCACACTTTACACCTTATAGGCTACCATACATACACACAGTACTCATTATCACTCTTTACAGTTAGCAATAACTTTAATCCATCCATTTCGAGACCGATGTTCGTTTGTTAAACCGTCTCTTAGTGATTGGTCGGCTGGGTATCCGCCTAAAACTCAGGACATCATTGAATAAACAGTTCTTTAGAAAAGAAAACCTATATTTTCAACTCTATAAAACGTATAAAGTAAATTTGAGCAAAAACTTGAAAAAAAATTACTTTAAAAAACAAGTCTTGAAATTAACCCTTTCAGTGCTTCTACACCACGGTGCAGAGTATCAATTTGTATAAATCAGTGATGGACTTTGCTAGTACACGGCACTGCGGTGAATTGATGTAATTGGTAATCAGTTTTTGTCTCTAATGTAAGATGGCAGCACCTGTCAAACATAGTGAAATATTAGTAACTAACTATACACTGCACTGCGGTGTTGGCAGCCAATCGTATGCAGCAATGGGGTGGAATTCTTCAAAATTTTCAATTTATCTCTGGCACTTTCGGTTAAAAATTATTCAATGACAAAACGGTTAAAAAAGTTTTTGTTGGCTCGTCTGAAACGCAGCAACCGTTGTCAAGGTCGCTGTTTTCATTCATTTCGTCGTTGTTTTTGGAGAGATCTTCGATTGGCTCGCAGGGCATGACATCATGCTCCCTCTCCAGGGTCCATACAGGTCTGGAGAAATTTCAAAATTCGAGGAAGCGTCTGCTTCACTTTTATATCCGATTACAGTAGACTCCTCCTAAATTGGTATTGTTTATCTCAGATGCCCTAATTCAATGGTTTTGTAAGCAAATTCTTATCCTTTCATTACCTAAACTTGGTTTCTAATTAGGGAACAAATATCCTGGTCCCAACACAACCAATTTAGGGGGAAGTCTACCGTACAGTTGTACAGGTCTCTCTTTCCCTTTCTTCTTGAGACTTAGGATGGTTAGCCAAGTGCGAACGATCGCCGATCTTCTGCGGCACGAGACCGATCAAAACAACTAAGGCCAAAAGCGCGACGCCGCCGGGAACGAACGCCATTACGTTACGATGATACAGTGGACTAGCGACGCAACACGGATGAAATCGCTGTATCAAAATAACCGCGACGCCGTTCGAAAGTTTATCGGTGAAACTCATCGCCCCGTAGACGAACGCGCTCGTTTCGGTGTCGTCGGCGATGAGATCGGCGGTCAACGACAGCGACGTGATGAGTATCGTCGAACAGCCGCTTCCCAGCAGCACGGCTGCGCCGAATATCTGCCGCTCGAGGTCGTACAACGATATGAAGTAAAACCAAACGCAAGCGCCGCAAATCAACTGCAAACCGATGTAATACGTAACCTGCCGAATAGAAGAACAGAGTCGACATTTTTATCGTCAAAACAGTCCAAACACAGCTTGGAAGCTACAAAAGTTATGATGGATTTTGCTAGTACACCGCACTGCGGTGTATTGATGTTATTAGTAATTAGTTGATATCTCTGATGGCAGTTGACTGAGCACGGTCCGATCTACGGAATATCTGAAAGCATATCTGAAATTTCGCTTGCCCCCTCCAAAAGCTACTGACCCTACCAGGCAGTCCGACTGGTGGCACTATCATCTGTTGTATCGAGTGGGAAATAAGCTTTGTGACATAAAATTGCACTAGCCCGGCGGACAAGTGATAATGATAACCTACTTGCCCTGATGAGAATATACTTGTCCCAGGCAATCGGACAAGTGATTAGATCGTGGAGTGTCGTGGCCTAAAGGTTAAGGCGTTGGCTTCTCAATCGAGATGTCCAGTGTTCGAACCCCGGCTATGCTGTAGTGTCCTTAGGCAAGGCATTAATTCACACTTGCTACCGGCTGACGACGCCTGATCGTGATTTGCTGATCGGTGTTGTATCTCCCCAGGGAGAGTAAGACTGCTATGGAATGGTAACAGAAGCTGGGTAATAATAATCAGGTTTGACAGCGCAGCTGAACTTTGTACACAGGTACATGGAAAGAGGCGCTATACAAATTCGTGTTTATTATTATAATTATTAGATCGCACCCTGCTGAGTGCTTTTAAACGCCATCTGGTGGAATATCTGGTATTGCAGCTCCCCCCCCGATGTTTCAACGGGTATTGATACCTCCATTAATGTGTCACGTACCTTTCTTCCGCAGATTCGATTGACGAGTTTCATGAATATCGACGTCACGAATCCGCTGACGAAAACGACGAGCGGTACGATCGCCATGTACGCTTTATCCAAATCCAACGCGTACAGCAAATACGTCGGTAGGTATACCTGCGAAACGTTGACGACCAGTCGCGTGCACATGTACAACATCGCCACCAGATAGAACTGTTTCAGTTTCAACCAACTCGTCCATGTCATCCGCGTCGTCGTCGGCGCCGTCTGCTCTTTCTCGTCTTCGGATCGCGCGATCATCGATTTCAACTCGACGTTTTTGTTGTCGGCGGCGACGAGACGACGCGGTTCGCGCGTGCCGAAGTGAAATACGCCGCTGAATACGAGTCCCGCGCCGACGACGACGAACGCCAGGTTTCTGAACGTCGGCGCGTCTGCCCGACTCAGAACGCGTTTCATTTCCCCGGTGGCGTCGGTTTCCAACAGTAGCCAAGTGAGCGCGTATACGGCTATGTTACTGATTACTGTAAACGCGTATCTGAAATGAATGAAACTTCGTAATTCCAAGCGAGAGTAATAATAATAATAATAATAATAATTATATTTATTTACAATTCATTCCATAAAATATCTCAACAGACTTTACAAATTCACAAAAACATAAGACAATTGAGAGATATATAAAATATTACCCAATTAAATAGATATTTAATTTCAAATGGTTGCTTCAAGTAAAATCATTTGTAGTTCTGATTAAATAGGTGCAAAGCATTCCAAAGGCGGGGGGGGGCTACCACTGCAAAATATCGAGAGCCATAAAGGGTCGATGCACACGTGTTATATACATGTGCAAGCAGCTTAGGCTAAACAAAATGTTTTACCTTGTTTCTCCGCAGCGGTCGGGTAATTTTTGTAAAATATTTATCAAATTTGTAATCAGTTCATTTCTACAGCTGCTGGATGGTAAAAATTGATCACGATTTTTTAAAAGTAATTTACAGGGTAGATAGGCGGCCGGCCAGGTGAACTTTTAAGCTCAGCACAGCGGAGAAACTAGGTATCAATTCTTTTTTAGTGTAAAATCTGCATTCCTTTCAGGGTTTCAGTTGCTCGTGCCGAAACCCCAGTTTTATATTACTACACGATGTATGTACCGGTATTCTTACGATTTGTTTCATGATATGATTTTTTTCCACCACAAAATTGTCTATGATTAACTAAATATATAAAATAGCTGATAAACAATATGTGGAGGGACACCACGCAAGCTTTAAAGCTGTACACAGCTGCAAGCGCTGATGCGAGGAACCTCTGAGATTCTTCATCATATAAGCAGGGGAGATCACACACCACATTTATGATATTCATACGTTCTAAAACGCTTCTACTTATTTTGTGGCCAGTGTATCGAAAAGTTTCAAGTTCTGGGCTAAAAAATTTCTTTAAAAAAAACAAAACACCCGGGGTCCGGTTTTATAGACTGGTATTAACTTTAACCCACGGGCTAACTCGATTCAAAATGCCAGGGCCCCGTTTTATAGATCGGTATCATCTTTAACCCGGGGGTCAACTCAGATGAAAATGAATTCAGTTAGCCCCTGGGTTGAAGTTAATTCATGTCTATAAAACCGGCGCCTGGAGTTAACCCCCTGGACCCAGTTTCACAGTTGTGAGTTAGAGTTAAAATTAGTTCATTCTCAATGAGTTAACTCAGAGTCAAATCTTAACTCACGACCGTGGAACTGGACCCTGGTTAAATTTGATACCGGTCTATAAAACCGGGCCCCGGGGGTTCTCCGCTAATTCGTCAGACGATCTAATACGCACCTGATCGCGTTCAATTCGACGCGTTCGTCTTCACGCGGAGTCAGGACGGGAATCAGCGACAGATGCGATATTTGAGTCGTCGCCCAACCGAACTGGAATACGACGACGAACGGAGCGTAATAAATAAACCGCGACCAATCGGGCGCGTCGTCGCACGTTATACACCCGTTGAAGATGAACGGGAAACTCGCGGCGACCGACATCGTACCGACGAGATGCCACGTTTTACGTTTCGGATATCCGCACAGTCCGTTACGCGTGCGGTCGGACTCGTAGCCGACGAGCGGCGTGGAAACGGCGTCGGCGATCTGTCCGAGCAGCATGATATATCCGGCCATGTCGCTGGAGAACCGCACGACGTTGTGATAGTAAACGAGTAGATAACTGAACCACATCGACGCGCACAGATCGTTCATCACGTGTCCGACGCCGAACGATAGTTTACGCACGAACGGCAGTTTCTCGACGGTCTCGTCGGCCATCTTGATTCCTCACGACGTCGATCGCGTCCCGGGTGAAATAATCGCGATGATGTGCACTTGAAAAAGAGATCAGTTGCAAATAGAAATATAGTTTTTTTGACTTGTCGAGCTGTTTATTTCATGGCATCTCGAGTATAAGAATGTCTAATATATAAGAGGATAAATATTAGGATATATATTGAGATTTACCCATAACTAATAAATACACGAGAAAGTGCTAGAGATAATTTGAAAATCTTTTTAGATTACACTGCAGTGCAGTGGGTTGGATTTCTATTAGGCCTATTTGATCCGCACTCAGTATCACTTACAGATGCTGTGACAAAAATATTTCAAAAATAAACCTGTAAATAACAAAAAGTAGCACTTTTCAGCACTTATTGATATTTTTGTTAAACTTAAGCACGAATAAGGACCTTAACAAATTTTTTCTTAATGGTAGCACTAGGGTAAGTTGCGCATAGTGCAACTTGCTGCGAACCATGTTTAACTATGATATAATATAATAACCTCAATCACGAGTCTAGTATCTAGCCGTTGTTACCCAAACAAGGGAACCGTAACAAAGACTCGTATTCAGACTACTCAATCTCCTAATGATAGGACAGAGAAATATGAATAACACTGACCATAGCAATAAATATCTGATCCAAACATAGACTAGGTCGGATTAATTTTCATCTAGATATTTACCACGACGATGAATAATAGCTTTTCAAATAGTAGACAGAAGGAAGGTTTTAACACCGGACTGAGATCTTTAACTATAAGGCCTTCACACGCGCAAAAACGACTAAGTTGAACTTACCTTAAAAAAGATCAGTGGAAAATACAGAATATAGTTTCTTATTTCACTGAAGAACTGTTCATTCGATGACGTCCGAGAACGAGCGTGAATTGCCGGACACCGAGCCGCACAATTACCGAGGTACGTATTAACAAACGAACGAAATTCAATGATCGGTCAAATACAAGTCCAACTCTGAATGATCAAACTTGTTATAATGGATTAAAGATATTGCTAATAGTAAAAGCGCCACTAGCTGAAACAATAATGAGTGTTCAACAGACCGTACAATAGACAAGGTGACCAAATTTGGTGGCCGACAATTTAAGGAATAAAGGGGATTAATGCAAAATCATGATATATCATGTGCAATGCAATAAATCTTTAAGATTAATGAACTTTTAATTAGTAATACTTTTTAATATCGCAAGCTGTATTGCATTAAGTCAGTTTTTCTCGAAATCAATTCATTCAAGTATGTTTTTCTCCCCACATCCCCTGCCCTCGCCCCCTCCCCCCCTTAGTGCAGTTACTGGCAATGAAAAAGGTAGTCACATGACATAATAAACAATAAACGTAAAGTAAACATCTTTGAACCTGTTCTACCGATAAAAACTAAAGGTTTCACGAGTACTAAAGAAAAGAATGCTTGGCATCGCGCCAGGGTTTCTATACGCCGCTTACTGATCAGTTGTTGTGGATATAAACCAACTATCGACTAATGACTGAACGCTTGAAATAAGCATAGAACTCAAGAGTTCTATCAAGTAAGGACCCCAATACGGATTTACCTGATTAAATACCGAGGCCCAGATAGCCCAATAAACCAGTAAACCCAGTTATGTATCGCAGGCCTAGTTAACAAACCAATTAGCCCAATGGTTAAGCCCAGTTAGCCTACCAAGGACCAAGCTAGCCAAGTAACATATTTACCATCACTTCAACACACGAAAGCTAGGCCTATACCCAACAGTTTAGGGGGCTGCATTAATTATGGATGCCAAATGCTATTAATTTTAAACATTGAAAATAAATTTCATCTTGGTGTTCTTTGTAAGCAATCACAGAACATTGATATCCACTGATATGTACAGGGGCAGCAGAATTTTGAGTAGGAATCTCTGATTTTTACGAGGGGTGAATATAAAATAGATAGGGTGGCTGCCCTTCAAGAACCTCTGCAATGAACACTGAAGTGAATTGTTTTTTTACCCGAGCAATCGCCTCTCCGAATATTCCTTGCGTTTGTTTCCTTTGAACGGGTTTAAACTGGTTGGAAGATGTAGTTCAGCTCGTTGCTCCCGCAGCAGACGGTTCCTTCCCCCTCCTACCGCTGCTGTTCCTACCAAACTGACGTCGTTCAACGACGCCGTTCTGTTCAGCTGATTCGATACACAAGTCAAACATCTGAAATTAGTGAAAATCCATGAAACTAACTTAACCCTTTCAGTGCGTCTACACCACAGTGCGGTGTATAAATCAGTGAGAGGTTTTGCTAGTACACCGCACTGCTGTTTATTGATGTAATTAGTAATTATCTCTATTGAAAAATGGGAGCACCTCTCTAACATAGTGAAATATTAGTAACTAACGATACACTGCACCGCGGTGTAGACGCACTATAGTGCCATTCCCGTTATTCAACACACTAGGGTGGAATTTTTAGAAAATTTCAAATTATCTCCAGCACCATAGGGTATTAATTAGTCAGCATTGAAAGGGTTAAAAATTGATTTATTATAATCAAAAAAATTTGTCAAATATGAAATGCGAGATTTATGAAATATATTCAATTACGAAATAAACATCGAATTTTCGCAACTGTGAATTATCATTTTGATTTGAAACGTCAATATAGATGATGTAGTGCACATCAACTCACATAGAACCCCTTGAATAGCGCATAATAGGTATCAACGTATATATTAAACATTATTGCAGCAGATTTTACGGCATCAAAAAATTATGAAAAATTTCAGACTTTTTTACAGAATTCATAAAACTGAATTTAAATTCCCACTCTCCTCAGAAAGAAAGAGAAGTCCAGGTTTCCTGATGATGAGATTTTGGATCAAGGAAACGAAAGAAATAATTGCTTAAACAGTGATAACATTTCTACACAGCTTACATAACTTGGCAGTGATATCTAAACGTAGCGGACACAGACTACAAAATTTATACTCTACATTGAATTTCATCTCTTACCTGGAGACATTTCGAGTTTGCGAGTCTTTAAGATTGTTCGCGATACACCTTCCTACTGTCGGGCTGTATTTCGATAAGTTTCGAAAGCTTGCCATTCGTTAAAAATCACTTTTTCTCCAGCGAAAACGAGAAAACTCACAGATTTAGATCCATCGATTTATGTTTACTTCCTGGTTTTCCTGGATATCCTTCGATTCTGACGTCATTGCCAGTGGGAATCCCCTTTTCTGACGTCGGTAGCCAGGAAATTTCTCCCTGACGTCATTTGCTATCCTACGAATGACGTCATTGAACCGGAATCCCCTTTTGAGTAGATGGCGCCAGCTTACGGCAGGTAGCTCAGTTGCCAGAGTCGCCTTCGAATGGTCAATTCCGAACTAATCATCAACAAAATTAGGCCAAGCTCATTTAAACTAGAGAATTTCTATTTTGAAAAGCATCAAATAGCGTTAAAGAATTTTCGAAGATTTTTTCTACTCTTAAATAAAATTCAGTGTGACAATTTGTCGCCTCCAAGTGAGGCCAATTATCCCAGACAAATTTCTTTCTTTCTTGGGAACGTATAACCTGGGACACTTCGTTCTCGGCTATTTGGTTATCCTTCCTCTTAAAGTATCCTCAAATAGCGGTGATTTCAACAGAGATATGTAATCCAGCAAATAATCACTGAACTGAACAATTACTTTTTTATTCTTTCTGACAATTTATTTAGTCAACTATCAGATCTTTCCATCTCGCTTCAATACATATTCTGAGCGGGACCTTCCAATCTCTACGCAAAATCACATTCGGAAGACTAACAGGTAACAAATAGAAACCGGTGATAAATAACTTTCCCTTCTTTCGGCAATAAGTCCAGCTGTTTTTATTTCATTCCGCAATTTTAAACCACAATGCTGTGAATGTATCGAGTTCCCGCCATGCTACGTGTTCTCAGTCGTCAAGGCAACCGGTGGACCGAATTGTTGCATCGTTTGCATCACTAACGTCAACAGATCGAGGAAAGAATTCACTCCAACTCTCAACATGCGGGCTTCAGCCGCGGTGAAATTACTGAAAATGAAAATAAAACACTTTTAATTTGAACTTTTAAAACCCATCGATCCACATTCTACAGTTCTGGACTCAATTTCACAGTTCAGGACTCCTACAGTTCTGGACTCAATTCCACAGTTCAGGACCCAGTTCCACAGTTCAGGACTCCTACAGTTCTGGACTCAATTTCACAGTTCAGGACCCAGGTCCACAGTTCTCCTACAGTTCTGGACTCAATTCCACAGTTCAGGACCCAATTCCACAGTTCAGGACTCCTACAGTTCTGGACTCAGTTCCACAGTTCAGAACCCAGTTCCACAGTTCTCCTACAGTTCTGGGCTCAATTCCACAGTTCAGAACCCAGTTGTACAGTTGTGGGACTCGCTCCACAGTGAACCCAGTTCTACAGTTTTGGATCCAGTTCTTCACTTCAGCAACCACTCAAACAAGCGTCAAATATTCCACAACCGTGGAACCGTCAGATTTCATCCGCACTTATCCACTGTGGAACCAACAGGTGAGTGGTGGGTACTCAAAGATCCGATTCCATTCAAATTTAACTCAAGGTATTATCGTGAAACCGGGTCCATCTAAAATTCATTTCCATCTTAAATTTCCCGCGAAATCTTACATGATTAAGAAATTTCGATCGACAGTTAAAGTTTTACGACAACCTCCTCTTTTCGGTTCCTTGTCGACGCTGAGACTTCCGAACGCGATATCCGCTTCTCGTTCTGTCAGAAACGGAATCCTCAATTCACTAGATATAATCAGCGAGTCAAAGAAAATAGATGATTAAATTTAATCGAATCTTTAGCTTTATCGAACCCTGGGCCCAGTTTCACAAAAAGGTTTAACTCTTAAATCGATTTAATTTCTTCATTAATTCAGTTTATCTTGAATCGATTTAGGCCTTAATCCTTTTTGTGAAACTGGGCCCTGGCTTGTAATCAAGGACTGTCAACGATTTGCATCAATCTCTGGAAACTGCATTTTAGGAAGTTCTGTTCCTTTTTTACCTGAAAAAAAATACTTCTTTTCTCTACAAGTTGATTGCTTATTCATTTGGAATTAATATCCCCCTAAAGATGTCATAATCACAGGGTTGAGCGAAATTATCGATTATCAATTGGTAATTTGGTATAAACTCTAGGACGTTTTCTGTTGATACTTAGCATCACCTCCAGGTAAATATATCGATAATTCATCTGTATTCAATAATTATGATTCAAAAATGGAATCAGAATCGAAGGCTTATTGTTTCTTAACATTTGTGTCTCATATTCAGTCGTTGTCATCGTCGGATTTGTTTGAATTTCAAAAGGATACGCGCTCAAATTTGGAACATCGACTTCCATTATATACAACGATATGGTCAGTTTGCGAGTTCCGAGTTTACTTTCAAACCAACGGTTTCGACTTCAAATTAGGCTCCGTAGTCATATTTTGGCTTCATATCGAAATATTTCGTGTTTCTTTAATTTAGAATGTCAAACATGCCGGGCTTATATGATTTTTCAAAGTTTACGAGTTTATTAAAAACTCGAAAATACTCAGATACTCAGAAACTCCGATGTCGCGTTGATTTTTCAAAATCTCCTGGTCCATACTCTATTTGCTAACTGTTTACAATTAGGTTTATTCAAAAAAATAGTAAACAAATTGTATCAGAGTAATTTTAAAAATGATTCAAGAATTAAATCGAAAACGACGAATTAAGACTTTTGAGAGATCGATGAAAATTGACGTGCCAATTTCGATTTACTGACTTCCGGGTTCGTCTATTTATATTTCGTTCGAGTTTGAGTCAGAGTAATTCAGTAAATTCGGGTTTTTCTGGGAATATATCAGGGTAATTTACACGTCTACCGGACAAAGAAGTTCACCGCGTATACTACTGACTCGTTTTGTAGCGGTTATAGAAGGGTCTAAATCGTCTGAAATCGTCCCCGAAAGTCGAATTGTTACGTCTGGTCTCTCTCTCCTCGAAAATTGGGTCGGATTTAATAATTATCAATTAAGTGTCAATTATTTTCGAGAAGGAATCCAGGATGGGAGTTCTGTTGACGAGACTGTGGAGTTTTTTCACAAATGAAGGTAAGAAAACTTATCTTCATTAACAATCTGAACAGATGACTTGTTTAGTTTAGGCCTAATGTCTATTTATTAATTGATGAGACCTGTTTTTCTTGGATATTTTGCTTACTTTTTGGGGTACATACCTCATTTATGTCTTAACAGAATGCCAAAAATCGCGGACAACAACTGAATATCCGATATTATTCCAGTTCTGTACCGATTAGATGGATTGGCAAAAAGACTCCTTAAGTCCAGTTGAATGAGAGAGAAAATCCTCCATTTTGTCAAATTTCTTGGATTTGAACATTGTTACCATGCCTACGCCACCCTGATTTAGTTGTTGAGACCCCACAAGAAAAATAACTTCATTTCCGTAGGCATGGTGACAATGTAAAAATTCAAGAAATTTGACAAAATGGAGGATTTTCTCTCTCATTCAACTGGACTTAAGGAGTCTTTTTGCCAATCCATCTAATTGGTACAGAACTGGAAATATATCGGATATTCAGTTGTTGTCTGCGATTTTTGGCATTCTGTAAAGACATCAATGAGGTATGTATCCCAAAAAGTAAGCAAAATATCCAAGAAAAATAGGTCTCATCAATTAATAAATAGACATTAGTTCAGTTCCCCGTTTAAAATTAGTGGATGATGCCAATGGAATGTTGCACAGGGGCCTGGAACAAAAAAAGACCAAGATCTCAAATTATGGCTTCTCGCAAAATTGCAGCACAAGCTCATTGATGACATAATTCTTTCTTAATTCGTTCACCAGGGGGCGTTGAATATTGATGTGTTCTGACTATATCCTTATACAATTGACATAGTCAGGATGAATAAAGTTATCTTATCTTATTTTATCCGACTGATTGTAGAGCATTTCAAACCACTCGTCAGGTGGACGTCGTGTCCCAGGGCCCCAAGTTTTGGAAGAAATACAGACAATAGTCTAATAGATTATCGTCTAACTAGTTTCTGGGAAATTGAATGTTTTCTGCTCCCAGATTCTTCCAGACACTCTCTTTAGATTGATTTCATGGTATATTATCATTACTTAAATCGTCAGTTTCGTATTTGTATTTTTCAGAACATAAAGTGATAATTGTTGGTTTGGACAATGCTGGTAAAACTACTATTCTATATCAATTGTAAGTTTGACCAGTAGTAGATCAGTGGACAGCATTATAAACAGCTGGGGCTGGTTGCTCAAAAGTTGGTTAGAGTTAACCAGTGGATAGTTGATATGGTGACAATTGAAATTTCATTGTTACTATGGTATTTAACGGGCGGTTATCTTTAACTAACTTTTGAGCAACTGGCCCCTGCTGTTCTCTAGTACAGGACACTGAAAGTGTGTTTGTGTGTGTGTGTGTGTTAGTGCTCAGGATCAAATATTCGTACATTCTGAAACACATGCAGCTTATCAGTTTCGAATTTGAATTAAGAATGTGTTTACGGTCAAACTCCGGATCACCCTCGACCCGGTTCCGCGGTCGTTTGAGTTTGACTGGGTTCGCACCTAGTCCTGAAAATCCTGGTAAAGTTATGTAAACTAGGCGTTTGAAATGTATAAAAGAGTTGAAATTTGAGAGTTACCGGATAGTGGGCTCTATGGGGTTAGAATATGAGTTATCAGATAGTATAGCCTATGGGCTCTATTGGGTTAGAATATGACTTATCAGATAGTATAGCCTATGGGCTGTATGGGGTTAGAATATGAGTTATCAGATAGTATAGCCTATGGGCTCTATGGGGTTAGAATATGAGTAATCAGATAGTATAGCCTATGGGCTCTATGGGGTTAGAATATGAGTTATCAGATTGTGTGTAGGCTGTAGGGGGTTAAAATGTGCACCCTGATATTTCGATATCTAAATAACAGTAATTGCTCTTTCCTATGTAAATAACCATTAATGGAATTTATAGTTGAGAATGGATTGATATCTCGGCGAATCAGCATTACTACGGTTCGCCATTTGTATCGATTCAGAATGTTTGTTTGTTGATATTTAACTGAATGACACTCGACCAGAGACTCTGTTCCACTCCACTCTACCCCGCACATACAACAACTGTTACCACTTCTCTTCTCTATACCACATATATTTTATTACGAGTCAAATCATTAAACCAGATGTTTCTTTTGTATCAGGAAAATAAAGCCGTATGTAAAATTACCATCAATGATTTTTTTATCGATTTGATGATGTCATAGGGGGATTAATATAGGCTGACATCTCTTTCCGGAAGTGTCTATAGATCGAGTCACTCGTAGACAATTTGATGATGTCATAGGTAGGATTAATGGAAGCAGACATCTTTTCTAGAAGTGTCTATAGATCAAATAACTAGTAGATAATTTGATGATGTCATAGGGGGATTCATGGAGGCAAACAAAGTTTCTATAGATCTATCAAATCACTAGTACGTAGGTAAATTGATGATGTCATAGGGGGGTTTATTGAGGCAGCCATCATTTAGATCAATTGTTCATAGTTAATTTGATGATGTCGTAGAAATATGTGCAGACCGGTTTCACTCTAGCGCCACCTCTTGCTCGTCGATCCTCACTCGCCACTGTTTGATTTCCGTTTTTGTTTTTTCTCTCAGTTTGATGAATGAAGTCGTTCACACGTCCCCGACGATCGGCAGCAACGTGGAAGAGGTCGTGTGGAAGAATATCCACTTTCTGATGTGGGACATCGGCGGACAGGATTCATTACGATCGGCGTGGAATACTTACTACTCTAACGCGCAGGTAGGCTGTTTACGAGATAGAGTACCCCCTCCTATTACTCCACCCCCCCCCCCCCCACGTCGTTGAAAAGAATTTGCGCCAACTATCGCTCGAATCTATTGTTCGGTCGAAATAAGTTTAGCCCCGGTCTAGCCCTAACCCTAAACCCGGTCTTATCTAAAGTCTCTACTGAACGACCAGCCCATAGGAGTTAAGCCGAGCCTTATCTTCAGTCTCAACTGTGGAACCGGACTGTATGAATTAAGCCCAATCTTATCTACTACTGTCGAACTGAGCCATAAAGGGTTTAGTCATACTCTTATCTAAGTCTCAACTGTTCAGTCTTATCTTAAGTCTCTAGCTATAAAACTGGACCAAAATGAGCTTAGCCCAGTCTTATCTTAAGTCTCTAGCTATAAAACTGGACCAAAATTAGCTTAGCCCGGTCTTATCTTAAGCCTCTAACTATAAAACTGGACCAAAATGAGCTTAGCCCGGTCTTATCTTAAGCCTCTAACTATAAAACTGGACCAAAATTAGCTTAGCCCGGTCTTATCTTAAGCCTCTAACTATAAAACTGGACCAAAATGAGCTTAGCTCGGTCTTACCTTAAGCCTCTAACTATAAAATTGGACCAAAATGAGCTTAGCCCGGTCTTACCTTAAGTCTCTAGCTATAAAAGTGGACCAAAAATTAGCTTTAGCCCGGTGTTATCTTAAGTCTCAATTTTCAAAATAAGTGTGCCCTGAATACATACGCGTTATACTTGAAATATTAATCTTTCCTCCAACTGATATTTTGCAGTTTGTGATAATGGTAATCGATAGTACGGATCGCGAGCGTCTACCCATAACTAAAGAAGAATTAACGAATATGTTAGCTAACGAGGTCAGTATCGCCGATGACCACCGCCGCCAGGTGGCGGCGAAATCGCTCGACATTCGATCGTTCGATGTAATCGATTTATCGTCTTTTCGTGCACCGTCCTTTTTCTATTCTAGGAATTGAAGAAAGCTCGCGTTTTGATATTCGCGAATAAACAGGATTTGAAAGGCGCGATGACGGCCAGCGAAATATCGCAACAACTCAGTTTAACGTCGATTAAAGATCACGGTTGGCATATACAAGCGTGCTGCGGCCTGACCGGCGAAGGGTATGTATATATCGCGCGTGCTACCTAGGAATCCGCTCTTAATTTTCAGATTTGAAAATTTCTATCGTCACTCGGTTGGGATTCGAACCTGATGCTATCGCTAGACTCAGTCACAGCATGAAACCCTGCCCGGTTAGACACTGTCTGTAGATACACGCGCAGGTTTGCTGCACAATAACATGCGACACTATCATATCGCCTGTCGTACTGTCGCTGTGGTGTGGGTTTTATGGATCAACTATGCAAATCCCTGGCCAAAATCAAATGTGATTTCTGGTTGGAGGATGTGTCTACTAGGGGCAGGGGTTTGTACTGCGACAGAGTCTCACGATGTCATCAGGTTCAAATCCCTGCTGAGGGAGGATGTGTCTACTAGGGGCAGGGGTTTGTACTGTGACAGAGTCTCATGATGATGTCATCAGGTTCAAATCCCTGCTGAGGGAGGATGTGACTACTAGGGGCAGGGGTTTGTACTGTGACAGAGTCTCATGATGATGTCATCAGGTTCAAATCCCTGCTGAGGGAGGATGTGTCTACTAGGACAGGGGTTTGTACTGCGACAGAGTCTCATGATGTCATCAGGTTCAAATCCCTGCTGAGGGAGGATGTGTCTACTAGGACAGGGGTTTGTACTGTGACAGAGTCTCACGATGTCATCAGGTTCAAATCCCTGTTGAGGGAGGATGTGTCTAATAGGGGCAGGGGTTTGTACTGCGACAGAGTCTCACGATGTCATCAGGTTCAAATCCCTGCTGAGGGAGGATGTGTCTACTAGGGGCAGGGGTTTATACTGTGATAGAGTCTCACGATGTCATCAGGTTCAAATCCCTGCTGAGGGAGGATGTGTCTACTAGGGGCAGGGTGTTATACTGTGACAGGACTGTTTGACTCCCTGATGAAAGAAGATGGTATATTTTAGATGTTTCATCTTATGTTTCTGTTGTTTTTTCTTTCAGACTGTATAAAGGTTTAGAATGGATGGTCAGTCATCTAAGGAGATGATTTTAACTGCAAACTATTTATTTAAAAAAAAACAATTTCCGAGCATTTTAAACGTTTTAAAAAACATTCGAGCGATTTAAAATGACGGTTTAAATCGTGCCAGCCCGTAACGCGTCACCGGACGAACGGAGGGTTACTACGGCGACGTGCTGAAAGAAAATCGATTGCGCTTTTCGATCGGACGGTTGGTATTAATGTGCGGACTCCGCGGTAGCGCGCGGAATGTTAAATCGTCGGATACCGGACTCGAAGATGGATTTATATTTCGATCAAAGACGTTGTTGAACTGTTGCTATTAGATGCTGCTGTTATTTACGGAAATGAAGCGCGCGCTGTCGCCGGTCAGAGTCATCGGAACCCTGAAGTTAGGATCATACTTCGCATTTGCGCAAACGTTTCTAGAATGAGAACTGCATGGCTGTGCTATTTATGGTAGTTTGACGATGGGGTTTATGTAGGCGGCTATCTTTATTGTTAAGGCAGATGGATGATGGGATTGTCTTGAATTAGTGACATCATCATATGTATCGGATATGGCAGCCTCGTTTAGGGTGCTAATCATCACTTGATGATGTCATAAGGGGATTTATACGGAGGCAGCCATCCTTTAATTAAACGGAACATCTGTGGATCGTATTTTCTAGAACGATGTATATCGAGTCGCTAGTCTGAGGTGATTTGACGATGTCGTTTGTCAGCTGAAATTGCTTTAAGAGGGTGTTTGCCAAGGGGGGTGGGTGAAAAAAGGGTATCTAGTCGAATACCCCGGTAGGTGAATTACATCTGGAAATAAGACTTATGATATTCAATAAATCGGTAAAAAGTCTTTGCACTGCCCAATATTCTACAATTCAAGTCGGCTAAGTCTGAATTGCTCATCCTTGTTTTAGTGTGTAATGTTTTGTTCCCGATATTAGTGATATCGCGGAACGAATATTCAAAATTTTGAATTCGTTGCCACTGGGGCTTATAATATTTTCAATCTTCAGTAAGAAAGAGCGACAGGTTTAGGAACTACTGTAGAAATTGTTTTATGTTGCTGTACTTGAACCTTTTTTCATGTAACTGGGTTTCACATGTTGTTATAATATTCAATGGTTTATTTGATTTTGTGCAAAGCCTCTGTATTTTGTTTTCGAGTAACTGTAGTTCACTAAAAAAAAAGTAATGTTGTACCACTGAACGATACAGTAGACTCCTCCTTAATCGGTACTAGTTATCACTGTAAACCACTCAACTCGGTGAAATATTTACAGCAGTCCCAACGCTACCGAGTTCCCTAGTTCTCAACTCGGTGAAATATCTACAACAGTCCCAACGCTACCGAGTTCCCTGATTCTCAACTCGGTGAAATATTTACAGCAGTCCCAACGCTACCGAGTTCCCTGATTCTCAACTCGGTGAAATATTTACAGCAGTCTCAACGCTACCGAGTTCCCTGATTCTCAACTCGGTGAAATATTTACAGCAGTCCCAACGCTACCGAGTTCCCTGATTCTCAACTCGGTGAAATATTTACAGCAGTCTCAACACGCTACCGAGTTCCCTGATTCTCAACTCGGTGAGATATTTACAACAGTCCCAAAGCTACCGAGTTCCCTGATTCTCAACTCGGTGAGATATTTACAACAGTCCCAAAGCTACCGAGTTCCCTGATTCTCAACTCGGTGAGATATTTACAACAGTCCCAAAGCTACCTTGTAAGGCAGAGTCTACTGTATCTCTTAACTTTCTTACCTTATACAGTTGAAACTTATTTTCACAACTTTCATGGGACCAGTGTTTTTTTCGGTGACATTGTAAGGTGATAAGATGTAACGTTCTGACCCCCTCTGATGAAATAACCTTCGAAATTCCATCACCAACAATCGTATACATTTGTAAATAGATATTGTTGTAAGTATATTTTCAGTGACCTCAATCTCTTGTGCAATCTGCACCCGTGCAGTCTACCTATCTTCAGGGACCATCCATTCAGTTTATCGAACAACACATTCAATGCGCGGGATCCAGTTCCACGGTTTCATTATTGCATTGAAATTATTTTCTGACTTCCGGTCCTTTGTTTCCGGGAACTTGATCCTTTTTGATAAGATTTTTATTTTAGATTAGGTTATAGGGGTGAAAATGGCAGGTCATTTCATGTTACGTATTATGACTAAGATTTGTTAATTCACGATGTTTCGACTCTGACTAACAATCATGGAACTGGATTCAGAATTTATCGTACATTTCTATATAAATGCGCACAATCGCTCTGTTTGTGCCATGGATGGTCCTCTATTCACAGCCGGGTCACACACGGTTGTTCTAATAATTCTAGACGATGTTCTGGAAATGTTAGTTAAAGTTGACGAGTCTGTGCCGTGTAGGTTTTTTCGGAAATTAAGATATTTAACTGCAGTATTATTATTGATAACCTGGAGCCCGTTTTATAGGCTGGTCTTAACTTTAACCCATGGGGCTAACTCAATTAATTTTCAACTGGTTTAGCCCCCACGGGTTAAAGTTGTTACCAGTCTATAAAACCGGGTCCAGGAATTTTAATTAGTTGACGAGTGTGAATGGTTGCAGCAGGAAGGTGGCGGAGGGGTTGGGGTTAGCTATATTCCACCTTCCTGTGAATGACCTCTAAAAGAGTTGTTATGTTCTTCCATGATTTTCAACCCCAGGGGCTGATTTTATAGACTGGTATCAACTCAAATAACTGAACTTGTCAACTGAAAATGAAACGAGTTAGTCCTTGGGTTAAAGTTGATACCAGTTAAAAACTCGACCCGACGTGATATATTTATGTTCACTCTACAAGGGTACATAAGCTAGAGTTAAAACTTATCTTGGCCAGTCTTATTCTATGTTTCCACCGTGGAACGAGACCGAAATGAGGTAAGCCTGGCTTATCTGGAATAGAGCCCAGTCGCACGTCATGGCTTAGCATAAGTTGAAATGAAGCCGTAAATCACTGGTCTATACTTGATAGAAATGGGTCAAGACTGGTCTGAAGTTGTTAGATTGGATACAAACAAAATGGTTTCAGACTGGTCTTCAATCTAAGCCCGGACTGCGCGACTGGCTCTGGTTCCTACTTTTCACCCTTAGCTATATCTTCGATGGAAATTTGTCTAGATTGTCTTTGTTCTTAAACGTGAAAATCAGTAACTTTTTTCGATTGAGCCACGACTTGCGTTTAATATGGCATAAGACATGAAGGGAACAGGCCCCTCGGTGAGCCCCGCCTCGCGGAGACTTCCTCGGTGAGCCTACCCGGAGCCTTCCTTGGTGCGAAGTAATGAAGTATGCTGAATATATCGTAAAACTGTTTATTGTAAACTATGGAATTTTGTGCGTTTTACAAATAAAATAAAAAAGTCAATCATGTAAGAAAAAGATTGTGAGTTTATCTTAGGGGATTTAGTAGCTTTTTTCACCATCAGGAATATTTTTTTGGAGCGAAGAAAAACTGATATTTTCCCTGTGACCACTTCTTCAGTCCTGGACTCAGTCCCACTGTCCTGGATTCCACTTCTTTTTTCGGCACCGATTTATCCCATGAATTTCAGTGGTTTAAAATTGGAATTGGAATCACCACAGCGGGGAAGCTACGCATTTATGAGAAATAAAGCTAGAAGTTTTCATCAATAAATGTTTATGTTTTTATTCTTCGATTTCAAAAGGACATACGCGTATTGTTTTTAAAATGTAAGGAGGAGGCTATCCGCATTTCACCCCTAGTAAAACATGTATTTTGTAATTGTAAGGCGGGATCCATGTTTTACAGTATGAATCGTGATTGATACGTAGATGACTGTCTCTAGCGTCCATACGATCACATTTCTTAGCCAAGAGCTTAATGTGACCCCTGGAAGAGTTAAGTTCAACGTGTATTCATCGATCTTCGTTTTAGTAGTGCATACTTTTAGTAACGCCATTACAGTACCGGTCGGTCTACCGAGTAGGCCTAGCTGATATCTTGACCTTGGTGACTTTTGGAGATTTTTCATAGAGCAGCAAAATACTTGATTCTCATCAGTATTTGTGAAAAAAAATTGTCATTGAAGAGGGAGACTGTTTAATATTTTAAACCGGTACCGTATATGATACGAAATATTTCAAAAGCTCTATGATATGAAGACCTGTGTTGGTGTGAATTTTTAACTGAAAAGCTATCGGTCGGTATAGTTTATAAACTATTCTAAAATTTAAGACAAAAAAACCGGCGGCGGCGGCGGCTAAATTCGGAGGGGAGCTGTTGGGAATCAAAGAAATTTATTTTATGGCCTTATCAAAGTTCCGCGATATTGTTCAGCTGGCTACTGGCGCGTGTTCACGCCGGCAGTCGGAACTTGATATAACTCCATTCAACAATAGAGAGACACAATTGCGGTCTTTCAGAGTTGTTGATATCATTCAAACGCGCTATTGATCACTATTGGAATACGTCACCGGCTGACCACGGTATGTACAAGCATACAGGCGATCATGCATTCACCTCTGCACACTCACACTGTGAACATGCTACCGTGGATTCTCCTGGCGATCTTCGCTGCGCTCCCGCTCCTGCTCCTGTTCCTGCTTCCTGAGGAACGACGTCTTTATGTTTTATGTGTTACTGTTCGTCTCCGTACTGTCCTGTACTGTTCCGTGTTTATTAATCCGTTCTATTTTTCAGGGTCTAATCCGTTTTATTTTTCAGGGCCGATTTCTCTGTCGAATTTCAACGTTTGCTGGAACAAAACTAATGTCCGAAAGCGTCGGCTCTCCTTTGCCGGTCACGTGACGAGGATGTCAGACAAAGAGTCGGTCAGGAAATGGCTGCCCTCTACACGCCCTCATACGGAACACGAAAACCAGGATGACGAGGCCTCACTGCCCCCACCTATCTACAAAGTGTGCTGAGTGATGTCAATGACGGGCATATCTGCGGGATTGCGCGGGATACAAATGGAGCGGTTATACTGGATTGTCACGCTACTAGCATTCATTGTGTCCTTGTGACCACCCGGATGAGGGATGATTCTACTGTCACGCTCTTTGTTTCTGGTATTCTGAGTCGGCTGAGGGATGATTCTACTGTCACGCTCTTTGATTTCTAGTTTGAGTGCTAGTTTTCATTGTGTCCTTGTGACAACCCCGGTCAGTGGATGAAGTCTCTCGTCGGCTTGTGAGTGCTAGTTTCATTGTGTCCTTGTGACAACCTCGGTCAGTGGATGAAGTCTCTTGTCACGCTTTTGGGTGCTAGTTGAGATCCTGAATCTCAACCCGGTCAAGCTGGTTGTACTGCGCTATTTGTGTTTCGTGCAATTTTACAGGTGTGTCAGTTACTGACGTCGCCCAGTACATCCTGCAGTTAGATGGGGAATGTGAGGCGTCGTCATCCTGGTTTTCGCGTTCTGTGTGAGGGTGTGTAGAGGGCAGTATATTCCTGGCTGGCTCATTGTCTGGGGTTCTCGGCATGTGACCGGCGACGGAGAGCTGAAAAGCTTTCGAACATTAGTTTTGTTCCGTACCAGGTTTTCATCGCTCTTCTCTTTTTTTTTCATTTCAGGACTCCCAAGAAGTTGAAGAAGATGATGCTAGGAGACGACTACAGAAGATGCCAAAAAAATACTGAACTCGGCAATCTTGAAAGTTAAGTTGATACCCACGTAAATTAGGATTAATGATGAAAAAATGTGTGACTACAAAATGTTTTTCTTTTACTCAATTTCAGCTTCGACGAAACCCAAGAAGACAAAGAAGTACTTCGATTTCGAAAAAAAATGATGTAAAATCGACCGACGATCACACAACTATATCTGTACTTCGATTCCCACCTGTTTTGCTCCTGGCAGGCACCAACTCAAAAAGTCAAACGAGAGCTCATCAACTAAGATCTGCCGATTAGAGAACAGTGCACAGAAGGGGCCAATTTGGATGAAACTCAACCAACCAACTTAGGAGATCCTCCAATAATAAACCCAGCCATCATAAAAGGTAATTTGATATTTGATACGAACGTAGAACTTTTTAACCGATATTGAACCCAGCAAACTTGAAATGTAAGTTGATTTTTGGCGAACCGTAGGTTTGCCTATGCAAATGGTCTGGAGAAGCAGTTTTCATTGAAAATGAATAGAGTACCGGTGTGTCAACAAGGCACAAACATTGGCTGTTGAACCAATAGTGTTGATTTTTGGTGTCATGGTTTGGCTTATAATGAGTTCTCAAGCCCACAAAAATTTCATAGTGATCAAGTTATTTTTAGGGGACTTATTCTTGAAAAACACGTAAAAACCTGCTTTTTAGCACTAAGTAATGGTTCGTTTTCATATATGAGAATTTGCATACTTGGAATTGAAATATATAAAAGTTCAATCCTTCCTGGAAGTGTCGCCGTTTTTTTTGCGACTCATCTCGATGTATTTTTCGACCTACGGGTCCTCCTTCACAGCCTTTACCGGTCCACATGGCTGAACTTTTATCTTCACTTAGTCTTAAACAGTGATGAACTAGTCATACTACTGCAATTAATTATTGGGGTTTAAATCAGCAATTGACGTCAATGAATTTTACTTTGTGAAAAACAGGGTGGCTTGTAATTTGAAATGACACGTAAATTATGATAAATCTGTCTGAAATGTTTTGCTTTCTTCACTTTGTTTCAGCCAAACTACATCTCGGAAAAATTGACCTGAAGAAGACACTCACAATAGATGAATACTGATCGACCCATTTGCTGATGAAAACTGCAGAAGCCCAAATGAGAAGTTGAGGAGCCAGCAATCTCCGCACTACTTTATTGAAGCTCTGTGGCCGGTAGTAAATTGAAATATAGCTAGGCAATGATTGCTTGAATATTTACAATATTAGACGAAATGATTGACTGAGGTCCCTTAAAATATTCTTTGTTCTGATAATTAGAATGTAGATTGGTCAGTTATTGATTAAAAGATTTTGCAAGTATGTACATAAGGTAAATTCAATATCTTATGTGACATTTGTAATTTTTCGAATGTACCGTAGATATTTCAGGCCTCATATGACTATTGTCAACTGACAATCAAGATATAGATAAGACAATTTACTAATTAACCAATCGCTTAGATATAAGCAATCATTCAATATCTTATAATGTTTGATGAAAAATTCTTCTGGTGTAGATATTTTAGGGCCCCCATATACATTAAGGCTGGCTTTACTTGTAAAGATATATATATATAAATTAAACTTTATCGTCAGTTAATAAATTTTTTTACAAATAATATATTGATACATATATCATTTATGTCATTTATAAACATTCAGGCACTTTACAGTATATATTATATGCTGCTTTACCCATTGCATTAATGAATTTCTGGGGGAAAGATGTATAAAATAGTGTCTAGGGCTCTATCGAGATCTGGTGTAATATATATGGGGAAAACTATGGACTGCGTGTCTTTTAGAAACTGTGATTAGGTCTCAGCACTTTGACAAATCTAGAATAAAGCAAAGCTTTAATTGATTCAAATCATTCCCGAAAGCCATACTCTGTGCCTTGTTTTGCGCTCTGATTTTTGTTTAACTGACAATTATCATATATAGCTAGGAAAAATTGCTCATTAACCAATGGCTTAGATCCACAATAAAGATGAATTCATTATTTCTAAGATCAAAAACTATTTATCCGGTATGTAATACAGGTCCATAATATAAATGTCGTAAAACTGAAAATTTAAATATAGCTGATATATGTATGAGCACATCTGAATCAGTCTCATCGACTGATCAGTATTTACATCTCCAACTGCCGTGCTTATGGCAACTGGTCATGGTCTTCGAAATTGCCAAAATTTACCTAAACCTAACTGATTCATCTAAAGGTCATACTGTGTGTCAAGTTACGCATAATAGATATTGTTTAACTGACAATTAGAATCAAAGGTGAATAACTCATTAATGTATTACTATAAGATATCTACGATTAAGGTAAATTCAATATGTTATGTGAAATTGTTTTTAATTCAGGTCCATGGACATTTAAAATGTAGCTGATACATGTGTATCTGAGCGCATTTATTTATCGGTATCTAAGTGAACCTAGTGTGTCTTCATACAGCTGTATTAGTTTTGATACATATTGCCAAAATCATTTCACGCAGATTTACTTCCGATCGAAGGGAGATAAAACAAATCTGTACGTGCACAAATACATTCCTGAATTTGGAAGGGGGAATATTTCAATTTCACTGTGTATGTCAGATTGAGAGCCTTATTCTGACAGGATATCCTAAACTTAGGTCTTATTCCTCTTGCTAATAGCTCTCTTTTACTAACCCCTCTCCTTCAAACTATTTTCTAGCATCATGTCTTGCACCGCACCTGGGAGGTCCGGTCATAACAAGGTCTTTCGGTCCTTATACACAGTGTACTACTATAAAAGGGAAATAAAGATTATATAGCAATTCGGCTAAGGGAGTTTCTAATTTACTATTAGAATTGTACTTTTATCTTAAGTTTTGATGAATTTGAATAGTGATGAATTCACCACATCTGAAATTCTACTCATGTAGATTTTCAGGCTCCATGTTAATGTTATTCAACTGACAATTAAGATATAGCTAGTATGATTACTAATTAATGGATCACTTAGATATCTAGAAGATTAATTAAAATCAATTCAATATAATGAATATTAGTGAAAATTATTAAAAAAATAGCGCAGTGGATGAGACGACTATATCGTGCAATATTGTCTGCGTCTAACTGGGCCACTTGTGTGTGCGATCTGTTGAATCAGTTAGGTTTTGGGGAATTCTGGATTCGTCAAACTAGATATCAAAAGCTCTGATGCCAAATTAGCAGTTTGAAATAGTGGTCAATCTAAATTTGTACCGGATCGGAAATTCTTCTAGTGTAGAAATTTCAAGCCCCGTATAAAATATTGTCAGAGACAATTTTAATTATAGCTTGGACATTAATTGATTGATTAGGTATCTAAGATGAAGTTTAATTCAGCACTTTTCTATAAGGTGCTCAAATCTTAACCATAGGGGTTGATAAGACAACTTACTGTATAATTTTATATGGGTTGATATCTAAAGAATAGGGTTTGTGTCTTGTGCAAAGGATTTATTGAATCTGTTAAGGCTTTGCAGAATTCTGGATTTGTCAAGGTGTGGGAATGATTCAAGGTTTCTTAAATCTGTAGAACCACGTTGCGTGTAGGATCAGTGTGCTCTTCAGTTGTATTATCATAATTATCGGATCATTGTTTATATTAGGAGCAATATTTAGAATTATTGGAATGGATTAGAATACCATTCACTGGGTCCAAATATCAACATCTATGGGTAGAAAACATCTCTTAAAATTAATTAATTGACGATGAAGTTAATTTGATAATACGAATATGGTTTAGCCGACAATCGGAATGTATTTAGGGCAATGTTACTAGCAGGTTTACACCGTATGATGGGCCTGGGTTTCAATAAAAGCCTACTCGCCACTGGGTGTTTAACACCCAAGAAAGAGACACATCAAGAATTTCTGAAGATAGAAGGGAAAAAACAGTACAAAAACGATTTGATAAGATTGATTATGCATAACTCTGGTATTCCTTAAGATGACTATAGATGCTTTAGTCATGTTAGAAATGTTGTTAAACTATAATAATCAACCATTGCTTAGATATCTGGAATATAGATGAATAACAATATGAGTTGAATTTCATATAAATATCATTTAATAATTGACTATTATCAAAATCTATGTATCGGTCCACATTGCTGATCTTATATATGAATTGACACGTTAATTATGATCAGTGATATTCGATTAAGGATATTCTGCTCACAAGATTCTGCTCTTTTTTTAGCTAAACTACTGATCAACTGGTGATAAAATATACTAAATGGTCTTCAACATTGTATCCAAAATCTCGATGTGTTAAATTAGGCAGAAAGAGGTTAGCCTTATAATATAGATATCCAAAATCGCAGATGTATTATAATAGGTGGAAAAAGGTAAACCTTGTAATATAGATAGCCAAGATCACTGATTTATTAAGATAGGCAGAAAAGTTAACCTTGTAATATAGATAGCAAAAATCACTGATGTATTAAGATAGGCAGAAAAGTTAACCTTGTAATATAGATATCCAAAATCACAGATGTATTAAAATAGGTGGAAAAAAGGTAAACCTCGTAATATAGATAGCCAAGATCACTGATTTATTAAGATAGGCAGAAAAGTTAACCTTGTAATATAGATAGCAAAAATCACTGATGTATTAAGATAGGCAGAAAAGTTAACCTTGTAATATAGATATCCAAAATCACTGATGTATTAAAATAGGTGGAAAAAAGGTAAACCTTGTAATATAGATATCCAAAATCTCGATGTATTAAAATAGGCAGTCAACTTAATTGACCCCAATCAGTCGCTTGCCAGAAGATTATATGAATGAACCGGAACCGAATTTCCAAATTATATACTTCAATTTAGAAAAAAAAATTATGTAAACTCGACCGCCGATCACGCAACTATATCTGTACTTTCCTGCATGTGTGGTGGATTTGTAAGGGACACCAATTCAAATCAATCAAACTAAATCTACCAGTCTATTATGCATGGTTATGAGATAATCAAAGCTTTCTCAAACCTCAGTGGTCAGGCTCTGTCTGACAAACATCTTGACTTAATATGCTCTCTTCCCATTGTCATTTCACTAGCCAGAACTCTGGTGGTGAGAAGTCTGGTGATAGCACCATCCAGAATCCGACTCCGGGACTGAGTCCGATGACACCCGTGGACGTTCCAACAACATCATTACCTAGTCAACACGCGAGACAAACAACTTGGAGGATGAAGACATCAACATATACCCGAGAAAAACTACAATAAACTTTCGGACTATTTATACGGAAAAAACGACCCAACAAAATTATGTAAACTCGACCGCCGATCACACGACTATATCTGTACTTCGATTTCAAAAAAAGACCAAGGAAATGTTTAGACAAAATTCTTCAACCTTGTAAACTTTCGGACTACATGAAAAAAAAATACCAAAGAAATGTATAACTTAGACGAAATTATCTTATTGTAAACTTTCGGACTACATGAAAAAAAAAATACCAAAGAAATGTATAACTTAGACGAAATTATGTTATTGTAAACTTTAGGACTACATGAAAAAAAAAATACCAAAGAAATGTATAACTTAGACAAAATTATCGTATTGTAAACTTTCGGACTACTTGAAAAAAAAATACCAAAGAAATGTATAACTTAGACGAAATTATCTTATTGTAAACTTTCGGACTACATGAAAAAAAAATACCAAAGAAATGTATAACTTAGACGAAATTATCTTATTGTAAACTTTCGGACTACATGAAAAAAAAAATACCAAAGAAATGTATAACTTAGACGAAATTATGTTATTGTAAACTTTAGGACTACATGAAAAAAAAAATACCAAAGAAATGTATAACTTAGACAAAATTATCGTATTGTAAACTTTAGGACTACATGAAAAAAAAAATACCAAAGAAATGTATAACTTAGACAAAATTATCGTATTGTAAACTTTCGGACTACATGAAAAAAAAATACCAAAGAAATGTATAACTTAGACGAAATTATCTTATTGTAAACTTTCGGACTACATGAAAAAAAAATACCAAAGAAATGTATAACTTAGACGAAATTATCTTATTGTAAACTTTCGGACTACATGAAAAAAAAGATACCAAAGAAATGTATAACTTAGACGAAATTATCTTATTGTAAACTTTCGGACTACATGAAAAAAAAGATACCAAAGAAATGTATAACTTAGACAAAATTATCTTATTGTTAACTTTCGGACTACATGAAAAAAAATACCAAAGAAATGTATTATAAAAATGTATAACTTAAGGTCAACCAACTTAGATGATCATCTCCGATAACGAACCCAGCAATCATGAAAGGTAACTTGATATATGTGGAATTATTTCGATTTATTCTAAATGTAATGTTTGTGATAACAGGACATCATCTTTTTATGATTGCAGCTAAGTTTCAACTATCAGAAAAAGCCCAGCTGGAGATCAACTACTCGTCCAAAATCTACAAACTGGAACTGTGCACAGAAAAGGCCAGAACTGAACCCAGCAATCTTTATTACCGGTATATATAGATTTCAGGCCTCATATGAATATCATTTAATAAGTGACTATCATCAAAATCTATTTACCGGTCCACATGGCTGATCTTTTATCTTTACTAGTTTTAAACAGTGATGAACTAGTCCTACTACTGCAATTGATTATTGGGGTTTAATTCGGCAATTGACGTCAATGAATTTTGCTTTGTAAAAAACATTGTTGCTTGTTATTTGAAATGACATGTAAATTATGATAGATCTGTCTGAAATGTTTTGCTTTCTTCACTTTGTTTCAGCTAAACTACATCTCAGATAATGGTCTGAAGGATTACTGATTGACCCATTTGCTGATGAAAACTGCAGAAGCCCAGGTGATAAGTTGAGGAGCCAGCGACGGATTAATCACTCAACGATGGATTCTTCTACAATCGATGATTTCTATAAAACTTTTATCAGGTGCAGCAAAGACAATAGTGAATCTTATAAACACTGATTCGAGCAGCAAAACTAATGGATTATCTCATAAACACTGATTCAGGATAAACAATGTTTTAAAAGCAGCAAAGACAATAGTGTATCTTATTAGGAGCAGCATAGATAATAGAACATCTTATAAACACTGAGATCCAGGAGCGGTGAAGACAATCGCGGATTTCTGTAGTAAAGTATTGATTTTTACTTATCACCTTTTTCAAACCAGTCTGATGGATAATATAGTGTTTTCGAGGAAACTATTTTATGATTTGTTATGCAATGTGAGAGTCTAATAAAAGCTAAGCTCCATTAATTCAAGATATTGGTCTTCGATCCTAAGTTGATAGATAAGTCTAGTTAGGTTAGTCACTAGGTGTAAATGTTGGCGTCGAGCGCCTAGTTTGGACTCGTAGGTCTGTTCGAGTTAACGCCTAAACTGAGATATAGTTTCAACTTGATATTGTGAGTTTAATCTTCGAACTTACCATAGTTAAACATAGTCAACTGTGGCTATTTGTCTGTATAGATATCACGTAGTTAGGAAACATAGAACATAGCGTTAGACCAGTGTTGACGTACAAATATCAAGTATTTGCTGAATTGTAGATGTACTAATTTGATGGCATTGATATTTTCGGAAGGCCCATGTAACCAATTTGACAAATGAATCGTAGATGTCGATTTTCACATCGACCTTTAAGCCTCCATCAATCTGTTTGATGATCATAGCTACGTATTTGAAAAAAAGCTTTATTTGAAGGGAGACCATTATTTACATTTGAGAGGTTTAGCTAGGATTAACAAGGCATAAAGTTATAGCTAGGACTAATTTTGAACGTTTTAACATCGTTTATAGCTGTTTGAACTTCTTTTATTGTATATCACGAGATGGCTCTCGTGAATAATCACTTTAGCTTCAAATCGGGTGTATAATGATTATTAAGGAGTGGCAGTGAATCAGTAGCGCTTTTTTAGAAAGGGCCCAGAACTTTACAGTGAAAAAATGCCTGCAGTTGTAAATAGAGAAGTTTAAATGATACATAATACAAAATACAAGTTCATAAATTGATAACAAAATAAATAAGAAAAAACCAATAAATAATGAATAGTAAATAATACAAAATACAAGCACATGAATAAATAGATAATATAAAAAAATAGATTAAAAATAATAAACAACAATACAAACAAACAACAAATTAATATTCTATTTACATGAAAAGGCATTTTTTCAAATATTTATCAACAAGGTTCTTCATTTATCGAACAACCTTCCCTAAGTATAGCGAAAACCCGAGATCTTTTCTGTTGTTATTCAAAGCATTCTATCGGACTCAGTTATTGTAATGAACAAAACAAATAACCATAAACCTTAACTAAATCGAACACACTTAAAAAAATAACTGATATGATAGAATGCTTTGAATAACTGTGATGAAAGATCGGCCCTCCTTTGAACTAGCCGCGCTCAATCACTGCTGTGACTGTTGATTGTTATACTGGGGTAGACTAACTATCTAAAATCTGGTTAATACATTTTGCTTTTTAGAACGAATGTAAAACAGCTATAAACTTAAGTTATTGACGTCATTGATCCGTTACCGATTGTATAATTATGTTGATGTTTTCGAAGCTGCCAGAAAAAACGTCACAATACTTAGTAGTGTTTAATGTCAAGGTGTTTGGACATCTTTAAGACAAGGCAAAGTGGGCAAAATTCTAGTTTTCTAGTGAAAGTAATGATTAGTTGATACTATGATTTCCAGAGTGAATCTGTATGTCTCATCTCTAGTTTTAATGCTTTTATGTCGGAGACTGTTATTGTAACACATAACGCATGTTTGGAAATTAGGAACTTGCATCACGATTCCTCGATTAAGATATTATTGTTGTGTGAATAAAACGATGTACATTTTCATCATTCGTGTCGAAACTTTTCAGTTGTTAAGCTTTATAGCAACAATTCCACTGTGGTGCTTTTCAGTGGTTCATAAGATACTGATTTAATTAAGGCCTTGTCTAAAATAGCAGGAGCATAGAATAGAAGGAGCAGTTTCTTGAGGATACAGTGCTAATTGGTCAATTGTCCTAGCTTTGTTTTGATTATCGGTTTAACCACGTCTGTGTGGGGCCTGTCATATCTGGACAAGAAGAATTTATGATCTTTATATTGAGTTGTATTTATATCTACTATCCAAGTTGAATAATACAATTAAGAAGTTACCGAATACCGCAGCTTCGCCAATCAAACCATATTTATATGAAAATACTTGATTTATCTTAAATTGTCACAAAGAAAAACCTTTATGATAGTTTGCAGGGTTTGATCTAATGAATAAATGCCACTTGACATTGGGGCAAGCATATGTAATATCACTTGCCCCCTCAAAAATCAACTTGCCGAGCAGTCCAATTGTGACCCAAATCATCCCTTGCATTGAGTGGGATAAAAGGTTTGAGATATAGAATTACTCAAGCCCGGTGGACGAGTGATAATGATAACCTACATGCCCTAATGAAAATATACTTGTCCCGGGCAATTGGACTAGTGCTTAGATCAGATCCTGCTTTGTTTCAAATGTAACATTTGTGAAATAAGCTAGTTGATAATGTTTGAAGAAATCTCTTAAAAACGAGGAAAATTTGGCAATGTTTTTAGTTTACTTGTAATAATTAAGATTAATTAGTTAACCTTAAGCTTTCCAGAGTGAGTGAATTTGTAGGTTTAATGTTTTTATTTTGAACTGTTTTTAAATAACTCATTTAGCGGGTATAATTGTTGTGTAAGAATAAAACGACAAACATGTTTGTCATTCATATAAAAACTTTTCTTCTGTGTGTATTGCAACTATATGTATTTTCACTGTGCTGCTTATCAATGGTTCATAAAATACTATTTTCATTAAGGCCCTTATATGGATCAAAGTTTACAATTCTTTGTGAATTTTACTCATTTTCCTATTGATGCAAATTGTATAAATCAGCTGTAGTGGAAATGTATCGTAGATAAAGACTTCGAAATTCCTTACATGTAACTTTTATGGTTTTAAGTTAGTACAATTTCATATAGGGTAATAGTACTATCAAAATCTGAGAAAATAAGCTAAAAGTTAATAATATATGTGATGATATGTTAATGATATGTGAAAATAAAATGATGTAAAAAATGTATATCAGATCGATTACTTAATCCTACGCTTTCCAGAGTATTTGGCCAGGTTTATCTCTGGTTTTAGTGCGGGGAGCCATGGACAATTGAGTCCATGGTTGGGCCATAGACTTTTTTTAGTCTATGGTTGGACCATGGCGTATAAACTCTCGTTTATAGTTTATACGCCTATAGTGGTTGGACTAGTTGTTTTTTAAAGTCCACGTGTTTGAGGAGCTTGCATTATAATTCCTCGAGCACTCCTGGCATTTTGTATAATTGTTGTATGAGAATAAATATGATTGATTTGTCCTTCGTTTAGTTAAGTTTGATATAGCAAATCCTGGATTGAGGCCTATCGTTTAACTACAGATAAACTGATTTAATGAAGAAATTAAATCGATTTAAGAGTTAAACCTGAAACTCCTGTGTTTTATTCTCGCAATCTACTTCTTTTTTTTCAACCAAAAAAATAATCCCACCAACTGGTCTGTCGACAAGCTTAGATGCGATTATATCAATAGCACAAAACCATACGTTCCGACACTGCACATTTACACTTGGCCCGTTGACGGTTGTTGACGCTCAACTCGCAACAACAGGGGCTCGTCACGATAGCTGGGGGTCCAAAATCAAAGATTTGACCCAGTATCCTTGGTACCACCTATAAAAAAGACCCCCGCTATCGTGACGAGCCCCTGTGCTCGCAACTGGCAATGTCGTTTCAGGGCTTCCATACTATACGCAATAAAAAAAATTTGTATTCGAATTTATCTACCGTACCGCCATCTATCGTATAGAAAAAGAACCAATTGTGAAGCACTGCGCTGCTACATACACGAATCCAGTACAGAAATTCGCTGCAGGCAGCCAGTTTCTACTGCCGTTTAGGATTTCACCAGGTTTTCGACGAAAGACCGCAGTCATAAAAAATCTTCTTCATAATAAACAACCAGGGCCCATAAACATAGGGCTGACTGCACGTTAGTACGGGACTTAGTTTGTGTTACGAGCGTGAATAGACTCAATTGACCTGGCGTATAGTGAATTCCCTCAGTACCCACCCACGATCATTCGACTGTGACCATGTGAAATCTGAGCCCACAAATCGCGTCAATGTATTACGACATAGGCTACTGAATGAAACATAATGTGATTCATACCTTACACAGCCAAATCTCCAATCGTTAACCACAAATTGCAAACCAACCCGTGTGAACAGTTGTTCCGGGCCAAAAATGCTTGTGTGATTGCGGCTATTGAAGAACTTGAAATGAAAAACATAATTTTAGTTTTTTGATCATCGATCAAAATTATGTTCTATCAATTCTCACAAATTACATGATGTGGAATCGGTAGTTTATCCAGTTCTGCGTGGTCCGAAGTTGTATTTTGGAGGTTTAGCTACATGGTAGTCGAATCTAATACGACGGCGAGCGAGATCATGAGCGAGTTCTTCTTCGCTTGAATCATCAATCGCGTCTTTAGCGTTCACCAACGACCACAAACAGATCACTAACAGCATGAACGGAAGTAAACTTCTCAACATTTTCATCAGCGTTGACGCTACAAATTGAAAATTTATGTTTTAATATTATCATCGTTATAATTATCTAACTTTGCCGATAGAGAGAATCCTGATTTCATTTGTGCAATTAATTTTAAGAGTCTACAGTTTAATCATGATTAAAACTCACCCATCATTTTAATAGTTGTTTTGGTGACAAATCACAGATTTATACGAGCGATTTATAAACCTAAAATAAAGACAAATACATCGGTGATATTTTGGACTGATTTTTAGCAGTCATCACCGAATATTCAATACATCTCTAATTGATCGTCAAGAACCTACATCTGATTCTAGTTAAACTTAACAGAAATAAACGCATTCAATTTCTACAATTAGAATCGAGTTTTGATGATTTAATCTGATCAATGTTGACTCGATGATTCAACAGCATCAAAATGAACTTACCTTCGAATACGAACGATTCCAAGTTGATGAAATGTTGATGAAACTGATTGGTTTATATTGACTGCGTCTGCGCCACCTGCCTCTCATCTCACACTGTCAATCATTGTCAGAAATTGACAAACCAGAAATTGACAATTGATTCAATAGTTGGCAAATCTGGTTTATGATTTCAAATTCAAACTCTGCAGGAAATTTTGGATGCGTGCGAAAAATTCATTCAACCAAAAATAGAAATAAAAGATTTCTCGATCTACAATCTTTAGACCCTGCCCCCCCTCGTCTGTCCCCTCACAGACACCGCCATACTCTCAGGCCTCTATTCGTTCTGTTTACAGTCGAATGGATTTTTTGCACGCATCCAAAATTTCCTGCAGAGTTTGAATTTGAAATCATAAACCAGATTTGCCAACATCTGACATTTCTGGTGGGCTATGTCTGTGCGAATCTGACATTTCTGGCTGTCTGGCGGGCTATGTCTGTGCGAATTTGACATTTCGGGCTCTCTGGCGGGCTACGTCTGTGCGAATTTGACATTTCCGGCTGTCTGGCGGGCTATTTCTGTGCGAATTTGACATTTCGGGCTGTCTGGCGGGCTATTTCTGTGCGAATCTGACATTTCGGGCTGTCTGGTGGGCTATTTCTGTGCGAATCTGACATTTCTGGCTGTCTGGCGGGCTATGGCGAGACGAATCTGAGCGTCTCATCTCTAGTTTTAATGCTTTAAATTCCGAAACTCCTGTGTTTTATTCCTGCAATCTTTTTTTCAACCGAAAAAAAAACAATCCCACCAACTGGTCTGTCGACAAGCTTAGATGCGATTATATCAACAGCACAAAACCATACGTTCCGACACTGGGCCCGTTGACGGTTGTTGACGCTCAACTCGCAACTGGCAACTACTAAACTGTTTTTAAATAATCCATTTAGCAGGGTATCTAATTGTTGTGTAAGAATAAAACGACAAACATGTTCGTCATGTAAAAACTTTTCAATTGTTTAATTACGTGTATTGCAACTATATGTATTTTCACTGTGGTGCTCATCAATGGTTCATGAAATACTATTTTCATTAAGGCCCTTATATGGATTAAAGTTTACAATTCTTTGTGTATTTTTGTCAATTTCCTATTGATGCAAATTGTATAAATCAGCTGTATTGGAAATGTATCGTAGATAAAGACTTCGAAATACCTTACATGTTACGAGTTTTACTAAAACAAAGCACTGCTAAAAACGAAGACTATATGCACCCGAGAAAACCAACCAACGCTTCACTGGCATACGTGAAAGAGCTAAATCTTTCGAAACTAAATGTAAATAACTAAATTGATAAATAAGGGACGCATTCCGATGAATTTCAATAGGGTTCGAGATTTTATTACTGCATTGAATGTTTTGAAAGTTCTGAAGAGAAAGCTTCGTTCGGAAGTTACTTTGTACCAAAGGCAGAAAGTTTCATATGCGATAGCAAAATGGACTTCACTAAAGCGAAAGTCCGTAAAAAATAAAGCTTGTTCTTTGTCGTTTGTTTTGAATCAGTGCTAGTAACGGCCATATTGGGGCAGTTGCCGCCCCCCTCGGTAGAATGCAATACCATAGCTGCATTAAAACAAATGCCCCACATTTCAGCCCATGCCAAGGTCCTGTTGTAGGGCGTGCTGGTCCTCGATGGAGTTTATCTCTCTAAACAACAGGCAGTCATCTGCGAAAATTCTTGGCAGATCAGTCTCAAACGAACGGGTTCGAACCCGGGACTCGCGGAGCACAGAAATAAAACGAAAAAACGAAGCTTCAATTATATTTTCTAACAGTAGAGATTTTTATTCAGCGTTTTTTGAAGATTTGCACATTAATAAATCCAGATTCATACAACCAGCGAGTATAATAATAGAGTTTATAATCAATGACTCTTAGTGTATTACAGCACACGCACTACATAGAAATTTACCCATTAAACATTTCTACTTACTTTAAAGCAAGGTGAACGCGATATTTTACACAAACGTGCGTCGCAAATGTGTTTAAATTTATAGGATGAAAGTAGAATTTACCATTTTTCCGCCGCAATCGCAATATTGCATTCAATCTCTTATTCTCGAATACTTCTTACTGACCCTCTAATTACATGTCATATACTATATAAACTAGACCATTTCTGAACCGTAGATATCGCAGGCTGCCTCCTTAATCCCCCTATGACATCATCGAATTACTAATTTGATCTACAGACTCTTCTAGAAAAGATGGCCGCCTCCATGAAGTCCCCGATGACATCATCGAATCAACTGGCTATTTTCGCTATAAGCACCTCCAGAGAAGATGTCTTCCTCCATAAATCCCCCTATGACATCATCAAATTGATCACTAGCAATTTGATCTATAGGCACTTCCAAAGATGTCTGCCTCCATAAATCCACCTATGACATCATCAAATTGGGCGATTTTCGGAGGTAGCCTTATTTCTACAGTCTTCAGATACGGCCCGGTTTGGAAGTGATTATTTCACCTATAAGTAGAGAAAGCCTTGATACGTGTGGGTGAATGAGGAATGAGCCCGGGAACAATTCAATAGATATCTTCGGCCTGGATTTAAAGACCGCGTATCGAAATCCCAGGATTGAAATTCTAACCAAAGCCCATAGATCATACATCATACAAATTACATATGTTGGATATATATTAATATAAATATTAATATTAATTACGGTGCAGGAGCGACATTTTTCTGGGTCCCGAATTTCAAACGAACTATAAAAAGCACCGAATCATCGAATAGGTCGATTATTTCTCTAAAAACGCAGCCATGAAAATAACCTAAGAGAGGTGTTCGATTAAGAAGCGGGGAAAAAACCCGGCGATATCCGAAAAATTATTGTGAATTAAGTTAGCGAAAAATAAGAAAACATACCGGTCATTTTACTGGCAGTTTTAAACCCTTTCGTACGCGCGATCGCACAGTTTGCGCGGTGAGCAGACGCATATTTCGCGGCGAAGAAAATGTGAGAAAAAATGCGTTAAAAAAAAAAACAAACCTCTGAGAAAAAAAGGTCATTCATTTGTTACGTACGCATAAGGTGAGGGAGGGGGGGGGGGTAAGTGCGTACTATAACGCTTAGACTAAATAGTAACAATACCTTGCTTCTCCTAACCGGCCGATCGAAGATTTTGTAAACTGCAATGAAATTTGTCATCAGTTCATTCCTTTGACCGTCGGGTCTGTAATTGTAAGCTTGATCGTGATTGTACCGGGTAGAGATAGGCGGCCGGCCGGGTCAACTTTTAAGCTCAGCAGAAATAAGTAACAAGGTATCGATTTTTTTCTGGCCTCGAGTATAGTATCGGGAAAAATGGCCGATTTGGCGAATAAGGCGTCGAGAAATCGAGATTTCACGCGTACGCAACAAAATGAACGATCTGAAATTAATAAACATATCCTTCACGCATAGAACACACCATACATATATACGAACAACCGAACACCGATGTAGTAGACTTAACTACTAAAACCCAGACTTACTTAAAACCGAAATTATACACAAAATATTCAATGATATTAATATAATAATAATAATAATAATAATAATAATAATAATATAATTATCGATATCTATATATATCTATATATTACAAAAGCATTCTTCAGCGACAAACAATTCATGCTAATTTCTCGGATTCTACGGTTTGACACACGTAAAGCAGTTTTCGTTTTTATTATTAAATATTTAAATATTTTTTTCGAATATAATGAAATGACGTTTAATTGTCTCTATTTACACGAACGCGAGTTGAGAAACGAGAGAAAACAAAAAAAAACAAAAACATGTCAAGCGAAAAAATGACGATCGCTTCGCGAAATTGAAAAACTTGCTGCCGAAATCAGTTCCGATTTTACGGTTTAACCCTATCAGTGCGTCTGCACCGCAGTGCGGTGTATGAATCGCTGATGGATTTTGCTAGTACACAGCACTACGGTGTATTGACGTCATTAGTAATTCATTTTTATCTCTATTGAAAGACGGCAGCACCTGTCAAACATAGTGAAATATTAGTGACTAACGATACACCGCACTGCGGTGTAGACGCATTATAGTGGTATTCCCGTTATTCAACACACTAGGGTGGAATTTTTTAAAATTTCTTTTTTGCGCAACCAAGTTCAATCTTCGAGCAGAATATTGACTAAATGACTAGGATTTCAAACTGAAGAACATCCTTTACCCATCATCGAAAGTTAAATACGGCTAAGGACTACACGAGCCCTTGCTCCTAAAAAGGAAAATATCCAAAATATTAATTCATATCAATGAAATATGGATTAACAGCGCACCGCCTACCTCTAATCTATAAACAACACAATGGACAGAATATAATGTTATCACGGTTTGACCCCACTGGAAATTAAAACCTCTAAGTCAAAACTATCATCATCCCTCAAAAAGTTTAACGTTTAAGATCGGGGGCCCAGTGCGTACCGCCCACGACTTAGATTTAAGACCGGTCTCAGCTCAAGTTCTGTTTCTAAAGCCGATCTAACACAACTTTAGACTGGCCAAAACTTATATTCGTTTGTATAGGCAATCTAACAACTTTAGACCAGTCTAAGCTCAATGGCAGTTCTATCACCGATCTAAGCAGTTGAAACCGACTTTATTTCAAGTTCGGGTTAAGTCTCGACTGGGCCCTAGTTCCGCGTAGATACGGTAGAATTTCGATGAACAGAAAGTTCACAGTTACGAATTTTTCGCGGCATTTTTTTTTTAGTCGGTATTTCTAGATTTAAAGCGCCCCCTCGTCGGAAACGTGAAAGCATTTCTACAACAGTTCCCCTCAGCCCGTAAGCCGCCCACCCCTATATACCCATCTGTACAGTCGAAAGAGCTTTCAAATCGAAAATCCTTTTTTCCAAACGAGAAGACCTTGAAATCTACCTTAAGTTAGGAATATGGTGTGGGGAATTTATAAGCCTAGTTAAAAAGTTTTCCTTCGAACCCCTAGTACTTCATCATCGCGCCGGTATTACAAATAATATCCAAACTACAGGGATTATATTACCAGGAAAGATGGCCGCCTCCATAAATCCCTCGATGACACCACTAACAACTATCGCAGTGACATTTATGTAATGAATCAAATCACTTTCTTCGACAATTCGATGATGTCATAGGGGGATTTACGGAGGCAGTTATCTAAGGTATCGCTATAAAATGTCACATAGCAAGCGAGAATTCTTGAAAAGTATTTTTTGTGGAGTTACACTCGAACCCAGTTCCACAGCTGCAAGTTGAGAGTTAGCTCAAATGGTAAAAGTGAGTTTTCAATACATAATTCTACAGTCAAAATCAGTTCATTTCAATTGACTTTAATTCTACATTCAAAATCAGTTCATTTCAATTGATTTTAACTCTACATTTAAAATCAGTTCATTTCAATTGATTTTAACTCTACATTTAAAATCAGTTCATTTCAATTGATTTTAACTCTACAGTCAAAATCAGTTCATTTTCAATGATTCTAACTCTACATTTAAAATCAGTTCATTTTCGATGATTTTAACTCTACAGTCAAAATCAGTTCATTTTCGATGATTTTAACTCTACATTCAAAATCAATTCATTCAATTGACTTTAACTCTACAGTTAAAATCAATTCATTCAATTGACTTTAACTCTACAGTCAAAATCAGTTCATTTTCAATGATTTCAACTCTACATTCAAAATCAGTTCATTGTCTTTACTTGAAGGAGTCCAAAGCCTTAACCCGCAGCTGTGGAACTGCGTCCTGGATATCTGCATTTATACACGATATATAATAGATATGTGAATTGTTCCCACGGTGTAAAAGCATTCACTACATAATACATCATACATAGAACATTATAACGAATATTATTGAAATCATTACAAACTTTTTATCGACATTTTTCGTTTCGATTCTCGATTTCTAGCTAAGTGCGAAAGATTGCCATTAATCAGCTGTGGACCCGGTTCCGCAGTACGGAGATTGACTCTAAAACGGCTAAAAAGATTAGTTCATTCGGTAAACATCGAATTTAAGAGTCGTATCTACTGAACGGCTGTAGAAATGACTCTAGGAGTCAGTTTCGGTCAAGTTTCACTCGTAAATGCACAGTTGTAGGATAAATTTGACCGCAGAGTTAAAATCAGTTCATGTTTATCGATGCTTTTTACTAAAAATCAGTTCACGTTGTTTTTTACCGGACAATCAAAATCTAACGGAGAATCACAGAGTTTCGTGTTAATTATGAGTTAAAATCAGTTCATGTTTATTGATGTTTTTTTACTAAAAATCAGTTCACGTTGTTTTTTACCGGATAATCAAAATCTAACAGAATCACAGAGTTTCATGTTAATTATGAGTTAAAATCAGTTCATTTTCAACGTTTTAAGTCCATAGAGTCAAATTCGAGCAGGGAACTTAAGATTCGGGTCCGCATTTTCGGTTTAACGTTAAATTCTCTAATTCTAGAATTAAAATAAGCCCATTAGAAATCATTTTAACCGCTTAAGAGTCAAATTCTAGCTGGGAACTGCGGAACTAGGTCCACGGAACACATTTAAGGTTTGACGATTGAAAGTGATTCTGTTTAGGATATGATGTTCGTCTATCTTACGATAATTATCCATTACATCGTTGATATTATAAGTAATGTTTTTTTTGTATTCTATAATGTTAACACCAGGGGGCGTCGTCGTCGTCGTGTGTGACCGTTGCGTCACGTGACCGGAGGATTTGACTCGCCTTGACGCGATTGCGCGCGCGGTCCAAACTCAAAACGGCGGCTCAGCTGAAAATACAAGAAAACAAACGAAACTTCAGAACATTTACATGAGATTTTTGAGTAAAAAGTTATTTAGATAATAAAAATACATAGTCATGGTTTTTATCTAAGATCAGTCCAGACCAATTTATTAGTACTATACCTGATCTAACAATCTAAGACGAGTCGTAAGATTTAAACCACTTCCGGGCTATAGTTTCGACTGTGGAACTGACCCCAGTTGCATAGCCAAGGCTTAGATCTAAGCTCATTTGGTCGTAGACAATCTTGCTTCCGAACGTATCCATGATTTTAGATGATTTCTGGACATGCGACCAGGCCCAAATTTCACAAGATACTAGCTAAACCTTTTCAAAAGGTTTCTAAATGCGTTAATTGAATTCATGAGCCTTCTCAGTAAATGCAACCAATCGCATATACATCAATACTTTACCTTCGATATATGACAAAAATTCATAAAATCTAATTTTTCTTACCTATTCCAAAGCCTTTGGAATTAAAAGAATAATTTCATGAAAATTAATTTTTGACTCTTTTTTTAATTTACCTCTAACGACTCTACTAGTTTTCAATTGTTTAGCACGTGCTCTCATCCCTACCAGTTCGGGGTCGGGTGACGACTGGCCTAGAAATTGGAAAATCGAAATTAATACCTACCGAATCGGCTGTGAGGGGGTGTTTGGGGCGGAGGGGGTCGTCCTGGTCACCGTCGTGCGACTCTGATAAACTAACAACTACTCAGAAATAGAAAAACTAAACTTAATACGACTAGGCATATCTAGAATATATATATACAATACAAAGGGTCATTCGTAAAGTATGCGTTCTACTCCGAAAGGAAGGGGTTAAAATATAATGTCTATTTCAACTATGCTTGAGAGGACGTCAGGTGACCTAGCTCAGTCAGTTTTCATAGTACACGCCCGATAAAGGTCTTAAAACGACCAGCACAGATAACGGAATGACTTCTCTATATTCAACCGCTTTAAATAACGACTTTTCGGCAAACTTTCAATACAATGGATTGAATATAGATGTTTCAGTTCAACTGTCCGTCTGCCTCTGTGCTGGTACTCTTCGGGTATGTATTACCAAAACTGACCGAGCTAGGTTACCGGATGTGTGCTCTCGAGCTAAGTTGGAATAGACGTTTAGCAAAATTCGCTTGAAGATTCTGATTTAGGATACAGTTGAAAAGGAAGGGGTAATATCTAGGAAATCTCGCATACGGATGGTAAGGACTAAAAATACAGCGAAATCCACTTGAATCGAGACGAATAATACGCTATCGTTTTAGTAGTTTCATTCGTTAATTCTAATCGAGTTATCACAAACTACGCGACAAGCGACGATTCCACAGCGGAACAGCGGTTCCACAGTGGAACATCATCCATCGCTTTTTAAAATCACCATGTTTTCGAAAATTAAAACTCATAAAATTATCGAGGTTAAAATCAAATTTCGAGGTTTGGTAAGAATTTCGAGCTTTATAAATTCGTTCATTTTTTTCATTTCGTTAGGACAGACACCGGCATCATTGCCTTATGTTTCACGAGTTTAGGGTAAGTAATGTTATTTTTCATCAAATAAACTGATTAATTGATTTTTAGTCGTTTCTATTTTTCACCGCTTACTTGAAGGCCGAATCACCCGGAATTTCGTAATCAACTGCAACCGATTCAATAAAAAATTCTCATTAACTTAATTAGAATAGCGCAAATCCCCCTATGACATCATCAAATTTGCTCCTATCGACCGAACACAGACTAGCATACGTAAAGACAATAATAATAACCGTACATTGAAAGACTATATAAATCAGGGCTTTCAGAAAACATGGCTACCTCCTCCATGAAATCCCCCTATGACATCATTGAAGTAACACCTATTCTATCGCTAGTTCTATATTCGAGCGATTCATAACAGCAATTTCAATGATGTCATGCGTAGATTTATGGAGGCAGCCATTTTTTCCCAGGAAAAGTCTAAAACTTATAACGGTACATGTATGCATCTTGCTACAGACAAGCATTTGAAGACATTGATGAAAAGTATAAGACAGATATAAGCAAAATGGCTTTAATGAACAATCATAAGGGCTTAACACAAACGTTCATACCCCTTCCCCTCCCCTCCCCTTTCCCTCCCCATCCCCTCCCCTCCCAGTCATTAATTCAGGGCTCACCTCTCGGGATGTAGTTACCCGTCGTCGTTCGTTCGATGCTATGGTTGTTGTTGCTACGGTTACCGGTAACGGCAGACGGAGTGGAGGTCGCCGGCAGGTTGAGGTCGTTGAGGAACATGCTGGTTCGGAAGAGTGAGAGAGAGAGAGAGAGAGGACAGAGTGAAACATACAACGAGAAAGCAACAAGCATTCAGAAAAAATAAAAACATTTACCAGAAAGATGGACATTCCCAATAGACTTAGTACACCCGGAGCCATCCTTGATCGTCACCCCCACATCATGATTTGAATATTTCCGGAGCAACCCTTTAATGTCACATTATAAATTATAAATACTCAAGCTACCATAACAACTAGACTAGAGAAAAGAATATCCGAATGCCCTGATTTGGATATTCTCGGAGCCACCCCTAACCCTATTAGACTGTGAGACAATTTTCAAACGCTCTTACTATTTTTACCTCTAAAACGTGGCTCCGAATCAAAACCGACAAACGATGTGATCACGATAGATGGACTTAGTCTTCGAGGAACGTCCATCAAAAATAAAATAATCCCGACCACAAGCAAAAAGAAATGAAGCACATATCTCCTAACTATCCTTTTGCAGTGGTTTTACCACAAAGACTACTCACTTCAAAGCATTCAAAGCACAATTCAACTTGTAAAGCCTAGCGCACATCGACACTGCGATTGGAGACAACTAGTTGCAAGGCAGTTTTCAGCGCATGAGATGAACTGGCTGGATACAATCAGTTGCTTGAATGTGTCGATGTGAGCGAGCTTACGATTGGTAAGCGTCGATCTATCTCCAGTTCCAGCCAGTTGCCCATGTTCTACTTTTGAGCAACTGGTTGTACTCAATCGCAGTCATATCCGTCGATGTGCGCGCTCTGGATCTCGACGATCGATACGCGCCATGCAGTTGCTGCAACTGATCGGTTGTAACTAGATTTCGATGTGCGCGGGGTAATCGTTCGGTAGCGACTAGTTGTCTCCAATCGCAGTGTCGATGTGCGCTAGGCTTAAAAGCCCACAATTGTTAATAAAACTAAAAAGTTTATCTAAATTACTAGAAATAAAGAAAGCTCAACATTTCAGTCTAATATGATAACATCGTCATCATTGACATCATCTATTAACTGTGTATTAACAGGCCTGTAATGCTGAGCTCGCTGTATTGAGAATGATATGCCAAATAAATACAAGGCGCGTTTATAAATTTAAAAGAATTAACTTTTTTGTCGGATTTAGTCGATTGTGGGGTTTTACATTTATTGTTTATTGCCAGTGTTTTAATCTACTGATTCTACTGAAGTTTATTTCAGCGAATTCGAAGTCGACGGCAGACGCGTCAATCATGGCCGCCGCCGTCTGCCTCCGTAAATTCCTCTATGACGCCATCAAATCGTCTACTAGCTCGATTCATTGAAATTCATTCGTAATAATTGATGACGTCGTAGTGGGTTATGAAGGCAGCCACCTTTTTAAGTCCTTGGCCCGGTTTTATAGACTGATATTACCTTTAACCCGGAGGCTAACTCAATTCGTTATCAATTAAGTTAGCCCCCGGGTTAAAGGTAATACCTGTCTATAAAACCGGGCCCTTTACTCTGGCAAAAACAGCTCAAGCAAAACAAAAACAAGATGCCGCAATTTTTCATCCTTTAGATTCAGAAAAGAATGAGAATGAAAAATATTTCAAAATTACAAAATTCAAAGTATTTTCATCAGTTGATTTCAGTAGCCAAAAACAAGTTGTTTTTCTTTTTAGAAAAATATTAGCTTATTGTGTATGACAGCGAGGAGCCACACATTGCGAGCGAAACCAGGAACTTAGTCCTTAGCTTGATTAATTTCACGCGACAAAATCTTTATTATTAGTTTCATTAGAATGAAGCACACGTTTTGCTTGTACCTTATGTCTGGCGCGAGACCCCTAAAAATAACAACTCGATTACATCAATATAAGAACTAATAATAAGCTGTCTGCCCGGAAAGACGGGCAAAGAGCCGGAAATTTGTGTTCGAATATTCGGTCTTGTTTTGAGATCAGGGATAAAAACAGCCTATAGTCTTTAAGAGTCTATGGCCCAAAAACTTGGAATGCCTTGCCTAGTCATCTTAAATCCAGTACGTCTATTGAGTGTTTTAAAAAGAATTTAAAAGCACATTATTTTAGAATTGCCTTCAATTGAAATTGTCTTACTGAATGTTCACTGTTTTTTAAATTCAATATTGTAATGTTTTTATCACCATATTTTATTGTACGTCGTATTTCTTTATTTGTAAGTGCTCTGGAGCAGTTTCATTAATCTGGACAGGGCACTAAAACATGTATAATAATAATAATAATAATAATAATAATAATAATAATAATAATAGCCCATATTGAAAAAGTCGGAAAATATTTTCAAAAAAAAAGAATTTTTTTTTGGGAACAAAAATCAGTAACTTTTTAGCCAAAAATCTTACTTCCTTTTGGTCAAAATGTTAATAGTTTGGGCCTGAATTAGAACCGCTTTTTGAATGAGACGCCATATCGGTTTCTCCGACTTCACAGTTGTGCTAACAACTGCCGAAAACCGTCCTAAGGAGCACTCTTAACTACGGAGCGCTCCGATGTGACGCCCGCGATTGAGGTGATTAAAGCGATTGAGGTGATTTACACTATTCTCAGGAATAAAGAAAATGTTAGAAAAGGTCGGAAATCCGTCTATGGTCGGAAGATTTTCATCCCTGTGAGATAAACTACATTAATAAAAATTGTTTGAAAAATGTGTTATTCAGATTATTAGTTCAGGTTTTACAGTTGTGAGCTCGAGACGAACGTGCACAGCGCATGGAAACACAGAAACAAGGATCAAAACATGTTCGATCTAGGAAACATCGTTTCCCAAAACCGAGTTTCTTGAATTTCGCATAAACGCAGACAAAACAAAAACAAAGCACGGAAACATGTTTCTGTCTCTTGTTTCCATGTTTCCTTGCATTGTATCGAATTTTAGGTGTAACTCTTCAGGGTCGAAATAGTTCCTTTTTTGTTAAATCTACCTCACGCAACCGTTGAGCCGAGTTTGGTTCGACAGTTACGGATTCAACTGCAGAACGTGCAGCGAAAGATTAGATATGAAAAACGTTAAGGTTTCCACCGTGTTAATTTTTGTTAAGTGCGATATTTTTTTCCCACTTACTCCAACATCGGGCTCTCGAAGACAGCCGCATGAAACGACGTCGGACTTCTGAAAATATTATCAAATTTTCTGACGAGTTATCGATACGTTTTTTTTTCCCACAACCGTTTTTCGCGTATCATCATTAAAATTCAGGTGAATGTTCTTAAGGTCAGGGACATTTAGATTTTCAAGGTCGCCACCTCGAGGTCATATAGGAAGTAGATCTCATGAGACGAAACATTTTTTAAATTTCAGATGCAAAAATAACATGCACATAGCGGAAAAAAAACAGCCATTGAAATAAAAATTTTACAGACCACTCCAGACAAGATGGCCGCTTCCTTAAATCCCCTATGACAACATCCCTGACAACGAAGCTCAATTTATGACCTAGTTATGAATAAATCGAACGACCTCGATGATTTGATGATGTCGTAGGTTGATATAAGGCGTCGGCCTGCCTTGTTTTTTGGAAATAACAACAAACGAAAGAACTATTCCACCACATATAAACACTGAAGGGGAGGATTGATTCCTTACCGCTCAACCGGGGGTAGCGAGGACGCGATGACCTTCACCTTACCTCTATTACGCGTGCAGCAACAATGCGATCGATGCGTTACCCATGACGACGACAACAATTGAACACAAATTCTGGCCTACATTTTTTTTTAACCCGGAAACTCTGATTGTAATTGTTTCGTCCGAAACTAAGAAGCCCTCGGCTAATCTACTTTCTTTCCGAAATGAAGAATTTTCCTTCCAACCCTGACCCCCCGGACTTTAGAATATTCGATGATCTTACTGTTTATCTTGGCTCTGTTGACTCATCATGCTCGGTCTGACGACGGGAGCCGGTTGGTGTCCGGCCCGGATTGGTTTAGCGATCTGAGCGGCGTGACTACGTCTGGCCAGATTCTTCTGTCGAACGGCCTCTTTTATACGATCAACTTCGTGTTGATATCTGAAACAAAATTAATCAATTCGAAATAGCCATCAGGGAGCCATTTATAGATCGCTGTAAGGAAATGAATTCAAAGGTCTTTCAAAATGGCCATCAGTCAGCCAAATTAGATTTCTGCAAGGAAATGAATTCAAAGGTTTTTCAAAATGGCCATCAGTCAGCCAAATTAGATTTCTGCAAGGAAATGAATTCAAAGGTTTTTCAAAATGGCCATCAGTCAGCCATATTAGATCTCTGCAAGGAAATGAATTAAAATGTTTTCAAAATGGCCATCAGTCAGCCATATTAGATCTCGGCAAGGAAATGAATTCAAAGGTTTTTCAAAATGGCCATCAGTCAGCCATATTAGGGAAACATCATTAGATTAGATTAGATTATATCAGTCGATCTCCACGGACGTACACGTACCTCTTACGATCTCTCATGGCGCCCTCTTTTGCCTCTTTTAAAGCCGTTTCCAGAGATTTCACTCGTTCCATCGTCGCGCGCAGACGTTTCTCTAATTTCGGTAGTTCGCATCTCAAATCGGCGTTATCGCGAACCAACTGTAAATAACGGGGAACAAATCATTAAATCTGAAGTTCAAAAATGAAATGACGGCATATCCATCCAGGGACCCGTTGGTTAGAGTAAACCAGTGGGTAGTTGACATAGTGACTATTAAAAGTTCATTGTTACTATGGTATTCATCCGCTGGTTATTTCTAATTATCTTTTTTTTCTTTTTCAATTTTCTCGGTTTTTTTGTTGTTTTGTTTTGTCCATCCTCACTAACTCAATTATGATTATTCATTGACTTTTATTATTTTTTTCACTTTTTAGGCAATTTTTTTTACAAGCTTTGGCTTGCACTTATTAGACTACACATATTATATATTGTAATTTATGTTTCTATATTTATATGTAATTTCAATGGATCCAGAAATAAAGAATATCTATCTATCTATCTATCTTAACCAACTTTTGAGCAACTGCAGCCTCAGAATTTTTTCCAGCCTGGCAAATTATTATTTTTATTATTATTCTTTCACTCACCTGTATTATTATTATTTTTATTATTATTATTCTTTCACTCACCTGTTTATGAACTTTCGTCAGTTGATCGAGATTATTTTCTAAGAACGATATTTTCTGTTTCTGAGCGGCCGAACCTCCCGTGTCGATATCTTCGTCTTCGTTCTTATTGGCCGACTGAAAAACAAAATGGCCGATGATTACGCGAACTTTAAGCGTCGTATGATCACCGAATATCAGGAACAGTTATGTAGTAGCTGTGCGACAATGGGAAAATCTTTTTCCTAAGTAACTACCGGTATAGAGGGGGGGAATTTCATTTGATAAGCTTGTCTCTTGACATGCACGTTGTTTTCCCTGACTTGATCTGCTAAGAATCCAATCAATTAACTCAGTCAAATATGTAAGACATAGATAGAAACTGTTTGATTTTACACGCGATCTAACAATATCAACATATTTCCTCGACTTTCCCTGATGTTCAGCTTTTCTACAAAATTCCCCGAATACTCCCCGACTTTTTCAAATAAGAGAAGATTCCCTGACTTTACACGATTAAGTGAGAAAATACACAAATGATCACAAATTTGACTCTCAAGAATCTGAAGGGGTTGGTAGATTGTGGCCCCTTACTACAGGATGACAGATATATGAAATGCAAACACTGAATAAAATACACGGGAAATATACGCAAGTTTTTTCGGGGTAAGTTTCAAGAAATGGGCGAAAAAATGGGCGAAAAAACATCCAACACCGAGAAGGGGAAAAAAAAAACACGGAACATAAAGAATCTTTAAAAACACATAAAATCATCGAATTAATACACGGAAAATAATCAAGAAAATATTTTTCTCATTTGGTATCTCATTCTAAAATATCTACAGTTAAGCAAGAAAAGGATCCCTATATATATGTATATATATATATATATATATATATAACGAGGTATCTGGTTAAATGATTTTTTTTTCGTTACCTTTTTAACGCGGGACTGCAGGTCTTGTACGAACAATTTTCGGAGATTGTGGAGAGTTTGTAATTCCTTGGCCTAAAAAAAAATACGAACGATAAAGAAGAAAAACAAAAACCGACGAATATCGAAAGCGGAAGCAAAAAACAAATGATTTATTTTTCGAAACAAATATCGATCTCTTCCGAGTCGTCGCTAAAATGTCGAGCGCAAATTTTTTTTTCGAAAAATGACGAAGGGAAAACGACGACGACGAACACAACGGACGAACTGATGTCGTTTTGATTTCGCGGGGACGGCTGGTCGAGTCGCAACCGCACCTGCAGCTGTCAGATGTTTGTAATCGCATCTCTTTGTGGCTGAGGTGGTAATATTCAGGGATCAGATCGATGGAATTTTCAAATTTTTTCACATCTTTACAATTAGCTTTTCTCGCAAGAAAATACCAGACTTTTTCACATCGTTTTCACGTCAAGGTTACAATAATAACATAAGCTTAATGATTACTGATCACAATTTGAACGGATTGAAATTAAACATCTTAAATCTTAACGCAGCTTACACATAAATTCGAGGCTATGCGGTTTACGGCATAAAACCGGGATTGAAATACTTTTACAGACACTTTTCTTCCATTTTAAACACGTTTTCATGATTTTTCATAAATATTTTTTCACAATTTTCTAAGCAGACGACACCCAATTTTTTACACTACACTAGTTCACATCGATCTAACCCCGATAGGAGAATACGCTCTCTACTCGGGTCTTCCCACCGAGCGAGACATCTTTACGAAAACCTCTCAAATATCAACTATTTGTAGCTAATTCATCCGTCTGCTACTATCAAAATGAAATACATACGACTGTCTCTTCGAGTCCTTTCAGATCTTGTTTCGCTTGTTCGCGTCTGTCGATCTGCAGCGACAGTTCCTGCAGTTTCGCAGACTTGTCCTGCTCCTCGGCCTTCAGTTTATCGTAGTCGCCCTGTAGTTTCTCCTGCACCAAACCGAGCTTCTGATTTTGGCTGAAATAAAACAAACACGATCGATCAAAAACGCGCTCGTTTAATTCAGAGCTACTTTTTATCAATTCATAGTCGAGTGTCTGGTTCCAAAGTGAACCCAATAATAAACTAGTCAGGTGGCCCAGTTGCAGTTATGACTTAGATTTATGACACTATCTTAGATCTAAAATCAAACTACTTAGCACTGGTCTCCATAAACTCGGGCTAACGTTTAAAGATTTGAGCTGATTGTAAATGCAAGTCAAGCCTCGTTAAACTGGGCTTTAGTTTTACCAGAAATTCGTGAATTTTAGATTTAACGCATCTAAACCCGCTTCAAATGTAACCCAGAGCCCAGTTGCACAGACGTGACTTAAAAGTCGGTAAGTGGCCTTACGACCATTCTTAAAGTCGTTAGATTGGCTCTAGAATGCCAGGGTCCGGTTTCATGGTCGAGACTTTGAGTCCAAAAGTTGTCTTAAATCGTAAGACTAGTCTCAAGACCAGCTTTAAGTACCGGTACTGAAATTGATCAGAGATCTAAGATGATCTCAGAGCCTGGTGCCGGTTGCACAGTCATGGCTTAGACTAGAGACCAGTCTAAGATCAACTTAGTTCTATAGCCAAACTAACAACTTAAGACCAGTCTGATATTTAAGACTACTTTTGGACTTAAGTCACGACTGTTCAACTGGCCCCCGGTTTGAAATCTAAGTCATACAACTGACCCTTGAAGCCTTCAAACCGTACTCACTCTTTAAGCTGTTCGATGATGCCCTGTTTCTCGGCGACCTCGTCTCGTAGGGCGTTCAACTGTTTCTGGTGCTGTTCGCGATGCTGCTGCATCTGTTCTTCCAGGTTTGATTTCATCTGCGCGGCCGACTCCATCTGCGTCGACGTCTCCATCTCGCGTTTGCTTAAATTCGCCTCGTGAAGTTGAGCTACGAGAAGAAATATCGAACACACGAGTTTACGACCGGGAGAGACTGATATCAATCTCAGCGTTCAGAGTTACTGAGCAGAACCCACAGCTGATGATTTTATAATATAACAGTTCGACTGCATCATCGGAAAAGCAACGATTCATCAGATTTTCACAAATTTTCTACGATGTTTATTTAACCCTTTCCTTGCTGACTAATCAATACCCGAGTGCTGGAGATAATTTGAACATTTTGAAAAATTCCGCCCTAGTGTGTTAAATAACAGGAATACCACTATAGTGCGTCTACACCCTGGCGCGGTGTATCGTTAGTTACTAATATTTCACTATGTTTGACAGGTGCAGCCATCTTTCAAGAGAGATAATAAGTAATTACTAATTAAATTAATACACCACAGTGCGGTGTACTAGCAAAATCCATCACTGATTTGTACACCGCACTGCGGTGTAGACGCACTGAAAGGGTTAATTGAACATATTTATCTAACTCATTCTCTAACTCACTTTCTGCCCTCATGGTGGCGCACTGATCATTCAACCTGTCGACGTCCTCCTCTAAAGCGCGTTTTTTCACTTCGACATCTTTAATCGTTTCGGCCAAAGTTTTCATTTTAGCCTCGTGCTGAAAAAATAAAACGGATTCACGGAAAATATTCTCAAAACGTTCCACGAATGATGTCATAGGGGGATATATGGTGATGATGTCACAGTTGGGAAGGCAGCCATTGATCAAATCTCTAGTAGGTGGTACTGTAATTCGATGGTGTCATAGGTGGATTTATGGAGGCAGACATCTTCTCTAGAAGTGTCTATAGATCAAATCACTAGTATATAATTTGATGATATCATAGGGGGATTTATGACGGCAGACATCTTTTGTAGAAGTGGGTCTATCGATCAAACCACTATAGGTAATTTGATGATGTCATAGGGGGATCTATAAAAGCAGACTTGAAATGAGGGGAATCAAAGTAAACCGGGACTGACCTGTTGAACGAGTAGTTTAGTGTCGGAGAGCTCTTTCTCCGATGAATCGAGTTTCTTTATATTTTCAGCCTGACTAGTTTCTAATTGTCCGCACCTTTGAACGACGGTTTTCGCCTCCGACTTCAGTTTGCTGACGAACAGACGCGCGACGGTGAATTCGTCTTCGAATTTCTCGCCGGCGCCGAAATTCGGTTTCTATCCGTGCAGAAAAAAAAAACAAAATAAATTCCAAGTTTCAATTTTCAACCTCGGTAGGGTGGCGCCACTTTCCGCCCGTTTACCAATTCCTTGAGTTTTCCCTAATTTTTTCATCCGATTACACAAAATTCCTGAGTGAATCTGAGAAATTTCTAGGTTTGAAATGTTACAATTCACTCATTTTTCAATTTGAAATTCATTGAGTATTGATAATGAAACACGTGGTCGATGGCATTATCCAAATTCCATGAGTTTTTTTATTTTTGTCAAAATTTCCAAATTTTCCCCCTGATTTTTCTGATTTCCTGAGTCAACCAGATCAGCGTGGCCACCACGCTTATTAACAGTGACTATCACCAAAATGGGCTTGGACCAATCTTAGAGCATAAGATTATTTATTTGGCAAAACATTTATTTCTTCCACTAAAATGGGCTTCATGAAGAGAGATTTGTCTTTCTTTGAAATTCCCCAACAGGGATTTGAACCTGGGTCTCTCAACTGCAAGCCCTAACTCCTAACCACTAGACCATTGAACTGCGCTGATAGACACAGTTTGAAAGTTTGTCTGGTCATTGTAGTGACCATTCAGTTCTGTAGTGACCAGTCATCTGGGACGACTCTATTCACTATCAATACCTGCTATAATTCTCTGATCACAAGAATGTTTGACTATTGAACACTGGTCTTATTAAATTGTTAGATAAGCTATAGAATCAAAATGAGTTTAGACTGGTCTAAAGTTGTTGGGTTGGCTATAGAACCAAAATGAGTTCAGACTGAACTTAAGTTGTTAGATTGGTTATAGAACCAAAATGAGTTTAGACTGAACTTAAGTTGATAAATTGGCTATTGAACCAAAATGAGTTTAGACTGGTCTTATTAAGTTGTTAGATTGGTTATAGAACCAAAATGAGTTTAGACTGGTCTTATTAAACTGTTAGAATGGTTATAGAATCAAAATGAGTTTAGACTGAACTTAAGTTGATAAATTGGCTATAGAACCAAAATGAGTTTAGACTGATCTTATCAAGTTGTTAGATTGGCTATTGAATCAAAATGAGTTTTGACTTGTCTTAAAATCTAAGCAGTAAAAATACAATTTCCATAGAATTCTAAATATTGATATTTTGTAATTGGGAACAGTTAGACAGTACCTGGAAGTCAGAGTTATGTCCGGCTACCACAGATCCGATGTCACCGATGTCCTTCAGAATCGTGACCATCATATCGAGCATGCGTTTCTTTTGACTGACGGCCGTATCTTTAACCGATTGAAGGTCACCTTCCAACGTGTTCAATAAAGCCTGCATGAAAAACGTTTTTCGAAAATTTAGCGAAACATTGGAGAAAATTCACAGAGATTTTCAATGATCTTTGTTTAAATTGAAGCAGAAAAATAAGCATCGATGTAGGAAATTTTCAGATGAAACCAAATCCTGTCGGAGCCACCCACTAGCGAAAAGGATGGCTCCAAATGTGGCGATTTGGAATTTTCATGAAAGAGATTCACGATTAAGATATTCTCGGAGCCGCCCACTAGAGAAATGGCTCCGCGAGTATCATATCATCGGAGCCGCCCTGATTCGGATTTCCACGTACCAGTTTCTGAGTGAGTTCCTCGGACAAACTTTCGTTTTCCTGATTTTTCAAGTCGACCTCCTGCGATTTTTGGTCGTAGTTCATCGCCAGTTCTTCTAAAGCTTGTAAAACCTCTTTCACCTGCAACGCCACGACAAAAATAACAATCAATTTATTGTCAATTCAAAACTAGAATCAGTCGATTTTCAGTTACTTTCGACTCTGGAAAGAGATTTTTGATTTACGGAACTGGATCCTGGATTCAGTTGATATAAGTCAACTGTGCAACTGAGTCCAATGAACTGTGAAAATGGATCCAGAACTGTGGGACTAGATGCTGAATAGTGGAACCAAGTCATGAACTGTGGAATTGGATCCAGAGCCTGTGTAACTGGATCCAGAGTAATGGCACTAAATTACGAACAGTGGAATTGGGATGGGGTTACACTATCAGACGGATGGGGTTACACTATCAGAAGGATGAGGTTACACTATCAGAAGGATAAGGTTACACTATTAGACGGACGGGGTAACACTATCAGAAGGATGGGGTTATGGGGTTACACTATTAGACGGACGGGGTAACACTATCAGACGGACATGGTTTACCTCATCTTTTGCCGAGTCATTGTCATTTTGTATGCGTGTCATTTCAATTTGTAAATTCTCGTAATCGCGTCTGACAGACGTAATCAGCTCCTCTTGTTCTAACATCTGTTCTTTCAACTGATTCACCAGTTGACACTGAGAGTTGATCTCTTCATCCTACAAATACAACACCAATCTGCAGTTGAAAATACGGCGTCTACACAAATAGATTATGTTGTAGGAGAACCTATGGAGGCTGACATCTTTTCTAGAAGTGTCTGTAGATCAAATCAATAATGAGTTAATAAGTTAATTTGATGATGTCATAGGGGATTTATGGAGGCAGACATCTTTTCTAGAAGTGTCTATAGATCAAATCAATAGTAGTTAATTTGATGATGTCATAGGGGGATTTATGGAGGCAGACATCTTTCCTAGAAGTGTCTATAGATCAAATCAATAGTATTTAATTTGATGATGTCATAGGGGGATTTATGGAGGCAGACATTTTTTCTGATATCACTAAATCGCTTAAGACAAACTGATGATGTCATAGGGGGAGTTTACGCGCGCTCGGTACTGACCTTGTCGTCCATCTGTTGATAAAGAGCCTGACATTCTTTCTCCCATTCCGAGCGGTCGACGGCCGCGCTCGTCGCCGGGGCGGTGATAGTCGTCGGTCCGGTAGGGGGCGTTGTCGAGTCGGTCGGCTCGACCGGTTTCGCCATCGACTCTTGTTCGTCGCTTGGAACCGATTCACCTGTGAATTATTAACCGAAGAGCACGTTTTAGAAAAGCCGTGAAATAGCGTCTGGTGAAAATACGACTAGGAAATGAAAGAGTTCAAATTCATTAAGCGTCGACCAGTAAAAATAGCAATTGAAAATCAAAGGGTTAAATTCTGAAGACTATTCAGTATGAACCAGGGCAGAATTGTGTTCGAAAGAGAACAAGTTAAACTGCGTCTGCCCCTCCCCTCCACTCCCTCCCCCTCACTCTACCCACTCTTACCTTCTCTCCATCGTTTCAACTCGTTTTCATATTTCTGTAAAATCAGTTTCATTCGGTTGTTTTTCTCGCGTTCCTTTTCGAATCGTCGTTTCCATTCCTCGGCCGTCAACTCCTCGTTCACCATCACCGTGTTCTTGATTGTCTTCGCCCTGAGAGTCAATTCAATGATGATGTCAAAGGGGGAACCATGTAGCAGCCATATTTTCTCAAATTTTGTTATGTAGTTTTGATGATTTTATAGGGGGTTTATTGAGGCTGACATCTTTTCTAGATGGGTCTTACATCAAATCACTAGTAGGCAATTTGATGATCTCATAGGGGGATTTATGGAGGTAGACATCTTTTCTAGATAGGTCTTACATCAAATCACTAGTAGGCAATTTGATGATGTCATAGGGGGATTTATGGAGGTAGACATCTTTTCTAGAAGTGTCTATAGATCAAATCACAAGTAGACAATTTGATGATGTCATAGGGGGATTTGAGAAGGCAGCCATCAGAAGTGTCTAGATAAATTCACTAGTAGGTAATTTGTAATTTGATGATGTCATTGGGGGATTTATGAAGACAGACATCTATCTCTACGAGGGTATATTATAGATCAAATCACTAGTAGGTAATTTGATGATGTCATAGGGGGATTAGAGAAGGTCGCCATCAGAAGTGTCTAGATAAAATCACTAGTAGGTTATTTATTTGATGATGTCATAAGGGGATTTATGGAGGCAGACATCTATCTCTACAAGGGTCAAATCACTAGTAGGTAATTCAATGATGTAATAGGGGGATGAAATGGAAGTTCCACGTACCGTTGTCCGAACAGCAATGTGGACTTGGTTTCGGACTCGTTGTAAGACGCCGGTGAACAACAGATGACCATCGTCGTGCGAGCGTTACCTCCCAGCGATTCTTGTAGAATACGCGTCAGTTTACTGTCACGATACGGCACGTGAGATTTCTGAAACGACAACAATACGATCCGTCGATCGCGCCATGGCAAGTGAGGTTTTACCCCTCCAGGTGTTATTCCTGTAGATGAGGATGAAGTCGATCTGTCGAATGAAATATTCGCTCAGGAAGACGTCTTGGACTTATTTTTCTTCTTTTTATATCCGCCAGGTGTCGCTAGTGTGCAGTAGGATATCAACTACCGTGGCAATAGATGATTTCACTTTCGGTAAGTGTGGATCCAACAGGTGTCGCTGGTGTGTAGTAGGACATTAACTTTTGCGGCAATAGAGGAATCAACTTGCGGCGAGTGAGGATCCACCAGGTGTCATTACTAGTATACAGTAGGACATCAACTACTGCGGCAATAGAGGATTCCCCCTGTGGCAAGAGTAGTTCATCGCATCTTAAAGTTTGTTACTTACGTTTCCGTCTGCCAGGGCAGAGATGACGTTGCCGAGCGCCGACAGGGATTTGTTGATATTTTTCGCCTCGTCCAAAACGGCGCCTTCAGCCCCGGTCTTCGACACCTGTGAATAAACACGCGTACGAAATGATGACGTTCTTAAACGCTCTTTACTCAGTTTGTCCTTTTAAAACGCGAGACTGAAACGTTCTCTACCCTACCTTCTCCGATCCGGCCAAATCGACGAGATAAAGTTTTCCGGAAAGTTTTTTCTGAGTTTCGACGTTTTCTTGTTTTACGTTGATAAGGAAGACGCTGTGACTTCGAGAACTGTGTTCGTTCATATCTATACAGAATGATAGGATTAATCAGATAATCAGGGGATAGTAAACCATTTTCAGAGACTGTTCCTGATAATCAGGGGATAGTAAACAATTTTCAGAGACTGTTCCTGATAATCAGGGGATAGTAAACAATTTTCAGAGACTGTTCCTGATAATCAGGGGATAGTAAACAATTTTCAGAGACTGTTCCTGATAATCAGGGGATAGTAAACAATTTTCAGAGACTGTTCCTGACAATCAGGGATCAAAACGCCATTTTCAGAGACTGTTCCTGATAATGAGAGGACATTGAACCATTTTTCAGAGACTTTTCCCTGACAATCAGGGGACAGTACACAATTTTCAGGGGCTGTTACTGACAGTAAACCATTTCTAGAGACTTTTTCAGGGATAAGTCAACAAACCCGTGGGCATTGGATGATAGGAAACTATTTTAAGGGTCTCATTTCCCTGAAGGGGTTTGAAAATATAATTTCCATCGACACTTACTTGTAACGGCGACATGTCGATTTGATTTTCCCTCCTCGATGACGTCCATCACCTCCTCGGGGCTCGTAACGAACCGTTCGGTCGCCCCCTTCACGTACGGCACGCGGTTCTTATCCTCGTGCACCGGTAAATTCATCTTCGACACGTCCAACAGATCGCGGATTTTATCGAGGTAAATTTCGAAGTACGAAACCTGCAAATAGTGAAATCCGTCTCGTCGTTACGAATTCGCGAGCTGACGTACGGCTAAAACGCGTAATCGGACTTACTTTGATGTGAAATTCTAAGTTTTCGTCCATTTGGTAAATATACGAGAAAATGTCCTGAACAATTCGTGGTATGATTCCTTGTAGTTCGTGGTTACCCATAACACCCTAGGAAAAAAAAAATTAAAACGTCAATGACACCCTAGAGAAAACAATCAATCCCTTGATCTATACATGAATCCATAAAATCCCCCTATGATATCATTAAATTACCTAACAGCTAGGTATATGGAACCTCTTTTAGAAGAGATGTCTGCCACCATGAATCCCCCTATGACATCATCAAATAACCGACTAATAACCGACTATGGACACTTCTAGAAAAGATGACTGCTAATATCCCCCTATGACATCATTAAATTACCTAACAGTTTCTATAGAACTCTGCCACTATGAATCCCCCTATGACATCATCAAATAACCGACTAATAACCGACTATGGACACTTCTAGAAAAGATGACTGCTAATATCCCCCTATGACATCATTAAATTGCCTAACAGTTTCTATAGAACTCTGCCACTATGAATCCCCCTATGACATCATCAAATAACCTAATAGTGGTCTGATCTATAGACACTTCTGGAAAAGATGCCTGCCACCATAAATCCCCCTATGACATCATCAGATTACTTAAGTGACAGTGATTTCATGGGAGGGTTATCGAGGCAGCCATCTTTGCTGAAGGCGTCTAACGATGCGATCGATGATGTCATAGGTGGATTCGCGGCGCGGGGTACGAGCGCGCGTGGAAGTCTTACCTCCATTGTATGAGTTTTACCGCTTGAAGTTTGACCGTACGCGAATATCGTACCATTGTAACCACCGAGCACGTCTGAAAAACAAAAACATCTTATTACAATGTAAAGAGACAATTTCATATTTCGAATAGGAGAAAATTTTATATTTCTGGGAAGCGTCTGCATCACTTTCATATCCCGATTACAGTAGACTCCTCCTAAATCGGTACTGTTTATCTCAGTAAACCAATAATTCAGTGGTTTTGTAAGCATATTTTTATCCAATACACTACCTAAACTCAGTTTCTTGGGTAAAAACGGATCCAGGTTCACACTGTATCCATTTAGGTGTAGTCTACTGTACAACTACAGGCTAGATAAGAATATCTAATCGACTATTTCTCAAAATTGAAGGAGCTTTAAAGGAGATTCAGGCATTTTACTCAAATTTAAGAAGTTTTAAGCAGCTTTAAAAAAATTTTACTGTTTAAAAGGAGTTTTTAAGGAAACAAGGAGTCATAGGGATTCCGGGAGTCGTTTTGAAACCGGGAGTCGTAGGGATTCCGGGAGTCTACCAAAAAAAACCCAGATAAATCGATCAGATATGATAACTATGATTCCCGCAGTTATCCCTACAGAGCGGCTAAGCACGTCCGCCGTCTGCAGATAGCTAGCTCTGCGTTATTGATTATTCGTAGTTGACGTCGAGCATAATCTAGACAGACTAGAAACCAGTCGATATATTATGTGTGTCATCTCTGAGAGAGACGTGACTAAACCATTCACAGAAATCCACTATCATTCGTCGTTCTCTTGATGAGTCTGGTTTTTAAAGATCTAAGTTTGTTATTCACGAAATTCCCTGTAATAACCTGTCGTTGACAATCCCTGAATTGAGTCTGCCCTAGACAATCCCTAAATTGAGTCTGCCTTAGACAATCCCTGAACTGAGTCTGCCTTAGACAATCCCTGAATTGAGTCTGCCTTATACAATCCCTGAATTGAGTCTGCCTTAGACAATCCCTGAATTGAGTCTGCCTTAGACAATCCCTGAACTGAGTCTGCCTTAGACAATCCCTGAACTGAGTCTGCCTTAGCCCTAAACCTTGAACCGACCCTTATTATGACAATTCAGGAACAATCATCAGAGTGCCCACAGATAGTCATTCCTGTATACAAGGAGAAAATTTCATATATCTAGGAAGCGCCGGCATCACTTTCATATCCCGATTACTGTAGACTCCTCCTAAATCAGTACTGTTTATCTCGGTAAACCATTAATTCTGTGGGTTTTGTTATCAAATTTTCAGTGTATCTACACGGTAACCGCCTAACCGGGTAAAAACAAATTCAGGTTCCAACTGCACCAATTTAGGCGCAGTTTACGGTTTAACTACAAACTAGATAAAAATTTCGAATCGCCTATTTCTCAAAATTTAAGTAGTTTTTAAGGAGTTTCAGGCATTTTGCTCAAATTAAAGGAGTTTCAAAAAGCTTTAAAAGCATTTTCCGTTGAGAAGGAGTTTTTTTAAGGAATTCAGAAGTCGCAGGGACCCTATGTATGTAAGAAATGTATATAAGAATATAGCAGCGAGATGCAATTTCGATTTATTTTCTAATCTTATGTAAAGTGCAAAGATTACTGCGTAAATATTGCACAACTATATCAAGAAAATAAATTATTATCATTATTATTATTATTATCAAAAAACCCTATACATATACACAAATAGATTAGATGTATCCCTCCTCCTCGTCGGCCAGAACCTGGAAATAGCACAATTTCCAGCCATACTATACACGATACATTACAATCAATACATCCGTACCGATCATACGTATAGATTAGACTGGTTCCTATCGTCCCCATTGGAGACAGCTGTGCCGTTAGACTGGTGCCCGCACGTGTGTAAATGTCATATCCTGCTCTAAGCAGCTCTGCACATATGGTACATATACACACATACCCAGCAGACGCACTGTGTCACAAGAATTTCTACAATTCCTATACTGAAAACGTTTGATCAGCTGAAAAGATGGCTACCTCCATAAATCCCCCTATGACATCATCAAATTACCTACTAGCGACTTGATCTATAGACACTTCCAGAAAAGATGTCTGCCTCCATAAATCTCACTATGACATCATCAAATTACCTACTAGCGACTTGATCTAAAGACACTTCCAGAAAAGATTTCTGCCTCCATAAATCCCCCAATGACATCATCAAATTACCTACTAGCGACTTGATCTATAGACACTTCCAGAAAAGATGGCTAGCTTTATAAATCCCCCGATGATGTCATCGAATCACCTATAATTAACGATTCGATCTACTGCGTTCAAATAACACCCTATGACATCATCAAATTGCCTACAAGTGTTTTAATCTGACGACCCATTCAGAAAAGATGTACGCCTCTATAAATCACCCGATAACATCATCAAATTGCTTTAGCAAAGTGATTTGATCTATAGACACTTCTTGAAAAGATGTCTGCCTCCATAAATCCCCATATGACGTCATCAAATTACCTCTACTATAGTGATTTGATTCGACCTTTGATTTAGAAAAGATGTCAGCCTCGATAGAGCCCCCTATGACGTCATCAAATTGTCTACTAGTGATTTGATCTATAGACACTTCTTGAAAAGATGTCTGCCTCCATAAATCCCCCTATGACATTAAATTACCTACGCTACGAATGATTTGGTCTATGGAAACTTCTATATAAGATGTTTGCCTCCGTAGATCCCCCTATGACATCATCAAATTACCTAAAAGGGATTTAGAACCTTAAACACGAACTACGCATAAAGCGAGATCAAAAGGTGTATTTTTCCCACGTAAACATTTGAAGAGTCGCGACAGGAATTCAAACAACCGGGTCAACTGACAAATAGGTTTATAGATCACGATCACCCGGAGTCACCCACCGGGTTCTAATTCAACAGAAACAGAAATAGAGAGACATTCATTCAATTCGCGAATTATTGTCATTTCATCGTAAAATAAACGTATCCAAGGTCACAGAACTGAACTCTCAAGCGTCGAAGGTCAAGGGCGGCTCCTGGAGCGACGGAGAAACCGAGAATTTTAGCGACGAATTTCGAAAAGATTTTTGTCTCGCTCACATTATTTTTCATTCTTTCATTAGTTGTTTTCACCACAATAACTCGATATGACACGTTCAGACGTGAGAATCATTCAACCTGTTACCAGAATAACATATAAATACAGGTCAATAGACTCCTGTAGTCATCTGTGCTCGTTTGTCAAGAATATCGTCTCCATGGTTACCACACTACCGACAAGCCCCGAGATACAGTGACTTCAAAACAGTGACTTCTCCCTGACTATTTCTTGACGGCGCGTAGTTACCCCTAACTATTCCCGGAGATGCACGCGCTGTTTTCCCTGACTTGATCTGCTAAGAATTCAATCAATTAACTCAGAAAAATAGACGGAAACTGTTTGATATTAAGCGCGATCAAACAATCTCAACACATTTCCCTGACTTATCCCTGATTTTCCCCGGATTTCTCGGGTTTTAAGAGGAGTCCACCGGGTACGCAAATTTCGAAACCGACAATTGTTCCGTTTAGAAGCATTTCGGGCGGTTCTATCGTCATCAAACCCCCCCCCCCCCCGTCGTAAAAAATTGCCAATCAAAGCAGCGACCCTCTCGGGGAAGTACACTGATAGTCAGGGGGAGGGGTACACTGATAGTCAGGAGGAGGGGCACGCTGATGATCAGGGGGAGGGGTACACTGATAGTCAGGGGGAGGGGTACGCTGATAGTCAGGGGGAGGGGTACGCTGATAGTCAGGGGGAGGGTTACACTGATAGTCAGGGAGAGGGGTACGGTACTTACCGGCTACAATCGGTTTAGCAACTGTGTTATACACGTGTTCCTGTGTTGCATTCGGCTTGATGATCTTATCGAATATGTACACCTTCCCCTGAAATTGAAACAGGAGTAAAATACAAATCAAAGACAGCAGGGCACGAATTTCTATGAAGGGTATCATGAAAACCTGGTTCCGCAGTCCCGGGTATCAATTCAGACTCATCTTAAGTTAACCCTTTCAGTACAACTACACCAGGGTGCGGTGTAAAGTTGGTTTTAGACTTTGCTAGATGCAGTGTAACGATGTAACTAGTAGACATTGGAAGTGGTAAAAACGCATATAACTTCTCAGTGCGTCTACACCACACAGCGCGGTGTATAAATTGGAGATGGATTTTGTAAGTACACCGCATCACGGTGTATCGATGTAAATAGTTTTTATTTCTATTGAAAGGTGGCAGCACCTGTTGATCATTATGAAATATACTAGTAACTAACGATACACTGCACCACAAGGCAGACACAAATATAACAGTATATTCCTAATACACCGCACTGTTGGGTAGACACAATATAGCAGTATGCATGTTGAATTCTCCAAAATTTTCAATATATCCAGGTTTAAGAATCGCACAAGCACAGAAAGGGTTTTAAGATAATCCGAGGTTAATTCGACAACGGAACAGCAGGTGGCAGATGAGCTTCTAATAACGGGGGACGACTCTTTTCCGGAGATGTGTGAAATATTCGCAAAGTTCTAGCAGTGAGGGTCGGTTTTATAGACCGCTGCGGACCCGGTTCCGTGGTGAGTTAAAATCAGTTTCAACTCCGGAAGTTGAATTTCAGGACCAGAACCAGCGGAAGCGGGTCCTAGGATCGGTTTCAACTTAAACCCTGCGGTCAGTTTCGTTTAGATGACTCGGGACCCGGGTTCCGCAGTTGCGCGAGTTGAAATTTGATTCTACCGATAAAGAATTGAGGATGAACTGATTCTAATGCAGAGTCACGCAATCGTGTTCAGAGTCGGTGATGATATTTGAAACGAATCAATTCTAACTCGTGGCAGTAAATTCTAACTGACGCCCGCTGCGGAACTGGATCTCGTTCGGACTATAAAACCAGACCCGAGCGTCTGAAGCGGTGATAGTTAAGCGGCTACGAGGGGTCGGTACTGACGACTGGCGTTTGAGTCGAATACTAGGTGGATAAACTAATTCGACTCAAGTTTACGTCGCAAGTCGATTCGGTGAACAAGAACCGAATTCAACGAACCTAAATCGAAATTGAATAAAAGTTAGGCTAAAAAAAATTGATACCTTGTTTCTCCGCTCTGCTGAGCTTAAAAGTTGACCCGGCCGGCCGCCTATCTACCCTGTACATTACTTTTTTTAAAATCATGATCAAGCTAAGAATAACAGGCCCGGCAGTTATAGAAATGAACTGTTTAGAAATTTTATCATATTTTACAAAAATGACCCGGCTGCTGCGGAGAAACAAGGTATCATTTTTGTTTAGCCTTAGCTTTTCTTCTTTTTTTCAACCCACGGTCAACTACCAATTATCCGGGGCTGCAGTTGCTCAAAAATTGATTAGAGTTAACCAGTGGATAGTTGACATAGTGACAATTGAAAGTACATTTGTAACTACGGTATTTATCTTGAACAAATCTTTGAGCAACTGGCTCCGGAACGCTTCAAGCCCCCCAAAAACGTTTCCACCCAATCCTGGCCGATTTTACCAAATTCATTATATAACCGACGAATTAGAGCACATTTTTGAAGGTGGTTAGACTCTATTTTGCATTTGATAATTAAGCACAAAGTGCATAAATGCCGAGGACAATCGACTACAGTATTTCAAAATTCAATTCCGATATTTCGCAATGATTTTCAAGGTTCTTCAACACATCACGGAATCTCGTTAATCCCTGATATATAATTTCACTGATCCTCGACCAAAAATTCCCCGATTAAATTGCAAGATATCCTCGGTAGGGGCTGTTTCTAATCAAGAGGTTCCTCGTGCCATGACTCGTCATCAGCAAAAACAACAAGACACCAACAATTCAAAATTCCCCGATTTTCAAGAACAGAGTCCCCGATTTTCCCTGCACGGAAAAAGAAAACCAGAATTGGCAAATTTCGCTGATCAATCTAAGGCTTGATGATGTCATATTCACCTAATACCGTATACTACTAGTACGCATATACTTGACAACTGAAATAAACAATTCACACGACTTAAATATCAACCAAAAAAAAAAACGGATCAAGTACGAAAACAATTCCTTAAACGAAGCCAATAGAAAACTCATTCCCTAGAGCTAAATAACAAAAAGACGTTGACATTTTTTCTCTCACACATTTCGTGAACAACAAGCTCGGAGGAGGGGGACAAAACAAATGCTGCCAAAATGTTGACGCAATCAAGAAGTTTTTAGCATCTTAGCAAATGCGTAAGAAAAAAAAAGTCCAAACAGAGCCACCCACCAGAGAAAGGAAGGCTCCGAACATTATAAGGTTATTCTCGGAGCCACCCGTTTAAGGCATGGATTTGAATGTTTTGATTTAGATGTTCTAAAACAAACATTCAGACCGACCGTAGTTTTGTCCATAGTTTTGCCCGCATTTTTGCCCTTCAAATACGGCAAAATCAAAACAGTATTGTTTCTTTTCCGCATGGCAAAAAATAGCGAGCTAAAAATATTCGACCCCGTTTTGTAAAGCTCTTCGTTCTCGACTCAAAATGACGAGGCACCTGCAGTGAACCTGGAACAATTCACTATAAACAAGAAATAGACCAGCATGAGTTACAACTAGTTTCACATGATTGATTTGAAATAACAGATATAGTACCTATCTAGTACACAAAATATTGGGTAAAAGACAGTCAATTGTATTTCACAAACTCTTGCTCAGTATTCGACACCAACTCTGGGTAGAATTTTACCGGTCTCAACTTTACCGCAGTAAGAGACAGAGTCTACTGTATTTCACAAACTCTTACTCAGTATTCGACACCAACTCGGGGTAGAATTTTACCAGTCTCAACTTTACCGCAGTATGAGACAGAGTCTACTGTATTTCACGAACTCTTACTCAGTATTCGACACCAACTCGGGGTAGAATTTTACTGGTCTCAACTTTACCGCAGTAAGAGACAGAGTCTACTGTATTTCACAAACTCTTACTCAGTATTTGACACCAACTCGGGATAGAATTTTACCAGTCTCAACTTTACCGCAGTAAGAGACAGAGTTTACTATATTTCACAAACTCTTACACAGTATTTGACACCAACTCTGGGTAGAATTTTACCGGTCTCAACTTAACCGCAGTAAGAGACAGAGTCTACTGTATTTCATAAACTCTTACTCAGTATTTGACACCGACTCGGGGTACAATTTTACCAATTTCAACTTTACCACAGTTAAGAGACAACTGCTGGTGGTTGATGGATTTGTGGATATTCATTCAGTCAACATCCACATATAAATATATATATATATATCGGCAGACAACATATCGGCTATGAGCCGACGTCGCCATGGAAACCGTCTACCGCAGGAATACGGAGCGACGGGCCGTGAATTGTAAAATGGTTTTTTGTTCGGTGAACGCTGAACAGTTTCTAGGGGAGGATAATCCATCGTCAAACAACAGCATCAGCAACTCATATCCTCTGACAGAGACAAACACCGGGCAAACCGGTTTGACGACCGATTCTCAAAAACGATGTCACAAAATCTAGAAGAAATAGATGAATAAATCCCCCAATGACATAACTATACCTACTAGTCATATGATCTATAGACACTTCCAGAAAAGATGTCTGCCTCCATAAATCTCCCTATGACATCATCAAATTGTCCACTAGTGATTTGAGCTATATAGACACTTCCAGAAAAGATGTCTGCCTCCATAAATCTCACTATGACATCATCAAATTGTCTACTAGTGATATGATCTATAGACACTTCGAGAAAAGATGTCTGCCTCCATAAATCCCCTATGACGTCATAAAATTGTCTACTAGTGTAAACACTTCTAGAAAAGATGTCTGCCTCCATAAATCCCCCTATGACATCATCAAATTACCTACTAGTGATTTGATCTATAGACACTTCGAGAAAAGATGTCTGCCTCCATAAATCCCCCTATGACATCATCACTTACCTACTAGCGAAGGTGCAGGGTGCATTCGATTAGCAAAAATTGTTAGGAGTTGAAAGAATATTGATTTAGGGGATTCTAATGATTAGTTCAGGAGGTGCAGTTTATATATTATCATCAAACAATACCCATTCACCATGTCTATCTACACCTACCACCATCAAAATTCATCATCAAGACAAAATCGAGGTCCCCTAGCCCCCCACACCTGCAGGGTCAATTAAACTCGACAATTTCATGCACCAAATATTCAACTAAAGCTGAAAGCAGATTCCTCGAAAGCGTCATCGGGATATGTATCAGGTGATTGAGACCCCGGGATAGAGCCTGTCCCCTTAATCAACTACAGCGCTTACAAGCAAGCATAGTTCAAAATTCACAAACAGTTTTCGATATAAAATTTCACTAATCTTAAAAAGAGACACTTCAAAATTCTGAACCATTTTTGAATGATTTTTTTGTATTTTTTTTTGGGGGGGGAGGGTTATTCTTTTGTTAGAACAAACGCATCACAAATCAATAAACGAAGCGAGAACAAAACTTAAATAAACAACGAATCAAAATCAACGACGAAATAAAGTGCAATTTAACCCTTTCAGCGCGTGTGGCCTCTCTAAACCACTCAGCACTGAAAGGGTTAATAAAAACAAAAACAAGTTAGTGAAAAGCGCGTTTTTAGATTTTCTTTTTTCTTTTCAATTCAAAAGAAACGGCGTTGAAAATTAGAGAAAAAAAAGGCAATTCATCAAATATTTTTTTCTCGAGATTTTAATTCTTAATCCTTAAATTCGCTACTGTCTAATATTTGAGCCCAGTTTCACGAGAATGATTGAACCCCCCCCCCCACTTCTCGACAAGCAGTGGTGACAACTTTTAAAGCTTGAACATTTATCATATTTGTGATGTGTTGGTACTTGAAGTTTCTAAATTCACGAAATTATTCTCTGAGGTTAAAATAAAAAAGAAGTGCTTTTTATATAAATTTCGTTTTCCATTTTTTTTTCCGATAACGAACGATACCTTTTAGAACCATTCGCGGTATCAGCGTTTGGGGGGTTGGGGATTTGACGACCACACAGACATGGAAAGTTAAAACCAACAGAATTTCTAGAGTGAATTTTAGGGGTCAGAGGCACTCCGCCAGAATATGGCTATTTTCATTACTAGAAAAAGTTGCCCCAGCGATCCGGGCCCTACGTCCTCTCCGCCATTTTGAAGCAGGTCATCATAGGGTAAGGATAGGGGACGACACGCTACGCCGTGCTACGAATGTTTCCAAAAGCTCGTGAATTTCGTCATCGCAATTATAAGGTATATATATATTTATATATATTATAATAAGATTACCGTTTCGCGTTCACTGCCCCAGTACGAAGTCTAAAAATAAAACACATTTAAACATAACAGAACGCAGGCAGGCATTTTCGAAAATAACAGTTTTTGCGAAAATAACAGACTTCGCGAACAAAAGTTTCGCGCGATAAAAGAATATTTTCCATTTTTGTAAAAAAAAATATTTTTCGAAATTGTTTTTTTTTTGTAAAAAGTATTTTTTCCAAATTTTTTCTTTGTAAAAATATATTTTTCGAAATTATTTTTTTTCGTAAAGAAACTTTTTCGAAATTTTTTTTTTTTCGCAAAAAAGCGTCAACAATTTTTATCACCTTTCAATAAAATGAAAAAAAGTCTTGTTCGATTCAAAGAAATTTTTCTCAAATTTTAAAATTTTCCAAAAAAAAAATATCAATTTTATAGGCCTTAACGTAAAACCGATTTTAAATTTTCAAAAATATCTATTCATTTTCAACCACCATTTGACGATTCAAAAAATATGTGTTAAGAATTTCTCCGGCTTAACAGTAGCGGTCAGCACACACTGAAAGCATTGTTTCATATTTGTTAACAGCAAAACAGAAGAAAACAAATCATCTCAAAAACATAGCAGCAACGAGAGGAAAAATAGGACATATGACCCCTAAATTTGATATAACGAATAGGCCTATTTACGTGCGCCCGGGTCCCGCCCAAAATACTCGAGGCTCGATTTATACAATTACTCCTCCATCGCCAGTACCCGGCATCTTAAAGTTTCGTATTATCTCCGTTTGTCGGCGAGAACAGTTTCTGATCGAAAAAAAATACGGGTAAGAATTGAATATCTTACGATGAAAATTCGAGATTTCTTGTAATGAGTATCGTATCGCGATAGTTTCGTTTCGAGACAAAATATCTGGGACCGTCGGGATACCGGGGATGAGTGACAATATCGAGCCCCAGGTTTCAGCTTATATCCTAATCAATTTGATGCATTAATGAATTTGTCTATTCAGAGATCATTAGCTCGGAAACTACAGGGTGGCCACTTTGACTTGAATTGGTTTCCCCCCCGACTGTTCTCGGACAAGCACGTCGTTTTCCCTGACTGATCTGATAAGAATTCAATAAATCAACACGGTTAAATATGTAGGGCAGACATAGATGGAAACTGTTTGATTTTAGGCTATACGCAATTGAGCCATCTCGACAAATTTCCTCCACGTTTTCCTGATGTTTAGCCCATTTCGGAAATTTTGAAAATTCTCTCCGCCTTCTAGGAGGTAAGTGGTCACCCAGTATTTTAAAAAATCCCAGCTAAAATTCTAGCACCCTCGGAATACCGGGATACTGACGAAATCAAGCCCAGGCGTCCCAAATTTTAGCCTAGTTCCTAAAGCTTAATTTAGTGTATCGACGAACTCGTCTGTTCGGAGATCATCAGCTCGGGAACTATTCTAGATCACTATCTTCTACTAATTAGGCTTTCCTTGATTAGTTAATCGCGCAAAAACGACTTCTATATAATTAATCTACACAAGAGCAAATCTAAATACAGTTAATGAAATCCATGCCTTTCATGAAAAAATTATTCGTTTTTAAAATTCAGGTTTTTAATCGCCGCGCAATAAAACAGACTTACCCCGATACTGATCGACTCGTCGGTCGGGAATTTCAGGATGAATTTGCTGCCCGCTTTTTCCTCCGATGAATTCAGCGGTCGCACTCGACAGACGACCTTGATGTTGTCGTCCAGCGGAGCCGGCTGCGGCAGCCCAGGCGGGACTGCTGCGTCTGTCATGATCGTGTGTGTGTGTGTGTGTTTTGAAATTATCCTCTCCGCGAAAGAAGATTTATTTATTTATCGCGCGTCGTTTGTCGTCAATCCGGTTCGCGTAAAATCCTAATTCGAGACACGAAAAGAGAGTTCTTAAAAAAATGCTAATTTCAAGGCATGAACACAAACAAACATAATCAGGTAGGGCATGATGGCTGCTGGCTGATGGCCTGCTGGCTGCTTACAGCGTGCAGTCAACACTTCAAAGGCCGTGGCCAGTCGTGAGGTTCAAGACAAAGTCCGAAAAGGTTAGTTTTGAGAAACCACGTGGAAACATAAACAAACAGACAGGCTTTGGTGGTATTCAACTGTGAACGGATCATATTGTGTTGTAATTAGGGTTGTATATTTTACCAAATTCACCTGCGGTACCAAAATTTACAAATATTTCGTTTGCAGCAAAATAATTATACCCTTTCTCGGTTTTTTCTTCAGACAGAATCAGAAAGAGTAATTTAATTATGCATGCAATTTGATTTTTAGCTGCAATTTCTGGAGGCCTACTTTACTTACCTTTTTCCAGCGTTGCAATCAGTCAAATGGCTGGGTGAGGGACTAAGGTAACGACGGTCCGATTCCACGAAGAAGAAGTTACAAATCGAAAACAAATTTGTGCTTCAAATTATCGTCAATTTGAGATGTGAAGAAGTACAGACACGAGCGAAATCGGAACAGACTAAAAACCAACGATGTGTCAAACTCTGAACCAGGAAGTAAAATAATTTTAGAGTCGCTTCGATTTCGACGGGATAGCGCTAAGGCACTAGCGATTTAGGCTCGCGAATGCCAAAATCGGGTTCCTGGCTAGAGATCGGCGGAATTTCGGACGTTTTCGGCGACCGAAATGCGTAATTTGATCGAAAAATGGAGAAAAATTACTCACCGAAAATTTATTCAGCGGCCATATTTATCCGCAGTGCACTGTGGGATTAACGGCGCGTTGGATAATGGGACTACGTCATAGTTTTTTTAAATAAAATACTATTTATTTTCATCTTCATTTGAAATTTATTGTTATATCATTTTCTAACCATTTCATTGTTCAAAATCTGAAATATAATGTTCTAAAGTTAGGTACGGATCAATAAAGATAACGATTGAATCGGCAGTCGCGGGTTGTTTCCGGGATTCGATTTCAACGTGAAAATTGAAAATTTAGATTCATTCAGCAAAAGTACAACATATGAATTCAACATATGAATTTAAAAAGAAAATAAAACGTCGATGACCGCGATTAAATCGGGATTCGAAACCAAGCAGATGAATATCCTGACTAGACTGGTTGCCGGTGTGAAGATAGAGACCGGTAACCAGTCTGGGAGCGCACATGTGACATACATGCGGACATGTCACGAGTTCCAGTCACATGATTCTAAAATGGCGGATGCACGGAATGAAAATATTTTGACATCTAGTTTGAAAGTTTTGTTGATTTTGGTCGTGACAGCTTATCAAGTAAGTTGTAAACTGTTCTAAATGTTGCGTTTCATTAATTGAAGCCTTAAAGATTAGAATTAGGGTTTGCTTTTAAACATGTTTTAAGAGAAGTTTAATATTGGTCTAGTCAGTAACCTGTCTGTGGTAGTTTCACGATCGGATATTTTCACAAGCCCATCCGATAATAAAAAGCTTACCACCAACGATTAGGTAACTAACTCTGATTGGTCTAACTGCAGTTTGGGTCACCTATCCACTGGGTGGCGCTAGTGTTAGGGGATGAATTAGATGCTAATTTTGTGTTTAGTTTTTTTCAGTTTAGAATAGGATCCCTCCTATTACCTGTACATAGATTTTCTAATCTCCATCTACCTAGAAACGAAAGAATGTGCCCAATCTGCAATGTTTTTGGGGATGAATTACATTTTCTCTTTGATTGTAAGATTCTTACCAAACTTCGCAATTCCATTCCGAATTTAGAAACATTTAGAAACTTTGATACATTAAAAACTCCAAATTTTCAATAAGCACAATTTATAAAGGATGGTTTAGATGTATATAGATCCCTCCTGTAGTCTGTCAATTGTAAATAGTACACTGTATTTGTATATATTGTAAATACCCTTGTTATGTTTTTAAAATATTTTTTATTTTTCGATATGTAAATACTTGTAAACAAAATCATATTTTTTCCTCCATCTTATCTTATCTTATCTTTATAGTGTTATGGTAAGGTTAGGTACCTAACCACTAGGGACACCTAAACTGCAGTCGTTCCCAATGATTTATCATTTCGTCTTAATTTCCAGGTATCGGCCGCATCCAATGAACGATCATTCACAATCGACTACGAGAAAGAGACGTTCGTTAAAGATGGCGTTCCTTTCCGTTATGTATCTGGAAGCCTCCACTACGCTCGCGTTCCGAGTTATTACTGGCGGGATCGGTTAACCAAAATGTTCGCTGCCGGACTCGACGCGGTTCAAACGTAAGTCTGACCAGGCGATTATTTAGGTAGAGGGTCATCTGACGGGAGGAATCTGATATAGTGTTAACCCTTTCAGTTCTGATTGGATACCGAAATGTAGATGATTTGAAATTTCAGTGCGTATACACCGCAGTGCGGTGTACGAATCGGTGATGGATTTTGCTAGTACACCGCGCTGCGGTGTATTGGTATAATTAGTAATTAGTTTTAATCCCTATTGAAAGATGGCAGCAGCTGTCAAACCTAGTGAAATATTAGTAACTAACGATACACCGCGCCGCGGTGTAGACGCACTACAGTGCTATTCCCCTTATTCAACACACTAGGGTGGAATTTTTCAAAATTTTCAAATTATCTCCAGCACTATAGGGTATCAATTAGTCAGCACTGAAAGGGTTAATGGGCATGCTTGCATCTTTTTAAATTCATTATTATTATTTTTATGATTATGATTATTTTGTAGGTATGTACCGTGGAACTTCCATGAAACATTCCCGGGCGAGTATAACTTCCAAGGCGATCATGATTTGATCCAGTTCGTGCGAACGGCTCAGGACGTCGGTTTGCTGGTGATATTGCGCGCCGGTCCCTACATCTGTGGAGAATGGGAATTCGTGAGTATTCAGGAAGAGCTAATTTCAGGATTTGTAGGATGAGTTCCAGGGGCAGACTTTTAACCCTTTCAGTGCGTCTACACCGCAGTGCGGTGAACGAATCAGTGATGGATTTTGCTAGTACACTGTTGTTGCTGTGTATTGATTTAATTAGTAATTACTAATTATCTCTCTTGAAAGATGGCAGCACCTGTCAAACATAGTGAAATAGTAGTTACTAACGATACACCGCGCCGCGGTGTAGACGCACTTTCGTGGTATTCCTGTTATTCAACACACTAAGGTGGAATTTTTCAGAATTTTCAAATTATCTTCAGCACTATAGGGTATTAATTAGCCAGCACTGAAAGGGTTAATGGAATAAAGAAATATGAAATATGAATAGCAAGGACGTACAGTTAAAAAGCCTGCATGCAAAGCCAAAGCAGAAGTCTGGATAAGTTAGAAATTCCAGTGCATTGTCATACAATATCCAGGCACATGAGGGACATTATAGAGAATAAGCTGAATTTTGCGCTGTGTACTGCTGTTAATTGTGGGTTGATAAAGTGCCATCATATTTTCAAGAGGTACAGTAGAATTGCGACAGGAGCACGTGCTTCTTAGGCTGCTGTCTGGATCTGCCCCCAATTTATGAACATTTTTTGAAACGATGACCGAAAATGAAAAATGAAAGTGTTAATGGTTCAGTAAAACACTCTGATAACGTAGTGAATTCTATCATAGGTTTTTACTCCCCTCAAAGTGAACATTTCATTGTCAAAATGTATTCTGAATTGTGAAGATATATTCACATGATTTCTGATTCTTAATTTTATGTTTTTTTCTATTTCAGGGCGGCTTTCCCGGCTGGTTGTTGAAACATAATTCATCGATGGTTTTGCGAACAATGGACCCGGGTAAATCGAAATTGAAACCGAGTCCGAATTCGTCATTTCCTGGATGATCTTAGAAATACGTTTTTCCGAATTCTGTTTTCTAGGATATCTCGCGCCGGTCGGTCGTTGGCTGAGCGTACTATTGCCGAAAATCCGTCCACATTTGTATTCGAACGGAGGACCGATCATTATGGTTCAGGTATAGTTTATTCGACTAAAACTCGCAAAAAAATCACATGTTGGGCCTGATTTCAAGGACTAAGTTTTCCCTAGGGATAGATCGCAAATCGGGGCCAGGGTTTATGGACTAGGTGTTGTGCCCCCTTGAAATAAATGCTTAACCTGGGCCTGGTTTTAGAAACTGGGTAGTAAAGTTATCCCTAGTGAAAAATCCTCAAGCTGGGCCCAGTTTCACAAAAAAGTTTAACTCAAATTGTTGGTGTAATTGCCATTGGACACTTTATATTTTCAATGAGGAAAAGAATTCAAACTTAACTGATTTAAGCTTAAACTTTTTCGTGAAACTGGGCCCAGGACCTGGTTTTATAGACTGCCTGGGTATCAAGGTTATAGACTAAGTTATCTCTTGGGATAGATCCTCAATCTGGACCAGGTTTTATAGTCAAAGTTATTCCTAGGGATCAAAGTTATTCCTAGAGACAAATCTATAACTTATCAACAATCAGATGACAAACCATGGAAATAACTGAAAGATTCTGAAATATTTCAAGGGAAAACACTTTTATTTTTGCTGTAGCCCGAGAATGAATACGGAAGCTGGTACGCTTGCGATCACCGTTACATGCAATATCTCTACGACACGTTCTCGCTTTATCTGAAAAACGAGGTCGTTCTCATGACGACCGACGGCTGTATCGACCTTGACCTTAAATGCGGCGGCGTCAAGGGCAAGATGTACGCGACGATCGACTTCGGTCCAAGTAAGAGTTTGTGACGTGATTTGCTGCACTTCTGCACCAGGAAACTGGAAACTGAGCTATCTTTTTGACAATTGACCTAACATTATAACCGAGCTTTACAAATGACAAACGGCCGTTTCAAGGGCTATCTTGGGCTCGTGTCCTATTGGGTCGCTGGGCTTTTGGGGTTATTCTAAATGGTGCAGGGTTGGTACCATTTTACATATCTTCTGATTGTTCCACTTTTGGTAATCTACATGGTCCACAAAGGGAGATTTGACTTGAGCGGAGTCTACTGCACCATCCGACTCAAATATCTCTCTCAAGTCAAAAGATCTGACATGAGTGGAGTCTGTACCATCCAACTCAGATATCACTCTCAAATCAAAAGATCAGACTTGAGCGGAGTCTACTGTACCATCCAACTCAGATATCACTCTCAAAGTCAAAAGATCAGACTTGAGTGGAGTCTACTGTAACCATCCAACTCAGATATCACTCTCAAGTCAAAACATGTGGCTTGAGCGGAGTCTACTGTACCATCCAACTCAGATATCACTCTCAAAGTCAAAAGATCAGACTTGAGTGGAGTCTACTGTAACCATCCAACTCAGATATCACTCTCAAATCAAAAGATCTGGCTTGAGCGGAGTCTACTGTACCATCCAACTCAGATATCACTCTCAAGTCAAAAGATCAGACTTGAGCGGAGTCTACTGTATCATCCAACTCAGATATCACTCTCAAGTCAAAAGATCAGACATGAGTGGAGTCTGTACCATCCAACTCAGATATCACTGTCAAGTCAAAAGATCAGACTTGAGCGGAGTCTACTGTACCATCCAACTCAGATATCACTGTCAAGTCAAAAGATCAGACTTGAGCGGAGTCTACTGTACCATCCAACTCAGATATCACTCTCAAATCAAAAGATCCGACTTGAGCGGAGTCTACTGTACCATCCAACTCAGATATCACTCTCAAATCAAAAGATCTGGCTTGAGCGGAGTCTACTGTATCATCCAACTCAGATATCACTCTCAAGTCAAAAGATCCGACTTGAGCGGAGTCTACTGTACCATCCAACTCAGATATCACTCTCAAGTCAAAAGATCCGACTTGAGCGGAGTCTACTGTACCATCCAACTCAGATATCACTCTCAAATCAAAAGATCTGGCTTGAGCGGAGTCTACCTTACCATATAACTCGGATATCACTCTCAAGTCAAAAGATCAGACTTGAGCGGAGTCTACTGTACCATCCAACTCAGATATCACTCTCAAAGTCAAAACATCTGACTTGAGCGGAGTCTGCTGTACCATCCAACTCAAATATCACTCTCAAAGTCAAAAGATCAGACTTGAGCGGAGTCTACTGTATCATCCAACTCAGATATCACTCTCAGATCAAAAGATCTGACATGAGTGGAGTCTGTACCATCCAACTCAGATATCACTCTCAAATCAAAAGATCTGGCTTGAGCGGAGTCTACTGTACCATCCAACTCAGATATCACTCTCAAATCAAAAGATCCGACTTGAGCGGAGTCTACTGTACCATCCAACTCAGATATCACTCTCAAAGTCAAAACATCTGACTTGAGCGGAGTCTGCTGTACCATCCAACTCAAATATCACTCTCAAAGTCAAAAGATCAGACTTGAGCGGAGTCTACTGTATCATCCAACTCAGATATCACTCTCAGATCAAAAGATCTGACATGAGTGGAGTCTGTACCATCCAACTCAGATATCACTCTCAAATCAAAAGATCTGGCTTGAGCGGAGTCTACTGTACCATCCAACTCAGATATCACTCTCAAAGTCAAAACATCTGACTTGAGCGGAGTCTACTGTACCATCCAACTCAAATATCACTCTCAAAGTCAAAAGATCAGACTTGAGCGGAGTCTACTGTAACCATCCAACTAAGATATCACTCTCAGATCAAAAGATCTGACATGAGTGGAGTCTGTACCATCCAACTCAGATATCACTCTCAAAGTCAAATATCTGACTTGAGCGGAGTCTACTGTAGTTAATTCCATGGTTTTCATTATTTATAAAAACTACTAAATAAGGACCCAACGGGTTGATTTCTACCATTATCAGGATTCAAATCGAATTCGACCGAAAAATTGGTTCAAAAGCAGAAATATTATTTTAGCCGGAAAATGAATACGGAAGTTGGTTTGCGTGCGACCACGAGTACATGCGATATCTGCACGATTCGTTCAAACTGTATCTCCATGACGACGTATTGTTGTACACGACGGACGGTTGCAGCGCGCGTGATATGAAATGCGGAGGTCTCGCCGGGCAGATGTACGCGACTGTCGATTTTGGCCCGGGTCGTAAGTAACGCCTCGCCCAGGGTGGCGCCACTGTCCTGGAAAGCCTGCAAAATGCATTTAATATTAAGATGAATTTGGAAAAATCAGGGAAACCTTAGAAAATAAGTCAAATTTTACCGAAAACCGTTACTTTACCATTACGCGATTCATAAAAAATTAATTAATTTCAACCCTAGAAATTTCTGCCATCGAATAAGAAAAATTTGATTCACTCGAGACCCTTCCATCCCTGCCCCTAAATAAGAGAAATTTGATTTCGTCTGGACACCCATACCCTCGTCCTGTTAGTGCACATAATATCCAGGGCCACGTTTTATAGACTGGTATTACCTTTAACCCATAGGCTAACTGAATTCATTATCAATTGAGTTAGCCCTAGTTAAAGATAATACCAGTCTCATCAGATTAGAAATTAACCAATTAACACTGCACCTTCAAACAAATTGATCCATCAAATATCAATTCATTTCATGTAAAATGTATTTTATCTCTCTTTCTATGCGATGAAACAGCTCATAGCACAAAGAACTGTTTCGATATACAGATGAATTTCAATAGAGGACCTAAGGTAAATAAATCAACGTTACTGTTAGAAATTGAGGTTGTCGTAGGGGGATTTATGGAGGCAGCCATCTTTTCTAGTAGGGTTCATACATTAAATCAATAGTAGGTTGCTCAATGATGTCATAGAGGGATTTATGGAGGCAGCCATCTTTTCTAGAAGGGTTCATACATTAAACCACTAGTAGGTTACTTGATGATGTCATATGGGGATTCATGGAGGCAGCCATCTTTTCTAGAAGGGTTCATACATTAAATCACTAGTAGGTTACTTGATGATGTCATATGGGGATTTATGGAGGCAGCCATCTTTTCTAGAAGCGTTCATAGATTAGATCACTAGTAGGTAACTTGATGATGTCATAGGGTGATTTATGGAAGCAGTCATCTTTTCTAGAAGGGTCTATAGATCAAATCACTTGTAGGTAATTTGATAATGTCATAGGGGGATTATTGAGATATCCACCATTTCTGCAATGTCTACGGTCTATAGATGAATTGATAAGTAGGCAATTTGATGATGATGTTATAGAGTGATTCGTGGAGGCTGCCATCTTTTCCGCTACTGATGTTTGTTTTTTTGTGCGTGGTTATTTTCAGGTGAATTCCGAGTTTTATACCGGATGGTTGGATCTATGGGGTAAAGCTCATTCTCACACCGATAGTTCAGTTATTGCTAATTATCTCGATCAAATGCTCAAATACGCCAATAATACTAACGTAAACATGTAAGTACATCCGAGCGATCGGTCAGGCAGGTTTTGATTCAAGTTTAGGGGCGAACTCTTTAATCGGATCGGAGAATCCATTTTCCTCAAATTGTACTCTATTATTGGTCACGAGACTTTTTGGAGTCTCCAGAACCTCCTGACGAGGTGGTGTGATTCGGATTTTGTATGGAGCCAACCGGAGATTTCAGACGGAGACTTCGGAGGTCAGAGTACGCCCTAGGTCTTCAAGGATTAGCAATTCCAGATTACTAATATTCTACGGGTCGCTCTATCAAGTTTACAGAGTTTAATCATTATGCTATTCCTGATTAGTAAGCTGGGCATATTCTGATTGAAACAAACGCGATAGAAGAAAATTCCGGATGTGTTAGAGACCAATCAATAAGAATGATGAATTCTGGAATTGGTACCGGTATTGGCCAATCAAAACCTGCTTTGATAAAACATAGATAACCTACCAGAATGAACTTCCGTAATGGTTCATCTTTCTGATTATAGGTACATGTTTGAAGGCGGTACTAATTTCGGTTATTGGAACGGAGCTGAAATGAGACCCTACGTTCCTCAGGTCACTAGTTACGACTACGACAGTCCACTCTCAGAAGCCGGTGACCTCACAACGAAATACTTCGCCGTACAGAAAACTATATCTAAGGTATCAGGAATTAACGCAGTTGTGTGGGTTTAATTGGACTCTGGATCCAGTTCCACAGTTGTGTGGGTTTAATTGGACTCTGGATCTAGTTCCACAGTTGTGTGGGTTTAATTGGACTCTGGATCCAGTTCCACAGTTGTGTGGGTTTAATTGGACTCTGGATCCAGTTCCACAGTTATGTGGGTTTAATTGGACTCTGGATCCAGTTCTACAGTTGTGTGGGTTTAATTCGTCTCTGGATCCAGTTCCGCAGTTGTGTGGGTTTGATTTGTGTCTGGATCCAGTTCCATAGTTGTGTGGGTTTAATTTAACTCTGAATCCAGTTCCACAGTTGTGTGGGTTTAATTTGACTCTGAATCCAGTTCCACAGTTGTGTGGGTTTATTTGACTCTGAACCCAGTTCCACAGTTCTGTGGGTTAATTCAATTTGACCTCGGATCCAGTTCCACAGTTGTGTGGGTTTAATTTGACTCTGGATCTAGTTCTACATTTTTGCGGGTTTGAATTCATTCGAGATCCAGATCTAATGAGCTGTTTTACTTTCTCGTATTTCAGTATAAAAGATTGCCGTCTGTTCCGATGCCTAAAAACACTACGAAATACGCGTACGGAAAAGTTCAACTGCGTCTGAAGTCGACCGTATTAAACATGCTTTCAACTTTATCTCCGAAACCTCCGGTCCTCTCCAAATATCCGTTAACCATGGAACAAATTGATCACGTAAGTTTTGATATAACATAACTAAACTTATATACAAATGTCTCCTTTGAAGCGAAAGAAATATTTTGAATTGAAAAATTCATACTAATTGTAAAATGCACCTGCACATGTACTATGAACGTCTGCTTGTCTTACATGCACATGTAACATGTCCTCTGATCGTCTGACATGCACGTGTAACACGTTCTCTAATCAGATGTCAATCTCATGTACATGTAAAATCTCTTCCGACTGTTTACCAGTCTTACATATGCATGTAACATGTCCTCTGCTAGGTATCTGTCGGTTTCACATGCACATGTTACATGTCCTCCCTATGGATCATCCAATGTCTTCTGAAACTGTTGCCTGTCACGCACGTGTAACATGTCGTCCGATCTCTACCTATTTTCTAGTATTACGGTTTCGTGGTTTATCGACACATTTTGAAGAAAAGTTACACGAAAGCAACATTGAATATTTCTGGTATCAGAGATCGTGGATACGTCCTCGTCAACAGTGTAAGTTACTGATACATCTATAGATCTCTTGATGATGTCATAGGGGGATTTATGGAGGCAGACATCTTTTCTAGAAGTGTCTATAGATAAAATCACTAGGTTGTTTGATGATGTCATTGGCTGACTTATGGAGGCAGACATCTTTTCTAAAATCGTCTTTAGATGATATCACTAGGTTGTTTGATGATGTCATAGGGAAATTTATAGAGGCAGACATCTTTTCTAGAAGTGTTTATAGATCAGATCACTAGTAGGTATAAATTTGATGATGACATTAGTGTTTGAGGCAGTTGCCATCTTTATAGGGATGAGTTATAGGGAAAATTAAATAGGTTAGATTATTAGACATTTACGTGGTAAATGATTAGATCTATGGAGGCAGCTTTGTTTTATTGATTTTGTCTTGTTACAGGTGTCTGCCGGGATGGTGGTGCGTGAACACAATCGCGTAATAACCGGCATTACCGTGAAGACCAACGACATCCTGGATATAATCGTCGAAAATCAAGGTCGAATTGGATTCGCGATCGAAATGCTCGGAGAAATTAAGGTTAGTCGGGTCTAAATTTTTCAAAAACTTTTAGATCAGGTTCCGGTTAAACAGTTCTCTGATTAAAACGGCAGAAATGAGCTTATCTAATATCCTTTAGAGTTGAAATTATCTGTGTCTTGATTTGAAGGAAGTCATGAGTCGAGGTTCTTCTTTATGCCTTGATTCGTGTTTTTTTTTTCAGGGAATCATCTCGAATGTGACGATGAATAAAGATGTACTCACGGATTGGAAAATCTATCCGCTTACGATCGAAAACGCAGCCCACGACAAAAACCTGCGTTTCGAACCAAAACGGTAACAATTTCGAAGGCAGAATCTGTCAAACATAGTGAAATATTAGTAACTAACGATACACCGTGTCGCGGTGTAGACGCACTAAAGCGGTCAGCCAGTTATTCAACACACTAAGGTGGAATTTTTCAAAATTCTCAAATGATCTCCAGCACTATAGGGTATTAACTAGTCAGCACTGGAAGGGGTAACTCGAACCATTTCTCCTATGAAACCATTGTCAGGTCTGAGTTGTAATGCAGTTCTAATGAATTTTAATCGTTTCAATATTTCCTGAGTAAAAAATATCATAATCTGACTTGAAAGATCCAGTAAACTGCATATTTCGAGATATAACATTTTTTTGAATATGTTTAGGTTTGATGAGACAGTGAGGAACACAGTTAAGACGAGTATACTGCTGACACCTGCTTTGTTCGAAGGCACAATTCCAGCAGCTCGCGACGGCAAAAACTATGACACATTCTTAAAAATGGGTCCTTCTTGGATAAAGGTAATCAACATTAGTCATTCATCCAATAAATTTCATCATTATAATGTCTGGAGTTTGTAGTTCGTTTTCAATTAGAAATATCTCGGGTGAAGTTCTGAACACATGTGAAAGGTGGACGATCAGTTTTTGAAAGTGTGCTGATAAAATGTCTAATATCTGGTGTTTGTAGCTCATTTTCAATTAAAAATGTCTCAGATGAAGCACTGAACACATGTGAAGTGTGGACGATCAGTTTTTGAAAGTGTGCTGATAAAATGTCTAATGTCTGGTGTTTGTAGTTCATTTTCAATTAGAAATGTCTCAGGTGAAGCACTGGACACATGTGAAGTGTGGACGATCAGTTTTTGAAAGTGTGATGATAAACTGTCTAATATCTGGTGTTTATAGTTCTTTTTCAAATAAAAATATCTGAATTTTTTTCAGGGACAAGTTTTCATCAACGGGTTCAACGTCGGGCGTTACTGGCCGGCGAAAGGTCCACAGGTCACTCTATATGTTCCAGCTCACATCCTGAAACCGGCTCCCGCGAAAAACTCCGTTTTGATTCTGGAGTTGGAGAGCGCTCCGTGTTCGTCGTTTCGTCCGCAACCGGAGTGTTCGTTGGAGTTTATCGACTATCCGATCTTGTCGAAACCGAAAGGAACAGCGGCCGGCCGACCTCGACCACATCACAGATATCAGCTTCCCGTTACGCGGCGCCGATCTGCGGAATCTTCCGAACCGTGGCGACTTCTCCAAAAATCTGTTCCTCGCAATAAACTCTAGACGTTAGAAATCGGTATTTTTTTAAATTTAAACGAGGTATGTAATTAGTAACAGCTGATCTGGGGTCCAGTTGCACCGTCAACATCAAGTCCAAATGTGGTCTAGAATATTATGACTTGTCTAAAATGATACTGAATTAAGATTGTCTTGGACTGATCTATATATAAGCTGACTGTCAAAGTTAACCCCCCCCCTCCCCCGACGAAAACGGATTTTTTCGAATGGTCACACTAAACATAGAACTGAGGACTATGCACTAAATAAGTTCCGGAAAGGATGGCTGCCTCTCTAAGTCCACTATGACGTCTTCAAAATGCCAACCATTATTACGATAGGTTATGATCTCCAGATAATTTGATGATGTTATAGGGAGGTTTTTGTAGGCAGTCGTCTTTTCTAGAAAGGACGTAATGATCAAATTAGGTTTTCTTGAAGGGTCTATAGATCAAATCACTACTTATTCTCAGGTAATCTGGCGATATCAATCGATGATGTCATAGGGGGATTTTCGGTACAAAATTAATTTTCCTTAAAGGCGTGAGTTAATTATTTGTTTGAATGCAATCTCGGGAAATTTTGGTTCAGAACTATTTTCTATGAAGGTCTAATGGATTTGATTACTCAGCCGATGTCATAGAGGCTTAATCGCGCAGTTAATCCGCGAGGTTACTACTTTAAGTATGAGTTCAATAACGATCAGGTAAAATAATGTATGATTCAAGACAAAAAACAATCATGTATTTTTATTCTGGATGAGAATGTAAGTTGTATGTTGGAGTAATCATTCAATGAATTACCCCTCCTCCACGGTTGTAGCGTTTTCTACTCATGTTTTCTAAATGCATGTAAATTAAATTTCTAAAGTCCAGTTTAATGAGAGAGAAAATCCTCCATTTTGTCAAATTTCTTGGATTTGAACATTGTTACCATGCCTACGCCACCCTGATTTAGTTGTTGAGACCCCACAAGAAAAATAACTTCATTTCGTAGGCATGGTGACAATGTAAAAATTCAAGAAATTTCACAAAATGGAGGATTTTCTCTCTCATTCAATTGGACTTAAGGAGTCTTTTTGCCAATCCATCTAATTGGTACAGAACTGGAAATATATCGGATATTCAGTTGTTGTCCGCGACTTTTGGCATTCTGTTAAGACATAAATGAGGTATGTATCCCAAAAAGTAAGCAAAATATCCCAGAAAAACAGGTCTCATCAATTAATAAATAGACATTAGATGAATAAATATATAACATTCCTTTACAACGATCTTGTTTTCTTCGTTGTTCAGTCTTACATAGTCTTACCAAACATGTGTGACGTGTTTTTTTTTTAACCCAAGCTGCAGTACTTTACTTCGTGAGTCCGACGCCATTAGCCAATAAGTGATTTGCATGAACGGTTCATAGATTTCAACTAAAACGTGGGATACGTTGTAGTACGGTTTCGAATAAAGACGCGCTCAACGATTAACGCACTGTTTCAGTTTAGCGACGACATCCATGGAGGAGAAGGTGTACAAGACCGGGTTGACCGCCGAATTTATCGGTAAGATTATAATAGCGATCGTGGCCGACCACAAATTGGGTATAGCCACCCCTGTTATAGCGGCTATACTGAGACTTATGACAGGAGCCCAACAGGCCACGTGGACCAGAAATATGGGCATTAGTCTTCGGGCGGTTAGTAGTTCAGTATGACAACTGCGCCCGGATTCGATACGCGAGCGTCTGACCTGCAGATACAGCGCCGCGTAGGCGACAAGAATCAACAACAAACCGAAACCGTTCAAGCAGACGAACACGCCAAACGAGAATCCCCAGGTCTGGACGTTCTGCGCGCGCAACGTCAACGGCAAGCAGACGCCGTTCTGACCGTAGACGTTCGCGAGCCCGAGCGTCAACGGAATCGTGGCTACAAGGATAAACATCGCCCAAACCGCGCCCGAGATCGCCACCGATATTCGTCTGGAGCGGATTTGTTTTCCGGTCCAGATGGTCACGGCGCGTTCAATGGCGATTATCAAAACGAAAGCGAGAGAACATTCGGAGGAGATCAAAACTAGGAACCCGCAGAACGTACAAAGACTGCTGTTCTCCCAGGTTTGCGCGTACGCGTTAAAGACACCGAGATAGTAGTAGTCACTAGCGGCTATGATGAGTAAATAAGCGCCCATGATGGTGTCCGAGATGGCGAGGTTCACCGTGAAAACGACCGTGGCCGTGAATTTGACATTTTTATCCGTAATACGCCAGCCGATGACGAAAGCGTTGCCGAATAGGGCAAAGAAGCCGGTGATCCACACCGCGATTCGGAGAATATCGGAGGCGATCAGCTCGTCGCATGAGGAGAATTCGTCCGGGGCTGGGGTGCAGGTCTTAACGCTCGGGGCCAGGCAACAAAGACGATAGGAATCAGTGAACAGGCTGTCGAGATTCGGAGTCCGACTGAAACTGGTCTGCGAGATCTCCGCGATTCCGTTCGAACGAAGGTCCAACCGACCAATCAGCGGCAAGTCGTCGAAAACGGCCGTTTGGACGGTTGAAATACCGTTACCGCTTAAATTCAAATTCAGCAACGCGTTCAAACCCCTGAAAACCCCGGTTTTAAGAGTTCTGATCGATAAGGCGCTCAGGTCCAAACGCGTCATACGCGCTAGCCCGACAAAAGTGCCCGGTTCGATGCTCGAAATTGGATTACCTCGTAAAAGAAGGTAGCGCAGATTTTTCAGACTGGCGAACACTCCGCGCGTTAACCTGGACAATGCGTTATTCCGCAGGTCCAACTCGTAAAGGTTGACCAACTTGTCCAGTACCGCGGGCGCAAGCTCGGTGATATTGTTAGCAGATAAATCAAGTCGGCCTAGTAACAGAAATCGGGTGAAGTCGAATCGTTCCGGCACGCTGATACCGCATCCACTCAACAACAGTGCTCTGATCGAGCCGGGTAGTTTAAACGGGATCGCGTCCGTCCCAATCGAGCCCACACCCGAACAATCCACGCCGTAACCAATACACCGACAACCGTTCGGGCACTTTCCAACCATATCGCAGAACAACTCATCATCCCCGGTTACGGGGCAGTGGAATTTCCCGTCGCATAGATCCGCCGTCTGCGCGACCGTGGCTGAGCTGCGCCTGCACCGCAGACGACCGGCCGATTCGTAAACTTCATCGCAGTTTATTTCGTCGAAACCGCCGTCGCAGTCCCAAACACCGTTACAGACTTTATACCCCGGTACGCAATACGACCGTGGGCACTTTAACGTCCCGACCGGGCAGACGAACTTCTCGCAGTTGTGCAAATGTTCCATTCTGGTGCAGACGGTTTTGTTGAATTCGTCAAGTTCGTAAATGCACCTGTGTTTGAGCGAGTAACAATGGGCAGATGAGTCAGAGCAGCGATAACTACGACCGGGATCTGCCTTACAGACGGCGTGCCCGGTTCCACCGCGTTCGGGCGTTTCATCTTGAACGGCCCCGGGGCAATCATCTACGTCATCGTTGACTAACTCATTACTGATACACGCCCCGCTGTAGCACTGAAAACCCCGACATTCACTAGTACAGCTCACCTCGTCAGACCCGTCCAGACAATCTGGACGTCCGTCGCACCATAGATGGCGCTGTAAGCATTGTCCGTTCGCGCAGACGGTTTGGTGATTTTTGCAGCTCGGGTAAACGCAGGCGGACTCGTCGCTGCCATCCGCGCAGTCGGAAACAAAGTCGCAATAAGAAGAAATCGATATACAATTTCCATCTTTACGACATTTGAAGTGATTTTGGCCGCAGGTGCAGTTGTGTTCGTCCTCGCCTGCCGCAGACCGACAATCATTCGTACCATCGCATACACGATGACCGTGCAGACATGAACCGTCATTACACCGGAACTGCCCTGACAAACAGGTCCGCGATTCCGGGGCGTCGATACGACAAAGTACCCCACCCCAGTTATGAATGGCTGAGTCGTAGTCGCAAGCGCTAGACTGGACCCCGACTGTGTGGCGATCTACTCGGTAACAATGGCCCGGTTTTGAACCGAAAACAACGCGTGATACAGCTGCGAATTGGACCGTACGCCGTATGAATTCGGCTACACTTTCGGCCGAAGTCGGCGTCGGAACTGTGACCAGGACGCCACCTCGCGGCCGACAGATGTCACCAGCGGCAAGTAGGTTCTGGCGATATTTCGCCGGGCGACAAACGCACGTGCAAATATTACCGAAGACCGCGCACGCGCGTGGGCACTTCGGAACTAATCGGATACGTTCGGGCCGTGTTCGTAAGGTCGATCGAAGCTCGCAGAAAAATAGGCTGCGGTATTTCAGTTGACAGGGAAATCGGGCCCAGTTAGCTTTCCCGTAAGGGCTGCTAAACAGCATGATCGTGCACAACATGTTCGGGTCTGGTAATGGCTGCTTGCGGTTCAATGGTACGAACATCTGGATCGTATTGTGTATGGTAGAATCATTCTGGCTTCTGGAATACCATTCGGTGAAAGTCATCGGGCTGCCGTCTGACCAGTGATACCGTCGAGTCTGTGTAAAAAGTAGAATACAAAATACAAATGAGAAATAAACACTTTAAATCAATATAGCCGCAAAACAGCGATAACGGGTTTTCTGCACAGCCGCGTTATGCTAACGAAAAATGAGAAGAGAAGAATGAATATAGCCGCAAAGCAGCGATAACGGGTTTTCAGCCTAGCAGCATCATTAACGTGCAAATCTTTGGAAATTAGAAATAGAAAATATAGCCGCAAAGCAACGATAACGGGTTTTCTGCCTAGCAGCATCATTAATATGCAAATCTTTGGAAATTATGAAATAGAAAATATAGCCGCAAAGCAGCGATAACTGGTTTTCAGCCTAGCAGCATCATTGATATAAAACCTTTGGGACAACACTATCGGTTTGCTATATACTTTGATAAGAATGCCGACGAGCAATGACCAAATATTATATAAAGACATTAATTTTTGCCATTGACTATACACAACACTGACTATACACAACACTCAGGCTATAATCCAAGCTTATTTCATTTTGAACTCTGTGTAGACATTTCAATTGTACAATTGCCCAGACTTCATTCTATATTGGCTAATATCATATGGATGGTGCCAGACAGCAGATACCCGCATTTGTATTTATCCAAACCCCTTGAAAAAAGGCCCAGTATCAAAAACTCAAACTTACTGTAACATTGTAAACCAGTCCGATATAAATGGCGACAGGAACACGACTATAGACCTCATTCAACCATCTAAATCTTATAATCCGTTTCAAACGCTCGGATTCCGTGTTCGAGTCGATACCGATCAGGTGTCCTCCGTACCCCAGACAAACTTCTTCGGCCTCGAACCACGATATCGGTTCCTGTCGTCTTACGACCAGTCGTATACACGAATCGTCTCCGAAAGCTACGAATTCGCCTGTACATCCGTCGTTTTTAACCGTCGAATTCGACTGGTAAACTTCGGTCAGCGTCCGGTAGCGGATCCGCAGTTCGTCCGCGTATAAAACCGCCAGGAATGACACTTTCACGGATACGGACGTCGCCACGGCGTGTCTGACCGTCCCCGATCTCCAGCTACCGCAGAACCTATGCACGAACCGATCGTCGTTAGCGACGCCAGCGCCACCTAGTCCATCGGTCATTTCGACTTTAATTCGCTGATCGCATTCAACGTGGAAAAGTTCGAAAACCAATAGAAAGTGGTCGTGGGTATTTTTAGTCGAGGGGGTATTCCCGTGAAGTTGGTAAGTGATGCAGGTCGCTAGCAACCGGTCATTTCGACCAACGGGCCAGGCGTTGACGCTGACTATCAATCCGCAGCCTAAACCGTCTGATATTTTCGGAATCGCAGTTCCGATTGAACTTTTGCATTTCTGAAAGAACAATTCGCTTGCTTACAATATGATTTCCGTAGAATAGTGATTTTCTGAGGGATGTTCTTTTTCGTCGTCGGCTCCCAGATAGAAAATCATGATTTACTGCTTATAATTGATTCGATTTAATTTTTTGAAAATAATGAAGAAAAATAGATAACACATTCATCGTCTTGTCTTCCAAACTTACAAGGAAGACCCGCAATAGAGCAAAAGTAGTTTTTTTAGAAATTCATTTTCTTAGTCAAGAATTTTACTTTCAAATTTTCGATCATACGGAAAACGTTCTTATTCTAAAGGTTTTGAATTCATTGAGAAAATAACGAAATTTTCCCTGGATCTAAAATGTCTACTGTCTGTTTAATTTACCTGAACTTTAGCGCACGGTGCAACGATTTTGACGAGCCAACCACCTCGCTGAAACATACATCCGGCGGGCAGTTCGAAATACCAAATATGGGCACGAGCAACGGTTGATGACGTCGTCGTCGTCGTATTTACAAACGGACAGTAGAGGGCGTTGTAGTTTGTCTCGCAATCTACATACTGCGGAGTAAGATTCCTGCAGCCGATCATGGAACGGCTTCCGATGTCGTCCGTTATTCGATTCTGGTGCGTTTTCCTAATCGTTTCGATGTGGAAATCGTAGCGCCCGCGACCGCGCATGACAAGTTTCGTGTTCGGGTCGGCTCGTACCACGCGCCGGTCTTCTGGCAGACGATCGAAATATTTCGGTTGTTGGATCACCAGGCAACCACGATGGGCTAGCGAATCGATATTTATGTCGTAACGGGAGGCCGGAAAAGACGGCAGAATCAGCCCGCGGCAAGTGGTTCTTTCCGCCTCCATCGCGAACATCACGTTCGGAAATCCATAACCGTAGAACAGGAAACTAAGCGTGTGATCCCCGGATGTGAAATCGAGCGCCGGCCAGCCAATCAGATCCGCGCTATGGCAGATCGGACCAATCAGACGCGAGCGCATCGTATCAACGCCATCTATGAGGTACATACCGGCCGCGTCACAAGGGGACACGTCGACGCGTTCGAAGTTTTTCGTGTACCTGAACGAATGCAAACGCAAAAACTCGCCTTCGTTCAACGGGACATAAAACCGGCAGATTCCGACCGGGACCGCGAACGAGCAGTGGAACTGTACTGTGTTAGTGATTGTCACGTAAAACCTGTCTTGATATGCCGACCTACATCGGCAGTTGTCGTTGCCGCTCGAACGCGCTTCGGTTGTGAATTCTCCGGACAATATCTCCGACACAGCGCCACCTACGCTATCGTCTGCGGCCGTCAAGAATTCCCGTTTGGATATTTTCAAAACGACCAACAATCGAAATCCAATTGTCGCGTAAGTTCCGCCATCGACCGAATCACCACCACCGTTTGATTCGTGACTCCGAAGCAGGTGCGTAGTAATATCGGTTTCGATTTCGTCAAAGAAGAAAGTAGCGCTGGATTTTTTCCCACCAATCGACGAGCGCCATTTAAATCTGATTACATAACGCGCATCAACTTTGACCAGGAATCCGTAAATGAAGTCAACGTCGGTCTCGATATTGGGAACCTTCCGCGGAAATGATACCCGAGCAGCAGGCGGAGTACCGTTGTGCCACCTATTGCCAGGAGGATGCAGAACACGTGTTTCCAGTCGGGAAATCATGCGCCATTTTTGTGTCAGTTGGCTGGTCACGTGAGCGTGCATGTATAGAATACTCGGTGGGCGACAGAGGGCGTTCACGGAGAAATGCAGTCGAATTTCGGCCGCTACGAAGTTGCGTTGTACGACCACACCCGACAGGCTGGCTAACAGGTGCCCGTCCGCGTCGGACACGTTCAGATACGCGTCGACACCGGGGCTGGCTACAGTCGGGCACAATCTCAGTTCAGAGATCGATACGTTCAGCGAATCAGACGACATCGCGTTTACCGGGGAGAGAAGCAGACGAAATCTCAACCGAACAAACATATTCTCCGTACGGTTCAAGTGAACGCGGATGAAATTTGAGCCGAGTTCGATCTGGTCCCACAGCGAAATACCACCATCAACGCCATCTGGCGACTCATTATTTGACGAATTATCAGCACCAACTGCGCCCTCTGGCGACTCTTTCAGCGAATTGATTGCACCAGCTTGTGGCTCGGTTTTCATTGGAAAATAAGCACCTGCAGCGCCCCCTGATGACTCATTTATCAACGAATTATCAGCCCTAGGGATGCCATCTAGTAACCCGTTGCGTAGTGATTTACCAAAATCAGTAGCGCCCTCTGGCGACGCTTTAACGCGGTAAGTGACGGTCTGGTATTCGACGATGATGTTGAAATAGCGCGTTCGCGACGATACTATGTAGATATCGCTACGCGTGAAGTATTCCGAGTCGGATTTCCAGACGCGAATATCGCTGTCGGGGTCCATCCACGGTATAGGTGGCGCTCGACGCAGCCTGACTACGTTGTCAGCCGCAGATATATTACGGTTATTTCGGTAATACGCTACCGGGGCGTTTCCGGTGAAGAATTGAATCCAGGTCGCCTTGTCGGGTACCGCTTTTACCAACCAACAGCACGATTCGGTGTCGGGTTTCAGGGAAATGGAGCTATCCCGCCCTAAAACTATCACCTTCCCGAGACAAGTGTCTTCAGTATCGAAAAGTTCGCCGGCCGCTCGAGAAACCGTAGCGACCGAGACAGCAATGGCGAGGAAGCATACGAGCTTTTGCCTAGAAATCGGAAAGGAAATAGTAGTATAAAAACGAAACTACTTTCTCGAAACAACCCTATTTCAGCTCAAATTACGAAGGGGGGGGGCGTACCGAAATCGGTTTGCGACAAAAGAAAGTTATAAACTTCAAATTGGGGGTTTTTCTCACTTTTAACGCAAGCACGTATTCAACAGTCGCCAGAAAGCCCTAAATTAACCCGATTTCATATTGAATTATCTGCGTTCGATTTAACGCTGTTGATAACTATAGAGTCCGCCCATAGTGTTGCATTATATATACGTTAAACACAAAACGACAAAAAAAAGATCTTTCGTTTCTTGTCAATACTACTTACCTGAGAGCAGTTTGAATTCTTTGCGTCGGTTTCATTTCGCATTACTGGCAGACGATTTTCACGTGTTTGCACGCGGTCAGAACGTCTAGCGCAAGAATGGACGACGCAGACGTTATTTCAGGATTGTCGGTCGTCTGCTCGACGCAACCACACCTTAAACATTGCGTGTTCAATCAGTCACGATCTTGATCAGATACTTTTTTTCCAATTTCGTGAAGTATCTCTAATATCTTATTAGATTGAGAGAATTGGTTCGATGTTCATCTAGAATGTGATCACCATCGCTTGCCAGGATTTGATTGCCTCCCGCCGCATCTTCACACGACAAGGGATTCGAACCCACTAAAGCCGTTCCCCGCTGGTGGAAGCGAGTTCGGGAGTGATACCGGACCCCTGGCAAGCGAGGATGGATTTATCCGCGCATACACGTAGAGGCAAAAGGTAGAAAGTTTCTAATGTCCGATCGACAGTACCGGTAGCGCCGCTACAATAATAAGAACTAATGTTATTGACGATGTTTTGTTAAGTGGAAAGACGCCGAGTACATATATCCGATAGGTACGAATCCCCAATTTCTTCGGGAAAAAATCCAAGAAATTTGACAAAATGGAGGATTTCCCTCTCATTCAACTGGACTTAAGGAGTCTTTTTGCCAATCCATCTAATTGGTACAGAACTGGAAATATATCGGATATTCAGTTGTTGTCCGCGACTTTTGGCATTCTGTTAAGACATAAATGAGGTATGTACCCCAAAAAGTAAGCAAAATATCCCAGAAAAACAGGTCTCATCAATTAATAAATAGACATTAGTTCCAATTATCTCATGTAAGCATAACATTTATTTTGAAAATCTCAACCATACATCAAAACATTAAAGCCTTCTATATCAAATGCAAACTTTTGCTAACATAAACAATAGACAAATGGCCATATCTCTATCATATTAATTATATCACGAATGCTAAATATTGCGATATTAATTGAAATCGTTCAACCAACAAATGAATTTAGTTAACATAATATCATCACAAACCATTCATATCCTTGGCAAAGGACTTATAGGCTTTTAGAATATCCAAACAGGAAAACTTTAGTCTCATTTCTATGCGAGTAGAAATACATTATCATTATAACATCCATATCTTTGCATTATATATAACATCCATATCTGTGCATTATATATATGTTTATAATGTCATATCTCTTAATAATAATCAATCCAATAATTAAATTAATAATACTAATTTATTTATAAATGAATAATTGATAACTCTGCTATAATTGATTTACACATGAGGTAAAAAAATTATGACATAAAAACTCCTGTCAGAGTAATAGAAGTAACTGTCTAATACATGAAATGACACATTTTATACAATGAACTGAGCTCTGAATCTGATGAAAATATTCAATCTGAGATCTTACGAATGATGTTATTTTAGCCCTCTACTTCTGAAAACTGAATAGCGCGCTGTGAACTTCAACTACAAAACAAATTTGTTGAACAGCAGTGTATCGAAAAACTGTACGTACAGTGTACCGCGAACTGAACTAAGTCTTCTCACTTAAAAAATTATCGACTTGACAGATTAGTTCGATTTTCGACCGCGGCGGCGCTATACGACATTGGACATTAATGCGCAACCGTTAAACGGAGACTTTACGGTAGGTATAATCTCACTTTGTGTTTGTTTGTTTGTTTGTTGTTTTGTTTGTTTGTTTGGCTCTACTCGGTACTCCGCTGCTATGTGGTATTTATTGATCTGCGCATGTATGAAAAGCGCGCGTAGTAGTTAAAATAGCCATTCAACTACTGACTGCCACGCCCACGGTTTGTCGCGGGCGCTGTGAAAAGCAGTGAATTTTATAGTCGGGCACTGAAATTGGGAAAGGGGAAGTGATACTTAGAAATTGTTCAATCTACGAAAATAAATTGTTTAACAAACTTTGTACACTACAGTGTATGAAATAAGTGAAATCGCACACGTGCCTATTGAGTCAGTGGGGAAAACCCACCACCAATACCATGTATTCATGATGAATCATGCAGTTGTGTGATGGAGATCTACGAAAGAGAATTGCGGCCACATGAAAATTTTTATTCCATATTTCGACTTATTATGCCTTACATGCCTATCTACATGTACAAGAATGTATTATGACTGCACAGTTCGATATTATGAATAAATAAAGCATCGATGTTTTAGCAAAAATAATATACATGTAAACGTTTAATCGAGCAGTTAAGTTGGAGTTTAAGTTAAGTTTCAACCTAGGTCAGTGGACCTAAAATATCGTTTTTTAATCCAATTTAAACTGCATTGAAGGATATCCAAAAACTCTGCATTGAGAGGGGTTCCTAGCTAGGAGAAAAGAGACTCCATGATTTGAAATTTTAACGTCTCCATGCCTACCAACTGAAGTTTGGTAGGCATGGAGACATATTGTTAAAATTTCAAATCAGAGTCACTTCTCTTCATTTAACCCCTTTCAATGAAGACTTTTTGGATATCCTTCAATACAGTTTCAAATGGATTAAAAAATGATGATTTAGGTCGACTGCCTGTCCTTTCTGGCCCTAATAAGACTTTTATCAGGTAGGCCTATGTACTACCAAAACTGACTGAGCTAGGTCACCCGGAATGCTCTCTTGTCACGTTGAAATAGACATTAGTCTTGGAGCCTGACACATCGCAGGCAAATTCCCAAGCTACTCGATAATCTGAATAATAAAATCGTCTACGTTTATTGCTGAAAACTACTAGTAGCTTTTCTCATCCTTGCATAACTCAGGATTATCGTTGCTCCTGGAGCTTCCCCGAAAAACGATTGAGGACATTTGTTTTGTTAAAATATGACCGATATAAAGCGTTACCTTCTGAAATTGATGGACCGGCTGTCGAGCGAGCTAATTCAGCCGACTTTATGAGTCAAAATTTGAGTTTCAAAGTCGAAATTTCGCGATTGAGCATTGCGGGCGCATGAAATTTTCTTTTTTAAATTTCGACTTCATCTCGAAACTTTGCACCCATTCGACAAATTGTCCGGTTACTTAGAACGACGTTATCGTGCTCGATAAGGCAGTATCGTATTTCGGCATTAGCTTGAAGAGAGATCGGCGAAACTGATTTCGTTGTGCCTTAGTGTGAATTTTACGACGACATGTGTTAAAAAGTCGCAATTTCGAGTTTAAAAATATTTTAAAAATTGTTCGCATGTGGCCACTAATGCTCTTCAGAGATCGTGTCAATGTACAGATTTTGATAAAAACTTCTTGCAATCAAAAGGGACATCTTAGGCTTTTGATTACTTCGAGCGCGGATTCTCTGGAATTCTGCCAAAAACTTCATGCCGAAGATAGTTATGCGTTTCCATTCATAGTTTTAAAAAAATTCGACCTAATTATCCTGTACTAAGCCAGTTTTCTCCCATCATTTGAATTCAATCCAATAGAGTTTCACTCTGGTTCACTTGTTCTGCTTAATCTCTAGAGTACCAATGTTTAATGTTGATGCTGGATTAAACATACACTCATGTAAATTAAGGAAAGTCCACACATTAAGAACTTCGTTTCTTGTTGAACTATATGGCTTCAAATATTTATTTTCGAAAAGTGTTACAATGGCTGTGAAATTTGTGTATGCGCAGTTAAAAAACATGAACTTGAGGGTTTACTCTGACAGTGCTTGTAGTGTCGTTCTACGCATCCTCCCTCTGCAGGGACTCGAACCTGATGGCATCGCTACACTCAGCCACGGCACGAACCCCTGCATCAGTAGACCGGGTGCGCAGGTACATGCGCAGCTTTCCGAAAGAAAACTGGCGGCACCAATCAGATTGCTCGTTGTATAATCGTTGAGGCAAATTTCAAGGAAGAACTATAAACGGGAAAACCCGGTCTAAAATAAAACGGGATTTCTGATTGGCTCAAAATCACATCATCTGACCTGCGCATGTATCTGCGCGCACGGTCGATTATGGCAGGGTTTCGTGCCGTGGCTATCTCGATGCCATCAGGTTGGTTCGAATCCCTGCCGGGGGAGGATGCGTTCTACGACACACCATCATTAGTAGCCCGACTTCTGATTCATGTGCAATAAATGTCTATGTAAAAATTTCAGATGAGTAATACCACTGCCAAATGTAAAGATTTCCTAAAGGAACCAATGGGAAACAAGCCTGTTACAGCAGTGCCGGGTATCGGGCCAGTTGGTGGTGAGCGATTAAGAAATCAAGGGATAAAATATGTACGTATCTGTATAAGCGTTTTCAAAATTTGAATTAGCTGTTATTCCTATAAAAAAAAAACTCTATACGTTCGACTGTCGTAGTGAGGATCTACCAGGTGTCGCTACCAGACAATCTTTCCATTCTCTGAATTTTAATCACTTCAGTGTTGTTTTGTAAATATTTGTATATACACGTGTAATAGTTTTCCTCCATTTTCTGTTTTCTTGTTTTTAAGTTTTGTAAATTATAAATTTTATTGTACAAATTCTAATAACCTCTATGTACCAATGTTTGGTTAGAGCGAAATGAACCATTCTATATTCTATTCTATTCTAGTCTATTCTATTCTAGTCTATTCTATTCTAGTCTATTCTGCATGTATTCTTTCCTATTCTATTCTAGTCTAGTCTAGTCTAGTCTAGTCTAGTCTATTCTAGTCTACATGTATTCTATTCTGACAAATGAAATTTTCTATATGTGGGGCATTTCAAATCACTTCCCAAGTAGACGTGGTGTCGTTGGATTCCTAGTTTTAAAGGTTGCCTAATCCAAGAAAATAAGATTAGAACTAACCATTTTGAATGTTTATTCGGATTAAATCATCTACATTTTCGAAATGATTTTATTCGCAATATGTTTTTTATCTCTTTCAGGCCCCTCAAATGTTCGGTCAGTATCTAAGGGTAGGAAATGATACCGAATTTACTGGGTGGGTAAAAGACACTTGCAGAACAGGAACAGGTCCCGCGAACGCCTGCAAAGATGGTATGAAAGCCTACTACGAAAACTTCATGTAAGAGATCAACTTTATCACCTGCATATAAATAAAAGGATAATGTTCTCATTGTAACTACTTGGTTCGAATCCCTGCCTCCGATTGATTGTGCCAAGATGATTTGAATCTTTTATCATTTTATTTGTATGTTTTAAAACTGATATATTTGTGCGAATAAAAAGATCATTAAAAAGTTTGCATTTGCAAAAGATAGTTAGCTTTTGAATCGTGGTCATGTCAATGAAACTACACGGATGTCTGATAATTTTATCGTTTATGCATAAAGATTTGTTTTCTATCTTACATGTATTTATGCAATAACGAATAGAATTCAAATTCGAAAGCAGGGAAGAAAGAACACAATAAGTGCGTGGTCTTGGTTTGTTTCGTATCCCGGCACCGGTCACAATGTAAATCTATTTGTCACCTACACTGACACTTATCTATGTTCGTCTGAAGGTCAAAATGAACCACCAGCGAAATAGAGGATTTTGAAGTCAAGAAGTTTGAAATCTCCATGAAAATGCATATGTACCTCCTGGATCCAGTTTCACGAAAAAGTTTAACTCAATTTTTTAGTGTAATCGCCATTGGTTACTTCGTGTTTTCAATGAGGACAATAATTCAAACTTAACTAATTTAAGCTTAAACTTTTTCATGAAACCGGACCCAGGGCTTCATTTTTTCGAAACGTCCTAGTAAAAAACCTATGCCTGATCTGATCTGACCAATGTGATGTTGGACACTGCTCCCCTTTTCTCAGCGTTCAAGAAAAAAGTTAATTGCTGCTGAATACCATGGTTTCTTCATGTTATCAATGACTTTTGAGGCAAATAATTTGAACTAGATCGTAACTTTTCGCGATGAAACCGGATTTCTATTTGTTGTCTATGCAGATAGATCAACAAAATTCGAATAGTTCAATAGTTATTCAATTCGTTACCCGGTACTTCCAAAATTCGACCAGATTTTTTGGACAAATTTCAAAATTTTTCTGCAATTATTAATCTTTGGGAATATTTTCAAAATAAATCCCACTGAAAAAATTGTTTGCCCATCGAAAAGGCCAGGGGCAGATCAAAATCTAGATAGAAGTACTTTTCGGGGAGGACCTTTTTCTACGTCGTAAGTCAACAAATGTGAAATCAATGTATGATTTTATATAAAAAGCTTTTAAAACGGTAGTTAATTTGAAAAACTAGGGCCAGAAAAATCGGCACTAAAAACTCTAGGCCTAGGGGGTAGTGCGGGCCAACCTCTGTCCGCCGCTGCATGGATCGGCCCACGACGAAGACGCGCACAAGGCTCTGGTCTTGGATCAGAATAGTCATTTTTTTCTTCCGCGTTGAGTGGGGACACTAGCAACCAGTCTATATCCTGAATGGATAATGTATTAGTCATCGGTGCTGCAGCATCCAGCAGCAGCATTATCCGCGCGCGCGCGCGCCGAAAATGACGTCATTGCTTCGCCGCGACACCTCTCATCATGACGTCATTTGAATCGAGCAGCCACCAATCGGAGTCGCTGTAACTGCGTGGCTGCTGAAACTGATCAATCAGCGACGCCGTATCAATTGGAACTGGGCGACGCCCGATGCTGATAGTATAAATAGACGCCGGCGCGCTGATGAGGCTCTCATTTTAGACCGTGCCACGACCATAACGTCTAGCTGTAGGGTCGAAAAAAAGACAAGATCCTCTCTGCGAAATCATCAATCCGTACTTCTAAATCAATCATATTCTTCTACTACTGAATCACTACAAAACTAACAAAATGGTAAGTTGAGGCGTAGATGTTAAATGCCTAAATTCTAAAGAATTTAATGCGCTTATCCTAAAAATCATAAACACTATCAGTATCAAAAGGAAATGAAAAGGTGGTTTATTCATTTTGGCGCTCTTCATTTTATTCTTAATCTCAAGGCATTGCATTGTATTGAATTGTATTGTATTGCATTGTATTATTATTATTGTATTGTATTGCATTGTATTGTATTGCATTGTATTGTATTGTAGCATTGTAAAGCGAAAAGGCCTTCACCCAGACTTGTTCACTGGACACACCCCCTAACTTTCAATATGTTCCAGCCAGCCTATTGACTGAGCTTGAATTAATTGACCACACATCGCAGCATTGGTCCAAAATCAAAGATTGTGACACAATAGGCCTCTCTATCACCAGTGGTCAGGTAGTAGGTGTCAAAATCTTTGATTGTGGGGCTTTTTAGGCACAAGTCAAGGGACGTCTCATTTTCAATTCTGGACCCCTTCTTTCAGCTTCATCAACCTATTGTCAGTATTGATGACTATTTTCTGTGCGTATATTTTCAGCGTGAATGTATCTCTATCCACGTAGGCCAGGCCGGAGTACAGATGGGTAACGCCTGTTGGGAACTGTACTGTCTGGAGCACGGTATCCAGCCCGACGGTCAGATGCCCAGCGATAAAACCCTCGGGGGCGGCGACGACAGTTTCAACACATTCTTCAGCGAGACGGGCGCCGGCAAACACGTGCCGCGGGCGATATTCGTAGATCTCGAGCCCACAGTCGTCGGTAAGTAGAACAGTGAGAACTTAATATTCCAACAGTTCATCAATGTGACTTCGGGTGGCGCCACTGACCTGGAAAAACTGGATTTCAAGGAGTTAGACAAATTTTACCTACCGGGAATTCGGAAAATGCTACGCGTTTCTTTTATCAGTATGTGATTCAATGAGTAACGAATGAATTGAAACGTCTAGAAATTTGTCTGATTCACTCGGGGAATTTTGTGTAAACACAAGGAAGAAATTAGGGAAAACACGGTTTTATGGACTGGTATCACCTTTAACACTGGGGCCAGTTGAACAGTCGTGACAAACCGGTAAGTTCAAAGGTGGTCTTAAGTCTTAAGACTGGTCTTAAGTTGTTAGATTGGCTAAGTCGGTCTTAGACTGGTCTTAAGTCTAAGCCATGACTATGCAACCGGCCCCTGGGGCTAACTCAATCGACAATGAATTGAGTTAACCCCCCCGGGTAAAGACCAGTCTATAAAACAGGCCCCAGGAACCAGTTCCGCAGTCATGAGTTAGAGTTAACTCCGAGTTAACACTAGTTCATTTTCGATCAGTTAACTATGGGTCAAATCTTAACTCACAACTGTGGAACTGGATCCAGGCGATTATATGTAAATGGGCGGAAAAATGACCACCCTGCAGGGACAATTTCATTACAGATATCATTTGTTGTTACAGATGAGGTGCGCACCGGAACCTATCGGCAACTGTTTCACCCGGAGCAACTGGTAACCGGTAAGGAGGATGCAGCCAATAACTACGCTCGCGGTCACTACACGATCGGTAAAGAAATCGTCGATTTGGTGCTCGATCGAATTCGTAAACTTGTAAGTATAGAAAAAAATAAATATTAGTTGATAAAAATCGGGGTGAAAATCCTGGATAGTTGGGAATTTAAGGATATCGTGGAAAGCTCGGGGATTAAGAAAAATCTAGAAAAAAGATGAGGGAATGGAGGACAAATTTTACCAAAAACCTTGAAAACTTAGAGTAATTGAATAATGTTATTGATCACTTGTTTCTTTATCAGTACGTTATTCATTAAAGATGATAACCTGGCAAGATTTCAAAACCAAGAAATATCTGGGATTCACTCGAAATTTTGTGTCGGAAAAATCAGGGAAATCTCTTAGAATTTAAAAAATTGGTACAAAGTGGCGCCACCCTGTGTCAGGGAATAACGTGGAAAATTGGGGAAAAGGGTCCTGGAATTTTTAGTAAACTATTAAGTGCAGGAACCCTGAAAACTGAAAAAATTCTCGCTTAAAAGTATTTGGATGATTCAAATGTAAAAACTGTTTGTGATTTTCAGGCCGACCAGTGCACCGGTCTGCAAGGATTCCTGATCTTCCACTCGTTCGGCGGCGGTACCGGTTCTGGTTTCACGTCTCTGCTGATGGAACGTCTGTCTGTCGACTACGGCAAGAAGTCGAAGCTCGAATTCGCCATCTATCCGGCGCCGCAGGTATCGACCGCCGTCGTCGAGCCGTACAACTCGATACTGACGACCCACACGACCTTGGAACACTCGGACTGCGCGTTCATGGTCGATAACGAAGCCATCTACGACATCTGTCGCCGTAACCTCGACATCGAGCGCCCGTCGTACACCAACCTGAACCGTCTGATCGGTCAGATCGTCAGCTCGATCACCGCGTCGCTGCGGTTCGACGGCGCGTTGAACGTCGATTTGACCGAGTTCCAGACGAATCTGGTACCGTATCCGCGTATTCACTTCCCGCTGGCGACGTACGCGCCGGTCATCTCCGCCGAGAAGGCCTACCACGAGCAACTGTCCGTGTCGGAGATCACGAACGCCTGCTTCGAACCGGCCAATCAGATGGTGAAATGCGACCCGCGCCACGGTAAATACATGGCGTGTTGTATGCTGTACCGCGGGGACGTCGTACCGAAAGACGTCAACGCCGCCATCGCGACCATCAAAACCAAACGCTCGATCCAATTCGTCGACTGGTGCCCGACCGGTTTTAAAGTCGGCATCAACTACCAGCCGCCGACGACCGTACCGGGCGGCGACCTCGCCAAGGTGCAGCGCGCCGTCTGCATGTTGAGCAACACGACCGCGATCGCCGAAGCGTGGGCGCGTCTCGATCACAAGTTCGACCTGATGTACGCGAAACGCGCGTTCGTTCACTGGTACGTCGGCGAGGGCATGGAGGAGGGCGAGTTCTCGGAGGCGCGTGAGGATCTCGCCGCATTGGAGAAGGATTACGAGGAGGTCGGCGTCGACTCAGTCGAGAACGAAGGCGAAGACGAGGACGGAGAGGAATACTGATTACCGGTGTTCAATATAGAGGTCACCGCCGAAGCCTATACGTTTTGATTAAGCGGTATTAGCAGACGCCGATTAAGAATTGATGTAGCTTGACTTATCGCGGTTTATCAGCTCACCAAATATAGTTTCAGCCGACTGATATTAATCTCAGCATTAACGGAGTTAATTAACAAAACCCACAGCGGATGATTTAACAAATTATTCCAACAATTTCCAAGTTTTTTCTCAACTTAATCATCGGAGACACAAAATCTGGTGATGAAGTTTAGTCAAAATTTCGAAACCGTCAGAAAATAAATTATTATATCATCAACTGTGGGTTTTGCGCATAGATAGTTTAAGCCCCCAATGACAGCATCTAATTACCTTATTGTGTTTGATTGATAAGTACCCTTCGAGAAAAGATTGCTGCTTCAATAAATCCCCCTACGACATCATTGGATTACCTACTAGTGATTGATCTTCGAGAAATGATGGCTGCCTCCATAAATCCACCTATGACATCCAACAAATTACCTACTAGTGATTTGATCTGTTGACATTCCTAGAAAAGATGTCCGCCTTCATTAATCCACCTATGACGTCATCAAATTGTCTAAGTTATTTTGATGAAGGCTGTCGTCTTTGAAATTCTTATAGACCGAAATCACTAGTAGACGGATCGATGATGTCATAGGGTGATACATAGAGTAAAGCCATGATTGCTGGATAGTTCGGACTAGGCTATTTTTGGTGAGCCTTCTTAAAAGCGGTAATAGATAGTGGTACTCGCGTATTTTTTCAACAATTCCAGCTTTCGATGTTACTATAAAGGATACAATCATGTTTAAAACAGTATTGTGCATTTTAACCAGATCGCCTCTTTCCGCATTCTTCTCATAAGTATTCCTAGAGACTTTAGGGAAAAAGTATTCTTTTCTAAACCTAGACGACTTCCTCGGTGAAAACTTTGACGTGCGTTTTTAAAAAGCATTTATTATAAGTCGCGATCGCACGAGCGAGTGGTATACACGTGAACGGGCTCTCTAATTAGACCACGGTCCCTACGACTCCTTGATTACGTAAAAACTAAAAGATATTTTTGTCTAGTTTATAGTTGTACAGTAGACTACTACCCCTAATATCGATACAGTTGGGACTTGGATTTTTTTACCCAATTATGCGGTTACTTAATTAGAAACCGAGATTAGAGAAAAATTTGCTTACAAAACCATTGAATTACTGATTAACTGAGATAAACAGTACCGATTCAGGAGGCGTCTGCTGTAATTGAGATACGAAAGTGAGGCAGACGCTTCCTCGAACTCTGAATTTTCTCCTTTAAAACTTATATCCAGGAATGACTGATCTGTAGGCACGGGCCTCGTCTGGTGCAGGCCCAACTGTCTCGTGTGATCGCGGCCTATATCCAGTCTAGGGCGGTTAGTTAGTTATTCAGTATTATTAGCCCGGAACAAATCAAACTCAACTACGACTAAAGTTGTTCGAAAATTTCGAGGAGGTTTATACCAGTTTTGTGTTCAACTGAGAAGAAAAAGAAATTATATATATATTTATATATTTTTGAATATGGTTTTAGACAATCAGTGATCTTCCATACTTAGACCAGACTTAGGTCGCGTTTCGACCGGTTCTCGTCTCGGTAGAATTTCCGAAAACAGTGATTGTTATTTCTAAGCTTCGTCGATGTTTTATTTCGAACTGATCGATAAAATCACCGTTAAATAATGTGCTATAATTAGTTATGGTTTTTGTGCTAATCCGTGCGGAACTTTTTTCGTATCATTCAAGAATAAAACTTGATTTGAATCTCGCTGTAGCGTTAAAGACGTCTTGTTGTCGAGTGCTGGATTTAATTTCATGGTGTCTGCTTTTGGAGAGAATCTCTTCTCGGTGCCTGGTACATGTACCATTAATCTGGAGCCACCCCCTTGGACTATCTACAGCGTGGAACCACCCTTCAGCCTATCTGGAAACGCCCCCTTGGACAATCCGCTACTCTTTTGGACGATTATGCTCTCTGAAAATTTTATCTTCAATATGTAGCTCGAAAACCCCTTGAACTTATGGTAATGTGGAGCCAACCATTTGGACAATCTAGCTTGGAAGTACCGTTTTGACCCTGTAACCACCGCACAATCTATGGCCTGGAAATGACACTAATTTCTATTTCAACCTGACTTTAGAGCATTCTGGGTGGCCTGGCTCGATAATTTTTGGTAGTACATACCTGATAAAGGTCTGAATAGGACCAGAAAGGACAGGCAGTCGACCTAAATCATCATTTTTTAATCCATTTGAAACTGTATTGAAGGATATCCATAAAGACTTCACTGAAAGGGGTAAAATGAAGAGAAATGAGACTCCATGATTTGAAAGTTTAACAATATGTTTCCATGCCTACGTATCAAATTTCATTTGGTAGGCATGGAGACATATTGTTAAACTTTCAAATCACGGAGTCTCTTTTCTCTCAGGAACCCCTCTCAATGCAGACTTTTTGGATATCCTTCAATACAGTTTCAAATGGATTAAAAAATGATGATTTAGGTCGACTGCCAATGCATTCTGGCCCTAATAAGACTTCTATCAGGCATGTACTACCAAAACTGACTGAGCTAGGCCACCCTGTATGCTTTCAAGTCAGGTTGAAATAGACATTAGTCTGTCTGGGATTACTTCAATCAGTAGTCTGAAACCACCCCTTCAAACATACTCCGTATACAGAAGAGTCGGCAGCCTGGATCAAACCCCAAGGTTGGACTCTCTTCTGGTTGTGTACCATATCCATAAGGGAAGAAATAACCATGTCTGAGGTTTACTTGAATAATTGCACAACTTGCATAAAGTTTATTTTCAAAAACAGATCATACATATCGGTATCATATTCAGAAAGAAACTAATCAATACAGCATTTTGATGTGACGCTATTTTTCGGAGGACCCCGTCGCGAGTTAAATATCTCCAAACAAGCCTTCCTGAAATGCATTCTAGTCTAATACGGAAGAAGTTTGATATGAGCGATATTTTTAGAGCCTTTTAATCGGTATCGGCACAAATGCCTCCAGGATATTTATTGCCCCCCCCCCCAATTTTAACTTCAATTTCGATCAATCTTTCGATTCAAGTACTTCAGACCTCATTGAAAATGTTCCACAGTTGTGAGTTAGAGTTAACTCTGAGTTAAAGTTAGTTCATTTTCAATGTTTTAACCCAGGGTCAATTCTTAATTCAGAACTGTGGAACTGGACCCACATTTTCAATGAGGTCAATGGTTCAAACTTAACCGATTTAACCATTGATGACACGGCGCCCTCATCTGCTAAAGTGACGGATCACTAACTATAGTAGAAGATGACTAATTATCAGGGTAGCCAATAACTGGAAATCAGGCAATTGTCATAAATTCCTTTAAATCAATATGGTCACAATTTTACTATCAGGGGCTTGTTGCTCAAAAGTTGGCAAAGTGACGACAAATGAAATTGCAATGTCACCGTGGTCCACTGGTTAACTTGAAACAACTTTTGCTCAACTCATCGCTGAATTTAACGACTATCTAAATTCTAAGGCGGTTTTAGAAAAAAATGCGTGAAATAATCGCTTTGATAAAAGAAACTGAAGTAGATGCTCCGCGAGAAAAGTCCGTCTGCTCCGTCGATAGAGAATCCGTCTGCTGCTAAGATTTTTCCTTCGTGTTGGCGACAGTCGCTTTTCGTTTCTTCACCATTTCGGCTAAATATTTAAATCGTTCTATACAATCCTCCTGCAACAACAACAACAACAACAAGGAATTTTATCAGAATAGTTCAGAAAATGGAGCTATGTCAGAAAGATTGCTAGATATTAGGAGATTTCGAGGAGAAAATTTCAAATTTCAAGGAAGCGTCTGCATCACTTTTATATCCCGATTACAGTAGACTCCTCCTAAATCGGTACTGTTTATCTCAGTAAACCGTTAATTCAGTGATTTTGTAAACAAATTTTTACCCTTGACATAAACTAAACTCAATTTCCAACATGGGAACCGCCTTTGGGTAAAAACAAATCCCTACTGTGTAGATTAACGGTAGAAACTATTACTCACTTTAGTTTTACCGGTGATGCACTCGGCTATTTTATCCCACCGATCGGTTGTTCCTTTCGGGTGTTTCGCCAGCGCCCATTCTAACGTTTTCTGCTGCGCTTGCGTCCACGTTTTTGCGCCGGTTTGCGTCGTAATCACCGACGCCGCTGAATTCTCCTTTTCCGAATTCCGCGTTGAGTTCGACGACGTTTCGAAGTCGGCGGATTTTTTATTCGACGAGTTTTTTATCGCGACTTTTCGCGCGTTTAGATTATTCTCAATTTCTCCAGTATTCCCTCGCAATTCCGCCGGCGGCGACGGAGAGTTTTTATCGACCAATCGAGTCGACATGATTTCGTCGCTGACCGCTTTCGGCTTCGACGCGACGTCCTCCTCGGAGCAGACCAACCCCTGCACTGACGGGTCGACGGAAACCTCGCCGAAATTTTGCAGACCCTTCGCTTTTTTTATCACCTGCGTTAAAAATAATATTAATTGAAATACTAGATTAACAGATGATTAAAAGTTATTTAGAAAATTATTCATCTAACTTAGTCTTTTCAGAGTGCGATGCGGTGTATAAATCAGTGATGGAGTTTACTAGTACATCGCATCACGGTGTATTGATGTTATTAGTGATTAGTTTTTATCTATTCTTTTCTCTTTAACTATTCAACAAACAGCGATGGAATCTTTTAAAATTTTCAAATTATCTCCTGCACTTTCAGGTATCAATCAGTACTGAAAGCGTTAAAGACAAACCAGACCCGCAGAAGAGTAGAGCTCGGTTCTGCCGACTTATTTTCGGAAATAGACACGACACGTACCTCTGAGACGGGCCGTCCCATGAATTCGGCTATTTTGACCCATCTGTTCGACGTGCCTCCCGGGAATTTATTCACCGCTCGCGACAAAGTGGCGTATTCCTCCGTACTCCACTCACCCGCCTGAAATCATTACAATCAGAAATCAGAAATCGGGGTCCATTCAGATCAACCATTCTTGGCTAGGTGGAATTTTGGAGGAGAAAATTTCACATTTCAAGGAAGCGTCTGCATCATTTTCATATCCCAATTACAGTAGATTCCTCATAAATCGGTACTGTTTATCTCGGTAAACCATTAATTCAGCGGTTTTGTAAGCAAATCTTTATTCTATACACTACCTAAACTCAATTCTAATTCAGTAACCGCCTAATAGGGTAAAAACAAATCTTGGCCCCAACTGTACCGATTTAGGCGTAGTCAAAAATACATAAAGTATACACTCTACAGTACATACTCTTTATGTATTTTTGGCGTAGTCTAATGTTCAACTTCTTAAGTATCTACCGGTAATTACCTATTTCTAAAAATTTAAGGAGTTTTAAAGGAGTTTCAGGCATTTTGTTCAAATCAAATCAAAAGAGCCGTAGTGACCCTAGATTTATCCGTTGATGTGAGTATCTTTGATCGATGAACTGCACAAACCTTTTTTCTATCGTCATCGTTCTCGGCGTTAGTAGTGTTATCGGACTGGATAACAGCGGCGTATTGGACTGGTTTCAGGATGTTCGACGCTTCCGCGTAAATGAACTCCGGCTGCGGTTCGACGACGACGCGCTTCCTGCGCGGGCGAATTTGTTCTGAAATTAACATAACGAATCCCCCTATGACATCATCGAAGTACCTACTACTGATTTGATCAATAGTAACTTCGAGAAAAGATGTTTGCTTCTATAAATCCCCCTATGACATCATCGAATTCCTTACTAGCGATTTTATCTGAATTATTTTCTAGAAAAGATGGCTGCTCCTATAAATCCCCCTATGACATCATCAGATTGTAATAAAACAAAAGACAGCATCTCTCACCCTCTGATTCCTCCTCATTACTATTCTCATTCTCGTTTTCCTCGTTCGCCGCCGTAGCAGCGATCTCGGCCGCCGTTTTCTGATGTCGGTATTCGTCGATCGAAGCCTTCACGCGGCGCCACGTCTGCGGTAGATTTCTGGCGCTCGCCGCGAACCACTTGACGAGCGCGAACGGAATCAGATCCTGCCAGCGCGGACGCGGTATTGTTTCGACCATGTTCGCGCGGTACATCTTGTTCAGTTCCGAGTCGTCTTCGCGCTTCTTGCGACTTTTCTTCTTGTTTTTTTCGATTTGCTCGCTGATGAACTCGTCCTGCAGAAAATACAACGACTTTAAACAATTTTCAATTAAAATGTCAAAAATCTTTACCTAAAATGTGGCTTAATCCAAAATTTTTATCACAAAAATGAATCAATAGTGAAACAAACTATAGCTAGATTGAAGAGCCCCCTGGTGTCTGTGACAAACTATCGCTAGATTGAAGAGCCTCCTGGTGTCTGTGGAACAAACCATCATCCGATTGAAGAGCCCCCTAGTGTCTATGTAACAAACTATTATCAGATTAAAGCCCTCTGGTGTATGTGTGAGGAACTATCATTACACTGAAGAGCCCCCTGGTGACTGTGTAACAAACCATCATAAGATCGAAGAGCCCCCTAGTGTCTGGGTAACAAACTACGAATACGAATACGAATATTTATTTACACTCCAACCATTTCCATGGTATATGGAGGAAAAACAGTATTTACAATAATTACAAACTGTTAATAGATTGAAGTTCCCTCTGGTGTCTGACTAACAAACTATAATTGAAGAGAACAAACTATCATGCCAGGCTTTGGCTTGAAGCCCCTCCTGGCGTCTATGCAACAAATTATTGCTTCAGGCTTCCTCTATTGCCAGTTTAACTTACCACAGCCAGTCTCTTCTCAAAGTAAATTGCCCACTTGACCAAAAACTGACCGATGGTCAGTACGATGAACAAGATCACCGACATTTCGAGGATGCCCATTTTACGAGCACGCCGATAGTAGAAAATCGGTTGCCTCCAGTTCGGAAGACCGTTGACCAAAACATCGTTATATCTTAAAGAAGAGAAAGAACAAATTGTAAAACCCCTTCACTTCGTTACCGTTTAGTTTAAGTTAAACAATTTGGCTTTCAAACCTTTTACGTTTGTCCGAATCTTTGAGTACTTCATAAACGGCCACCAGATGGCGAAACTTTGTTTCCGCGTCTTTGGCGTCGTTTTTATCGGGATGAAGTTGAAGGGTTAATTTTCGGTAAGCTTTACGAATTTCTGACGTACTCGCGGCCTGTAGATTAGAAAGAAATGTGAAATTTTATACATTTTTCCCGTGCGGCCGTGGTGCGGGAAGCCGAAAAGGGTCTGCTGCCTGCTGGGACTGGGTGGGTGACATTTGGGCTATACCGTTTATACCTGATCGACTCCGAGAAAATCGTAGAAATTCTCATTGACTTCTTCAACGACGTCGAACAGCTCGAAATCCTCATTATCCCAAGCGGCGACGGCGCTGAAAACTAATAGAAAAGTCGACCAGGAAATAATCAAATTCTGCGAACTGGGCGCCGCCATCTTTGTTAGATTGGATGGGACTCGGAGTCACCCGTGTCTGAGCCCGCCGGTTTGAAAAGCGTTAAAAACGTATTTCGTTTATCTATCATCGTTTTTTTCTATTCAAAAATCAAATAAACAAGTAATTTGAAACAAAAAAAGATTGATTTGATAACTAATCGTTTCGGGTGTTCTATGTTTACAACTTATGACGTGTGGTCTTTTAGCTGCAGGTGCTTGTCCAAGAGGTTCACTTTTGTCCCTGGTGGTCGTCAGTCTAAAGATCATGGCTATGGCGTAATAGTACATTGGTTACGCACAAAGCAGCATCAGGCAAGGGTTGGGTTAGGATGATGGTTACGGCTAATATTGAAATCTTAAGCTGAAATGTATGTAGATGGCAGCACTAATCAACTACAAAAACGAGAACAAATAATCATAGCCCGCCGGTCTGAAACACGTTAAAAACTTTTCCGTTTATTTATAATCGTTTTTTCTATTCAAAATCAAATAAACAAGTAATCTGAAACAAGAAATAAGATTGATTCGATTATTAATTGTTTCGGGTTTTCTATGTTTACAACTTATGAAATATGGTCCTTTCAGCTGCAGGTGCTTGTCTGAGAGGTTCACCTTTGTCCCTGGTGGTCGTCAGTCTAAAGATCATGGCTATGGCGTGATAGTACATTGGTTACACACAAAGCAGCATTATGCTAGGTTTGGGTTAGGTTTAGAGTTAGAACTAGAATTGAAATCTCAAGCTGAAATGTATGTAGATGGCAGCACTAATAAACTGCAAAAACGTGAAAAAACAATCATTTTCAATATACAAAGCTGGTACAGTTCTATTTCATCTCAAAAAATGACTTTGTTTAACGTTTGAGTATTGTCAAATTCTGCCAACTGGATGCAGCCAACTTTGTTAAAAGTTTGGATGGATTGGACTCGGAGTCACCCGTGTCTGAACCCGCCGGTCTGGAAAGCGTTAAAAACGTGTTCGTTTGTTTATCCTCATTTTTTAAAAATTCAAAATCAAATAAACAAGTAATTTGACACAAGAAATAAGATTGATTTGATTATCAATTGTTTCAGGGGTTCTATGTTTACAACTTATGACATAGGTCCTTTGAGCTGCAGGTGCTTGTCCAAGAGGTTCACTTTTGTCCCTGGTGGTCGTCAGTCTAAAGATCATGGCTATGGCGTGATAGTACATTGGTAACGCACAAAGCAGCATCAGGCTAGGTTTGGGTTAGTATTATGGTTAGGACTAGAATTGAAATCTCAAGCTGAAATTTATGTAGATGGCAGCACTAATAAACTGCAAAAATTGAGAAAAAGCAATCATTTCTAATAAACAAAACTGGTAGTCTTAGTTCCATTTCATCTCATATGACTTTGTATAACGTTTTGATATCATTTACGAAAACGATAAGGACCGGCTTTCGAGTGGAAAATCTGGGATTCGAACCCACTATTTGACAGTTGTATGGTGGCGCTGAAGCGGCAGAGTAAACACGCACGGTAACGCTTGCACTTGCAGTGGTGTAATTGGATTACGGTTCTTAATTAGTGCGTCTTAATTAGTCATCTTAGCCCGGATTTTAACAGCGAGGATTTATTAACTACTGGGACAGAATGTGGTGAGTATTCTATATGCAAAATTGATAAATAAACGGTCATTTTGGTCAACAACAACGAACAAGGTCAAGTCCAAAAAGCAAGAAAGAAATAAGTCCAAAAAGCAAGAAAGAAATAAATACACATTTTACTTTTTAGTCACCAAAATTTCACAGTTACGAGCCGAGTTTGTATTCAGGCATGTGTTTAAGGGTGAAACTATAAGAGTGTGTGGTAGTCGTCACAGTTTGTATGGATGTGAATATTTTTCAAACTGAGTTCATCGTAGTAGATGATTATTAAACGCTATAGTATAAGAAAGTTAGGCAGTAATGAGTAAAGCCCTAATCATCTGTTCAAAATCAATCGTATTCACAGCAGTCGCGTGAAGAAACACTAGTGTTTTAAGGGTGAAACTAAGAGCGTTTGAAAGTCGCCACTGTTCGGTCACAGTTTGTATTGATGCGAATATTCTTCAGACCGAGTTCACTGTATTTTAGTTACTTACCAAATCATTGGTGGTTTAGCTTTTATAATTGGATGGGCTTATACCTGTATACCAGCAATTTAGATTATAGATAAAATCTGTGGTAAGGAATTCATTAGCCTATGTGGTTTGGGAAAATATCCGATCGCGAAACTAAACCACAGACAAGTTACTGACTAATCAAAGAGTTTAAAATCAGGCTTCTACAGATAAGGTTGATCTTGGCGGGCCGCACTTTTACAAAACATTTCACTTTCATAAAAAAAAGTGGCACTTTCATGAAAATCAAATCCCCCAAAGAAATAGCTGGCTATGGGCCTGCGTGATACACCACCAGTGAGGCAATCGACTCAGCTCAATTATCTTGAGGCAAGGTAAATTGAGGCATAAGTAGCACCAACAATTAGGTAGGCATAGGTAAATTAGGGAAGGGGTATAAGCCAGTTGCTCAAAAGTTGGTTAAAGATAACCAGTCCATAGATCCCATAGTAACAATGAACTTGAAATTCTCACTACGTCAACTATCCACTGGTTAACTCTAACCAACCTTTGAGCAACTACAGCCCGTTATTAGCCAGTAGGCTAAACTCTTTCAGTGCATCTACACCGCAGTGCGGTGTATAAATTAATGATAGATTTTGCTAGTACACTGCAATGCGGTGTATTGATGTAATTAGTAATTAGTAATTATCTCTCTTGAAAAATGGCAGCACGTGTCAAACATAGTGAAATACTAGTAACTAACGATACACCGCATCGCGGTGTAGACGCACTATAGTGATATTCCCGTTATTCAACACACTAGGGTGGAATTTTTTAGAATTTTCAAATTATCTCCAGCACTCTAGGGTATTGATTAGTCAGCACTGAACGGGTTAAGGTGTTCTATGACTAAGATGAGAAGAGATTTTGCTACTCTCAGTAATTACGGAGGTAACTATCTATCTGACCTCACGGAAGGGTTATAAAACTGATGTTGTATCTGCTCATTCAAGGTTTATTGATTTACTACTATTAGTTACACGACGCACGGATAGCAGACCTACATAAAGTGCTCTCCGGCTGATTGTCAATAATGGATTACCTGAGCAGGTGAAATCATTAATGCTTTCTTAGCTAGGTCTATACCACTCTCGGAACTTACATTTACAAGTCCCATTTTTAAGATAAGCCCCCTTCCCCCCAAAAAAAAAAATTTCAAGTTTTTAAAAATTTCAATGGCCATGCAATTTGAGACTAGGAAAACAAAGTAGACCTAATCGATATGCTGTATTGAGCTCAGGCCTAGCGTATGTCCAGATCTAAAAGCCAGATGTAAAAGCCCCCCCCCCCCCTAAAAGCCAGTCTTGGTTCTACAACTGATCTACATGGGCGAGTGCCATAAGTCAGGACTTACAATTAGTCTAAGACCATCTTAGTCGTATAGCCAATTTAACAACGTAAGACCAATCGTAAAGTTCATGACCACATTTGGAGTTAACCGGTGGCCGATGTCCCAGTTCTATGGAATCGGCCTCAGATGCCTTATGCCCTTTTTTCTAGTCATAAATCATTTGACTTCCAACAAAATATACTAAAAGATGCATTCGTGCTAAGTCATTTTACCCTTTCAAAAGGAACTGCTCTCGTAAAGCTTGTGGGATGCCCCCCTGTATTCATAGATGCGTTGAGATGGTCCCTGCTGTGATGATGTTGTTGTCAGATTCGTTAATTAGATTCATATCGATATCAATTCATCTGCTTAATTCAACGATAGATAATGAGCCTTGCTGAGCCGTGTATGCTACTGACCGTACCTGGCTTCCATTCATAAAACTGCCACACGCAGGCAACAACACAAAGACCTGTCTAATGATTTTCCCTTTCCCAATGGGCTCTCAAAAGTTGGACTCTGAGTAGAGATCTGGCTGCTTAGACCCTCAGATCTTGTCCCTACGGTCTAAGTCCATTAAGCTTCTAGAAAAGAACGTTGCAACCGGTCTATTATTTAAGTCCGGGCGGGTTTGGACTCGATTTGGTATGATATAAACAAGTTTGAGCGGACTGTGTCTCTCCTTTATTTGTAATGAAGCTATTTCTATGTTGATGATGAATGTGATGTATTTGTATAGCGGTATTTAAACACCTGTGTGTATGCCATCCTGGCTGTATGAGCCTGCAATCATCCACCCAATAGAACTGCTATGTTTAATTTAATAATGTTTACTTCGTGATATTGTTATTGTTATGGAAGCTACAGTTACCATTGTACCGCCGATGCATTGCTTTCAATACAGATTCAATTCTAAAATTCATTCGAATCCAGGCTTGTCATTCAGGACCCAGGTTGGTATTAGGCCTACTTGCGATCCACCTCTTTAGCCGTCTGACATTGCGGGGGAAACCTTATTGTTTTCACCTTTAATTAAACTGTGCCGATGTTTTGATGTGTCTGGGGGTGTCACTTGCGCACGTTGATCACAACTCTACTACTGCCTACTATGCATGAAAGTGCGAAAAACAAAATCGCTTCGCGGGGAATTTGTCAAATTTAATCAGTGATAGTATCGGCATTCAGAATATTTTATCTAAATCATCGGTACTAGTCTTTGTACATTCTTCTGTACAGTGTCAACTCGAGTACTTTCAAAAATTTTGTAATGTGTTAGGAATTTGAAAAATACCCGGATCCCCATTTTTAAAACATTCCTCAGGGTGGCGCCACTTACCCGGAAATCAGGATTTTCTTCTCTTTAAAACAGTCAGGGAATTGTCGGGGAATATTGTAGAATAAGCTAAAAATCAGAGAAATTTGTTGAGATTGCTAGATTGTTTAACTGTGTTAATTATTAAAAGTGTTCCCGAGTCAAACACAGAGAACTGGAATTGGGTCCGATAGATCGTGGTTTAGTTTCACTCCATAGAATTGGAATAAATTCATTTTTAACGTTTTAATTATTCAACGGTGTGAGAATTTCACCTCAAAATCAAATTAAACACGCATAAAGACTAGCGCGGCCTGCACTGAGTTTAGCTGACTAAACCTCACCTCTGAGTTTCTGTATAATGAACAAAAGGATCAATGACATTTTTTTTTTATTGAAAGTGAATGCGTTTGTTGTTGCACTTTCTGTGAACCCTCATTTCTTCACTGTAATAATTTATCTCACATTATAAACACTTTTATTCTTCAGTATAAGTCTAGGCCTATGTAAAGTGCACTGGTATTTTACCAGCAATGATAGTTTCTAATTGTAGGCCCTATGTTTAGGTGAAATGTGCTCTTTTTTGTTCGAGATTCAGTTTCTGAATATTTTTCAGATACGCGTGTAATTCATCGAAAATTTCAACGATCGACTAGAATTATGTAGCCAGTTTTCCCAGCTCGCTCGTCTGTCCGTCTGTGATATTATGTCTCCATTCCGTCCATTGTGAAGAGTTTCAACACGAAATAACGATGCCTTCTACGAGCAAGAGCCCCTCCCACCACCACCACCATCAGAACCAATCAGGAGACAGGTATGTGTAATAGCCCCTCCCACCACCACCATCAGAACCAATGAGAAGGCGGGTATGCGTATGAAATAGCCCTCTCAGAACTGGAACCGGGGGCTGAATTTCAAATTTTTTTTGAATTTGTTTCTTGCGGCAGCGATGCCGCCATTGGCCATCTTTTGAAACAGAAATTTCCTCTTATCAGGGTCCAGTCTAAATTTTGGGGGTTTAGTTAATAGACTGAAGAATTTAACCGAAAGAAAAGGCTATAAAACTAAGATGGACTTATACTGGTCTTAAATTTAACCACAAATTTTGGATCGTGAATTTTTATATTTTTTCAGTGAGTTCGGGGATTTGTTAAAACTGATCAGTTTAATCAGCGCACCTGTCGACTGTTCACAGCAGCAGCAGCTACCGTCCATTCATCTCACGCAGCTTCCAGCCGCCAGTCGGCACCAGAAATCGTTCCAGTGGCCCGTACCGCAGCCGAAATCCGTAACGCAGTCCGGTCCGGCGACCGAGGCGTCCGCTCTGGAACGGTTCAGCGTGCGTTACCACGGCGACCGTCAGCTGTCGGCGAATGTCAATCACAAACATCTGAAAGAGTTGTTCATCGCGTTGATAAAACATCGTCTCAGCAACCAGTGAGTATCAGTCACCCTATGATATCATCAAAATTTCCTTCATTTCCGATATATAGGTTTTTCAGAAAAGATGGCTGCCTCCATAAATCCCCCTATGACATCATCGAATTGATTCATGGACTGATGACTTTATCTATAAATCCCCCTATGACATCATCAGTTTGTCTACTAGACCCTTCTATAAAAGATAGCTGCCTCAATAAGTCCACCTATGACATCATCAAATAACCTACACTAGTGATTTGATCTATAGACACTTCTTATTAAGATAGCTTCCTCCGTAAATCCACCTATGACATCATCACTTTATCGTCTCATCGGACTGACGTTTATGTATGTTTTCAGTGATTGGATAGAATTGGCTCCGTCTGAGAATATTCTACGCGTTCTCGTTTGTTTGCGTATATATCTACGAGATAAATTCTACCAGACGCAATTCTACGACCTGTCGGCCGTTAGAATCCTAGCTCAGGTACTACTACTAAACGCATGTCTAATAGATCTTAGGAAGAGAGTTCAAGTATCTGAATAACCATAGAAGCGATAACACTAAAAACCTCATTTTCTAATCAGTAAATACAGTTTATTGACACGAACGTTTTCGGGATCATATCCCCTCATCAGGTGAAATACAAGTGAATCAAATGATTAAACTACAGGACCCAGTTCCACAGTTGTGAGTTAGAGTTAACTCTGAGTTAAAGTTAGTTCATTTTCAAAGATTTAACTCAGAGTTAAATCTTAACTCGGAACTGTGGAACTGGGCCCAGGTTTATATACAACATAAGTTACAAAATTACAAGCGCTAAATTCTAAGCTAATTACAAACCAAGTATTTATTTACAAGCTAATTATTTGAATACATTTAGGATAAAGGATGAGCCGTTTTGAAATAATTGTTGATTTAAAGAGGGTTGTTGCGCTTTGATAAAGAGGGTCTCCCTAATAAACTGTATTTGCTCATTAGAAAATGAGGTTTTTAGTGTAATCGCTTGTATGGTTTTTCGGATACTTGTGTAATATTCCTGATCGGTTGCAAGCGATTTGTTTCGATTTGCATGTAATAACATTTCGCTCTTTCTTTTTTTCGCGCGCGCTTCGCAGCACCTCCAGAAAGCCACCGATAGTTACTTGTTCTACGGCGACGGAGCGTACGTCCTCGACATTCTTAAAGAGATGACCAGTAAGTCGGGAAAAAAAGTCGAGAAAAAAACCCGAAAATTCCTCGGAAATCGCTCAGGGAATTTCGTGCTATTTCATGGACAAATTCAGGGATTTTGTAAATTGGTGGGAAGTGGTCGACTAGCCAACACTGTGAAAGCTCGATCCTTTCAGGCTCTGAGTACATAAGATATATTCCTGAGCGTTTGTTAGCAGCTCGGTGTTACTTCTCCCCAGGGAGAGATGACTGAGTATAAAATTGGCCGGGGTAATAATACCGAAAAATGTAAAGCGCTCTGAGCAGCCTGGCTTGATTTAGCGCTATATAAGAAACATATTATTATTATTATTATTATTATTATAATTATTATTATATTTTTGAAATGTTGTTGTTTTTTTGTACGTAGATATATTCCAGAAGATCTCATGTATAGTCGATCAGCGTGACTGGGTGATCGCTAGCGGCGCTCACAAGTCATTAGTGTTACTGCTGTCTGCGAACGACGTCATCGTTTTACACTGTACTTTACACGCGCTGAGCAGCCTCGCTCAAAGGTTAGTCAATTCAGTAGTCATTTAGTCATTTCACTTTTCATTAAGTCAAGAAGTCATTCCAGTAGTCGTTAAGTCATTTCAGTAGTGATTTTGTTGATAGACAGCTTTGGCCAACTTCGGTTTTTCTGAGTTAGTCGACCATAGTCAAACTAAGTCAAACCGGATGCCAGTCATTCGGAATTATATTCCGAAAATAGTTCGGAAATTGAGCCAATTCGGTTATTAGTTCCGACCACTAGTCGACTAGATACGAAAACCGAATTCGGCCCTTCAAGCTAGCTTTCAGTCGGTGTTTTTTATCGCTGGTCCAGCTAGCCGTAACACGGTTGATCAGTAACGCTGTAAGGTTAAATGATTGTTGTTACTGTTTTACAGTAAACAGCCGCGAATTCAGATCGGAGAATTGAACTCAGTCGAATCGCTGCTCAGAATAATGCAAGACTACGACAACGTCTCGAAAAAGTGAGTACGCCAGAAGTTCAGCGACCCGCTGAATGTTTGTTACAGTTAACCATCAGATAATCACCAATGCGCGATTTTAATTGTCCGCATGTCAATTATCATCTTTTACCAACTTTTAACCCTTTCAGTGCGTCTACACTGCAGTGCGGTGTATGAATCAGTGATGAACTTTGCTAGTACACCGCACTGCGGGGTAACCAACTTTAAACCCTTTCAGTGCGTCTACACTGCAGTGCGGTGTATGAATCGGTGATGAACTTTGCTAGTACACCGCACTGCGGGGTAAATATCTCTATTGAGAGATGGCAGCACCTGTCAAACACAGTGAAATATCAGTGACTAGTGATACATCGCACCGCGGTGTATACGCACTATAGTGGTATTCCCGATATTCAAAACACGGGTGGATTTTTTTTTATAAACTTTCAAATGATCTTATGCACTTTAGGGTATTGATAAGTCAGTGGTAAAAAGTTTGAATTGTTATACTTGTTGAAAACATGAACTAACCAATCGTCGATAAAAGAATTTTGGTAAATTTTTCTCATTAATCTGGACCCTGATTATTTTTATGAATTTCTTCAGACTCGCCGGTAATTTGTTGCGAATCCTGTGCGCCGACAGTCAACCGCGCGAGCTCGTCAAAATCTACGACGGTATACCGTTACTGCTGAGTTTGTTGCATAGCGACAACGTAAAATTGTTGTGGAATGTTGTTTGGTGTATCGTGCAGTTAGCCGAGGATCAAGACGCCAGCAACGACATCCGCAACATGGGTGGAATTCCACTTTTACTTGCTTTACTACAGTGAGTTTTTGCGACGACTATTGGTCAAAATTGAAATTTTTCCACTTTTGATACAGTATTTTCTTTGGTTGTGGTTTCAGTGACCGTCCATTCAACAATGCCGACCAGTTGAACCCGGCGACCAGTGCTTCCGCCGTTCAAAGTCGTCTACCCTCGTCCAATAGCTCTCATTTCAATCCCGGTGTAAACAGCCAATCAGAAGAGGTAATTTTATAGCTAGCCAATGAGAAGTGGTATTATCGTACCATTAGTATACAAGCCAATCAGGCGGCATTATTTTCCAATTTATGAATATCATTGGTAATTGAGCCAATCAGGAGAGGTTATTTTTAAATTTTATGAATATCATTAGTCTATGAGCCAATCAGAGACGTTTGTTTTTCATTTTGCGAATAGCATTAGTTTATTAGCCAATCGGGATGTGTTATTTTTGAATCATAAGTTCAATGGCCAATCAAATCACGCTTGTGGGAAATCTATTGAAATCTAGGAACCGGAAACTACGGTTGAAAAGTTTAAAAAACGCAAACGAAAATCAAAGGTGAGCGAAGAAATTATATGATCACAATTGACCGCTTGACTTAAAACGCGAGATGTAAAAGTGTCTGTTAACTTTATAACACTTAATGATTAGTTTAAGAAGTATTTAAGTCGTTAAACCTAACATCCTTATCGTGTCGTGAACAGCTGAATTTATCAGTAATAATCTCTAATTCTTTCCATTATGACATCATCATACGCTCTGTATTTATATCCATTATGTAATACGTGCATAGATTTCATCATTTTCTGTGTCAAATCTGTACAAAAAATGCGTATATTATCTTATTATCTTGTGGAGACTTATTTGATATAGAAAAAATTAAACCTATTTCAACCGGTACTGAACCGACTAACGGATTAACTTTGTACTGAACTCACTTAGACCTGACTGCCCATAAACTTAATGATGTCATTGGGGGATTTATGGAGGTAGCCATCTATTACTGCTTACTAAAAACTCATCGATCGAGGACATGGCTCCACAGTTCTGGTATTTGAAGCGTCACTCTTAAAGTTGAATTTCAATACCCAATATTGAAACTCTGAACTTACTACTTTGGAGCTTGGTTCAGTTTTTTTTTTGGTCTCAGAAAAGCGTCCCTGGACATCGTAAGAGAAAAGGAGATTTTAGCAATATTCTAAGGGCGGCGATAATTTGCAAAAAACTCCGAGATATTATAAAAAATAATGTATTCTAGGACAATTCCCCCCTGCCCGAAGTAAATTTTGACCCTTAAGTAGCACAGATACTAACTGCTGATAAATTAGACTAACTTAGAACTAACTAAATTTAGACTAGCTAATTAACTTTAGCTAAATACTCTATTGAACCCTAAAATTCATTCCAATAAATTAGTCACTAATAAGTGGACTAACTAAGTTTCCTTTGATTTCGTAAGTGGATAATAATAAATGTAATAGTAGAAAATAAAAAATGATAATGATAATAATAATAATAATGATATGATTCAATAAGAAAAAGAATTTTGCGACATCAAGATAAAAACCCACTATGTAGAAATTAAAGTAATTTTGAAATCGAGGATTTATTTATTAGAAAAAAAATATAAGATATAAAATACACGACGTTTCGATCAGATTGAAACGTCGTGTATTTTACATATTTTTAATAAATAAATTCTCGATTTTGAAATCACTTTAATTTCTACGTAGTGGGTTTTTATCCTGTTATCCGTTCGCCTCGATTCGGGTGAAAAATTAAAAATTTCTTTTTACGTCGTTTTAATTCAGAGCGGAGACGATTTCGAGCATGTTTACTCGTTGAAGTCGGCAGTTTGCGCCGCGTTGACCGAACTCGTACTGAACGACACTAACGCTCAGCAGATCGTACAGACCAACGGAATATTCTCGATCGGACGCCTGATTTTACCGCACGACAAAATATCGGATAGAAAATCGACGGAAACTCTACAGGTCGGTAGATCGTTGTGAAAGTTAAAGTTGTGAGAATCGGGCGTAAAGGGCGGCGGGGTTGTTAGAATTAGGGATCGTTTTTCTACTTTTACCCCTCCTCCTAATGTTGACGTAATAAATGTATGATCCCTTATGAGAATCGAGGCTGTTATGATTCGGATTAAGGTTGGTAAAAAAATATTTCTCAATCTGAAAAAATTGGTTTCGATCGTAAAATTCAATTGAAAATCTGGTCACATTCGTTTTAGCGCAGGGGCTGCAGTTGCTGAAAAAAATTGGTTAAAGAAAACCGGCGGATAAACGCCATAGTAACAATGAACTGTCACTATGTCCACTATCCACTGGTTAACTGAAACCGACTTTTGAGCAACTGCAGCCTCGGGTTTTGTTAGATTCAGTTTAGAATCTCTGGTTAGATTGGTTTTAGCAGCTGGTGGGTTAGAGTTGACCGATAGGCCCAATTAGAAAGTCGGTTATTTTCAATAATTTTAACTCGAAGCTCAAATTTCGTATTATTTTCTCCTTTCAGAAAAATGCATTTCGCGCGTTGAGGTTTCTATTCAGTATGGAACGCAATCGGCAGCTTTTTAAACGTCTGTTCCCGCCGGAGTTGTACGAGATGTTCATCGACGTTCGACACTACGTACGAGACCTCGCTAAATATCAACCACTCGTCGATAAAATCAACAAACTGCAGGTCAGTTTACTGACCCTTTTATTAAAATGGCTGCCTCCATGAAACGCCTATGACATCATCGATTCTACCCATGATTTGATCTACAGACCCTTCTAGACAAGATGTCTGCCTCCATGAAACCCCTATGACATCATCGATTCTACCCATGATTTGATCTACAGACCCTTCTAGACAAGATGTCTGCCTCCATGAAACCCCTATGACATCATCAATTTTTCTACCCAGGATTTGATCTGTTGACACTTCTAGTTAAGATGGCTGTCTCCATGAATCCCCCTATGACATCATCAATTACCTGCTTGTGATTTGATCTATGCCAGAATTTGACCTGCCAGAATTTGCATAAATTTGCATATGCAAATATAACAAGAATTTGCATACATAAACGTAAAGAGTATTTGCATATTTGAATCAATAGATAATTTTCACAGTATTTCATCGATCCTCGTATCCGTTGGAACCCAGTTGTGTAAGCGATATTAAACATTTTCGTTTGTTTCTCATTCTGTCGGTCGCAGCGTGAAACGATCGCCGAGATCGAGGAGAACATCCTGTCGACGAACCACAATAAATCGCCGACCAAATTCATCGGCGACTACGCCGTGCTGGAGATACTGGGCAGCGGCGCTTTCGGTACGGTTTATAAAGTGAAGAAAAGGAGCGCCGGGCAATCGTTCCTCGCCATGAAAGAGGTAAGAGAGAGAGGAGGGAGAGACAGGGAGGGCATGGGGAGAGGGAGAGGGAGAGGGAGGGGGAGGGGGAGATGGAGAGGGAGGGGGAAGGGAAGGAGAGGGAGAGGGAAAGGGAGAGGTAGATGTAGAGGGAGAGGGAGAGGAAGGGGGAGAAGAAGCAGGAGAGGGAGAGGTAGATGGAGAGGGAGAGGGAGGGGGAGAGGTAGATGTAGAGGGTGGGGGAGAGGGAGGGGGAGAGGTAGATGTAGAGGGAGGGGGAGAGGGAGGGGGAGAGGGAGAGGGAGAGGGAGAGGGAGGGGGAGGGGGTGGGGGAGAGGGAAAGGGAAAGGTAGATGTAGAGGGAGAGGGAGGGGGAGGGGGAGAAGAAGCGGGAGAGGGAGAGGTAGATGTAGAGGGAGAGGGAGGGGGAGGGGGAGAGGGAAAGGGAAAGGGAGATGTAGAGGGAGAGGGAGAGGAAGGGGGAGAAGAAGCAGGAGAGGGAGAGGTAGATGGAGAGGGTTGGGCTGCCCCTTTACAATCTCCTTGTGACATTATCAAATTGATATAAGACTCTTCCAGAACTAATGGCTTCCCCCATTCATTCCCCCTACGACAGCGGGATATCCTCTCAATCCCCCATTCATTCCCCCTACGACAGCGGGATATCCTCTCAATCCCCCATTCATTCCCCTACGACAGCGGGATATCCTCTCAATCCCCCATTCATTCCCCCTACGACAGCGGGATATCCTCTCAATCCCCCATTCATTCCCCCTACGACAGCGGGATATCCTCTCAATGATTGTTGTGATGTTGCGTGTTTCTAGTTGAACGTCGCGGTTAGCGGTAAAACCAGTAAAGAACGAGACTCGAGCATCGGTGAAATGATGAACGAATTAAACATCGTTAAAGAACAGCTGAAACATCCGAACGTCGTTCGCTATCATAAAACATTCGTAGAGGGTACGTTATCGATCCCCTTATGACATCATTTACGACATTCTTTAATTACCGAGTTCCAATTTCACGAAAAAGTTTCACTCATATTTTTGGTTAAGTCGCTATATTGGTCTACACACGTTAATATCAATGAGGACAACATATCGAACTTAACTGATTTGAGCTTTAAACTTTTTCGTCAATTTGTACCCAGGGGTTACTTCCGCTTAATGAATCCCCCTATGACATCATCGAATTACCTACTTACCTAAGTGATTTGATCTATGGACATACCTATGAAAGCTGTTTTCCTCCATAAATTCACCTGTGACATCATCAAATTGCCAGTCAGTGATTTGATCTATGGAAACTTTTAGAATAGATGTCTTACTCCATTAATCCGCCTTTGACGTCATCATCATTTTCATTATTCATTTTCATTAGATCATAAGTTGTATATAGTGATGGAGTTGATAGAAGGAGCTCCGCTCGGCGAACATTTCAATTCGCTGAAAGAGAAAGGCGAAAAATTCCCGGAGCCTCGAGTTTGGAACATATTTATTCAGGTACGACGAGTCTGTCCTAAATCTAAGCCCAAAACCTGGGTCCGGTCGCACAATCACAGCTTATATTTAACCCTGTAAAGGTTTTGGGTTTATGTTTACATCTGATACAAGATAAGCTCGAAAATAAGCTAGTTTGAATGATATATATTTTCTTTCTTAAAACAGATGGTTTTGGCTTTGCGTTATTTGCACAAAGATAAAGGAATTTTACACCGCGATTTGACGCCGAATAACATCATGTTAGGAGAAGGAGACCGTGTTACAATCAGTTAGTTATAGATTTCGCAACTTAGATGAAAAACGGCATTTAGAGAAGTTTAATGGATTTTATTTATTCGTTTTTTTCACGCAGCTGATTTTGGGCTGGCGAAACAGAAACGCAAAGACTCCAGTAAAATGACTTCGGTTGTCGGTACTATGCTTTATAATTGGTAAGTGTGACTTCGCATTCATTGGCAACAGCCAAATACTAGCGCTAGCAGTCGGAAATATGCATTTCTTTTGTGGATGACTCCAAGAAAATCCAGATGATGGCATTTAGGACAGCTCCGAGATATCGAAATAAGCCTAACTCATCATCAGGGAATAAGTCACGGAAAAAAAGCAAGTCAAATAATAGCGGGCTTCCTGAATAATTGTGTCATGTCTAGGTCTATCTGCTGTGAAGTTTATATTTATGATTAAATCAATAATTCTGTCTTCGATTGTTGTTTTTCAGTCCGGAACTAGTTCAGAATTTACCATACGGTGATAAGGCAGACGTCTGGGCGATCGGATGTATACTGTATCAGATGTGTATGTTGAAACCGCCGTTCTTCGGGAACAATATGCTCTCTTTAGTCAAAAAGGTACGTTTCCAATATGGCTGCCTCCATAAATCCCCCTATGACATCATTAAACTAACTTCAAGTGATTATTTATCGATGAACACTTCCAGAAGAAATGTCTTCTCTCATAAAGTCCATGATGTCACTAAAACTATGGTAGTTTGGTATATAGACGCTTACAGAAAAGATGCCTGTCTCTATTAATCCCCCTATGACATCATCGAATCTTCCTAATTTTTCTGATCATTCGTTTTAATTTCGTAGATCGTTGAAGCCGAGTACGAACCAATAACGGACGCGGAATACTCCGACAAAATCAAAGTCACCATCAGAAGGTAAGAAGTCTGACTTGATATAGCTGACTAGTTGCCATCTTAGATATTTAAGAATTTAAATTGAATTAGTCCCGTATTGATGGTATATCGTGTAGTATTTAGTGCCTGCACACTAGCACCACTTAGTGGATGTTCAATTGCCGCAGTAACATCTCCACTATGCGTACAAGACTGACTTCTTACTAGCACCACCTTGTGAATCCTCAATTGCCGCAGTAAATTTCCACTATGCATACAAGACTGACTTCATACTAGCGCCACCTTGTGAATCCTCAATTGCCACAGTAAATTTCCACTATGCATACAAGACTGACTTCATACTAGCGCCACCTTGTGAATCCTCAATTGCCACAGTAAACTTCCACTATGCATACAAGACTTACTACTCACTAGTGCCACCTTGTGGATCCTCAATTGCCACAGTAAATTTCCACTATGCGTACAAGACTTCTCCCTGCGCCACCTTGTGGATGCTCAATTGCCACAGTCGCATCGCGGGTTAGAAATATTTGAAATGAATACGTATTTTTCTGTTTGGATAGTTGTATTATGGCTGATCCGGAGAAACGGCCGGATATCGTAGGTGTCGCCGGTGTGATAGCAGACGTGATGCTCGTTCACATGGACGCGTTGCGCGTGACGCAGATCTCGATGGAGAAGAGACTGGAACGCGAGCGACGACGCACCGAACGACACTACTACGAGGCGAACAAAAACATGCAGAACTATCATCGGCTGTTCCTCGTGTCGCAAGAACGTTACGATAAACTACTGGCGAGCAGCGGCGGAGCGTCGAGTCTGAAGGTAAACCAACAATGAGCGTGGAATGAAAAATCCAAGCGGTTGGGACCAGTTTCAGTCGTGATTCCAAAAGTCGAGTTAATTCTTAAGACTGGTCTTAAGTTGTCAGGTTGGCAATAGAACTAAGAGTATGCTTAGACTGGTCATAAATTGTTAGATAGATTACAGAACTTAAATGAGTTTAGAGTGTCTTAAGTATACGAAAGCAGGTGAGCAGACGAAGTTTTTAGGCCCGCAGTTCTCTAGATGTCCAGGGTGGTTGCAGTTTGTATCGGAATACTAAAAACTCTTGCACCTCTTAATCATGTCAGGTGACCAACTTAACTTGCATTACTTAGCGTCCGTTTCAGCTCCAGAGTGCCCCGATATAACTGTCTCAGTGTGGCTCTGGATATCGGTCCCTGAAATTGTTCTGGAACTGCTAGGTGAAATGTTTTGTGTATTTTTGAAGGACGGTGAATTCAGCGATTCGAACAGCGTTTTCTCCGATCTCGAGTCGTTCGACGGTCGTCACGGTGACAGTCGTCCGGGAAGCGGTACGCGTCCGGGTAGCGGTACGCGCCCGGCGAGTGACTACGCCCGTCGACGCCGCGCAGCCACCGACGCCCGATCGGGTAGCAGCGGAACGCGGGGCTCGCGCGCGGATAGCGGTACCGTTGACTACGCGCGCGGCCTGGTCGCGGCGGCGTATCCCGAGGATAAACGACGCGACGTAGGTGGCGCTGCTGATAATTACGATAAAGAAGGTAAGAAAATTTTCAGGTAGTTTAATGTTCCTTAAATGACTCTGGATTTTGAACTGCCAAAACAAGCCCAAAAGTGCTCGATATTTTATAAATTCACAAATTTCAAAAGATCTTGGGTTCAGAGAGATCCATAGTAGCAAGAACAGTACAAATCTTATTTCTAATTTCTAATGATTTCTTATTCTATGTAAATACAAAAATCAAAATGTAAATCACTTGCACAGAAGAGGGGATTATGTAACTCCCAAAAACTTTCGCTACAGTGAATACATTTACTCATTAGAAAACGAGATTTGTACGAGATTCGTTCTTGCTATTACTGATTTTTTATTTCGAAAAGAATTTTCTAAATTTCTCTTCGAAGGTTGGGTTAGCGACGACGAGGGCAGCAGTTCGCAGAACAGCAGCCGCGGTAGCAGCGCGGGCGGCAGCTCGACGAAATCGTCGTCGGAAATGTCGGGAACGTTGAAAGCGGCAGACGACGACGACGTCGAGCAGACGACCATCGTCGTGCCGATGATGAAACCGCCGGCGACGCCGCGGAAAAGGAACAACGATAAAAAAGGAGCGAAATGGGAACAGGAATTATCGGTGGATATTCCGGAAAGCGGTAGGTTCACAAGCTGGAATTAATTTTAGAAATTGAATTTGTTAGATTTGATTTAATTTGATTTATACGGCTAATTAGGAAATTAGATTAATTTAATTGGATTAGTTAACTTGATTTGAGTCAATTATCAAATTTATTAAGAAACTTAATTGTGGTCTAGTTAAAAAGCGGGGATTAATTTTAGAAATTGAATTTGTTTGATCTGATTAAGAAGTATGATTTAACTCAATTAAATCAATCAATTCATAAATCAAATTAATTTGATGAATTTGATTGATTGAAATAGTTAATGAATAAATCTAATCAATTCGATTAAGAAATTTAGTTCAATTTAATATGGATTTTACCTTAAATATTCTGAGGAGTAATGGACGCTTCATAGTGAAATGCCCGAGTGCTGATGGGTCAATTTAGTTAAATTCAATTTCAATATAATCAGTCAATACGTGTTAATTTTGTCGGCTTATTTTCAGCGAAGTCCAGTTATCGCGATTCCGGTCTCGAGTCCGGGGATCCGTCCCCGAACGCGCCGACGTGCTCTCCTCCGTCGTCTGCGGGCGGCGAATCGGCGACGAGAATCCCGCCGATTCAACGATCGGTCAGCACGAACACGCTGGAATCACCGACCGCTCAACGCAGGAATCCGCCTTCGAATAAACCACGTCCGAGTAAGTGTTTAATGAATGTAGATAATCTGTTTTAATTCAGCCATGTTTTTAAGGGTGAAACTAAGAGCTTTTTGAAAGTTTGCTGTTTGGTCACAGTTTGTATCGATGTGAATATTCTTCAGACCGAGTTCATCGTAGTTGCGTTGTAACTCTAGAAGGTTATGCGGTATCATCGGTTCAATTGTCCGTTCAAAAATCAATAAGAAGCCATGTTCACGCAATTTCCAATAGGGTGGTTCCGCGAATACCCCAATCATCGAGCCATCGGCATCAATTTCCTTTATGGGTTGGCTCCAGGAATACCCAAATCACGATATTTGGAGCCGATCCCTTTCTAGTGGTTGGTGGCTTCGAGAATCTCAAAATTATATGCCCATTGGAGCCTTCCTTGTCCTGAGTGGGTGGCTCCGAATATCGAATTGTTGTGAGTAGTGTTTTATGAAAGTGATCCCCTGTGCACGTGCTTACATCGTCGTCAGAACGTGTTGTTTCTCTTCATGTCAAAATCGTCTCTTCGTAAAATTCGCGGTAATATTGTATCATATTCTGTACTCCGTATTTTTTCAGGGAATTTGATCGGTAAGATTTTCATCGTCTGCTGCTGCTGCATGTGTTCAGTTTTTAGTTCTGTCTCGTTACGTTTTATTAAATCTTTTTCCCCCCCACGATGTACGATATTATTATTACGATTTTTTCGTAGATCGAAGTTTTGAGTTTTTGTTGGGTTTGTTGCATGTTGTGTCCACTTTTTACAGGAATTTTATTCGTACAGTAAACAATGCTCAAGTCGGATCTGTTTGAACTTGGATATTCGTTTGTGACGCAATGTGGAATATATGATTACTAAGTCGGATATCGCTGATGTCCTTAAAGGTCCGAATTGAGCGGAGTCTACTAAATTTCTATATTTTGTTCTCATGAGCCAATATCCAGCGCCGTCGATTACTTACGTTTACTTTCTAGAACCCGTTTCCTGCCGGTAGTTAGAATTTTCATTTATAATTCGCCGCATGTTGAGGAAATGTTATTTTATTCACTTAAGCGCACTGCAACTATATCAATTTAATCTTAGTTTTCGTTTAACCCTTTCAGCGCGTCTACACCGCAATGCGGTGTATAAGTCGGTGTATAAGTCGCTAGTACACTGCACCGGGTGTATTATGTAATAATTAGTTTTTATCTCTATTGAAAGATGGCAGCACCTGTCAAACATAGTGAAATACTAGTAACTAACGATACACCGCACCACGGTGTAGACGCACTATAGCTGTATGCCAGTTATTCAATACACTGGGGTGGAAATTTTTTTTAATTTTCGAATTATCTCCAGCACTTAAGGGAAGCACTGAAAGGGTTAATCTGAATTTCTCATAAATGAATTTCATCGATCCTGAATGGTCCTGAAAAAGCGGGGCTAACTAATTACATGAATCCATCCCTCACCGTTTTCGTACTTAAAAATTCAACATATTCTCTTCATTCGCGGTTTCTTTCAGGCAGCGCCAATACGGCCACGCTGACGATATCGCCGCGCAAAGTTCGTCAGATTTCCGACCCGATTTTACAACTGCTCAATCAACTTCATAAAATCATCTATATTTGCCAGGTATGTACCGAAAGTCTCAATTCACTCGGGGATCGGACCGATAGGAAAATTACAGTGGCAACTTACCCGGAACAGAGTTTAACGCTCGTTTGTTTGTTTTTTCTACAGTTACCGCCGAGTTTGTGTCACAACCCGCGACGTCGCGCAATCGAGATGTTTAAACGAGGTTTATTCACTTCGCAAAGTTCATCGTTGAATTTGAAAAACGAACTGAAAAAAGTAAGTAATCAATATCGCGAATAAATCCCCCTGTGACATCATCAGATAACGTATTGATTTAACACTTCTAGAAAAGATGGTTTCTCCCATAGCTCTCCCTATGAAATCATGAATTTGATTTAACTGTGAAGGCGGCCATCTTTTCTGGAAGTGTCTATAGATCAAATCATTGGTAGGTTATTTGATGATGTCGTAGGGAGATGTGTGAAGGCAGCCATCTATTCTGGAAGAGTCTACAGACAAAATCACTAGTAATTTGATGTCATAGGGGGATTTATGCAGACAGACATCCTAACTGGAAATGTCGTTAGATTAAAACACAAGTAGACAATTTGATGATGTCATAGGGGGATGTGTTAAGGCAGCCATCTTTTCTTTAAGTGCATGAACCAAATCATAGGTGGACTGTTTAATGATGTCATAGTCTGATTCATAAAGGCAGCGAAAATGGGTCTATAGATCAAATGATAATCATGTAATTTGATGATGTCATAGGGGGATTTATGGAGGCAGACGTCTTTTCTAAAGTGTCTATAGGGCCTATGTCTTTTTTTCTGTAAAACTATATGCGCATTATGGTTATATATTTGTAGCTGCTGACCGGATCACAAGATCTCATCGATTTCAACTCAGTCGGTGCGCTGGGAGCAGGCGGTGCCGGCGGATTGGTCGAATCTCCGCTGGCGAGTCGCCAGTTCAGTCGACAGACGAGTCGCGACGCGTCGGCCGCCGGGACGGATGACTCCGACATCGGTTTCACCTACGAACAGATGCAGTCGATTATCGAGGGCGCGCTCGTCGAGAGCGGATACTACGACATGTCGACGACCGCGCGTAATAAAAACACGGGCCTCGGACTGATCGGTAATCAACAGTTCGAACAGGCCAGACGTAAAATGTCTTTCGACGTTCCGTAAGCTCGTGGCTTTCGAAACCGGAGGTATATTTCGGGATGTACAGTGAGAATAGCGTCGTCGTAGCTGCGATGATCATTGCGCAAGGGCGGGTTTAGGGGGGTTCACTGGGTGGACTGGTCCGCCCCTTCAAAATGTGCCCTTCAAAAAATCTGAAAAGATATATTTTGCAAAGAAAACTTTAAAAAGACGAAATATAGATCCAAATGATCCCTCATAACAGCAGGAAAAGCCCCTTTCTGCTCTGAATTTCTTTGATAGGGCGACCAGAACTCCCACCAATGTTTTGTACTCGTAGCCTTCGCATTGCGAAATCTCACCCTTTTCAGTTACAACCCATTCTAAAAATCCTAGATCTATCCTCGTTGCATTGACGACTTATCCAAGTGACGAAATATCACATAGTGAATTTAATTGGAAATAGAAAATTGGGACTCAAAAATCGTGACGACGTAAGCGATGTTTTGACTTTCAAAATGACGACTTACGAGTGTATTTTTTTTTCTTTCTGTAAATAAAGCCACCGGTAAAAGTTCTTTCAAAAGATATTTCTGCTGACTAGACACTATAACACGGATCGGGTTATTATAAAATAGTTCATTGCATCCATGAAGTTCCCTGATGACATTACTAATTTCATGATGTCATTAATGCATTACATCAAATTGCTCGTAGACAATTTGATGTACTGCATTAATGTAGGCTGACATCTCTTTCTGGAAGTGTCTATGGACCAGTAATCACTATAAGACAATTTGATGATGTCATAGGGGGATTTATGTAGGGGGCCGTCTTTTCTAAGAGTGTCTATAGATCAAATTACTAATAGGTGATTTGATGATGTCATCCTTGCGCCATCTTCTCTTAAAGGGTCTGTAGATTGATAAAATGATGTCATAGGGGGTTTTATGGAGGCAGCCATCTTTTCTTGAAGTGTCTATAGATGAAATATTCATTCCATGATGTCATAGGGGGTTTTATGAAGGCAAACATAATTTTTGTAAGTGTTTAAAGTTGAAATCATAATTTATGATGTCATAGGGCCATTTTATGGTAGTAGCCATCTTTTCCGGAATTGTCTACCAATGATTCCTCAAAAATATGGATGAAATTTATACATATGTTGAACTGGTCTTTTCAGGGTTTATCTTCTCTGAAATTTGTGGGGAGGGAGTACTCTCTGAGATGAGGAGGATTGAAGGGGTAATTCAGTCATTTTTTCAAACATTTACCTATTATTTGTACAGCATATTTTTAATTGCTCATTCGTGATTAATGATTAATTTATATATCGATGAAAATTGATCAATTTTCCTGAAATGTATTCATCATCTTCAAGCCGTCCATCTACCTACCTACCTGTCCACCATGTTTTAAATCATAATAAGATTATCATTATTCATTATTAAGATAATTATTAATAATATTGTTAGTAAGTCAGTACTTGTTAAATGTTTTAAGAATGTCCACTTTGTGTCTCATTGTTAACAGTTAGTTCGTTGTACAGATGAAATTTGTATTACTATGATTGTCCCCGATTGTCGAGAACAATCTCTGAAAATGGTTTTCTGTCCCCTGATTGTCAGGAACAGTCTCTAAAAATAGCATTCTGTCCCCTGATTGTCAGGAACAGTGTCTGAAAATGGTTAACTGTCCCCTGATTGTCAGGAACAGTCTCTAAAAATAGTATTCTGTCCCCTGATTGACAGGAACAGTGTCTGAAAATGGTTAACTGTCCCCTGATTGTCAGGAACAGTGTCTGAAAATGGTTTACTATCCCCTGATTGTCAGGAACAGTGTCTGAAAATAGTATTCTGTCCCCTGATTGTCAGGAACAGTGTCTGAAAATGGTTTACTGTCCCCTGATTGTCAGGAACAGTGTCTGAAAATAGTATTCTGTCCCCTGATTGTTTGGAACAGTCTCTGAAAATGTTTAACTGTCCCCAGATTGTCATGAACAGTCTCTAAAATGGTATTCTGTCCCCTGAATGTCAGGAACAGTCTCTAAAATGGTTAACTGTGGGGTCGCTCATGTTCTCATTCCACATAAATGTTAATTGTTAAATAGCCGTCCATGTGTTATAAAAATCGCCAGTCAAATTTTAAATGTAAATACATTCAGAAAAAGTAAATATATCATGTTTTCTTCTCCCTGTTTTACACTGATCTTTTGTCGATATTCTTTTAATTACATGACAACTTAATGTACAATCAATTAATTCCATGTCAATAGTCAGATTTTTATTGAATATTTTATCATTTGCATGACTTGATATCTTATTTCATCCATACATTACAATCAATATACGAACGTTTGGATTTGATTTTAATGTCCGTCCAGAAATTTTTTATCTCATGCATGTAGCTTATACTGTCCGTATTATGTCTGTGTTCCCTGAAAATGGTTTACTGTCCTCTAATTGTTGCGAGCATTCCAAACTTCATGGTTCCTCTATTGAAAATCAATACAATCGCAGACGATACATCTTTTTAACCGTTATTTTCAAACGAGTCAATGTAAATATATACATGTAATATACACTGAGAAATAAAACACTAAATCTTCGTTGAATTTGTGATATTGTTCTTTCACTTTTTTAGTTTTTGAAAGTTGCTTCTGTTTCCTTGGTTTGTAGGCTAGGGCCAGTTGAACAATCGAGGCTTAGATTGGAGACCTGTTAGACCAACTTAGTTATAGCTATCTCAGTTAATTTAAGACCGAATCCTAGGATTAGAGCTCACTTCTGGGCTGTAGTCGCCGTTGTACAGCTGGGCCCTCTGTCCACTTGATGGCGCCCTGGTTGGGTTTTGAAGGTTCTGATTCTTTCCTCAAGGTGGCGTGAACGGTTAAGCTTGAAGGTTCGTATACGTTCCACTAGGTGGAGGAGAAGTCAAGCTGTCCCGAGGACGCAGTGTTTCACCTCTGATTAAGAAACAGAAATTGTCATCAAACCAGAATAGTCAAAATTCTTCTACACAGCCAATATTCGTTGAGATTTCAGACAAGCAACTAAAGCAAATTTGTTATCAGAACTCGAAAAACATCCACCTATATCATCATCCTTATCCCAATTAGACGGCCGACGAGAACAGGGAAGCTGGATACAATTCTGTCCCACCTTTCTCAAGCTGGAATTTCTCGATGAACTACAGTTCCGGTTCTAGTCAGCTTGGAACGACTATCTTTGAAATTACGTACGACTCCTTGCACCATGGAGAAATGGTCTGACTCTTACGGGTTTTGATTCTGGCCAGTAGATTGAAGGCTATGACTGAACATTCCAATGACTGAACACTCTAATCTGCTCAATCAGGTGATGAGTTTTGGTCCATATATGATATATGTAAATTCTCTAGTTTTTACGTCTATGGTCCACTCCACTAGCGGCTCCATGATGATGATGATGGCCGGCAGTGGTTGGAAAATATACATTCTTCCGTTTCGGTTTGGCAGCACCGTTTTAGTTTTAGATGTCTGCTGAGGTCATACGCAACTAAAAGAAACGATTCTTTGTAGTAAACTACCAAATTTATTAATGTACCTATATACTGACATATATATCTAACATTCCTAGATCCGCGAATCGATCTACATCAATATTCGATTAAAGACATCAGATTTAAACGACATTAGATCTACGACATTAATGCAAAACGCTTTGAATATCATATATACATACTATCATGAATTGAATGAAATATTCAGAGAAGTAGATTTCCCAAATTGACTGAGTTTTAAATCCTGAATGTTTAAGCCTATATACATCTTCACCCGTCAAGGGATTCGAACCCACTACGCTAAAGCTGTTCCCCGAACCCCTTGACCTCACGAGTCGTTGGAGTCGTTACTAGCCGACCAGAATCTGGTCGTACCAATCACAGCGCTTGTAACAAACCGTCAGTAGACTTCTGTTGGTTTTCCCGTTAAATTGACCAATCAGCGAACGTTTTACCGAACAAGGAAGTATTTCGCAAATCGATATATGACGTCACGCGCAACAGCGCCAGTAATGAAATCACGCTTCGTGAGGCCAGGGGGCTGGTGGAAGCGAGTTCAGGAGTGATACCGGACCCCTGGCAAGCGAGGATGGGATATGGGAGGTCTATCCGATACAAAGACATATTAATTTACCAATATATACACGAATATGCTCGCTTAAACTTATAATATCAGTAAATCCAAAAAACTCTCGCTCTCCCCCTAAAAAGTCTACAAGAGAAATTGAAAAACTATCGATATGTTTGAGTTTAGGTGGGGGGGGGGGGGGTTTATTGAGTGGAACTGGCCGCGCTATAGACACCGAGAACCAGTTGCACAGTCAAGGCTTACGGCCGACTTATAGTTCCATAGCCAAATGCCCGCGTAAGATCTTGGTTCCATAGCCAATCTAATGACTTCAGCTTAAGCTCATTTTGGTTCTATGACCAGTCTAAGCGCAACTCGATTCTATATAACCAATCTAACGACTAATGACCAATCTTAGCTCATTTTGGTGTTACGTGTAGCAAGAGCCAATCTAACAACGTTGGCGTAGGACCAGTGTAAGCTGATTTTGGTTTCATACCCAATCTAACAACTTAAAACCATTCTGAGCTCATTTTGGTTTTTATAACCAATCTAACACCTAAGGTAACACTGACTCAGTCTCTTTAATGCTGACAGCCGAAATCAAAAACACGCTTATTTTTGGCCCAAAGGTCAATAACAACTCAATAGACAGTCTACGCTCATCCTGCGCGAATCGCGAATCTAGCAATTTAAGCGGCGACTCTTTTCCTTCGAGAGACTCCTATTATACCGCGAAGTCATGACTGGGCAACATGGTCCCAGGCGTCCCCGGAAATAGACCGAGTGACGTCATTATTCCTCCTTCTTCCTACGGCGTCTACGTCGTCTGCGTTTACGGTTTTTCCTCGGTTTGGTTTCGTTTTCATGTTTGTTACGTCGCGGTTGTTTCGTGTGCGCGACATCCAGAAATATCATTTGCATTTCCATGTTTCCGTACGGACTTTTTATCCGCACGATGTAGCTACCGGTGTTCTTCCGCGTTACGTTGTGTAGTCTTACCCGGAAGTCTAACCAGCGACTGTAGTACCGCCCGTTTGCAAAGTGTGGCGCCACCAGTATTGTATACTGCTTCTCTGAAAAATGTATTTCAAATCATTTAAGATAGTCCAATGATATTTCCTTGTCCCTGAAAATGTTCCATCATAGGCTTGAATCCCGGAAACATTTATGTTGCACGCGTTAATTTCATAAATTTCAATTACTGCAGCAATACAGGATTCCACTTGTGGCAAGTGAGGATCCGCCAAGTGTCGCTAGTGTGCAGTAGGACATCTACTCATTATTAGCAATTCACTTGTGGCAAGTGAGGATCCAACATGATAAACGAAAGAAAGATTAACGAAGCGAAATTTTCGCTAAGACCGCGACTGTTAGTCACGCCACCTATACTTACTGTATTTCATTTTCTGCCAGTTATGAAACACGTCAATCGATTTGACTTTACCGAGAACCTCGCAATACAAATCTACAATAGAAAATGCAAATTAATTCTATAAAGATCGAGATCTGTCCTAAATTTGGCATAACGCGAAACACTGGCGCTAAAACCTGACTGAAAACATTTCTGAACAATATCAGCTGGGTTTAGTTGCTAGTGCAATATGCGATCTTTTCAGCTGGGTTTAGTTGCTAGTGCAATATGCGATCTTTTCAGGCGAGGACATAAACCTTCATTTTCCAATCAAAGCGCCCCCTAGTGTCTGGAAATGGAATTTTGCATTCAAGCGCACGTCGTCAGTAAACTTAAGAACACGGTACACGCACACTCGCGCAAACTCGCGCGCACACTCGCACACACATACACCTGCCTGATTTCCAATCAGAATAATTTTTAATCGCCTGGTCGCGCCGCTGAAGTCATCAATTTCCCTCGTCGGTGCAAATCGCAACAATTCCACGTCGGGTTCGATAAAAATTCAATTTCGCACCGTCCGATCGAAACCGTCCGTAACCCGTCTAATCAAGCAGACGATATTGCTGCGCTGGAAACCTGTCCATTCGAGCGGAATGATCATGTTACGTTGGGCGATTACACAAACGCTTTACGTCGATTCCGATAACGGAATCAAGACGTTTTACAAGACGGATATTCTGCGACGTTTTATGTCTTAAACGGGGGTCGACAATTGTGTCGATTCAACTCTCCAAAGGATTTCCTCTCTCATCTCTATTTCTATTTTTGTGTCGTCTACCCAGCATTGATCGATGTCACTGATGACGATGATTTGTTTCTAGTTTTATCACCGTGTTGTGTATCAAAAATCAAACTTGACGCTTGAAAGAACTTGAATTTTGGAACTTGAGTTCGGTACAAAATATCAAGGCACAGGAGTCCACGTGAAGCACAGTTAGGACAGGTCTTGTGTTGTTGGGGCGGCCCTAGGAAGGTGTCGACAGGTTCAAGCATAGTATCTTAACTTTATATCTTAAATGCCAGTTTTAGTTATCTAGATATCTCCGAATCTAATGTTTTAGGTTCGGTTGGTGAGAAGTTGCAAAATCTTATTTAATGACACCGTTTTTCATCTTCTGATATATCCTGATACTGTACCAAACAGCATCTATTGAGGAAGCTAAATAACGTACCGACATATGGTATGGGTTTTCGGTCCCAGTTACGCGTTATAGCGTTACGACATCTCCACAACATCACATCCGTATCGTACATACGTAAATAATTGTTGATATCCTGAAATTAGTTTCAAGATTTATGATTAGAATAATGAGAAAAAGCTATGAAATATCGTTCAACACGCTCGTATAGCTAGCACTTTTATTGGCAGCTTTTCTACAAAAGGGAGGGTCAATTTAAAAGCTAAAAAAGGCCTACCTTTGGGGCAAATCAGAATAAAAGGCGAAAATATTGCCCCTAAATCTAGGCTAGAGGAAGGTTAATCGTAGGAATTGATGGGACTCGAACCAAAGACATCGAGGCTCGGAGGCCAACTAACAACCCACGGGGCCACTTAACCGTGGTGACCAAATATCAAGTTTGTCTGGTTTATGTAGGCGTTCGGTGACCAGCCAGGTTAAGTGACCAATCAGGTGTGGTGATTTTCAAATGCCCTATTCACCGACAGTTCGGAATTCTCTGCTTACTGGAGGTTTTTTTTTTATCAGGTCCGAGATTTGCAAGGGAAGTCTTCTTAGGCCAACCTTCCAACAAAAATTCAACATTGAGAAAAAAGATAGAGCATAGGACGACAGTGATTCGAAATAAGACTTTAAAACTCAGGGAAAACATTTACATCCGTAAACAATTCCACATGGCTAGAAAAGTTGTATTAAACCAGAAACGTGAATATATACATGCACATGTAGTAGTTTGAGGGTTAGAAACTCTGCCCTCGCAGGAGTGGGAGCATAATGGGCATGTGCCCCCGTCGCGATCTTCCCGTACGTTTTTGAGACGGCAATATTTTTCAGGGAAATCATTCCACCCATAACTGATAGATCAACAGCCCCAATGATAAGCTTATATTCTCATCTATGTCACTGAAGGGCCTGAAAATTCCATTTAAATGCACTGAAACTTCATAATCTTCCAAACCCCTTCACGGCTTCACGGTCACTAATACGTGGACACTGGCCTTTTCAGTATAGATGCCCTTTTAATTTGTCATGATTTCTTTGCGCTCCTGTTAAAGTCCGCCTCTGGGTCTTCATAACAGCTTCGACGGGTAAATATTGGCTCATTTACCTGACGAAGCTGCTATGAAGCGAATAACTCGCAAGTTTTGATAAAATCAAGTTGACCTTTACGGCAGATCTAACAGCAGTCTTCGCGTTTGTTTGATAAACAATTTTAGCGGGCCAAAAATGATACATCATAATCGCTACAAGAAAAAACAAATTTCACAAATAAATCATACGACACGTTTTTCACGAATCGCTTGCACGGTTAATTTTCTTCGATCGCTTCCGAGTCTGAGTTGATTAAAGGAGAGAAAAAAAAACAATTTGACAGAAATCTAAATCGACATCGCGTCCGTAATCATCGCGCTTCACAGGCGGCGCGGCGATCACGTGACGACGTGGTGCGCACGCATGCAGAGCGCGGCGGAAGTAACTAGCTGTCTCGTAATTAGTTAAATTTACGTTCGAACACGGGGAGTAGACAGCGCAAGTTCTGGGAGATGGGGCGTGACAACAGACTGACGACGTCATATTAGTCTTTGAACGTCACAGATGTGTGAAGACTGACTACGAAGATGGAACACATATAGATTCAATATTTATCCTGGCTACTTCAGGTTCTACACAAACCTTTGCGTTTGGGATCAGTTAAATCATACCGCGTATTGAAATGATCATAGAACAGTGGAACTGACAACGGTGGAACTGGCAGGGGTTCAGAGTTAACTTTTAAGAAATATAGGATTGAACATATTGACAATAGAATATTTTCTGGGGCCATCTTCACACAAAAATTACACTAACAAAACTATGGAACTGGATTCAAAATCAAATTAAAACCCACACAACCGTGGAACTGGATTCAGAGTCAAATTAAACCCACACAACTGTAGAAATGGATTCAGAGTCAAATTAAACCCACACGACTGTGGAACTGGATTCAGAGTCAAATTAAACCCACAAAACTGTGGAACTGGATTCAGAGTCAAATTAAACCCACACAACTGTGGAACTGGATTCAGAGTCAAATTAAACCCACACAACTGTGGAACTGGATTCAGAGTCAAATTGAAACCCGCACAACTGTGGAACTGGATTCAGAGTCAAATTAAACCCACACAACTGTGGAACTGGATTCAGAGTCAAATCAAACCCACACAACTGGAACTGGGTTCAGAGTCAAATTAAACCCACACAACTGTAGAACTGGATTCGGAGTCAAACTTAACCCACACACATCTGTGAAACTGGGTTCAGAGTCAAATTAAGCCCACACAACTGTCGAATTGGATCCAGAGTCGAATGAAGCCAAAACCTGTGAAACCGGGTTCAGAGTCTAATTAAACCCACACAACTGTGGAATTGGATCCAGAGTCGAATGAAGCCAAAACCTGTGGAACGTAATCTTCTAACGAGACCTATTTTTCATACGATTGTGACGCGTATACGGCTGCTGTTGTTATGAAGTTATCACACTTTACGCGGCCTGTGTATAAATGATGTATTGTTTTAGATCGCTGATAAATGCCTCCCTCGATCGTATTTAGAAGTGAACGTGATCAGAAATTCTAAATTGGAAAATTCCATCATCCGTTTTTCGTAAAATTACAGCTCACTAGTGTCTACTGTATCACGCGTGAAACACGTGAAACACGTGCAACAAGGCGCCTTTTCGTTAATTCAGAAATTGGTTTTTACAGATAGCGCGGCGATTGCTCATCTTTATACCACTTTCGGGCTTGGGGTAATTTTTCACTTTCATCCTACTGAACGTCCCCTGTAAAAGGTCGTGTACGTAGACCCCTAGGCCCGGTTTTATAGACTGGTATTGCCTTAAACCTAGTTGTGGCTAACACAATTGAAAATGAATGGAGTTAGCCCCCATGTTAAAAGGTAATACCAGTCTATAAAACCGGCCCCTGGGATCCAGTTCTACAGTTTGTGCTGGTTCATTGACTCTGAACACAGTTCCACAGTTGTGTGTGTTTACTTTCACTCTCTTCGTTTTAAGAGTCCACGGTTAACTTCCCATTGATTGTGGATCCAGTTCCACACACGTTTTTATTTGACTCCCAGCCCAGTAAACCGGTGCTTTTATTTCGAAAAATAAACAAAAAGCGTTGTCAGATTTTCTTGATAACAATAATTCTAATCGCCAGACGAACTCGCGTCGGCCATTAGGAACAATGCATCCGTGTTTTAGCGGATTTTTAGCGATACTCTGTGAGAGACTAAAAGAACTCGACGCGGCGACTACTGATAAAACCTATACCCTTATCGAAACGCCTGCGAGAGATAAGAGATAAACCCTCAGCCCGCGGATATAAAACAACGTTTTCACGATTGATAAATCTCAATAACTCATCGACGTATTTCCGCTATGCGTTTACTACCGGGCAGACGAAAACCACTTGACGATACATAAAGAAAGCAAATTTGATAAAGAATTCAATAACTGCGGAATAAGACCCTAGACCCCGCTAGATATTTACATTAGCCGATTTATTATTTGCTCGCGTGTCTTCTCGAGACGGTACACAAGAGGTTTCCCTTTCTTATCGCGCCCGAGATGATAAGCTTGTCTCGTAAGCTTTTTCGAATTAGGAAACCTTCCGAAGCCCTCGGACGACGAGAAGTCAGTTGCGCATCTAACTCTCAGCTGAAATCAGCTCAATTTCGATTTTCTATAAACTCTTGGCTCAAATCTTGGTTCTGTTAATCAAGTCAGATATTGGGTATAAATTGATCGGAATAGTCCGGCAACCAATCTAGCCCCGATATTGATGACGTAGTGCGCATCCACTAGCACGATATTCTAATTGATTATCAAAAATGTATGGAAAATGCATCGGGTGCGTAAGAAAAGGTCCGCAATTTTACCAATGACTGCGACTGCAAAGTGTCTTATTGTAAAGTAATGTTTATATTCATTGTTTTGATGTTTTCTGATCAGAGTACCAAATATTAAAACCAAATGAGAGCTGACCTCGCATCAAAAGGTCGAGCCTTCGCCGCTTGGCTTTACCAGGGAAGTGTGACCCTTGCTTTACTGATCTGGTTTAGGCCCACTCATAGTTTATATTGCGCGCCCCTTGGAGGGCCCTAGCCCTACGGGCCTGTTTCACAATTGTAATTGTTATTTTGAAACGTCAATATTGATGACGTAGTCCACATCGACTCGCACAGCCCCTCTTAGATAGCGCGTCGTATAGCTATCAATGTAAAGAAACATTTTTAACGTTGTCAAAAATGAGTTAAATTGCTATAATTAACTAGAATTTGTGCATGAAAATTCCTGATTTTCCGAAGCGATGTTAGTATTAATGATCTATCCGCATAGGGATCACAAGGCCTGAGATACTTTCGGGTGATTAAGCATTAAGAAATAGCAACTTTTCAGAAAACAAGACAGAGCTAAACAGGAAGTTGATAATCAAGTGTGTTATCGTCATTAGCGATTATTGCTTATCCACAACAGTTAGTATGATTCCGATGATGTCATATAGGTGGAGCTTTCTTTTCAACCAGGGTTTAAAATAGATGGAAATATGAATTGCGTGTCCGAAATTCGTCCGACCGAAGCTATATTGAAAGGTTTCAGCTATATCTATAAATGCCGCGGAGATAGAGCTTTTCCGTTTTGTTTGCGTAGGGCTTCAAAGACACAACGACGCGATACGTTGGTTATCCAGGCATCAATCTGTATTTGTAACATGGTACCCTTCAACTCGTCAGGTATTCACCACGTATATTGTAGTGTGAAGTGTGGACGATCAGTTTTTGAAAGTGTGCTGATAAAATGTCTCTAGTCTGATGTTTGTCGTTCATTCATTTTGAATTTTGGATTTGAAATGTCTCGGGCGAAGTTCTTAACAAATGTGAAGTGTGGATGATCAGTTTTTGAAAAATTAGCCGATAGAATGTCTCTAGGTCTGGTGTTTGTAGTTCATTTCTAATTTCAAATGTCTCAGGTGAAGCACTGAACACATGTGAAGTGTGGATGATCAGTTTTTGAAAGTGTGCTGATAAAATGTGTAATGTCTGTAGTTAATCTCCAATGAAAACTATATCAGATGAAGTACTGAACGCGCACGCAGGACTGGACAATCAAAACCTGGAAGAATGGTGATAAAATATCAAATATCTGCCGACGGGGCAGGCTTCAGATTGACACCTGCACGCGAAAACACAACATCGTGACAAATCAAAAATCTAAAAAGAAGTCACAAGAAGAAAGAAGCAAAATCCGTCGTTGTAAGTCACTTCAGGTCTAGTAAAACCGGTCTATTTTTTCCTATCTAACGAATGCTGACGTGCGGCACCGTAATGTAATTACCACGTGTTATGAGTCATACGTGTAAGTGCCGCAGACGTCAAACTTTGTGGCGACGACGACGGTGGCGATGATTTTTTCGTCAAACAAAAATGACTTTGCAGAAATCTTTTGACGGAGAAAGAATCATCACGAACATCTCATCCGCAAGAGAGAGAGAGACACAGCTATCTTTCTTCGTGTGCGAATATATTGATACTCCGCGACTCAACGTCGCAGCTCAATGTGAAGGGGTTCGACAAGAACCCTGTTTTACAATCACGCGTAATGGGTTCACCACGAACCCACGTTTTTTGAATACAAAAAACCCTCAAAACTAAGTATGTTTTTGATAACGTTGGGAGTTCATCAAAAAGCTATGGACCGAGTTAGAATAGTTGTAACTGTTCTTTTCTTTGCAGCTTTATTCTCATTCAAACTTGTTACCAACAATAAGTTTTAACCTTCAGCGGCCAGTTGCACAGTCGTGGCTTACATTTGAAACCAGCCTAAGCTCATTTTGGGTATAAGCCAATAGAATATCTTAAGACCAGTCGTAGCCCAATAACCTATCAAACAATTGGGTACGGTCTAGCTACCCCCCCCCCAAAAAAAAAATAAACTTTACCGGACCGCCATGTTTGTTCTCGGTCATCACCTTAAATCGGGTTCATTTCCAAGAGTACGCGTAGTACGTGGGCGCACTATTTCCGGTTCCGGAGTGTAGCTCGAGTAATATTGAATATAATAATATTCGTGATTAATATTAGAATGATATTCATTGTATTTCATGTGGTCACAACAGTTTATTAGGTTCCCCGCACTAAGTAAGTATATATAAGGGTCCATTAGTTATATTAATATTTTACTGTCGTGACTGAAAGCAAGTAATTCATTGCTATGTAATGAATAGCGTTCAGATTTCTACAATCATAGGTAAAAGTAGGTGTAACCTAACTTATTATATACAGGTGCCGACCAAGCGACAAAGCTAATGGTTTTACAGATATGTTTAGGGCAAATTGATATTCGTTCGAGGTGATATTCTGGGCCCAGTTCCAAAGTCTTCCTTTCCGCGGTCCTAAGCTTATGCCTGGTCTCACATCTAGTCGTAAGTTGTTGGAATGGCTGCATAACTAAAATGAGCTTAGACTGGTCCTAAGTTGTTAGATTGGCTATAGAACCAAAATGAGCTTAGACCGATCAAAATGAGCTTAGACCGATCTAACTGGTTGTTAGAAATGCTATAGAACTAAGTTAGTCTGAAACTGGTCTAAAATTTCAGACAATGACTTAGTGCAACCCTGTGGTTAGTTTGCTTGGTGAGTTCGATATTAGTACCCGCTCGACTCGTCCGCGTTTCAATAAAATGGCGTCATTCATCATCGTCAAATTGTGTCGAAAATTTCGACGGTTATTAAAAACTAGCACATCATTTTTTTTCTGATTGTCGGCTGTCGACGGATTCTTTGTTCGAGTAGTGAATACCTCGTAGCGCTGTTTCATGTTTACACAAAACAGACGAAGATGATTTATTATTTGTTTTGTCACCATCTGAGGAGAGGAAGGAACTGATAATGTTATGACGTTCCGATGTTCCGATGTTCCTTATATTCTGTCGTCTGCCGTTACAACGTCTCAAGTACAGATTTTACGAGAGTCGCGTTGCTGCCATATAAGTTATAGTTTTCTGGAAACCCCGCGTATCCGATTGGGGATGCTACTGTGGCAATAGAAGATCCACTGGGGGCGCTAGTGTGAAGTCGGTCTTGCTCATCGGGGGAGGCATGATAACGTTTCATGGGTTCGAGTCCCATGACTGCTCGCAGTGTAATAGGATTATTCTTGTGGAAAACCACGACCCCGAACGACGTTCAGCGAGATCTTGCACACGGGTACTGACAATGCTGCTGTGGCAATTGTGGATCCACTAGGTGTCGCACTAGTGCGGTTAGTCTTGGCGACTTTTCGAACTACATTTCATTTTTTACCGTACTTTACCGAATTATATAAAAACTACTTAAATCCAAATACCCTTTCGGAACCTTGATGTTTTAAAAAGTCCAACTTTTAAACTGGCTTAATTTATCAAATAAGGTCTAGATGTATATATATCCATCCGGTAGTGTGTGTAAATAGTATGTTGTAAATAACGTTTGTTATATTTCAAAAGACTTTTATTTTCTTTTTTTTGTAAATAATTATAAATACTGTTTTTCCTCCATATACCATGGAAATGGTTGGGGTGAAATGAATATTCGTTTTCGTATTCGTATTCAAGTTATTATCATCTTATCTCACCACGTAACATGGGTATATGAAACAATGCTACTGATGTACCAATCGATCCGAAATACACAAAGAATAAGGATTCATTTGTAGAACACACGAAATCCCAATCAGTTATTTGTATGTTTTCAAAACTCTAGTTATCAGCGGGGCCGCTTTGAAAAAGCTCTATGAACCGTTGTTCGACTGTCTGAGTTGAATTGAAGAAACGAAAACGTCACCAAACGAAGACGTTCACAGTCGCCTCAAAGACGATGCTTCGTTCTCCGTTGAGAGCCATTAATTATAGATATCATTGGCGATATAAATGCGAGTTGGCAGTTTGCTTTTAACAGGATGACAACAACTCGACAACCAGTATAGAGAGATCACAGTGCGGAGTGTGTAATTACGGGGAATCACGGCTAGCTGTAAGGCACGCCCGACATATCGCACCGCCGTTCAACCCACACCGCAATCATAATAACAGTCGCTACCCTTATACGCTCTCCCTGTTTAACTCCGCCGCACGCGCTATTTGAAGTTGTAACGCAGGTCTTGCGCTGCGAAATGGCGCATAAAGATCAGGAGATTATTGCCGGTGCTTATCGCTTAGAGGTCCGTTATTTGCTGCGCCCGTATCGGCGGATGAACATCAAAAGAGTTTTATCACTATGATCATAACCTAGGCGATATACTGTATGGTCAACCACGTTTAACGGGCTATGTAAGATCGTTATCATGACGTATTTCGAATCTGACCAATCGTCGCTAGATATAGATATTGCGCAGTTAGCTGAACCGGGGGTCAGCGTAATGCGTGATATACAGTTACAAGCTCATTTTGTTTCTATGGTCGATCTTACCACTTAAGACCAGTCTGAGCTCATAATGGTTTTATAGCCAATCTATCAACTTAATTAAGACCGGTCTAACAACTTAAGACCAGCCATTTTGGCTCAGCCAGTCTTTACTCAAATATAACAACTAAACCTTTTGTATATAACAACTTAAAAATGATGAACCATGTGAACCATGCAACGTTAAGTTCTAGTAAAAAGCCCATCCTAAAATTATAAAAGTTTAAGTTGGGTTCACCTACCTGATCATTCTTGAATGTCACCGACTTTTTGTTCGACGTTTCATTTTCATGGTTCGAATTATAGACGGCGCCACATGTCGACAAAACAACGAGACACGTGACCGTGACGTAGCTCAGAAAGTTGGCTGCCATATTTGTGAAATTAACCCCTGTAATATAGAAAAAAAACGATGATACCCAATTAGATAGAAAAACTTTACGCTCGGAGAGTGATCACAATAGCAAAAAGCCGTTTAGTCAGCCGAAGTACATTGAAAATTGAAGTAAAAAGCCTCAACCATGAATTGCCATTTTCAAAAACTAAGAGAATAGTGATGTTTAGACTCAAGTCTATGAACCATTTCCAAAAAAAACTAAGAGAATAGTAACGCTTAGACTCAATTCTATAATTGTGGTTTTTTCAGGCGAACTATAGACAATCACTTGTTTATGGAAATCATTCAATCTAGACTCGACTAAAGATTCTAGATCTAAAATTTAGATTTCACGCCGTTGTTGACTTTGTGAGGAATTTCACCGCATGCAATAGAAAACGGTTGAAACATTTTTAAATGAAAATGTTTGGTTTGGTCTAGAGCGCTCTCTCGGACCTGGCACGTGATGGAGAGGTCATTAAGAGGGCTGGGTGTTAATTAGATATTAAAACGCGCGCAGATGTTTTCGATGGTTATTTTTTCTAGATGAAATAACAAATTTCACTCGACCGAGTTCTTCCCGGGATTCGATATCCATCTCAACGAGGGGTTATTCCGTACAAACTATCTAATAAACTCATTACGAAGTTATTGGCCCATATATGAGTTGTGACGGGCAGAGGAAGCCGTATATCTAATAAAAAGTTTATTTTCAAACAGTTTTGAGATTAATTCTAAACCTCATACCCGGAGACAGAGGAACTGAAATAATACGATAATGAATTACAGTAAAAGTTTCTGCTGATGACGAAATTCAGTCAAAACTTCGCGAAATTGTCAGAATAAACTGTTATATCATCAACTGTGTGGATTTTACTCATTAACTCTGGAATTCTTGATTTATATCAGGCTGCTACCAGGCCTATGTTCCTGCGCCCCTGTGGGGCAATACCCATTTTTTCGGCAATTATTTCGAAATATGTTTTATGTTTTTCGAAATATGTAGTTGAATGTTTTGCAGCCTTTAGTTGTTTTTTAAAGAACCCGCGCAGAAAATAAATTCGCGTAACTCAAGCGCTGTATAAAAAGTCATCTTTTTCTCGTAATGATCATAGCGAAAAAAAGGATTACCTGATATTCATCGTAAAGCGGTCCCTCGGTTCCATCGTGTTTAACAATTTCAGCGCCGACATTCGACTGCAAACTTCCGAAGCGAATTGAATTGCGCACTGCCTTACTCTCCTAGTCTCTGATCTCGCGAGTCTCTCTCTCCGTCTCACTCACTCTCAGTCAGGCGTTGTTGAAAATCTCCCGAGTCAAATGATCTCACGTACCTCGTCGCCGTACACTTCGCGCTCGGAACAAAAATCGTCGTCGACTTTTTATTATTTCGAAAGTAGATAAAAAAAACTTGGATTTCGTTTCTACGATTTTTTTTCGTTAAAGGAAATATTTCTGTGTAAATTCCGCTCCGTCGTTCGGAGAGTGGAATTGATAATCGGGGATTCTTCCTCCAGCCGTAGACGAACACACGAGCGTGCACGTGACTGTTTGTGAAATGCCATCGCTGCGCATGCGTGAATCTAGACGACGCACTTCAACTTTCATATGGTTTCGACTATAAGTGGCCGCGGAACCAATAATCGAACGGTCTATATAGGCCTATAGTGCGGTCTTTAGCACGCCTTCGCGGCCATCTTGAAACTAGGTCCGGACTACAACGACCGTGCTCAATCCCGTGGTCGACTATTCCCGCACAGGTAGTTCCTACTCTGACATTCGGTTTCACTTAGTTCAACAATAGTCGACTAACTCCGATTAGGGATTATATTTGGCTTATTATTGATTATTCTTCGCGAACAGATATTCAAAATTGGAAAAAGAATTCTTCGAAAAATAAAAGTTTTCAGTAGATGAATGTAATAAGTGTAATAATCCTGAGACCAGTTTTATAGACTAGTGACTGGTCAACTTCATCATAGTGGTTTACTTATCACCCCGAGTCAAAGTTAAAACAGGTCCATAAATCCAGCCCTTAGTTCAATTCCCGTTTAATAGCCAACGATGTGCCCCTTGAATTCTAGGATTTTGTGGCCAGTTCCATGAGTGAGAGCCAGTATGACTCACAACTCCATAAATGTCACACGAATCCGTAGAGTTCAGTGGATCGCTGACATCGTCGTGAACTAGGTTTTTACTCTCAAAAGTGGGACCGGCAAAAAAGGTCCGCTAAACCCGATTTAAGGTTCGGGAAATATGTTCGGAAGTCAGAAAAGTGATTTCGTTTTAGTTCGGGTGAGTCCTAAGTCCGAATCTGACATGTCCGGAGAAAAGCGAGGCTTACTGTAGATCTATCACTATGGACCCGACAGCGACGAAACGTGCTTGATCTTATACATATTTCGCGACGTTGTGTCAAAACAAACAGACCACGGGTCAGAGATTCTCCAAATATATGTATTCAGATTGCAGACCGACGACAAGTTAGGAAAATAAAAAACAGCAAGTTTGAAGGACTAACTATTATACGCGCCTTTGATGAAGAAAAAGCAACTGAACTGTCATTGAAGCACGGTCGTTTTTATTTGATTTCCTATTCACTTCATTGTATCGCCACCTAGTTTCCTTGCTGTAGTATCATATTTTGTTTTACATTTCACATATTTTATTTGCAAATATTCTCTATTCCTATGTTATCCATTATAAAAGCGATTATAAATGTATGTCCACTCTTGTACTGTTTTCCCTGTGTTTTGATGTTAATATTTTATTGCATGTCATTTCCTATGTAACTTGTATATTATATGGAGCAATAAAATTGAAGTTCAAGTTCAAGTTCAAGTTAAAGAAACTAAAACAAACTTCAATCTTTCATTTAAAGAAGCAGAAATATGCTTGAGACTAATGACGTAGATGTCTTGCATCCACGTGACCGACGCCATATTGGTTGGCGAACACAATAACTGATTTTCGTGATTGACGCTCAAAGTTTGATCGGTTCCTTCACAGTGACGGCTTTCAAGACCAGTAGTTATATAGCCAATGTAACTCTTAATATTTAGGACCACTTTTGGACTTAAGTCTCGAATATGGACCCTTTTCACTCAGCACTGATAGTGCTTACCCCTGACGGAGCAAGATTGACTTCACACTAGCACCCCCTAGCGGACTCTCGATGATCACCGTAGCATTGGCAGTGCGCTTAGAAGATTATATCTTCAAACGAGTGCCATCTAGTGAATCATCGATAGCCACAGTCCGTTCTGCGCGCGTCTCCAAATATCTAGTCAGAACTTCTAAAATCCTATCTTTTACTTGTCAAATATTTACCGTTTATTGTACACTGTTATTATCATAGTCAGTTTGTTTTCGTTTTTAATATGACCGGTTGTTGTTCCATTTGTTTTGCCAGACGACGATCGTACGTGTTACCTTTATTTATTAGAGCTGCCAAACCTCGAATGTTCTTGGATTCGCGAGTCAATAGAAAATAATATGCAGTAACGGTTAGACTTGCGACAAAAGATGGCACTTAGCCAATCAATAAGTCTAATTTATGTATCTTGATATGGTTGGGAATAGTTTTACTGTATTTGCTTTGTTTGTGAAGGGGATAGCGCGTACGCAGTCCCCCACTACCAGAAATTGTACACCCGAGTCTCCCACATTTGGGGAGATCGTATGGGTCAACCAGTCTCTTTTTTTTTTTTTTTTTTTTTTTTTTTTTTTTTTTTGCCTCAGATACTACCATATATATTGAAAGCCTAAAAATTTTAAATGATGAGCTGTAGTAATTAGAGAGAGATTCGACTATGTCTATAGAAAAGTGTTCAAATAGGTATGTTAAAGTTAAGTTGGCGGCTGATGTTTATTGAGAGCTAAGAGCTAAAAGCAGTGAAAATGAAGCGAGTTTGATATGGCAGTCGGTCTCGTATCCTAAATATCGGATACGATAGTCCTTCATCATTGGCTTTTTTGTTTTTGCTTAGGGTTAGGTGTATTTGGATTTTGGTAGGTTAGTTTCCTGTTGTTTGACTATGTGCTGCAAGAAAGGGGGACATTGTAATAGTTAAACAGTTAAATAAGCATTTAAATATTTGAAAAGTTGGAAAAGTCTTCTGCTTTTCGTCTCGAGGAAAGAGGAACCTGAAAAGGAATTAAGAAATTTCTTTGAATTAATGGCGCGCTGCGCTGCGCTGGCGCTGCAAATTTGCTTTGCTTATTCGCTGGTACCGATAGTAATAATTTGGTGTAGTCAAAGGATTTTCTGTATAAGTTATAGTACGTACAGGTGGGATAGTACTAAATACGTGGGATGTAATCTTTTATTATTTATCTAATTTTTACGTAATTACATATACGTATAAGAAACACTGTTTCTTTGTCAGTTAGTCTAGGATAGAGTTTCGTTGGGTATGTTAGCAGGTAGGGAAATTTTTGGGTTTGTGTCGGAAACGACTATAACACAAGTTTCCTGCGGGGTGTATACATTAAGAATATGTCAAGACGGGTAGCAACAGCATTTAATAAAATAGTGAACGCTGTTCGGGGGTTATCAGGGTGACGGTTCTGAGTATACATATGTATAATTAGGATATTATATAGTTTTGATCTACAGTATGTTGCTATAGCATTACGCACTGTAGATCTGCATAAGGTTTAATGCCATTTTTAGACAATTTATGCTGGATTACAGCGTGGTATGATATCTATTATAGAGTGTACGTAGCTATTTTCACAGCAGTACGTGCACAAGCTTATGTATAAGGAATACATAAATATGCTTATATATACAGGTTCTATATAGAGTTGGTGTCAGGAGTTCATCTACCAGTCATTTCACTTTGGGTATTTATAATAGTATCGTTTGAGGGTGGATTTGGAAGTTAGATCAAGGGGTATTAGAAGTTTTCTATGATCTGTAATGTGTAGCTATATAATATATTTATATATGCATTACACATAAGACAGGTCTGTTTTTGCTGCTGATCTTTTTGGGCGGTCGTTCGTATCAAGAGACGCCTGTGCATAATGTTTTCCTTGGTACGAGATAAAAGGTGTACCAGTAATGTATATGCCTTGAATTCCTTTGGGCTTTGACAAACGCAGATCGTTCATGCAGAGGAGACGGTTGTCAGATATACGTATTCGTCGAAAATTGGTAGCGTAATAATGAACGTTACATTTGGGGTAATTTTCAATTGTGGGGTATCAGAGTGAATATTCTGATTTTGCAGAAGTCTAGTCGGGAAACTAGTTTTGATCTATAGTGTGTAGCTTTGTGCATTACACAGTACAGATCTGCAGATTTGCCGTTTTCTGAAGTGTACGTAGCTATAAATACAGCAGTACGCACAGATGCATATGTATAAAAATACATACCTATATATGTATAGTTGGTCTTACAGCCGCTTCGCTTGGGGTTTTACCAAGATAACGTATTATGGTGGTTTATACGGTGTGTAGCTATAATATATGTTGAAGCAGTACACGCCTGTATTAACCCACAATTTTATACAGCGGTGATAGTCTTTCAGATATTCTATATCTCAGCATGTGTAGTGCAGATACAGAGATTATTGAAAAGTAAAAGGGAGGTTCCGTTCATGTCAATACATATTTGACTTCCAGGTTTAAACTCCTCTTTTCAAAGCGTATTTGGAGAGGATGGTTCTATAGTATAGTGATCACACATATGAAGAGTTTGGTATTATATGGTTGTGTAGCTATTATTGTACAGCAGTACACACTCTAAACAACCCTGTACTTTTATGTACAGTCACGTAGAAACGCCTGGAGGAAAAGGAAAGAAAAAGTTGCCGTTGGTTTCAATCTTTCTATTAGCAAGCAGAGAGAGGATCATATGGGTTATAGTCTTTACATATTTGAAAGTAGATTCGTTACAAATTAGGATCACGCGTGTGTCGAGCCAGGTTCATATTGGGATATTGTATATATGTTTATAAACGTATTACACGCATGTAAAGAGAATATGATTTGTGGTGGCGGATTTCCTGAGTTTTAATGTACGGGCATTCAAGCGTAGTATAAATGGTTATAAAGGGTTTGCCCCGATATTATTTTTGAATATGTATGAAATTTTAGTGATGTATACGTACATATCTACATATACCGACATATACATACGTATTCATATATACACACATATACATATAGACGTTGTGTTTTTGAAAAATAATACCAAAATAATACTGCGTACATAGACTCAACAGTTGTTTACGATATATTAGTATTTCTGATTTTATTTTCTCTTCTAAACTTTGCTATTTGATTTTTAAATTCTAGTATAGGGGGTATAGGTATAACGTTTTTATGCTTAGTTTGGTTTCTGTGTTTCCAAATGATGAATTTATAGGTTGTGATAAATATATTGGCGTTGTTCTCAGCCTGTTTGTCTTTGTACTTAAATTTAGGATGAAAGAAAAATATCAGTTCCCTATCGAGGGTATTGTTCAATAAGGTATCTGAACTCGTATTTTTCAGATATTCAAGCAGAGAAGTTTTTATGGGTTGTATATGTTGACACAGTATAAAGGTGTGATCTAAGGTTTCTTTTTGATTACAGTGTGGGCAGAAGGCAATGTATTTACCCTTTGACATGGGTAGTACATCATGTACAATCCTGTAGTTCAGTTCCTGGAAGTTGTCAGGCATTGTTTTTGACCAGATGATTTTCCAAATTTTTTCGTTGATTAGATGAGGGTTTCTTCTTTGGATGTTAATTTTAATTTTTTCAAATTTAATAAGGTGTAGGTATAGAGTTTTCAAAGTGTCTGTCGGTTGGGTCAGGTCATATCCATTGTCTTTGATCTCTTGTTGTAGTAGATTGAGTATCTGATAGTCTGGTCGAGTGGTTAGTTTTAATGGAATGTGTCTTATATCAATATTAGGGATAATTTTCTTGATCTTTAATGATCCAAAGGCATAAATAGTGAAGTCAGCCCATTGTGGATATATGTGTTGCATGGTTAGCTGTTTTAGTCTAATAATTTTTTGGAAGAGGTGTGCTTTGGCTTTTTGTTTTATATTCGTAACTCCACATCCTCCTTTATCTAATGGTAGGTACATTGTTTCTCGAGATATTGTCGGCATTTTATTGTTCCAAATGAAGTTAAATAATTCTCCTTGGAGTTTTTGTTCATACATTTGGGGGAGTGGGATAAATTTTGTTATGTACCATAGTGTGCTGAGAATATAAGTGTTAGCTAAAGTCGCTCTCTGTCTAAAGTTGATGTTTCTAATTGTCATTATTTTAAAAGTATTGGTAATTTTTTCCAAGAGAGGTGTCCATAATTCTGAATTTGTCACTTTCCCAATTTTTAGTCCTAAAATCTTAATAAAGTCTTTAATATATTCTGTCGGGTATATATATTGTGGTTTAGGGTTTATCGAAAGTATTTCTGTTTTTACGGTATTTATTTTGGAGCCGGAGGCTTTACTGTATTCGTTAAAAGTTTCAAAGGTCGCATGCATCTCATTTGGAGATCTAATAAAAACATTCGTGTCGTCAGCATATTGGGTTAGTTTAGTTAAATTTTTACCGCCAGGATGCATTATACCAGTCTTTGTGCAATGACAGGCCTCGCCATAGGGGCACCGCCTTCCAGATCACGGTGAGCACCCCTGTGCCAGGTAAGTATGCTTACGTAACGTCAATATTTCTATATATACGACTGACCTTCTTGGTACCTGACCGGTGTCCAGATTATGCAATAAACAATCAATTCTATTCAGTTTTACCAAAATCATTAAAGACATGGAATTTGACTTGGAATTCTACGCAGTTGGTGATATTTTTGCCGATATTGATCAAAGCGTTTATGAATATGTACTTTGTAACGATATTCCGCCGTACACAATTAAAATCTAGCATCTGGTTATACCGTTATTTGCCGCTACGTGGCGCTAGTAAAAATTCGTCCAAAATATGCATGAATAGTCTCAATTAGTTACTATGTCATTTCTGTTCATTCAAACAAGTCTATTGTGTCATTGAGTTTGTAATTTTTCTACCGTGTTAGCAAATCTTTAAATGTTGTGTTGCCCCTTTGATACCTGTGATGGGCTCGAGTGTTCAAATGAATTGATAATAAATTGAAAGTATGTTTCCTATTGAATTTGTTGACTTATAAATTGTTTTTTTTTTTGTTAGTATCACCCTATGAATGTGAGTTGTGGAGCAACAAATACTAATAATATGGATATTAAATCAAGCAACATAGATTTTCATGATGTATTATGTCAACGAACTGCTGAGCTCAGGATGATAAAATGTCTTATGTCTGGTGTTTGTAGATCATTTCCATTCTCAAATGTCTCAGGTGAAGTTCTGAACACGTATGAAGTGTGGATGATCAGTTTTTGAAAGTGCGCTGATAAAATGTCTAATGTCTGGTGTTTGTAGTTCATTTCCAATTAGAAATGTCTCAGGTGAAGCACTGAACACATGTGAAGTGTGGACGATCAGTTTTTGAAAGTGTGCTGCTAAAATGTTTAATATCTGGTGTTTGTAGTTCATTTCCAATTAGAAATGTCTCAGGTGAAGTAATGAACTCATGTGAAGCGTGGACAAAATGTATAATGTTTGTTTTTCATTTTCAATTAAAAATTGCCTCTGAAGTCCTTAACACACGCGAATTCTGGATGACCAAAAATTGGAAGGATTCCAGGGGCCAGTTGCACACTTGTGACTTAAGTCTATAAGTCGTCTTAAATCTTAAAACCGGTCTTAAGTGTTTAGATTAGCTTTAGAACTAAGTTGGTCTTAGACCGGTCTTGAGTCTGAAGCCATGACTATGCAACCGGCCCCAGGTGATAAAGTATAACTGGGGGATCGGGGGATCGAACTCGAGTCTCAGCCATTACTATGAAACCGACCCCTGGTGATAAAGTATAACAACTGGAGGATCGGGGGATCGAACTCGATAGGGAAAGCAACACCGTTACTTAAGGACCGACTAAAATTTACGAATTGAAAGTACACCTTTTTTTTATATTATAACAATCATTTATTCATTTTTATTCATGATTCGTGTAATCTTTTTTTTTTCAAATTCAAATACAGAAACATTTCACATGAACAAAGAACATGTTATACGTTTATTATAATAGAAAATATCCATCGGAGCCACAAATAATAATAATAATAATAATAATAATAATAATGACGTAATAATAGCGGTCGTTATGATGATGACGTCACCAGATTTTTACAAACGAATCTACGTACATAATATGAGCCTATAATCACTTGCATTAAGACGTTACCCCTATTAGACTACGTAAAAATCCTCGCGTAAAACTGGCTAGCGTTTGGGCCGTAAATATATTTCGCCGAGTTGAGAATCAACGGGCCAGCTCTCGGGAGATAACCCTCCGTTTTAACTCCAAAACTCACATCTATCGAACTGCCCCCCCCCCTCGGTCTCAACAGTTGGTTTCTGTTCGATCGATCTCGGGAGCAATCAAATCAGATTGCTCCAATGTTGGATAAATGCTGCAGCGACGATGTTTGTTTATTTGCCTAGCACTTCAGGAACTGGTTCCATAGTCAAGACTAAAATCCGAAAGTGATCATGAATCTTACACATCTTACATTGGTGCTGTTTATCTCGGTAAACCATAAATTCGGTATTTTTTGTAATAAAATCTGTATCATCTATATATTACACTCAGTTTCTAATTCGGTGACCTCTTAATTGGGAAAACAGATCCAGCTCCAAACTGTACTGACTGTTACATTGGCAATTGCCTATTTCTCAAAATCGAAGGAGTTTTAAACGCGTTCCTGACATTTTGCTCAAATCAACAGAGTTTAAAGAACCTCAAAAAGCATTTACGGTTTAAAAACGGGTTTTTAAGGAATCACGTGACCCGTAGTCTTAAGACCGGTCATGAATTGTCAGATTGACTGAAGAACTAAGATGGTCCAACTCTTAGACCGCCGTTATGTCGAGGCCATGACTATGGAACCTGCCGTTCTGAACGAGTATTTTGGTAAATTCACCCGGCCTGATACCTAAGTTACCTGATTCAGCCAGTAACGAATGAGCAAATTAGGAGTCTATCAGGGGACACTAAAATTCACCGAAGCGTTCAATCGCGACCCTAGCAATCGTCGGGAAACCTACGACTTCCCTCGGAGATACTTAAATTCGAAGTTAATTCCGATCGACACAGGGCGCCGTAGCCGCAGCCTCGCATTCCAGAGCCCAATTCATTACAATAATATACACACCAACGATATACAAAAATTCAAAAAGTTTTTTTTTTCTGCAAAAATGAGAAAAAAATGCCGATATATCCCGACCGAAGACGACCGGCCCGATTGGTAGTGTTCCGAGCTCTCCGATTGGTCGATCGGTCGAGTTAACCCGATCGTCGACCAATCAGAGATCGTTTTACATATACATGTGTATATTTTACATATATATATATATATATATATATATATATATATATATATATATATATATATATATATATATATATATATATATATATATATATATATATATATTACAGTTATTGAACACGGCACTCAAAATAGATACAATATAACTATATTATTCTGATTTCCCATAAAAATATACAAGACAATATTACAATCTAAATATAGAGATATAGATGCACAATTAATAATAATAATAATGAAAATGAACCGCTACTATTAATCCCGAGATATAAATCTGTTTAGATAATCCCGAGATTATCTACCTGTACTAAAGTATATCCAAAAACTGCCGTTATGAAATCGAATATCTAATCCCAAAAAGATGAATATATGCATCATTATTTACACCTCCGATTAAACAGCATTTGAGTAATAGAAGAGCCTGGCGATGCCATTTAGGGTTCCAATCTTTTATAAACCCCACCAGTACAGGTGCGTTGTGAGCCCCACCAGTACAGGTGCGTTGTGAGCCCCACCAGTACAGGTGCGTTGTGAGCCCCACCGGTACAGGTACGTTGTGGGCCCCACCAGTACAGGTGCATTTTGAGCCCCCACCAGTACAGGTGCATTGTGAGCCCCACCAGTACAGGTACGTTGTAAACCATGCCGGTACAGGAGCGTTTAAATCCCAAACACAGATCGAGACACGCACAATGAACAGATACACTATAGTATGGACTATTTACAGGTCACTCTAAATGAAAATTGCTGCCAGATGTTTGTACGCTTGATTCCCGTTAACAGACGGTACAGGTGGCGCTGCTACTTCCTTCCATTATCTTATCTTATTCGAATCGACAAAATAAAAAAAGAAATGGCCATTCACAGAAATATCAAAGCACAGAAAATTCAACTAAAAATCTTAATCAGAGAGAAATAGTTAACACATTCCCTGATATACACCATCCCCATAATTTGCTACATATTCCAAAATGTATGTCATTTTTCATTATTCCTGAACACCAGAGGGCGCCTATTGCTGTTATAACGACAATAGTCATCAGTTGGTCATTCGGTTTCGAGTTGTTTTCGTAGGAAATTGTTTTTTCGCGGTGGTAAATGCCTTCGTAGGTTAGAGAATGAACAACTAGACATGAATAGGTTTTCAATCGAAAGGGACGCCATGTATTCATTGGTCGGAATAAGATTTTACCGCGCCGGTTGTCCGGTTTCATAGACTAAGGGCCCATCAGCCTTATATCACTTGGCTTTTAAGATTGGTTACAGAACGACAATGAGCTTAAACTAGACTTAACGTCTGAGATTGGTGATCGAACCAAGATGAGTTTAGACTGGTCTTGTATATAAGCTGCTTTGACTCTGCAACCGGCCACAGAGGGTTTGACCAGTTTTCAATTACGGTAATATCTTAAGGGTTAACCGAGAGGCCTAGTTACTTCACTGTAGCAAATATTTGCGAAACGTGCTTAAAGCCTGGTCTATGGGCTTAAGTTCAAGGAAGGTAAGATCTTTTCAAATTAATGTTTGTAGTTAATTTTCAGATGAAGCACTGAACACAGAGAGGAGGACCCTTAAAGGGATTGAATGCGCTCGTCAAGCGACGCGGCTACGGGCCTAGTCTACAAAACCGGGGCGTCCAACGTACGACAGAATTTACGCGAACAGATGAAGAGGTACTTTACAAACATCCGATAGACGATACTGAGCCATCGTAGCCCAAAGAGCAGGAAGGCCGCGTGTGGATCCATAATCATTCTTAACAGCACATTTTTAGTTTACACGTTTAGGAACTCGATTGTTCATATCGTCCGTCGACGCATACGCCATTAATTTGAAGGTCACGCGGAGCCAAGTTCATTAACAACATACACAATTATCATATTCAAATACGCACAAATCGACGAACAAAAAAATACCGTAAATGAATTCGCGCGCGCGCGCGCATTACGCGCCGGTATATAAACCGTTGCTAAGAAATCCCGAAGTTTTACAACAAAAATGGGACCAATAAGTTGGATGAACGGAGGCATCGAGCTCCGCAGCCTGGAACCTGAACCCCGTAAAAAAGACATTCGACATTAAACACCGTTGTTCGCTGTTCGTTTGTCGATTAACGAGGTTAAGTGCCGAGCGCGCCTGAATAGTGGCTTCCGAGTACGGAAAGAATGGTGATAAATACGTTTGGGGGTCCAGGATGCGGATTGACGATGCCTACATCGAAGGATAGATGTTTTATTCTAGCAGCCCAGTGTACGCACACACGCGAGCGAGCGCGAGTGAGTTAGTTCTGTGGCGATTCTACGACGTTCTCTCCGCCGGTTCCTCGCTGCCGTCAGGAACCTTCCAGCTCAGTTTGCGGCCGCATTCGTACAAATCTTTCAGCATGTCGGCGATGAAGTGCGGACCCTTAGCTTTCTCCTCCTGGTATTTCGCGTAGAGTTTCAACGCGGTTCGCGCGTCTTCGATCGAATCGTGAGTCACGCTTTGGATGTTCGTTTCTGTAAGAGATTAATATACAGAGTCCCTACAGATCAGTGATTCCTGGATATACAGGGTCCCTACAGATCAGTGATTCCTGGATATACAGGGTCCCTACAGATCAGTGATTCCTGGATATACAGGGTCCCTACAGATCAGTGATTACTGGATATACCGGGTCCCTACAGATCAGTGATTCCTGGATATACAGGCTCCCTACAGATCAGTGATTCCTGGATATACAGGGTCCCTACAGATCAGTGATTACTGGATATACCGGGTCCCTACAGATCAGTGATTCCTGGATATACCGGGTCCCTACAGATCAGTGATTTCTGGATATACAGGCTCCCAACAGATCAGTGATTCCTGGATATACCGGGTCCCTACAGATCAGTGATTTCTGGATATACAGGCTCCCTACAGATCAGTGATTCCTGGATATACAGGGTCCCTACGGATCAGTGATTCCTGGATATACCGGGTCCCTACAGATCAGTGATTACTGGATATACAGGGTCCCTACAGATCAGTGATTCCTGGATATACAGGGTCCCTACAGATCAGTGATTCCTGGATATACAGGGTCCCTACAGATCAGTGATTCCTGGATATACAGGGTCCCTACAGATCAGTGATTACTGGATATACAGGGTCCCTACAGATCAGTGATTACTGGATATACAGGGTCCCTACAGATCAGTGATTACTGGATATACAGGGTCCCTACAGATCAGTGATTCCTGGATATACAGGCTCCCTACAGATCAGTGATTCCTGGATATACAGGCTCCCTACAGATCAGTGATTCCTGGATATACAGGGTCCCTACAGATCAGTGATTACTGGATATACCGGGTCCCTACAGATCAGTGATTCCTGGATATACAGGCTCCCTACAGATCAGTGATTCCTGGATATACAGGGTCCCTACAGATCAGTGATTACTGGATATACCGGGTCCCTACAGATCAGTGATTCCTGGATATACCGGGTCCCTACAGATCAGTGATTTCTGGATATACAGGCTCCCAACAGATCAGTGATTCCTGGATATACCGGGTCCCTACAGATCAGTGATTTCTGGATATACAGGCTCCCTACAGATCAGTGATTCCTGGATATACCGGGTCCCTACAGATCAGTGATTCCTGGATATACAGGGTCCCTACGGATCAGTGATTCCTGGATATACCGGGTCCCTACAGATCAGTGATTACTGGATATACAGGGTCCCTACAGATCAGTGATTCCTGGATATACAGGGTCCCTACAGATCAGTGATTCCTGGATATACAGGGTCCCTACAGATCAGTGATTCCTGGATATACAGGGTCCCTACAGATCAGTGATTACTGGATATACAGGGTCCCTACAGATCAGTGATTACTGGATATACAGGGTCCCTACAGATCAGTGATTACTGGATATACAGGGTCCCTACAGATCAGTGATTACTGGATATACAGGGTCCCTACAGATCAGTGATTCCTGGATATACAGGCTCCCTACAGATCAGTGATTCCTGGATATACAGGGTCCCTACAGATCAGTGATTCCTGGATATACAGGGTCCCTACAGATCAGTGATTACTGGATATACAGGGTCCCTACAGATCAGTGATTCCTGGATATACAGGCTCCCTACAGATCAGTGATTCCTGGATATACAGGCTCCCTACAGATCAGTGATTACTGGATATACAGGGTCCCTACAGATCAGTGATTCCTGGATATACAGGCTCCCTACAGATCAGTGATTCCTGGATATACCGGGTCCCTACAGATCAGTGATTTCTGGATATACAGGGTCCCTACAGATCAGTGATTACTGGATATACAGGGTCCCTACAGATCAGTGATTACTGGATATACAGGGTCCCTACAGATCAGTGATTACTAGATATACAGGGTCCCTACAGATCAGTGATTACTGCATATACAGGGTCCCTACAGATCAGTGATTACTGGATATACAGGGTCCCTACAGATCAGTGATTCCTGGATATACAGGGTCCCTACAGATCAGTGATTCCTGGATATACAGGGTCCCTACAGATCAGTGATTACTAGATATACAGGGTCCCTACAGATCAGTGATTACTGGATATACAGGGTCCCTACAGATCAGTGATTACTGGATATACAGGGTCCCTACAGATCAGTGATTCCTGGATATACAGGGTCCCTACAGATCAGTGATTCCTGGATATACAGGGTCCCTACAGATCAGTGATTCCTGGATATACAGGGTCCCTACAGATCAGTGATTACTGGATATACAGGGTCCCTACAGATCAGTGATTCCTGGATATACAGGGTCCCTACAGATCAGTGATTCCTGGATATACAGGGTCCCTACAGATCAGTGATTCCTGGATATACAGGGTCCCTACAGATCAGTGATTCCTGGATATACAGGCTCCCTACAGATCAGTCATTACTGGATATACAGGGTCCCTACAGATCAGTCAATCCTGGATATACAGGGTCCCTACAGATCAGTCAATCCTGGATATACAGGGTCCTTACAGATCAGTCAATCCTGGATATACAGGGTCCCTACAGATCAGTCATTACTGGATATACAGGGTCCCTACAGATCAGTGATTCCTGGATATACAGGCTCCCTACAGATCAGTCATTACTGGATATACAGGCTCCCTACAGATCAGTGACTCCATGAAATAATAAATGTGAGATAATCATTCGGTCAAACGTCCCGATGACCTCATCAAACTGATTTATAATCTCGGTTATAGCTACAATTGGATGAAGGGTTATCGTGTATGTAACTTACTGAGGAAGTACCAGGCTAGAAACTTTAATGAGATCATTCGCTGTCTCGGTAAATGGAATAATTCAACCGTATCGAATACTTGTTGTTTAGGGACCTAGAAAATACGACAAAAAAACAAATTCATTAGAATATATCGAAATCGACACATACGATGACGATAACAACAGAACAGGTGTCAAACCCGTAGCCTGGAAGTCAGCCCCTCGGACACTTACAATTGTAATATGTGAAGTGTGGATGATCAATTTTTGAAAGTAGTGTGCTGATAAAATGTCTAATGCCTGATGTTTGTAGTTCATTTTCAATCAAAAAGTTCTGAACACATGTAAAGTGTGGATGATCAGTTTTTGAAAGTGTGCTCATAAAATGTCTAATGCCTGGTGTTTGTAATTCATTTTCAATCAAAAAGTCCTGAACACATGTAAAGTGTGGATGATCAGTTTTTGAAAGTGTGCTAATAAAATGTGTAATGCCTGGTGTTTGTAGTTCATTTTCAATCAAAAAGTCCTGAATGTAACAGGAAGAAACATCTGTCCTTCCCGAGATTCGAACACTCGATGCCTGGCGTCCAAGGCAGACGCTCTACCGCTGAGCCAAAGGGAATATTCCCGCTAGCTGAGCTAGTACGAACGCTTTTATACACCCTGTCACATGAACATATGTGAAGTGTGGACGATCAGTTTTTGTGGAATAGTGATGAAATGTCTGGTGTTTGTACTAGTGTATCCAATGTCCGAAAGGCTGCTGGTCGACACGCCAGGGCTACTAGTCAGCCTCGGGGCTACACTTCGACATCCCCAGGGTGGCTGGTCAACACACTTGGGCTGCCGGTCGACGCCGCGATACTTACGACGATGTTGATGACTCGGAAGTCTTTTTTCAGTCCGTGACCGACGAACACGACGCCGCTGTCGACGAGGTATCTCAATTTCACGTACGTCGACTTCAACGTCGTCAGGTGTTTCGACGAGAAGTTCGCGTCCAAATCGCCGGGTTTGATTCCGGAGAACTGCGTCAGATAATCGACGACCTGTTCCTGCGTTGATATGTAATCGTCCAAAAACGGTTCGCCGACTTTATCTCCGCCCCTGCGAAATAAACACGTCAAATTTATTTTCAAACGTACGTTCGCGCATTTCTATCGCCGTTGGATTTCCGCGACCAGACCAATGGCCGATATTTCGATATTCTTCCACCAGGTGGTGCTGGATTGTGGGGGTAGATGATTTACGATTTCTCATAATAACTACATTTATTTATTTACCGCTCTCCACCCTCCGCCTATTAGAGTTAGGTTCACATAAAACATATACATCTTCCCTATTGCCCCCCCAAATTAAATCCTTTAAATCCTGGCGCTCTCCACTGCCTATTAGAGTTAGGTTCACATAAAACATATACATCGTCCCTATTGCCCCCCCAAATTAAATCCTTTATAATCTTTTAAATCCTGGCGGTGGCGTTGTTCCTTCTACCGCCAGGGGGCATTGCATTTTGAACCACCAGAAGGCCTTGTACCCTTCGCCACCAGATGGTGTAGACCTTTCGCAGGATGGCCACTTTTACTTGATTGCTTTCCCCTGACTATTTATTCCCTGACACGCACGTTATTTTCCCTGACTTGATCTGCTAAGAATCCGATCAATTAACTCAGTCAAATGCATAAGATATGGAACAAAAATGATTTTACGCGCGATCTAGCAATCTCAACAGATTTCTACGACTTTTCCCTGATTTTTAGCTTTTTACCGATCCCCGACCTTTTTTCTTTAAAGAAAAGAAACTTCCCCGACCGTTTCGCCCCGATTTCCTCGTTAGTGGCGCCACCCGGTTGCGTCTTACCCTCGGACGCACGTAATTCGCGCGCACGTCATCTGCGACGGTTTGATCGTCGACTTCGTGCCGTCGCTGCGTATCTCCGCCTCTTCCTGATTCAACGTGACGAACTCGGCGTCGAGCCCGACGAGGTCGCCCTTGCCGGGACACTCCTCAGGCAGCAGATGAGTGAACGTCAACTGTCTCCGGCGCGGACTGACGATCGAGCCGTAGTCGAACAAAACGTCTTTATTAATCGGGTTATCCACTGAAAAACGAGGCGCACACATCGTTAACCCTTACAGCGCTGACTAATTCATACAGAAAGTAATTCAATTCTAAAAAAATTCAACCCAAGTGTGTTGAATAACGGGCAGATGGCGCTAGTGCATTTACACTGCAGTGCGGTGTATCGTTAGTTACTAGTATTTCACTATGTTTGACAGTTGCTGCCATTTTCCAAACGCGATTAAAACTATTTACTCATTACATCAATACACCGCGATGCGATGTACTAACGAAGTCCGTCGTGGTTTTATGCGTCACACTGCGGTGTAGGCGCACTGAAAGCCAAGGGGGTTCAATTGAAAATTGGTCCTGAAAATGGCTACAAGGACTCTTAAGAAGTTAAAACAATTGAAATTGTTTATGCAGCAGATCGGAAGAAAATCTGCGGCTGGTTTTACAGACTAATGTCAACGTTGAGCGTCGAGGCTTTCCTCGATTCCCTGGAACCCTGGCTTTAAGGATAATACCAGTTCATAAAACTACCCCCCCCCTCCTCCGCCGGGACTTTATTTCGCAGTCAGAAATGTTACCCATACACTAGTCTATCTCACTTACCTTTATAAGGATATAGTTTCGGGAGGTCGCTTTTCATGAAATAAATACAGCACGGAATCTTCCAGTCCAACGTGAAATGCACCGCTTCGTGCTGAAAAATACGAGAACAGGTTTTACGCATTTTTTCAGGTTTTCACTTCGTTCACCGATTCAGTTAATACACGTAGCACGTCAATCGGAATTCTAGTATCACGAGTTCCCGCAATGAAATCCGCCCTTCGTTAAGGACTATTCATGAAGCGACCGATTCTACTTCGAAACCAAACTTGATAAATGAAATCGGGCCGTTTACCATTGATGGTATCAATTAACCCTTTCAGTGCTGGCTAATTAATACCATAAAGTGCTGAAGATAATTTGAAAATTCTGAAAAATTCCACCCTAGTGTATTGAATAACGGGAATATCACTATTGTGCGTCTACATCCTGGCGCGGTGTATCGTTAGTTACTAATATTTCACTGTGTTTGACAGGTGCTGCCATCTTTCACGAGAGATGATTAGTAATTACTAATTAGATCAATACACCGCAGTGCGGTGTACTAGCAAAATCCATCACTGATTCGTACACCGCACTGCGGTGTAGACGCACTGAAAGGGTTAAGAGTAGTAGGCAAAAATTCCATTTTAACTGAGAGAGATTAACTTCGAAATATCTGAACAATTTTCTGGGACACGCTGTTTAATATATGAATAATTTACCTTTTCGATTGGTTCAATAGCGAAGTCGTTGAATAGATACCACTGCGAACAGGTGACGCCCTCTTTCATCCGGTGATAACTGTCGCCTACGTGCACGTGACTCACGAGATTGCCGCCCGATTTCGGGTCCTGTATGTGACCGACGGTTCCGTATAGGTCGTAGTAGCAGACGCGCTCCGACGCGTCCGTCTGTTTCTCATCCTAGGAAAAATATACGCTATCAATCGGCGGGCAGAAGACACTCTAGAATTCATGATATCATAAGGTGATTTAAAGGGGCAGCCATCTTTTCTGAGAAGGGGCTGTAGATCAAATCATTGGTAAGCGTGATTTTTATGATGTCATATGGGGATTCATGGAGACATAATATCTGAAAAAGTCGACATATCAAACTAACTTTTAATCTCATGATGTCATAATTGTATCTATGTTGGCAGAAGCTGATGATGTCATAGGGGGATTTATGGAGGTAGGCATCTTTTCTAGAAAGGTCTACAGATCAAATCACTAGCATGTTGATCAATGACGTCATAGGGGGATTTATGGAGGCAGACATCTTTTCCGGGAAGGGTCTTAAATTTGATGATGTCATAGGGGGATTAAGGTAGAAAGGCATATATCCTGTGAGTGTTTGCAGTTTTTTATATCGACTCACCAGTTCACTCGGTCGATTGACAATTTTCAGTTGTCCGTCCTCGAGTTGTATGACCTTGATACCGTACGGGACCCACGCCGGGTAGTTCGGCTCGTCGCACGGAGGAGTGTGCGGACACTCGCGCGAGTACAAACCATCGGCGCTGAAATCAAAACACGTACGATGCAAATTTTCACGAGCTGCCGGAAACGCCATCGATTTCGCATCAGGGTCGAACAAAGCGAGCTGTGCCACCAGATGGCGTGACTCGCAGTGTGCTCAAAATTGTATAATCGAAGTTCGGACGACCAAGTTACTACTAGCAACACCGGGTGGATCTCCACTTGCCACAAGTGGAATCCTCTATCGCCACAGTAGTACATGTCCTACTGCACACTAGTGACACCTGGTGGATCCTCACTCGCCACAAGTGGAATCCTCTATCGCCGCAGTAGTTGATGTCCTACTGCACACTAGTGACACCTGGTGGATCCTCACTCGCCACAAGTAGAATCCTCTATCGCCACAGTAGTACATGTCCTACTGCACACTAGCGACACCTGGTGGATCCTCACTCGCCATAAGTGGAAACCTCTATCGCCACAGTAGCACATGTCCTACTGCACACTAGCTACACCTGGTGGATCCTCACTAGCCAAAAGTGAGATCTTCTAGCTGCAGTAGTACATGTCCTACTGCACACTAGCTACACCTGGTGGATCCTCACTCGCCACGAGCGGAATCCTCTATTGCTGCAGTAGTTGGTGTCTGACTGCACACTAGCGACACCTAGTGGATCCTCACTTGCCAAAAGTGAGATCTTCTAGCTGCAGTAGTACATGTCCTACTGCACACCAGAGACACCTGGTGAATCCTCCCGCAGTAGTAACGATACTCACCCGGGATGACTGAATTTACAATCTTTACGTGTACACGCGGCTCCGTATCGACACGGCCTCAAATTCATCATACATGGACTGTCGGGTTTCACGTTACCGGCGTTCTGCTTCTTCAGAGTCTACAAAATATCATCAACATTTTCATTTTACAGATAATACCGTATTAACCCTTTAACAGCGACGCGCAATACGATCCGTTCCATTCGGAGTCGAACTGGAGCCACCCACTGGAGATACGTAGTGGTTAATCTGAACCACGTGATTTGGATATTCTTAGGGCCGGCCATCCGCTACGGAAAGGGTTGGATTCGCAGATTCTCGGAGTTCTGGATTTTCGTGAAACGTTTTGAAAATTTGCTTACATCTTGTTGTATTCGCCAGAATTCCAAATCTTTCGTGTTGTCCAAGTTACAGTTGATGACAATCATGTCCGGCAACTTTCGAATGCTTTTCGTCTGGGTCTGAAACGGAAAATGATAAGTTCATGATCAGTAGAATCTTAGATACTGCCCGGAAAATGTCTCAAACCGCATACAAAGGGTTAATTTGAAACAGGATCTTAGATACCGGCCGGAAAATGTCTCAAACCGCATACAGAGGGTTAATTTGAAACAGGATCTTAGATACCGGCCGGAAAATGTCTCAAACCGCATACAAAGGGTTAATTTGAAACAGGATCTTAGATACCGGCCCGGAAAATGTCTCAAACCGCATACAAAGGGTTAATTTGAAACAGGATCTTAGATACCGGCCAGACGAACACATCGCAAACAACATGCAAAGGGTTAATGAAATGTTTTGCGCAGTGAATACTAACGTGAGGTTGGTATCTATTACACGTATTACACCAGCCCTGCGTCGTCTGCTCGCTGCATATACTACTCTGTAAGACATCGGAGAACGAATACTGACGAGGTTGCTTCTCCTGTCCTGAAACATCGATAAACAAAACATCTTGTTACTACGCGATTACCGCGACCTCCTCGGTGAATACGTTATCCGAAGAGTCAGTTACTCGCAACCGTAGAATCGAGACTGGAATCATGACGACTTTCTCATCGTCGATGGACTTTGCTAGTACATCGTATCGCGGTGTATCCATGTTATTAGTTTTTTTAACTCCATTGAAAGATAGCAGCACTTGTAGCATGGAAATTACTAATTTTTTAATGAAATTTTCAAATCTTCTCCGGCACTTTTGGGTATTAATTTTAATCTCTATTGAAAGATGGCAGCACTTATCAAAACATTTTAATACGCAGTAACTAACAATACGCCGCGCTTAAGCACTGTGTCTCCTCTATACAATGCACTGGGGTGAAATTTTTCAAAATTTTTAAATCATCTCCAGCACTTTTGGGTATTAATTTTCATCTCTATTGAAAGATGGCAGCACGTGTCAAAACATTTCAATACGTAGTAACTAACAATACGTCGCGCTTAAGCACTGTGTGCCCATTATACTATGCACTGGGGTGGAATTTTTCATAATTTCAAAATCATCTCCAGCACTTTCGGGTATTAATCAGTCAGCACTGAAAGGGTTATTTGAGTTTAGGTTCGACTGAATTCATCGAGCACGTACCTTGCGGTAGACAATCAGGGTACGACATATTCATCGATAAGGTCACCGAGTTTCTTTCCGTCTCCAGACTACAGCGACATTTAAACTTATTCACAGTTTCCATACAGAACAGTTTCTCCGGCATCAATAACCTCCTGGAACATGATATAATACATATAAACAAGAAAGTTGGTTGGGATTCAGTTTACGCACGTAGGCCGCTGTTATAATTTGAAATTAAGAGCGGTCTATAAACCGGCCGCCTGTAGGTTAACTAGTCTAACCCGCCCCGAGATGTTAGATGAAATTTCGAACTGGCCTGAAATATTTGGCCCTCAGGATCTAAGTAAACGTATCACATACTTTTTCAGGTTGTCGAATTTCGAGCCTTCGACCGGTATTACCGGGGCTGGTTGCGTGGCTGCGGCTGCGTCAGACGGTTTCTCATCTTCTTTCTTATCGTCTTCCCCCTCAGTCGCAGCAGCGGCGACGGCACCGCCTTCGTTCTTCTCTTTCTCAGCTGCGGCTACTGCGTCCTGTTCTTCAGCCTCCTCCTCTTTTAAAGCCGTCATACACTCCTAGAAATACGCGAATTCATCGAAATCGTTTACTGTCTCTCAACTCGATGGTCGAGCACCGTACGTAATAATAACGCCTAAATATAATAACATTGGCTTGAACGTGTAACCTGTTTTTCATCATATGCTTTTCGGTTTGAAAGTTCAGTCAACCCCCGATCATACGGCCCACATCGGTGCAGAACGATTTTGGCGGTATAGAGACTGCGGCGGTATATCGGCGGGTGTTTCGCTATGTTTTTGTATTGAGATGTACATTGAGAAAACCTGGCGGTAGGCGGCGGTGTATGGGAAGGTTGTATATTGGGGGGTTGACTGTAATTCTATCGAATGTCCTTGAAATGAAAGCTCATTGAAAGATACACCGTCTAATAAATGAAATTAGCTTCAACACCGCACTAACATATAGCCTCAGACTGATAAGGGTTAAGTGCTAATCAAGAGTCTTCCTGATTATTCATCGTAGACAATCATGAATGCAGATTGATCAACTCGGTGAAATATTCTCAGCAATCTCAACGCTATACCGAGTTCCCTGCTTCTAAACTCGGAGAAATATTCACAGCAATCTCAACGCTATACCGAGTTCCCTGATTCTCAAATCGGTGAAATATTTACAGCAGTCTAAACACGACCGAGTTTCCTGCTTCTTAACTCGGTGAAATATTTACAGCCATCCCCCGGAAATCCTCACCCCAAGTTTCAGGAATATCCACAACGACAGACGCGCGCCGAAACGGAGTCTTACCGAATGAATTTGCTGCAGTATGAACCGGTTCCAGCTCTGTATCAATCGCGGGTAATTCACTTTGCCCGTCTGCTCGTCGGTCTCGCTCAACACTAAACCGAGGCCGGACACTTCCGGAATCGTACGGAACGCACGCAGAAAATTATTCGCCTGAAAATTAAAATAACACGAGAGGTTTGTTAGAAGTTTGCAGTGAAAATCCAGACATCGAAGTTGAAAATTGATAATGGATTGATTTTGGCTTAAAAACCGACTGCTGGTCGTTTCATCTGGTGCGATGCGCAGTACGCGAACACGCTGGTGCACGTACCTGACAGGTTTGTCCTTTCTGTTTGTCGAGCATGTGGAACAAAAATCCCAGCTCGCAACTGATGCACGACTCTTTCTGACACAGGTGCGACAACAAGGCAACGCGCAACGGCTCAATGAAATACAACATCTGAAATAGGTTCGCGATCATTTCGATTAACGATTTATAAGGCAAAAAAAAATTGATACCTTGTTTCTCCGCTCTGCTGAGCTTAAATGTCGACCCGGCCGGCTGCCTATCTACCCTATACATTACTTTTTTTAAAATCGTGATCAATTTTACCATAACAGACCCGGCCGCTATAGAAATGATCTGTTTATAAATTTTATCATATTTTACAAAAATGACCCGGCCGCTGCGGAGAAACAAGGTATCATTTTTGTTTAGCCTAAATCTTGGATTGATAATCTACCCCAGTGCGTTGAATAACCACCGACAAAGTATTTTCATAATGATTTTTATCAAAATGTGTAGTGACTATGAACAATGCCTTGTCTGGACAGTGACATCTATCTGCTGTCGTCAAATTTATACGACAATTAGGCATATAGCATTAAATTTCAAATAGAAGGACAATTTTTTTCTATTTCGGGACAATGTTCTGATTGTCTAAAACCTTTTCCATAGCTATAGAGACAAAGAAAACAAAATTTCTGTTGTTTTTCAAAGGCCTGGAAAAATATTCCCATTTCCCAAATCCCTACTGGGCTCGGTTTCATAGATGCTGAAGAAAAATTGTCCCTAGGAACATTTTGAAATTTTGCCAGTTATTACCATGGGGTGGGTTTCATAGATGTGGAAGAAAAATAGTCCCTGGGAAAATTTTGAAATTCGTCAGTTATAACCATGGTTTCTCATTATTACGATGGTGGTTGTCACCCAAATTGAGGATTTACCCCTAGGGATAACTTAGATACCCAGTCTATGAAACCAGGCCCTGGTTTCTCATTGCCACTATTATGGTACTTGTCACCGAGATTGAGGGATCTACCCCTAGGGATAATAACAGTGTGATCATCAGTCTATGAAACCGGGCCCTGGTGAAGACACAACCCTAGGTGAAGCATTGAAGCAATGGCGAGTATTTCGAAACAGAAATCCATAATTACCTGTAACATAGCATTACAGTAAGCGTTGGGAATATGAGTCTCTAAACCGGCGAAGTTCGTCTTGTTGTAGTGTCGGAAATCGAAATCTTCCAGTCCCAATTTCGAGTATTTGATCTCGACTTTACGATAGTGTTTCGGCACTATTATAAACGGATCATCGCCTTCAAAAAGATACCAGTATTTACTTTTCAGTCCAGGTATAGCAGCGAGTATCGTTCAAGATAGTTATTCACAGAACTCTAAGTCACGGGGATAGTTACAATAAAGAGTGTTTACAGTAGTAAGGCTAGGGCAAAAGTAAGCACTTTTTGATTATACGTAAAAGTAAACACTTTCTGAGGCAAAACTGACACTATTCTTATCACTTAAGATCGTGGCCCTTGTCCTCGTTATTTCGTTTATACAGGCATTAACATTGGCCAAACACATAAATGTCCGAAAAAATAATTTAGGATACCGAAAGTCCAAAGTAAGAGCGTTGTAAGAACTTCGACAGCAATTTTGGTGCAAGATCAGCACTTTTTAAGGGCCTTACCAAGTTTTCTCGATAGAAAGCACTTCTAAGCACTTGTTATGAAACCTTCAGGACCCAGTTCCACAGTTGTGAGTTAGAGTTAACTCTGAGTTAAAGTTAGTTCATTTTCAATGTTTTAACCCAGGGTCAAATCTTAACTCAGAACTGTGGAACTGGACCCAGAACTTTAAAAATATTTTCAGACATTGTTTTTGAGGCACAAGGGGGCAGCCCCGTATTTAGGGGACAAGGCGAAATCGAGTATGTATCAGGGATGATTGACAGCTGCTAATGTGTCAGGAATCACGATCGACCGGTGAAAGGGGCGGAGTATTCGAATGAATTAAATTACCTCTTCCCGACGGAGAGTCGGGCACCGTGCGTTTTTTGTTGCCTTTCGAATCATTTGATTTCAGTTGATACGGGACCTCGTTGCGGTGTCTGGTGCCGGGGTTCGGGGCGTAACCCACGTTCTGCGTATACTTTACTGTACGCAGGATTTCGGGATCAACTGCTTGAGGACGTCTGCAATGGAACATCACGCCGAATCATCTAAACATATTCTTTACTTACATATTTCATTATTCCGACAATTTACCTAAGGCAACTGATTCACACCGGCTACCTTCCTAACATTTATAAATTCCAGGGATTAAAACGGCCCATATTGAAAAAAGAATTTTTTGGGAAACAAAAATCAGTAACTCTTAGCCAATAAACTTACTTTCTTTTGGTCAAAATGTTAATAGTTTGGGCCTGAATTATACACTATATGTTTTTGACAAACCGAAGAAAAATCGCCGCAGCAATAAAACCAGAACCCGTCAAAATCGGCCGCGGCAATCGAAAAATTGCTTCCAACGCGCTCGTCAAGAGATTTCCAGGTCAATGGCCACGCCCGAGATTCATTATTGCTGCAGGCTGAGGGGGGATTCGTTATCATCAGTTACACTACAGGGGCCGGTTTCATAGTCGAGACTTAAGTCCAAAAGTGGTCTTAAATCTTAAGACTGGTCTTAAGCTGTTAGATTAGCTACATATCTAAAAGAGTCTTAGACTAGTCTTGAGACTAAGTCACGACTATGGAACCGGCCCCAGTATTCCGGGTAAGATGAGACCGATGAATGTATACCTATCACGCTAGCGTTTAGCGGACGGTGTCACGGAATCGTCGTTACCTGTAGGTTTTTTCGAGAAGGTAATCGGGCATGTCAGAGAGTAGTTTCCCTTGCGTCGGGTACTGCATCGGCACCAGCGAGTATGGAGTTACTTCGTCGTTAATGTGCAACGCTTGCAACGACTCCACCTAAAATACGCGTAGAGTGAGAGATCATGGTTCTGGGTCCAGTTCCACAGTTGTGAGTTAAAGATTTAACTCTGAGTTAACTCATTGAAAATGAACTAACTTTAAAACTCTAACTCACAACTGTGGAACTGGGTCATGGTTCCTACAGGGTCCAGTACCACGGTTGCGAGTTAACTCATTGAAAATGAACTAACTTTAAAACTCTAACTCACAACTGTGGAACTGGGACCAGTTCCACAGTTGTGAGTTACGATTTAAAATTAAGCTGTATAAACCCGAGAGTCCCATGCACACTGACACTAACTCATTGGAAATCAACTAACTTTAATTCTAACTGTGGAACTGGGTCCAGATCGGTAATTGTTTTTTTTAGGTAATGCTAACCTAAATTTTCGAAGTCAATTATTATCAGTCACGCTATTTCGTTGACAGTTTCAGATTTTAACCCCTTGTTCGCTTCCTCCTATTTTTCGGTCGAAGATTCACCCCCCAATGCCCGCTGCACCCGAACTACCCAACTTACCGGATCGGCGAATGTTGTATCCCTCGAATACGTGTTGAACACATTTTCTTCGTGACTTTGAGCAAACAGATGCAGAAAACCTACGTACGAAAACAAAATAAGCATCGATTCGAAAAACATTTTAAGATTCAAAAGTCGATTCAATTGTCGATACGAAATGAGCGTATTCGAATTTGAACTAACTTTCGTGATCTTTAATATCATATCATTATACAAGCGAAATATATGAATGTTATTTTTCGAGGCGCCGACAAACTTTCAACACGGTCCCTACGGATCGGTTATCTCTGCATATAAGGAGTTTCCGAGGAATTTTAATAAAATTAGTTTCAAATTGAGAAGAGCGTCTGCATCACTTTCATATCCGAACACTCCTCGGGACCTAAATCTGTTTAACTTGTTCGGTGACTTTGTTAGCCAATTTTTATACCTAAAATCGTTTTCTAATTCGGTGAGCGTCTAATTGGGGAAAATTACAAATCCTGGTCTCAACTCTACCGACCGTAGTCTACAGGGGCCTTAAGTCCAAAAGTGGTCTTAAGTTGTTAGATTAGCGATAGAACTAAGTTGGTCTTAGACTGGTCTTAAGTCTTAAGCCATGAATACGCAACTGGCCCCTGTACAACTATGTACAAACTAGACGAAAATTTCATCTCAAAATTTCAAGGAGTTTTAAAGGAGTTTCAAGCACATTCAAATATCAACAAGGAGTCGTTGGGACCCGGTTTCGAGTTCTTTTTTTTTCGTTCGAACGACTCACCTCCCGAATCGCCGAATCCGAGGGCCTGATAACTGGTCGACACGTCGCACGCCATGATCATAGCGCCCTCTGTGTGCACCTGATATAAACATAGTTGAGGATTCGATACGGACGCCGTGTCCATCAACTGGAACTGACCGGCCTAGAAAATAAAAATTCAACGGAAAATTACGTTAAATGGAATCATTTACTCAGAAACAAGGGTAGAATTACCCGCCACCTAAACCGCAGTAACATACAAGAGTCTACTGTATTTCACAAACACGTAGTGTTTTGAACCCCTTTTTTTTTCTTTCTAAAGACTGACCTGTGACACGACGGCTATGCGGTTCGGATATTCCGAAATGAATCTGATGAACATCGGATCTATCGAGGCTTGTAACGGCGCCACGGCCCTCATCACTCGCAAATCATAAACCTTCATGTAACGATCCATAGTTAAACTGCCCATCCTAGAAATAAAACAATCGAAATCACAAAATAACACCGGAAAATCCTGACGCTAGCGTCTAGCAGAACATACTGTGGCAATAGAGGATTCCACTTGCAGCGAGTGAGGATCCACCAGGTGTCGCTAGTGTGCAGTAGGACATCAACTACTGCGGCAATAGAGGATTTCACTTGTAGCGAATGAGTATCCACCAGGTGTAGCTAGTGTGCAGTGGGTCATCAACTACTGCAGCAATAGAGGATTCCACTTGTGACAAGTGAGGATCCACCAGGTGTAGCTAGTGTGCAGTAGGATATCAACTTCTGTGGCTATAGAGGATTCCACTTGTGGCAAGTGAGGATCCACCAGGTGTCGCTAGTGTACAATAGGATATCAAATACTGCGGCAATAGAAAATTTTGCTTGTGGTGTGGATCCACCAGGTGTGACTAGCGTGCACTAGGACATTTACTTATGCGACAAAAGAGGATTCCACTTGTGTCAAGTGAGAATCCACTAAGTGTCGCTAGTGGGCAGCAGGACATTAACGCCATCTGGTCACGTGTCATATCTATCGAAATAACCCCAACGCTGAGGGGCCGGTTGCTCAAGGGTTGGTTAAACATAACCGACGGATAAATACGATAGTAACAACGAACTTATAACCGTCACTACGTCAACTATCCACCGGTTACCTCTTGATCGACTTTTCAGCAACTGCGACCGCAGAATGTTAGAGCGAAGTGTTCAGTTAATTTACCTGTTCGAGAATCCGCATGTAACGAGTAAGTTATCCCTGACGTCGAAATCGGACAGCGTTCCGTTGTGCGCGTCGAGAACGTGTTCAGCTTTCAGTGTGTTCGGATCCCTCAGTGTCACCTGTCACATCAAAAACGCATTACTACATTTTGTCAACACACAGGGGCGGGGAGCTGCTCGATCTTAGAATTCCCTGATTTCCACAGAAATGCCCAGATTCCCTGATTTCCCTGCAGGGAATTTGAATTTCGAAATTTTCTTATTCGATTAGAAACTCTAAACCCTTTCAGTGCGGTGTATCAATTGGTGAAACACCGCTATAAAAACAGGTTAACAGGTTGCGATTAAAAGGTTCGCTTGCAATTCTTCAATTTTCTTCAAATAGCAATTTTCTCATTCGATTAGAAACTCTAAACCCTTTCAGTGCGGTGTATTAATTGGCGAATGACTTTGCTCTAATACACCGCATCGCCGTGTATTTTCGTTTTGTCCACTGACCTTTCCGCTGGTGTCTCCGGCGCAGATATATCGATTAGAATAACGCAAGATCGCACATCCGTGTTCACCAACTTCCATCTACAAACGACGACGAAGCAATTTAGAAGAATTATTTTGACAAAAAAAAAAAATCGCTAAAAACCAGCTGTTGCTAATCAAATTCTCATAATTTAATCAAAAGTATTTTCCAAGAAATGTCTAAAATCTTTATGAGCTCTAGACAATCTAAATCTTTAAAAGTCTCCCATAATCGATTTGTAACTTTAACATCTTAAGTCCCGCCATCTGGTGGACACGAACTGAATTAGCGTACAATCCCCATACGACTAAACTCATCCTCGTAAAAAACCGACTTTCCTACGGTTAGAAATGATATTTTGGAATCGGAGGGTTTTTTGAGAGGGTGTCGAGGGGTGACGGGGACCCTGCCATTATTCTACAGATCGTGTTCAGACTCTCATCGCCGAAATACGCACCAGTCTTAATCTTCTGCCTTGGTTGAAATCGAATTCGATTACCGTTTTCTGGTGACCGGCGATTAACAAGGAGGTCGGGCTGTTCTGTAACATACATTGCATATTCTGCAGATTTTCATCTCTGAAACACAAAAAAAAAAACTGAGTTTCCTCAACCCCTTGATTCACTATGCACAAAATAGTTATTTTGGTTTGAGGTTCCTTTTCCCCCTAAAACCACCGAGGCCAGTTGCTCAAAAGTTGGTTAGAGTTAACCAATGGATAGTTCATATGATGACAATTGAAATTTCATTATTACTATGGTATTTAACGGCCGGTTATCTTAAACCAACTTTTCAGCAACTGGCCCCTGAACGCCAATCAAGGCATCGTTAGCAGGTTTGAGGTTTCTTGTTCCCCTCAACCCACTGAGTGCCACAAAGGGTATTTTCAGCAAGTTTTAGAGGTGTCTTGTTCCTCGCGACCGATCGGTGAGATTACGTACGTGTAGGAATATTGAGAGTTGCCGAATCTCGCGTAACACCGCAGCATGTCGCTCGTCAGACAGACGATACCGCCCTCTAGCGGCAGAATTTGTCGTATATCGTTCGTCGGATGAACTTGAAACGATGTGTATTTTTGCAACGTCAGCGAATAGTAACTGGTCACGTGACCCTGCGGCAAAAAATTGAATACTTCAAAAATACAGGAAGAAATTTTTTTCTCAGTTAAATACAGAAAAGCAGATTAATAATCGCACAATGAGGACTCTACGTTCGACTGTGGCAATAGAGGGTTCCACTTGTGGCAAGCGAGGATCCACCAGGTTCGCTAGTGTGCACTCAGACATCAACCTCTGGATTCTTCTCATATTCGATTAAAGTCTATCCATAATTTCTCAAATTCTTTGAATGGTGATCATTAAAAACCACCTTAAATATGAACCTTAAGATCATCTGAGTTTATCAAAATGAGTGATTTGCCTAATTTCTGACGAGGGAGGCTAAAAATCTAGATGAAAGTTCATTGAAAGTGAACTAGATTTTGACGGGGTTGTCGCACTGTTACGCACGCCATCTAGCGGGATAGCTGGTGGCACGAAGTTTTCATTGTTCGTGGAAGTTCGGGGTACATAGGAGTAATAAGGCTGAGGCGAAAGAGAATCTTTTTTTCTAGTAGCGCGTTCGATTATCTCCTGCGAGTAAGTCCGGGTATACCCGGCGATTACCCGGGCGCGTTTCGATTTATCAGTCAAGTGGTAGTTCGGGCTTCCCCGGGGGTGGTTTAAAGTGAGCGACTCCCGGAGCAGGTCACTTTAAACTTCCCCGCCCGGAAGCCTGAACTATCACGTGACGGATAAATCGAAAGCGTCCGGGATACCGTAAGAATTTTTTAAGCAATTTTGTACCAGGTATCTCTTATCATTCAAGATAGCGCCCATTTGTCCTTATCCACAACATAACGTTTGGGGTACGACTTAAGCTTAGTGAGTTCGAATCTCTTAACGGATGAAGATGGAGGGAAGGGAGAAACAGAGAGTGCAGAGCCGTCGGAATGGGGGCGGCAAGGGCGGCCACAGCCGTGCCACTTTTTAAAATGATCTTTTTTTAATGTTATTTCCTCTCGTTATGGATATCATGATTTTCATAGCCAGATGCGCTCAGAATCAATCTCAGAAAATCCAAATAATTTTGGGGGAGGACCCCTAGAGCTACCTTTTAGGCTTTGCTAAAATACAGCTGCGTGGCAATCACGTTCTTTACCAGTTCATCAATAAAATCAATAGCCGCCCCACTGAAATGTTCCTTCCCTGGAGTGAAATAAAGAGACCGATACTAACCCCTTGGTTTCCCATCCAGAGCAGTTCTTCCTGAGTGTCGAACGCGACCGCCGACAACGCGAACCGGTCGCCACCGTCGGCCATTATAGAGTGAATCTCGGGGAATTCGTTGTCCATGTTTCCGGCGGGACCGGCGAACATCGGCTGAAATGAGTGATGGTGCCCGCCGTGGTGGTGGTGGTGCTGCTGGTGGTGACCCTGATGCTGCATACCGGCGCCCGCGTGGGGCATGTGCCCGCCGCCGCCGCCACCGTGCTGCCCGTGGTGGTGGTGCCCGTGATGGTGCGGAGGCCCGTGGTGACCGCCTCCGTGACCTGCATAGTCCATTTCACTACCGAGTGGTGGTTATGGTATAAATTCAATTCGCGGAGTCTTCTGTAATGAAAGAAAAAAAATCGAACATTCAGAAAAATTTCATTCACGAAATAAATTTTTCAAGGCATGCCATACTTGCAAAAATTTATTGAGCAGAAATAAAATTTTTTCTTTGTAACATGTGCTTCGGGATCGGAATGACAGCAGTTCAAAGACATGAGAAACATAAGTTTACATGAAGGAAACGCCGTACCAAGTTAATATGGAGCCACCCACTGAAGAAAGGGATGGCTCCGAAATCCATGATTCATAGAATTGCATTGAATATTCAAGTACATCGGCCTCACATGAAACTGTGGATATCTTAAATTTAGGGATACAACAGAAACCTTACTCCACCTGGAGCCACCTGTTAGACGATGGGAAGACTCCAAATATAATAGGAGCACTCCACCAATGCGTGATTCAAGAAAAATAATTGCAGGCCTACTAATCTAATCTTCATATGATTGATTTTGAACCGATGATTCTGCGTAGCTTTCTTGTGTTCAACTGATTTTAATCATCTACAATGTGAGAAATGTGAAGAATATTCACATCGATACAAACCGTTACGACTTTCGAACTCTTCCGTTTCCTGCGACCTTTTCTTCAGTTTATAAAATTTAGATTTTCAGAAAAAAACCAACAAAATTTCAAAATTGAATTAGTACTCTAAAAATGAGAACACATCAGTGGAATTTACACAACTGACCACAGAAACAATAGCAATATTTTTAAAAGAATCGACCATGCCGTGATTGATTGATGATTCAGAGCCAGGAACTGGAAGAGGAAAAGCATGCTGCTTGTTCGCGGGATCCCGAACATTTTTGCATCAATGCTGCCTTCAATTCCTCCAACTCGAACCAGATTTCCTGCCCTCAAAAGCGATCTTCTCAAAAACAACATATACCTTCGTCAGATTCCTGAGATCGGCTCGTCTAGCTGCTCTAATTGGCGTTCTGGTTGAAAAAACAAAAAATTCCGTGTTAAAAAATCAAAGGTGAGACGACGCCATGTTTTACTATACGGCTACGAGTAAAACGAGGAATTGGATTCGGAGTGGGGCTTAAATGTTCCACATTTTTTCCATTTTCGTGCGTGTAAAAATCATGGAAGTGTAAACTTAACACTTTAAAATGAACCATTAAAAAGGTTTTTTAAATTCCTTCAAATCATCGTCATTTTTAGTCCGACGCTTTTTCGAAGAAAAAACTGATTATTGCAAAACCTCGACTGAATCGACGATTACAAATTGTCCATAGCTTTTACAAAAAAAAGACTTTGATATACAACAATATTACTAAGGCTACTAGATTTATCCAGAAAAAAATGAAATCAAAAAGGATGAATGGTATGGTATGAATTTTTATGAATTTCGTCGTGGCAAGTCGGTTTAAGATGTCACTTCATTTCAAGATGGCGGCGATCGATCCGAAATATCAAAATCTTCCCGGAATTGTAAGTAACTTTTAGACCGACTAACGAACAAATCTAGAATCGGAAACCCCGAATGATGCCGATCAGGACATTTGAATCGTTAATTCGCGATGATTTGTGAAGCAGCGTGAAATTTATCTCGATGGAAACGGCTTGTCAGGTTGTAATGTAGGCCTATTCTATTTCGATGGGGGACAATAAAATCCAGATTTTATTGAGTTGAACGTCACTGACACTGGTAAGGTATATCCATAAAAAATTCAAATTGTCCCAATAGATTTTGGATTAACTTCAGTAGTTTTTGGGGTATCGCACATTGTTTGAAGGAAGGTGACAAATTTTTTTTAGCGAAAAGTGTCAATCAAACGATTTGAGTAAACCTATTCTGATATTAAGTGGGCATTTCTCATACGTGTGTCTGTTGTAGGCTTACGATCAGCCGGATATTTACGAGAGCGGTGATTTACCAGAAGCCGATCAATCGAATCAACTAGTAAGTATGACTGGGGCCTCTGCCTCGTGAGGTGTGACCATCAATTTTATTCCCAATTAATTGTTGAATGTAATTACTTCAAGTAATTGTTAAGTGCGAACTTAATTACGCTCAATCGTTTTTGAATAGGCTACTTATGATAATTAATCTAATTAATTGCTTTTAACTACTTTGATTTTGTAGTTTATAATTTGGTCTCAAGAAAGGGTCTAATTGCTCAATAATTACCTTAGATGGTTGTTTAATTGTTTTTAATTACTCTGAATAATTGTTAAGATTACTTTGAATAACTGCTCCGTAATTAGCTTAGATAATCGTTTAATCGTTTTTGATAACTTTGATTAAAATTCTTTTGATTTGAACGATTTCATATTTTGTCACAGCCTCGTAAAAGTCGTTTTTAGTAAATTGTCGGTTGTTTTCGCAGGAAGAGTTGAACAGTGAAAGCGTCGAACATGTACAATGTAAACCTAACGAAGCGTACTCTAAATTCAAAGGCTCCAAATTGGACTCGTCGAATTTAGGTGAGAGTCGACCATTTGCATTTACAGCAACCCTGTATTACCTTTAACCCGGGGGGCTTACTCAATTCATTTTCAATTGAGTTAACCCCCGGGTTAAAGGTGAAAACCAGTCTATATAACCGGCCTCTGTGCGTTAAAATTTCCCAGTCGTGACAGTGTTTTTAGTAAGAAATTAACAAGCCTGGTCCCTTCGAAAAACAGGAGGGTCCCATAATATGTCACATTCCCTGAAACGAAAGCTGGTTTGAAATAACAGGTGGGTCCTTAAAAAACGACAGACGGACCCGGGACCTGGCTCTTATTGAAAACACTGCGTGATTTTATGTCCAAAAGTGGTCTTAAATCTTAAGACTGGTCTTAAGTTGTTCGACTGGCTATAGAACTCAGCTGGTCTTAGACTGGTCCTAAGTCTAAGCCATGACTGTGCAACCGGCCTTAGAAATCAATCAATAATCAGATGACGGAAGCTGAGTGATGGGAGATTCATGATAATCATTTATTCGTTTATATTGCGCAAAGCGTATAAAAACATAATCATTGCATTTTACATTGGACTAAAACGTTTTAAGTTAACGTCAAAGCTGAGTAAAACACAGTTAAGCGATCAATTTTTTTGAGCGCGGTTTAAAAGGATACGAATTCAATCTTCGTGTTCTAGGTTTTCCATACCAGGAAGTAACTGAGTAGAGCAAGATTGGACGAAATTACTGCATTTTGTAGTCCCTTGACCCTTACAACCCTTACAATGCCTTGTCCCACACCCCCCCACCAAAAAAAATGATACTGGACCAATCATTCAGGTTTTGGTCCCCTACTTTAGTCCCTTTACTTATGCTATTGGAAATTTGTCTGATAGCTGAATTCTTTTTCACAATTTTCCAGGGATCCTCACTAATTTCCAGGGGAGCCTCACTAGTTTCCAGGGGAGCCTCACTAGTTTCCAGGGAGCCTCACTAGTTTCCAGGGGAGCCTCACTAGTTTCCAGGGAGCCTCACTAGTTTCCAGGGGAGCCTCACTAGTTTCCAGGGGAGCCTCACTAGTTTCCAGGGAGCCTCACTAGTTTCCAGGAAAACGCGGAAAAAATTTCTTCTGTCTCGTAAAAATTTGTCTCTTAAATTTTTTTCGTAGATTTTTCCGACAGAATCAGTCAAAGTCGCCGAACTGGTTATGTGGCTTTACCCGAGTACGAAATGGTGAGTATTAGAATGATAATCTGATTTGGGAGTATAAAGGTTTCATAAAAAATGAACTGATTTTCACTACGAATAACTGAGTGTATCGTTGCGCCATCTGGTGTGTGTCGGCGTTACCTCGTTGCGCGATTGTCGCTCGTTTTAATTATATCGCGGGTCGTCGTTGCTGCGTTTTTTTTTTTCAGGCCAGTAGCGAGGATCGGTCGCAAGAATCGCCGGCTCAGAAATATCATCGTCTTCAACACGAGATCAGAGAGCTCGCCGACGAGACCAAGAAAATACAGGTACGATTTAGACTATACCTTACTACTGAACGCGTAGTGCCCGGACACTTAACCTGAAACCTTGGATATTCAATTCTTTGTCACCATTAATGAAACATTTCTAATTGAGAATAACCAACAAACACCAGACATCGGACATTTTATCAGCACACTTTCAGAAACTAATCGTCCACACTTCACATGTGTTCAGTGCTTCACCTGAGGCATTTCTAATTGAAAATGAACTACAAACACCAGACATGAGACATTTTATCAGCACACTTTCAGAAACTGATCGTCCACACTTCACATGTGTTCATTACTTCACCTGAGACATTTCTAATTGAAAATGAACTACAAACACCAGATATTAGACATTTTATCAGCACACTTTCAAAAAATGATCGTCCACACACTTCACATGTGTTCAGTGCTTCACCTAAGACATTTTTAATTGAAAATGAACTACAAACACCAGATATTAGATATTTTATCAGCACACTTTCAGAAACTGATCGTCCACACTTCACATGTATTCAGGCCTTCACCTGATATCTACCGGTAGACATTTTCAAAATTTCATTATTCGAAACGGTTTTTTCGCTGATTTCAGGATAATTTGAAGGATGATGAGATGGCGGATAAACTGTCACCGGTTCAACTCGCGCAGCAGACTGAATTCTTACAGCAACAACTAGCCGACCTGCATTTAGAGGCGTTACTCGGGCCGGATGCTAAAGTCGACCTCTCCGATCCAGAGGGCGCTCTTCAAAAGTATGATATCATTTTATATTTTCGTGGTCAAGATTTGATTATTTTGTTTGAAAACTAATTGAGGAGTTTAAGTGTGAATGCAGTGCCACAAGTGGAATCTAATTGCTGCAGTAGTTAATGTCAAACTGCACACTTGTGAAACCTGGTGGATCCTTGCTTGCCACAAGTGGAATCCATTTGCTGCAGTAGTGTATGATGTCCTACTGCACACTAGCGACACCTGGTGGATCCTCACTTGCCACAAGTGGAATCCATTTGCTGCAGTAGTGTATGATGTCCTACTGCACACTAGCGACACCTGGGGGATCACGATCTTCACTCGCCACAAGTGGAATTCTCTATTGCTGCAGTAGTTGATGTCCTACTGCACACTAGCGACACCTGGGGGATCTTCACTCCCCACAAGTGGAATTCTCTATTGCTGCAGTAGTTGATGTCCTACTGCACACTAACGACACCTGGGGGATCTTTACTCGCCACAAGTGGAATTCTCTATTGCTGCTGTAGCGTGTCAGGATTGATATATAGAGGCCTTAATGTTTTTATTATTTTTCAGGCGGCTGTTGAAGCAAATAGATGCGTACAAACAGACAAAGGCGTCTCCTACAAAGGCATCTCCAACAGCAGCAGCAGCAGCAGCTGCAGGGAATCAGGCTGCCGGGGATCACATCACATACGAGTTGTTCTACAAACCAGAACAAGCTAAATTCGCGCATACTGCCAGGGTAAGCAGGGTCTGATCTAAGGAATGAAATCCACTCGCCTGGGGGTCAAGCATATCTGAAATTTCGCTTGCCCCCTCCAGAAGCTACTTGCCCCACACGGGCAGTCCGATTGGTGGCGCTATCTTCCGTTGTATCGAGTGGGAAATAAGCTTTGTGACATAAAATTGCACTAGCCCGGGGGACAAGTGATAATGATAATCTACTTGCCCTGATGATAATATACTTGTCCCGGGCAATCAGACAAGTGCTTAGATCGGACCCTGGTAAGGGTTCCACCCTCTACTGCCACACTGTCCTTTCTACTACCATGGTTAGATCCCCTCTTTCCACTGACAGGGTAAGCTTCCCTCTATTGCCAGGGTAGATAAGGTTGCCCTCTTCTGCCAGGAGGGTAAGTTCCGCACGTCGGGACAAGCCGTCCACCTCCGATGCCAGACTTCGTCTTACCTCGCGTTTCGATCGTATTTTTCAGATGGCTGACTTGGAGCAGAGACTGGAAAGAATGGAAGCTGTTATCGGAAACAATCCAGAAGCTTTGGTGAGAAAACCATTTAAAAAAAAACGAACAGGGATCATTCATTTAATACGTACACACGAAATTTGACTTTTTAAACCCCCCTGTACGCAAAATTGGCCATTTTTTCATATACATTAAGCATTACAGTACGCAATTTCACTGACCCCTTCCCCCCTCCACTAATGCGTACGTAATAAATGAATGATCCCAAAGATTGATTACGTGTATTGAAACACCCGTCTGCCATGATGATGAATGTTACATTTTGTAGAGTGCGGTGACTTCGGGAATCGCCGATAAAGGATTAGTCGTAAGTATTCATTTTAATCGCGAGCAATCATTTCGAACCCCGTAGTTTACAAACGTTTTTATGTATAGATTGCAATTACGCAAAGCAATTGGATCGCGATCATGTTTAACCCTTGCTGACTGATATTCCCGAAAGTGCTAGAGGATGTGTTAATTTGAATATTTAGAACAAATTCCTCCCCCAGTGTGTTTTAACAACGGGCCTATCCCTATAGTGCGTCTACACCGCAGTCCGGTGTATTGTTAGATACTTATATTTGAATATGTTTGACAGTTTTCTCTTTCAATAGAGATTATGGCTAATAACTTATGACATCAATACACCACAGTGGGATGTACTAAGTCCCTCATTGAATAATACACTGCACTATGGTGTAGATGTTTAACCCTTTCAGTGCTGAGTATCAATTAATACCATATAGTGCAATCTTTCAATAGAGATTATAGCTAATTACTAATGACATCAATACACCGCAGTGCGATGTACTAGCTAAGTCCCTCATTGAATTATTTGCTGCGCTTCGGTGTAGATGCACTTAAATTGATCCAGATTAAGCGAGTTTGTTTGGATTTTGAAGGAAATCATTCTAAAAATGAGTCCGCGTGGATTACTGATGGACTGTTGTTGTTGTTGTTTTGTTTTAGGCCGTCGTGTCGCATTTGAAATCGAAGATCGGATTATTCGATCCGGAACAACTCGAGTTGATCGAAGGACGAATGATCTCGCTGGTCGGTAAACTGAATCAGATCGCCGAGAAAAAAGAGGTCATCGAAGACGGGGAAAAACAAAGCAAAGTAAGCGAAATCGTCGATGTCTTACTGCACACTAGCGACACCTGGTGGATCCTCACTTGCCACAAGTGGAATTCTTTATTGCCACTCGTAGTTAATGTCCAACTGCGCACTAGCGACACCTGGTGGATCCTCACTTGCCTCAAGCGGAATCCTTGCCACAATAGTTCATGTCCTTATGCACAGTAGCGACACCTGGTGGATCCTCACTTACCACAAGTGGAATCCTCCTTTGCCGTAGTAGTTGATGTCCTACTGCGCACTAGCGACACCTGGTGAGACTCGTCACAAGGGGAATTCAATATTCCTGCAATAGTTAATCTTCTGGGCCTGGCTTGATTAGTCGATGTCCTACTGTACACTAGTGACATCTGGTGGATTTTCTATTGCTGCAGAAACATTGCTGGATCTTATTCCAAAATATTAACCTGTATTAATATTTCTTCTGCAGGTATCTCAGTTGTATGATCTGGTGAAGAAGTGGGAGGTCGTCTCGGAGAACGTACCGCACGTCGTCGACCGGTTGACAGCGTTGAAGGAACTGCACGAACAGGCGTTACAGTTCAGTCAGGCGTTAACACATCTCGATACCAGTCAACAGCAGATCGACACGACGATGAAAACACACGCCGACATGCTTCAACAGGTCGGAATAAAATCCCCCTAACCACTCCCTCTCCTCCCCAAGACGCCCGGAACAAGGTGGCGCGTACCTAGAAATAGTTGTAATTTCTTTTCTTTGAATAGTCGGGGAATTTTGCGAGGGAGTTAAAAATCCGGGAAAAGTCGTGGAAATTTGTCGAGACGGTTTAAGATTGCACATCTGTACCCTGGTCAGAATCGCCACTAATACTTCAAATGTTGAAAAAGTTGTTTCGAAATGAGAAAAGCACATCCCTCCCCTTCCCTGCCATGAATGCTGCTTCAACGTTGCTTGAACACCCTTTCCGAAAACCTCGGAGGGAATTTATCAGTTGCGCCTGATCCCTACTGATATGCAGTATTATAACTCGATTAATTCGGATCAGTTTTATTCGGATTTCCACTTATTTCGGACTTCGAATTCCAGTCAGTCCCCTCTATGGGTTATTTCGATTCAAACTACAGCACATAATTCGGACCTTGTTTAATTCGGACAAAGTGTTCCAGTCCTAGGCGATCCGAATGAAATGAGTTCCGACGACCTGTATTACAAATTCTCTCACTTCTTCTCGCGCTCTACTGTGTATAACCGTTCGAAATTTATATTCAGCGTTTTTTTTTTTTTTTTTTAAATTTTCTTTTCAGTTGAAAATGACGTTCGAAACGAACATGAATCAAATACAAGAAAATACGAGTAGTTTAAACGAACGCTTGAAAACTATCAATAAATAAACAATAATCTCAAGAGAGAACATTTTATCAACACGCGAGGGAACTTTCGTCGACAATAACTGGATTCGGTTTCTACGATAATTGACATTCGATGACTACGTCAAAAACTTTCGAACGGATTATAGTAACGTCCGTTCTAAAATCTGGTGTCGTTTTGCTTTAATACGATCTGTGCTAAAATTGTTGTGTTTTCAAACTAGCTACTGTGGAAATAGTGGACTCAACACGTGGCAAGTGAGCGTAGGCTATTATTATCTACTACGATCCACTATGTGTCGCTAGTGTCAAGTGTGACATCAACTTCAGCAGCGATAGAGGATTCCGCTTGTGGCAAGTGAGGATCCACCGAGTCACTGATTTACAGTAGTGCGCTATTTACTGCAATAATCAACGGGATCCACCGGGTGTCGCTAGGACATCAACTTCAACGGCATTAGAGGATTCCGCTTGTGGCAAGTGAGGGTATCCGCCGTAGAATGGATGGGTTTTCTGCTTCTTGTAGCGAGTACTTAAAATAATATATACGATTATATTGTGAAGGGTGTTTTGTTTGGCTTCTGAAATAAGATGTAATTTTGTTATTTCCGGTAAACATTATTTAAAGATACGTTGTATAATAATAAAATCATGGCGCAGAAGTAACTAGTTTTCAGAAGTGACTTGATTTCTGTACTCAGGAGTGATAGAGCAGGGACCCTATTATTGATCAGTCATTCGTGGATATAAGCAATTTGAAGATAATTTAAAATTTCTAGGAAGCGTCTGCATCACTTTCATATCCCGATTACTCCTCGGGCTCTAAACCATTAATCGGTTGTTTTCTAACCAAATTTTACCTTAACATGGTTGTATCTAGTTCTTTAACCATAAAATAAAATTGTGGTCCCAACTACCGATTGAGGCATAATGCACCATACTACTACCAGCTTTCAATTGCCTAAAAACTGAGAATTTTGATCAGCTTTTGTTTTGGACTTTTTCCAAGATGCAATTAAGGGCAGCCGGTGTTTGAAAGTTGTCATGTTGTGTTGGTCCGTCGAGCCCAGTTGGGGTAGTCCTGGTATATATTCTGGAATACTTATAACTTGTATTTGGATAAATATATCTCCATACATGAAGCTCAACCGTATGAAATTAATAATCGATTTTCCCAAAAATGGTCCAGATCTATCCTTGCTCGGGAACCTCCTCCGATGAGAAACCCAGATCCACCTCATATAGCTGAGAGGTTAACTGACTCGCCATCCTGTACCGGTACCCAGGATTTAAGCAAATATGAAATGATATCAGAAATGCCGTTTTTTTTTCTATAATTTGTTTATTATTTTTTTACACTGTCGTCAATGAAGTTTCTAGAATCGTAGCTTTTGGAAAAACCATTTATTTTTACCGGTCTTGTATCTGAAAAACCAAACAACGAAAAACATATAAGTATACCTTGACTAATCACCCGAGATATTTTAATTCCTAGTGGATTTTGTTGAAGTTAAAACTGGACTTAGTTTCATAGTTTATTTAGTCAATATTTGACTTTAAAATTTTTTAGCAGTAATGAAAAATCCCATCTTCGGAATCAATGACAAATTTAAACCCTACAACTGGGTCAGGGGCGGAGTTAGAAAGTGCTCAGTAACAATTTGAATTATTTTCTGAAATATTTCAATGATCATGAATGAAAATGTTCAAATTAATCGCCAATCAAATGATGGAACCCGAAGTAATATCGATTTCACAATTAAACTGTGCATGAAACGAATCAAATCAGCACTTTCCGGGACAAAATACTGAAAATAATCAACAGTTAGTATTGTATTTTGAATAATTTGATACTTGCCTCTCTTCGAACTTTCCTTTCACTTCGCGAACGGCTTTACGTTTTAACGCCGGGTCCCGGAAAGCGTCTTTGTTTACGGTCTGTTTTTCCATCGGCACATCAACGGAGTATCTGCAGAAATAAACAATTATCACTCGCCCATTGATCATCTTGAGATTTAAGATATTATTGAATAATATTTTATCCTAAAAAATGGATTTTGGAATTTGAGGGGTTTTGAGGGATTTGAGGGGCTGTAGGAACCGTGTATTCTCCATGTCACTAACTGGATAAAATTATACCTCAGAATATAATACCTGATCATCTAGATATTTTCGGAGTCACCCACTAAAAGGCAAGTCGCTGAATGTTACCATTACAGATACGGTATTATCGGAGCCACCCGCTACGGTGGAACCTCGTTATAACGAACTCAGATACAAGATTCATCGGATATAACACAATATGATTGATTTCACACTGGATATAACGAACCATCGGTTATAACGAACAGATGTTCTGGTGCCGTGAAGTTTGCTGTAACCAGGTTCCACTTAAAAGGGACGTAGAATTTTGAAAATTCTAAGGAACACACTGAAGATAAAGGGATGACTCAACATGCCGTGATTCGGATGATTAGTTTCGAGAGCCATGGATACTAGGTACTAGGGAGCGTTCCAGACCGATCTGGTTTCAGAGAAATCGAGCTAGATTTTTCTTTTTAATTTTTTTTTTAACACCCTCAACCCGCTAAGCGCCACACAGGGCATTATAAGCGGGTTCGATGTTTCTTTTTCCCAATGGGGGAGAGACCAGAGAAGAACCTTCGACCAAGAAACTCTGTCGCCACCAGGGTTTGAACCCATAAACCCTGGATTGACGAGACCAGTGACCGGTGGCTTAACCCGCTCTGCCACTGCGCCTCTCCTAGATAATACAATAATCGAGCTAGACAATACGATAATTACCTGGTCGGCATTAAATGGTTGAAATTGTAAACTTTAACGAACGCCTTCACCTTCGATCGTTGCTTGATCTTCTTTTTGCTCATTTTCTTCGTGACGCGACGCGGATAACGATCGATGCCGGCGACGAGAGCGTGACCGTACGGTTTATCTTGAGTTCCGTCGTCGTAATTCTACAACGACAACAAAAACGTATTCTATAAGTAAAATCAAACCGTTAACGGAGAAGGATTTTCTAGTTTTCATTTTTTTTCTTTGGTAAAACCAGTAGTATGGTAGAATCCGCTTAACCCTTTCAGTGCATCTACACCGCAGTGCGGTGTACGAATCAGTGATCGGTTTTGCTAGTACACCGCACCGCGGTGTATTGATTTAATTAGTAATTACAAATGATCTCTCATGAAAGATGGCAGCACCTGTCAAACACAGTGAAATATCAGTAACTAACGATACACCGCGCCAGGGTGTAGACGCACTATAGTGGTATTCCTGTTATTCAACACACTAAGGTGGAATTTTTCAAAATTTTCAAATTACCTTCAGCACTATAGGGTATTAATTAGTCAGCAAGGAAAGGGTTAATAATTTTCTAGGGGGGGCTGGTGGAAATGAGGTCTGGAGCGATACCAGACCCCTGGCAAGCCTGGATGCTACAGATCGGTCTTTCCAGGATTTAAGGGTACGTTTTCTTAAAGGGGATTTTAACCTATATATTAAGGGATGGATTGGCCGTCATTGTGACCAACTAGCTACTGGTGGTGGGCTGTCAGTCAGTCACACAGCGCAGGTTTCGGATTTGAAATCTCATTTTTTACTTCAGCGACATTCAGGGCAGAGTATGTAAGTAATGCGCAAGCGTATTGTCAGTAACCAATCAGAATAACAAAATTCAAGGCAATTAAGTGTTTATAAGAAATAATGCCCTATATGCGGCTAAATTACAATTTTCTAACCATTATTTCTTACCTTGACTACGACAGCCTTGCGTCCGGCATATTTACCGGCTAGCACTAGGACTACCTTGCCTGACTTTAAAAACTTGCCCATCTAAAAAAACAAATAAAATATACTGATGTCACTTTCAGAGATTGCAAAACAATTGCATCAAATCGTAAAAAAACAGAAAATTAAAAATGAGGATTTTCTAAGGTAATCATAATGATGATATGATCCAAAATCAAGTTTTAATTTTGGCACTTCCAAAATCAGATTCTAAATTTTTTTCCGGTTTCCCAATTGAACAAGCCCTCAATACCACTTTTTCACCATTAACAAAAACGAATTTGCGCTTGTAAATAAGAATCCAACATTATTCGGCAGTATTTATTCGGGAATTCGTATCTTAATGCCTCCAGGAACGAGCACATTGATTTTACACGTAAATATCGATGGATCTCCGACCGGATTTTTAACCGATTAAAAGGCCTTTTTGAAGGTAATCTAGTTTTAATTTTAAGGCAAATGTCTTCCTATCAACTTATTTTCGGTTATTCGAGGCCGATTAGCTGTTGATAACGGTGATTTAGTCGGATTTTAGCGACATTGACAGCGAAAACTTACGTCGAGCGTAGATCATATAAACCGGAAGAGGGGAAAAGGTTGTTGGTAATTGGCGAAGCCACGAATAGTAGAACGAAGTATACGAACTCCTCTCGTGAACTATATTTCAGGAGAGGATTCTCCCTCAGAAATGTTTTTACGAACAGAAGATACTTTCGAAAAATTCTTGAACTTGTGAATAAAAAACTTGGAAAAATCATTTTTTCTCGTAATGAGTACGACACAATTTAGCAGGGACAAATAATAAATCCGATCTATAAAATCCCTCTATAAACCTATAGTAATATTCATAATTTTCCGGACTTACTTTTTACCTATGTTTGTTAATTCTTCTTCGCTTAGTTTTCAGTAAATTATATTTTTATTACATCGACGGCGAAACAAATTCGTATGGTGTTGTGTTTTATTTACTTCCGGGTTGTCAGATTTGACATTTCGGATGTTTCTCTTCTGACCGGTGTGTAGTTTTATTCAATTATTCAAGACAGTAAAGATGATAGCTAATTGAATTATTTTAATGCAAGAGGGCAGTTTCATCTTTGCGCCCCCCAATTCTTCTTTCCTTTCAAATTCAAAGTTTACAGTCTCTCAGTCAGTTTTTTGCACCATGAATATGATAAATAAATTGGGTAGTCTGAATACCAGTCGTTGTTACCTGGTTACCGGTTCCCTACTACAACCGTTTTTTTTTGTAGAACGACGGCTAGGTACAAGACTACATAATTGGGGTACCCATTGTTGCTCCCTCATGGGAACAAGGAATTAACTTTTGATATCTACGACAAGACAATTAGTTGACTTTGCGATATTGTTAATGGCAGGTCCAGGGTGGACGAAAAGTGGGGCTAGGAAACGTTAATTAGTTTTAAGACAGGGGGGGCTTGTCATGGAAAGTTCGATGTGGCTTCAGTTATGAAGTCTGTAAATGAAATGGTTAGCGCATGCGCAATACAGTAGAATGCTGACTTACAATATTGCTATTCGAAACCAAACGAAAAAATAATCTAGCGCTTTGCCTTTACCCACTGAGCCACAGCACATGACTGAAGTTGGATGAGTTGATTTATATATAGCCTCACCTAACCCTCATCCTATTCTTTAACGCATGTGTGTACGTAGATATAGTGCATGTTCCCCCCCTGACTGGAGCCAGTTTGTTTATTTTAAGACAGGAACCAAGAATAATATTGAATCTTTGAACCCCTAGATCCGTGAAAAGCCCCTTCGGGCGCAAAATCGAACTACCTCATCGGTGAAATCTGATGACGACCTCTCACACCTCGTCCTGCCATTAAACTGCTACTAATACGTTTTTACAGGTTGTGACTAAAAGCCGGATCATCGACGACGGATTAACGATGAGTTTACTGCAGGATATCGAATGTTTCAATCATTCTCGGCTGAAATCCACCGAGACTCACGTGACGTTCCCGAGCGGTTTACAAACCATCGAAGGTAAAGACAGCGACGGACGACCGAAGGTTCACGTCCTGTCGTCGACTGGGTCGGGTTTCGTACGTGACCTGCAGCCGGATTTAAACTCCGGTACCGTATTACCCGGTCTGATACTCGGTAAGTTCAACCGCCGCATTTAAAAAATGTGTACTTAATCAATAATAATAATAATAATAATGATAATAATAATAATAATAATAAAAATAATCCATTCAGCCTGGCTTTACATCATACATGAAAAGAGAACATAGAAACAGAGAAAACTAAAATGAGTTTAATCAAAAGCTTACGTAAAAAGTACGTTTACAATAAACTCAATGGGGTACCCTCAAAACCAGTTATCCCGTTAGATGGCGTGACGGGCAGTAGTTTGCTCGTTTTCAAAATTAGTTGATTTTCGATGAACTTTGAACTGGATTTTTAGACTCCTGAATCTATATACTATCACAGGACTCACCAAATATGTAATACTTTCATTCTTCTAATCAGATATCGATATATTTTGGTGGTCAGTTGTCTAGGGAGAACAGTGGTCACTAGTACAATCGAGCTTTAATAATCGTGCGTTATTATTCGCAGGTTCGCAGGACGTCGCTTTAGACTACGACGAACTTCAAAAACTGAAGGTCACTCACATCCTGAACGTCGCGTCGTCGGTCGACAACGCGTTCCCGAAGAAATTCACGTACAAACGAATCCCGATTCTCGATCTGCCGAACACGAACATCTCGGAACACTTCGTCGACGCGATTCAGTTCATCGACAAAGCGCGTTCGAAGGGCGGCTCTGTTCTCGTTCACTGCAACGCCGGCGTGTCGCGTTCGGCTACGATCGTCATCGCGTATCTGATGAAGATCGAGCGATTGTCGTACGACGATGCCTACGATCTGGCGCGGTCGGCGCGCGAGTGTATCCGTCCCAACGACGGTTTCGTCCAGCAATTACGAACTTACGAACGGTATCTGGCGGTGAAAATCGACAGATGACATCATCATCATCATCATCATAATCGGCGACGGGCCGGCTCGTGGTGGAGCTGTTTCTGCAGGTGATGATGATAAATTTGGTTGATTCTTCATCGCGCATGAAAACCTGGATCCAGTTCCGCAGTTGTGAGTTAGAGTTTTAAAACTACAGTTGAAATCAATTCATTGTCAATGTTTCAACTATGAATCGATCTCGACTTATTTCTCTGGAACTGGGTCCCTGGAGCCGGTTTCACAGTCGTGGCTTAAGTCCAAAAGTGGTCATAAATCGTAAGACCGGTCTTACGTTGTTAGATTAGCCAAAGAACTAAGATGGTCTAAGACTGGTCTTAATTTTAAACCGTGTATTCATAACCAGCCCCTGAGGATTACGCCTACATGGTCAGCTCACCTCAGTCATGACAGTCGTGTATGACTTTAGTTGCTTGATAAGCATAAAGGACTTACTCATCGCCCCTTATACATTATTTCAAAATACACTTCCAATCCTTATTACACCTGGTCTGTCCATGATAAGGGAAAACCATATTGCGTGGTAACTTTTGCACGCGCATCTGGAAAATTTGGAGTATCAGTATCAGTATTTAAAAATACACATCCTCAGTACTTGTGTACTACAAAATACACATTCAAAATACACATGTATTTCAAGATACACGTCCTGGGAAGACGTGTATTTTCAAAATAAATGTGTATTACACTAGTATTTAGCTGAATACATCATGTTATCATTTTCCTATGGGAGTGTTGTTCAGCCCATTGATGAAATACTCTGTGCATATTTTGAAAATGATATAGAATCCCGGAATAGGAATAAAAAGTGTCCAAATGTTTCCTTAAGAGCCGATATCTATTCGACGTTTCGACTAATTTCGTCTGATTCAACTTATTTGAATGAGATTGGGCTGGTGTCGTTTACTCAGTGACGTTTTGGTAGTGCATACCTTATGTTTGTAGGTCTTAAAATGACTAGCACTGTGAAAGATTTGCATATACATGTATCTAGATACATAGACATCTTCTAATACGGTATTGCTGAAGACTATACTGCCATACATTTAGGATACAGTCGAAAACTCGAATGAATATATCCGCTTGAGGAAACGTTTCGCAATCTTTTAATCCTGGCATTTTTGTGGAGACCCCAAACCGTATGATTATATCCAAAATGGAGCAACTATCAAAAACTGTCAATCGTTTAAACAAATTCCCTCGGAATTATTTGATGACTACCTTGCTTAATGACTAGCAATAAGTTTGCATAAAATACCTTCCCCCTTACCAATTGGTGGAGATATTTTTGTTGTTGTCAACTTTTAAAGAATGTGGTGATCTCGTTGTACAACCCCCTGAATCTCCCCCTCTCACTCTGTAGATGTGGAATTGTAAACCGCAAAACCGTGTTCGCTATGTCTAAAAATGTGAATTTTAACGAGAAAACTTGAAAAGTTTCTGAAGTTGCTAAGATTTATATCGGTCATTATGGGAACACAGTAAACCTCGCCTTAATCAGACTTGGCCGGCGATTCAGACTCAACTCTTACAAAAAATCATTTTCTGACATCCTAACGTATTCATCGATTGCTATCATTTGGACCGATTGAGCCAGGCCCGCTTTGTCTGAGGTTCGGGGAGGTTAACTGTATATATTTAATCTAGTCTCCATTTCTTGTAGAGGACTATAATTTACTGGTAGAGTTTAAGTTAACTTGTGTATTAATATTTAGCCAGCCTGAATCATATACATTGCACGAGCGGAACTAGATCGGGGTTTTATGCGTCTGGGTCCCTGATTTCCCATTCAGGGTTTGCCCTCTGTCAAAACAGAGATCATTATAACCAGTAAATTTGGCACTCATCCTCTTATCAGATATTGAATTTTTCAGACATATTTGAGTTGAATTTTCTTAATCCGAGGCTTGGAAACCGCTTACAGTCTAAGCATGGCTGCTTTAACTGAGGATCCAAAATGCTCTTTGCTTCCCTGGACCCCCCTAACAGTTTTCCTAGATCTGCCCTCGGCTAACGCGTATTATCAACAAAATCTGAAGAGCCAAACAACGATCGACGATTTACGTCTGAAAGCGAAAATGTATTTATTTTCCTAAGATTCTTTTTCATGGTGCGGCAAATTCTAATGAACCATCGACGAAAAATGTTCCATGTCGTAAGAATAATATGAAATGCCACTTTCAGAGAACAAAAAGAGTTTGATTTGCACGGAGTAATTCGAATTGATTTATTCCAAATAACAAATCATTGTTCGGACTCTTTTTATTCTTTTGGGATTTCCTTATAAATGTTTATGATATTTTATGACCGCCTAAAAAGTAATTACATTGTTTCCCTCCATTTATATTATCATCTATAAGCTTATCTATCTTATAATATGGTAAATTATGATAATGTAATTTTGTAGTCTGTTTTGTTATTCTATTTTATTTCGTGTTTGAAATATATATTTTATTCAAATTCGACGAATTTGTTGTCAATGGTATTTCGTGTTTTGGTGTACGTATCCGGTGGTGAAGGACTGATTAGGATTGGACTAAAAAGACGGTTTTAGACGCTTAGACTCTTTTAGACGGTTGAAAAAATGAATCATTTCAACTTGATTCCAGGTTAACGAAGAGCCTGGACTACGATTCTTTAAACTACAGTTGGAAAATCAGTATTTATTGACCGAGTTGTATTGGATCGTTAATGTTGGATGTCTCTGTTTCTCCTCTGAAAAGGATTCGGTCTTTTTATCAAATCTAGAGGATTCGAACTCACTCGATCCGTTCAACGGCACTGCTTTATTGCCGATCACCGGACGCGTTCACGTTGTTCCACGGAGCTTAAGTAGGAAGTCTCCGACCGCGAGGAAATTCCTTAATGACGTCACCTTCCACTGATGAGGGGAACCCGGAAATATATATTCACGTTCTACTGATCTTGATTTCACGGTTGTTTGATGAAAGAACGCGTAAAGAAAATATTGTCCAGGAATTCGATGATGTCTTCGACTAATAACGATAAGAAATATATTCGCGTGAGTATCTCTTTTGAATAGAACCCTGCTGATTTTTGAAATTTGACTGACTGATGGCTGATACGCGGGCGTCACCGACTCCCGAGGCCGTGCACGCGAGCGACGAGCCGAGTTACTACGAGCAGAAGTAGGGACCACGACCGATCACACAGAGCATGGGACAGGTCCAAAATCAAAAGATTTAGGAAAAATACTCGCGGGTTTGCGATGCTCTTGGCACTGACAGTCTTAATTGATAGACTATGACAGACAAGAAAAAAAAATTTGGGCGAAGGTTTTTGATAATATTGGTTCATAAAAGAAGTCCGCAGCAGAAAAGGAGTCTGTACAAATGCTTTAAGTTATCACGAGTAAACTCTTATGAATGAGAGCTTGATGTTGATCTAATTTTAGATCGACGACGATCATCCTGGTTACCCTTTACATTTATTCTGCGTGCCGAAACACTATGAAGATGCTTTAGATCACGTGATGGTACCAGCTGGACTTGTCAATGATAGGTAAATAAACAGGAGGGGGATTTTCAATAAAAATGTCTCGGGTGAAGCGATGAACACATGTGAAGTGTGGACGATCAGTTTCTGAAAGTGTGCTGATAAAATGTCCAATGCCTGTTGTTTGTAGTTCATTTTCAATAAAAATGTCTCAGGTGAAGCATTGAACACATGTGAAGCGTGGACGATCAGTTTTTTAAAGTGTGCTGATAAAATGTCTAATCAATATTTGTAGTTAATTTTTGATGAAAAATGTCTCATGTGAAGTACTGTACACGGCTTCGATTGACACCCTATTTACGGTTGGGTTATTTTATGCTAGAAAAATTACTCCGTGTCTTTATTTAGAATCGAGCGTTTGGCGACCGAAGTGATTACGGCGTTTAACTACGAGCCGATCGTCGCGTTGTGCGTGTTGAAAGGCGGATACAAATTCTTCGGTGATCTGCTCGATAAAATCAAACAGATGAACCGCACGATGGACGAATCGATTCCGATCGCCATCGATTTCATTCGGCTGAAAAGTTACGTCGTAAGTAGGAAACGATTTCTGAGATAGCGAAAAAAAGTTTAAAAAAAGTGTTCGTCGGTAGCAAAAATACCATAAACCCATAAGAGAGGTTAAAAGTCGATCCCACAGCACACAAGCAACACCTGGTGGATCCTTGCTTGCCATTAAGTAGAATCCTCTATTGCTGCAGTGGTTGATGTCCTACTGCACACTAGTGACACCTGGTGGATCCTCACTTGCCATAAAGTAGAATCCTCTATTGCTGCAGTAGTTGATGTCCTACTGCACACTAGTGACACCTGGTGGATCCTCACTTGCCATACAGTAGAATCATCTATTGCTGCAGTGGTTGATGTCCTACGGCACACTAGCGACACCTGGTGGATCCTCACTTGCCATAAAGTAAAATCCTCTATTGCTGCAGTAGTTGATATCCTACTGCACACTAGCGACACCTGGTGGTTCCTCACTTGCCATAAAGTACAATCCTGTATTACTGCAGTAGTTGGGGTTCTACGGCACACTAGCGACACCTTGTTGATCCTCACTAATCTAAGTCCACGTCTTCACAGATGAATTGAAACCTGTTTTTGTCACAATTTGTTAAACACATGTTCGATTTTGTTATCTATATATTTGTACAGGATGATCAGTCGTGTGGGAATGTGGAGGTTATCGGAGGTGACTGTCTCTCAAACTTAACTGGAAAGGTACTGATTACTGAAATTTAAAACTTAGTCCAGTGTCAGAAATCCCTGCCACTGTTATTTCACTATTTATACAATAATATTTTAATATATTGATAACTACTATATATGGTTATTTAAGGTGTGAGTGCATGAGTCAATGTGCACTTTGTCATCAATACTGGCGTTTCGAAATTTAAAATGATAATAATAATAATAATAATGATATTATCTAATAATAATGATATTACTTAATGATAATGATGATGTTCACCCTTAGAACGTTTTAGTGGTGGAAGATATCATTGACACCGGCAACACGATGAAATGTCTGCTGAACATGTTAGATAAATATAAGCCAAAATCTGTCAAGGTCGCCAGGTAAGTTCATGGCCATGCCGCTTAAGATCATTAGGTCAAGGTCATTAATTTCTGTGTCCCTTTTGCCTAACGCTCGGGCCAGCTTGAACCGATTTGACTAAACTCCGATGAAAACGAAATAATTTTCCGACTTTTCTTATCCTTTGCTCGAATTTGTTTGCTTTGCCCGTCAAAGTTTGTCTGAGGTTATTAAGTGTGGTGTGATATGTAGGTCTATTTTCGCACTGTTCACTCTCATAGCAAGTAATTCAGAATGTTTTAATATCAGTTAGTTTTTTCTCTCGTCTTCTCTTTTCAGTTTACTCGTCAAACGTACGGATAAAAGTATCGGATACAGACCTGAATGTGAGTTGGAGCCAGTGTTGCGTGGTGACAGATGAGCAGGGCTGATTTAAGGGGTCACCCGGGTCTTAGCCTTTGTGTTTTGTCAATATAGAGATTGTAAAAACCTCCACACTCATTCTGCCAAAAATTACATCTTTTTGGGAACTATTTGAGCCTGCCTTTTTCCAATTATTCCAAGTTCAGGGAATGGATGCCAGGAAATTAAAAAGGTGGGAAGGGGTATCATAACATGTATCGTTGAATGTTTAAAAAAAATTTGTTTTAGATATTGGTTTCGAAGTGCCTGATAAATTTGTGGTTGGCTACGCTTTAGACTATAACGAATACTTCAGAGATTTAAGCGTAAGTTAATGAAAAAACGGTCGCTTATCGACGATTCAGTTTCAAACAGAAAACAAATTGCTAAAGAAAAAACCCAGCGGCTCGTATCGGAGTTGGGATTTAAATCGGCGAAAGTCTGCGCTTACGATCAGAAAATTCGTTATGAAGTCGAAGGATTTGTACTTTGTCCTGAGTCGGCCTGGTTCGGAGAGTGTAGTAGGATGAGGTTTGCTGTAGATAAATACCGGCCAGAAAAACGTTCCGACAATGGAATCTACGAATGAGTCGAATTCGTTGAAATTATTTGCAATGTTCTGATAGCAGGTCTCTCCACTTTTTTGCAGCATATATGCGTTATCAACGAACATGGCCGTCAAAAATATGCGGTTAAAGATGCGGCAGCAGCAGCAGCAGCAGCGACGGCGGCGGCCACCACCACCGAGACAAATTGAAGAATCGACAAGAATAGATACAATAGTAGTAATAAACCGTGTGCCAAATATCCAGCATATGGTCGCGTTTATCTTTGATTATACTAATGAAAACTTCAAATCAAATAGACAAGTGAAGTAGTGAACATTTGCAGGGTCCGATCTTAGCACGAGTCTGATTACCCGGGACAATGAAAGTCAACCCCCGATATACCGCCCACATCGGTGCAGAGCGGTTTTGGCGGTATAGAGAGTATGGCGGTATATCGGGGATGTTTTGCTATGTCTTTGTATTGAGATGTACATTGAGAAAACCTGGCGATAGGCGGGGGTGGTGGTATATGGGATGGCGGTAATCGACTATTAAATATTTTCTCATTATGGGAAGTAGGGATAGGTTATCATTATCACTTATTATCACTTATAGTTTATTTGCATGTCTCGGCAGTTTTCCCAATCGATACAACGGACGGTTGTGCCGCCTGTCGACTGTCTGTGTAGGTGACGTAGATTATCGTGACTTTTATTCTTCAGATCAGACCCTGCATTTGTAAGTTTCACAATCGAGTTGTTAAGATATAAGATAAGACGTGGCTTTATTGGGGCGCCACCTTCCGTCTGGTGTGTGTCGACCCGTGATAGGCCACAGGTGGGGGCTACACTTGCACCCTTGACTCCATTCGAATACACCGAAAAAAAATATGCGTAGATTTATTGAAAAAATCAATGAAACGGGTCGATATGATTCTAAAACCAGTAAATGTATTTAAATGTAAAGATGACGGGTGCCCGTTCGAAAATTCGTAGAAATATTCTTTTTTCTGGACGGGTGCCCGTGCTGATTGCTCGTTGCAATAATCTGTTGATGGGGATCGGGGTAATTTTGTTCCGGCGCTTGTTGTTACATTCCATGATAATGTATAATTTGCAAAAGTCTCTTGGCTCGGTGACGTCACGAAAAACAACCCTTCGCGTATACGATCTAGTCGGCCGGTGTCGTCTGTTTTGGTTTGAACCGATATTTCAGTGACTACTGTGCGCGAAACTTTCGATCACTTCTCACAATAATACGGTCCACAATTTGATTCCCAAAATGATTAAAACCGCGACTTCGCGCCGCATTTTCGGTTCCGACCGTTTATTGGTTGATCGCGCGTCGCGTATTTTGTGATGTCACACAAGGCTTAACTGACTCGCTTTCAATATTGTAATTGAATAATGTTTTTGGTATAAAACCACCGCTATTAAGTGTCAAAATGATCTCGAATCGATTACTCATTCGTTAATTAGCTTTAATTGATTAGTTTTAAATAACAATAATCTCGAGATGTTAGTGCATATATAAATAGACATTAGTCCTTACTCGGTGTTGAGCAAATTTGGGAACGATGTGTGGCCCCGATTCTGTATTTGGTGAATTATTCCGACTCTAACGCTACCTTCCTTGTCCGCTACCTTGTTCCCTATTTTACTCACTTTACCGAGTAAGGCCGATTTTTACGTAACGTTTACGTAAAACCCGGTCGCATAAAAAAGAAAAACAACTGTAAATCTGTTTTTTTTTTCATCGTGGCGACACCTATTGTTAAGAAACATCTGTTTAAAGAAGTATTAAAATAATGAAAAATGGATTTTAGTTTGAATAGGGATTGTGTGTGTGTTAGTTTTAGCGAACAGATTCCCTGACTGCGGGTTTCGAACCTGATATAGTATATTGTTGTGTACGTCGCTCGTCCCAGTGTGATATCATCCTGAAGCTTCGGCAGAAAATGACGATCAACTCGGATGTTGCACGATGATGTTACGATAAAGCTGTATTTTCGATACGCCCCACGACGATGGTGTCCCTTCTTCATCCCTAAACCACGTGACATATGTTGATTTATGGATAACAGTATGGAGATGGCCCGGGCACTCAGCCCATCCTCGCTTACCAGGGTTTGATTGCCCGCCTGCCGGAGCTCACGCGAAAACAAGCCCTGGATCGATCTAACACGAATCGATGTTGGGGTGGAACAATAAAACACGATGCTGTTTGCGGAAATTGATAACAAAAGTAGGAACGGGCAGATATTTTCCAACAAAGTTCACCATTCTTCAGATTCCGACTTTATTGCATCTCAATGCGGCAAACTTTGCACCAGAACTTCGTTTATTGATTTGGAATTACAACAAAATGCAGTGCATTTTTACAATATGCTGGGGAGGAGCTCGAGACCTTGGGATTATGTTTTTTTGATATTAGTGTGCTACCTGTGGTCCCTCGATCCGTTCCTGGGATTCCCGTCAATCTGAATGCGTGGGAATCCTTTGTAGAAACTGAAATATGATAAAGACGCATTTTTTCTATAAATAACAACAGATTTTATTTAGATGAGGTCAAGCTAATTCTTTTCAGCTTTCGGGACGAAATAATCTTGTTGACCGAGTGGTTTCGAATGGTCGAACACGTTCCTCTTTTCCTGAACAATTCGTTTTCTCCTGACGACATGTTCATCATCGTCATTTTCATCGTCGACATCGCCATCGTTCGCTTCATTCTCCTCCTCGTCACTAGGCGGCGCTGTAAGCACAGACGCTTCCGCTTGCGTGATGAAAAAACTAGGTTTCTCAAAGTCCGTAGCGGTGTCCTCGGTGACGTCATCAACAATAGCTTCGTCGTCAGCGACAGCAGGTGGCGTTGGTTCAGGCGACGACTCGTTCTCGTCCACCAAAGGTCGTTCCGGTGACGAAGCGACTGCGTATCTAGTAATTACATCGCGCATTATTTCGTAATTAGTACGCAGCAGTTCGTGCGATTTCTCGAGGTCGCGGCGATTGAGCTTTTTCTCCGTCAGGTTTCGGGTGAGGTCGTTTATTTTCGCTTGCACGTGATCTGTGAATCGGATGAAATTGGGCCGCACTTCCAGCTCGACGTGGTAGTCGCGTTCTAGAATATCGAATTGATATTTCAACAGTTTGAAATGTTGATACTTCTCGATCATGTCGACTTCGATATTTCGAAGTTCCATGCACAGATCGTTGTATCGACTGGTTCCCTGTACGGTGTTTTCGATCTCGATTTTCAAGTCTTCGCGACGTTTCACGACCGAGTTGTAATCTTTCTGCGCGCGCGTTTTCCGATCGACCAGATCGGTGCAGTTCTTATCCAACGAATCGACTCTGTTCTCGCGTTTTCGTAAAGTCGTCAAATCGTTCTCGTAAACCAAAAGAACGTGCTCGTCTTTGCGAATATCGTCGTTCGCCTTTTTGATGCGCGATTTCAGAAGCTTCATTTTTCGATCGAACTCGATCTGGGCGGTTCGAGCCCCGGCGAGCGGCGTGTCGTAGACGATATCGGCCAGCGTCCACCAGGTTCGCGCCAGTTCGAGCGATTTGTGACACTTGACGAACACGTCGAAAACCACCCGGAAAACCGGCTCGAAATGCGCCACGTCCTTGAACTGGATCAGATCGTGCACGCTGTCCTCATCGAAACTTCTGTAGTCGATTTCTTCCTCGGATAAAACCGCGTCCCAATTTCTATTCACCGTGTTCAATTTTCGAACTACGAATAATAGTTTTTGTTTTTCCTGAATTTTGTTCGGCGGCCCTTCTACCGTCGTTTCGGAACCGAGGCTCGCGCTGGCGGCGGCGGCGGCAGCTCCAGATGACGGGCTATTTTTCTTCGCGCGCGAATACTTGTCGTAATACGACGCGGTTTTGATCGGCGATTCGTCCGCGTCGCTACGCATCGACGACGAATGACCGCTGTCTACGAAATCATCGGTTTCATCATCGTTCGCGTCATCGTTATCCGACGAATAGATGAGCAAATCGAGGTCAGTCGGGTCGTAGAAATACTCGTACAAACAACAATAGATTCTTTCGTCGAAATATGTTTTCAGTTTCTTCAAAAACTGCAAATCTTTGAACAGATTCCGGAAGTAACGAATCACGTGGTCGACCTCCTCTTTTTGAATGCCTTTCCGTTTAGTTTCGTCCAAGGTCGCCACCAGGTGGCGCAGTTGTTTGAACGAGACGATTCTGTTATTGTTGGGCAGCAGGGGTTTGTGGGTGATTCTGGCGCCGCGCATGTTCGGTACGCCTCGCGTTAGTGTCTGTAGCATGCGATAGAGGGCGTCGCCGGATATTTTGTTGACGGCGTGTCGCGTCAGTTTCTCGAAGGCGCGGATTTGTTTTTGTAGGTTGTCGTGTTGTCGCAGACGGCTCGCTCCCGTCATGTCTTCTGGCCGTGTCTGAAAGATATGTAAATGAATTATATTATATGAAAAATGGAAATAGGCATGTAGTAAGCCCAGCCTTATTTATTTATCATACAAAACGTAGAAATAAATGCACAGGTTTACAAAGATAATGAGATAATGAAACTGACAAAAAGAAGAAGAAAAAAAGAAAACCTAAGATATTACAAAAATTACAAATAAATTGAAACCGGATAACGTAATCGTTTTACAAACAATACAGGATGAAAAAAACGTCAACAGAGATTTCAAATTTCAAGTCTTAGAGTATAGCGTTAGGTCCTAAATATTCTCACTGCTTTGAGAATCAGGCAGCGTTCTGTTTCACCCCTTGCTTTTGTTATCTTTCACTCATTTATATTGTCACTGGCTCCACTTCAGATTCGCTTGTCTTTGATAGTTATCCCCTAGTTTGCTTTGTAACTGTTCTACGACGTAATACCCCTAGTTTGCTTCGATTCTAATTACTTAAATTGTCTCTTTGGTCTCGATGGCTTGTATACCATATATCTCATATTTTATCTCACTCAGTATTCCTCAAGATGCCTAATAGATCGTAGTCGAAACGTTGAATGAATAAATTCATAGCTTTTCGGACTCAATCTTCCGTAATATCAATTAGAATTTTTTTTATATCGTTACGTAACACGGAATAGTTTTTCACCGATGTTTAGCGTTAATCTGTAGATCTATTTCACCTAGTCGCATCAACTTGCACGCTTTGCCAAGATGAGTGCTGCCGAGTTTGGAAGAGTCTGTAACTAGACCTAGAGTGAGATACCCGATGTTGGTTAAACCATTGAGTCAAAACAATAATAAAAACATTAGTGTTCAACTAATTTTGGCCCCGGATAAAATACACGGCAAGAAGCTTATTGTCAATATGTCTGTTGTCCATCCTGGGCACTTCATACCAACCGCTTTTAGCAACAGCCCCTGTAGTTTCACAAGATAACATTGGAACTTTCAATAAACTTATTTCTAACACTGATTTCATGATTATTGTAAATGAATTTATAAAACCCACCGAAATTTCTCCAGCATCGAAATTCCCCTCGTCGTCGACGGTCGCCAAAACCTCCTCGAAATCCATTTTATTATTCGACAGATCGATACCGAATAGTTATCGGATGCGTTTATCCTATAATCCGGCGATAATCCCATACGAAAGAAACCGCACCGTTGAGGTATTTTTACCGCACTAACTCGTCGTCTCGGAGTGGATCTATGGTTACTATGGTAAAATCCCCGCTAACCATGATTGATCGGCTAAAATGATCCGCGAATACCGAAAATGATTTTGATGAATTGTTTGTTGAAAGAATTGAGGTCAAATACTCAACTCGTAAGCCAACAAAACAGCAGTATGCAATTTAAAGTTTAAATGTTCTTTGTGACAGTCCACATTATCGATTCCTCCCTTGGGATGTTTAGAAATCGCTTGCGAAATGAAACGTACGTTTCCTAGCAACCACCGCCATTTTTATGATGACTGTGCGCATGGACCACGATTTATCGACTATGATCGTAATTAGTGTCTTCGCAACAGTCTCATAGAATCGGTTTTGAAAAAGAAAACCGTATCAAAAGTGGATCACCGTCCATCCTATGTCTAAGTCTGCCGTCTTTTGTATTAGCTGCCGAGATTAACATATCCGTCAATTTCCAGCTATCTAATCCAATCTAAACATTTTCAAATCGATGAAGCAGACAGTATTTTAGAGTGCGGCGCAAAAATCGATCCAAACACACGTACCACGCGCGCTGGCGAATTTTTACGTTTTCTCCCATTAACACTTGATCCTATAAATTTGGTTTTACTCGTTATATATCACATGTACAAGCGTGTTTACACTGTTGGTATGATATGTCACAGGTTATAAGAAGCCGAGAGGAGTCGCATAGCTTACAGTCGGTAGTGCGAGAAGTGTGCCGTACTACCTGCATGTCTGTATGTGTGTATAAACAAATAATCGTGTCAAAAATCAGGTCAAGCAATGAACATTAGACATCGCCTTTCAAACCGAGGACTCGCGGCAAATAATCAGGTAGTCAACAAACGTTTAAAACCAGTTTTTTTTTTCATTTTCGAATTTCTGTTGTTCAATTTGACGTCTTTCTTGTACACGCTAGCTGTGGTGAAATTACATACGCGAACCCCGTGTTCGTGAAGTTTCGATTCTGATTTCGGAAGTAGTATTTTCAAGAAAACAAATTAGCGGAATTTTGAGAGGAATTAAACCGGCAAAACTGTAGAACGGGATCAGTTAAATCATCTGCAGAAACGGGATTTGTAGTTAAATTTGGAACTGGTAAAATTAAACCCATACAACTGTGGAACTGGATCCAGAGTCAGGTTAAATCCACACAAATGTGGAACTGGATTCAGAGTCAAATTAAACCCACAACTGTGGAACTAGATCCCAGGTCAAATAAAACCCGCACAACTGTGGAACTGAACCCAAAGTCAAATCAAACCTACACAACTGCGTATTTGGCACCAGACTAAAATAAATTAGTTTTGATGGTGAAATCGAAAGCACCTAACCGTTGAATCGGTGTCGGATACTTACGTAATGTATTTTGAATAAATCGTCGTATGAAATGAACGACTCTTTTACGTAAGTTTTACTGCGATCTCGTAGCAATTCAGTCGACGAAGTTCCCATCTTCATTTCTCTCCCGAAGCGTATTTCAGATCATTAGAAAGACGACTGAAAAGAGAACAGAAGTATAAGTATATGCTCTTGTTAGTCTACAATATAGTGTATTTGAAATTATCAAAGTTTCAGTGTTGGCATCCTTGCTGTTGTATCAGAATTATATATCACATCTAACGATAAATATTGTATCGTAAACTCTCTTAGTTTATCTCTGTAACATTTTGATTATTGTTAATTCATTCAGAAATAAAGATGACGTGAATGTAAAATGTAAATTTGTTAACGGCGGCCATGTTTTGTCGTTAGCCGGTTCAGTGACTCTTCTGATGACGACGGTTACAAACGCCACGATGAAGTGTCGCATCTAAATTCAACTTTTCTAGTATATTTTGTTATCTTTTTTTCGTATTTTCAGAGATTGAAAACGACCAGGCAGATATTTGGCAGATCATCATATTCATCCTGGAATGTGAATGTGTACGGGTCAATGCGGAATTTTTGAATTCGAATTTAAGTTTAATTAATCATTCTATTCATTCCATCTTTATTCCGCCGATGACCATCTGGTAAGAAGCCCTCTAATCCGTTCACTTCATCGATGAAACCTGTGTTCGTCATAGATACCTCGCCGCGTGTGCTTGCCGCAGGAGAGGTGGCGATCGGTATCAGACTATTGAACTATATATGTATATCAAACACTACGACAATTGATTTGAATATCGATTTCATCAATGATACTCGACTACACGCGCTTACCGCGATGGCCCGCAAATGGAAATATCGCCTGATAGATCCACCATAAATACTGGTAAAATTGCGCTAGACGCGGTTACCCAAACCAACTGCAGCGAAGGCGTTTGCTTTATAGACTACATATATATTTTCATTTTCGTTAATCACAATGCAAGGAAGGAGGTGAACCAGCAATAATTTAGATTACTTTACAGTTGAAAGTATTGATTGTTCATCCAATATGTTACAGTGCATCCTAAGATTTTACAACGGTTTTAACTTAAGCGATGGGGTTTGCTCATTTCTGAGAACCTGCACCCGCGGGCTCAAAATGAATACAAAAAAATTCAAGGGTTCAAGTTAAGACTGATCTATAAAAACCTAGTCCATACTCAGGCACAGGGTTAAAACTAAAACTTACACCCATGGTTAAAGTTGAAATTGGTCAATCCGGCTATATAACCCCAGGCTATATAGTTCAGATGAATTTTTAAAACTGACTCAAGCCTTTCTAAGCATATATACATCTAGTCTTGTTCTCTTTACGTACCTTCGTCAAAAAAAGTTCACTGATGCATTTCAATTCCATTTTAAAATTCATCAATAGCCAAAACTATCAGTTAGTCGCCATTTTAAACACGGGCCGATTACTAAATACATGATGACCTTTTATGAACTATGTTTATTGGAATTGATCAATATTGCCTACTGACGATATCCATGTTGGCAGCGACCCACGTCACAATAAAGCTTTTTCGGATACACACCAACTAACAAAAATTTCAGACGAATCCAGGACGGTCTCCAAAAATGGTCGACAGCCTAATCTTGCAGACTCGGTTGATTATTATATGCTTGGTGTTAGGCAAATTCAAATCCATTTTTTGGTTTATCGACGTCGGTATTCATCCATTAGGCGAATTATCTTCATGGCGAACATTTTTTGAAAAGTAACGCTCGATCATTTTCAGGTGATTTCGATAATCCGACTTTCGGGCTCTCAATAAAATGCCGGCTTTTGTTCGATTATGCACAGGTTGTATGATATTACACAGGTAGCCTCAACGCTGCTGCAGTTACGGGAATGCGGCGTCTCTTTCTCGCGCGGTTTCTGTGACAACCAACTACAGGAACGTAATATACTCCTCCTAGAGCGGGGTATTGCGTGGTGTAGGTAGTCTAGGCTCGATCAGTATAAGCAAATGTTCAGAAAAGCGATATATTTTAGAACGTTCGCTTTCAAATAGCGTGTGACAGTTTAATGGGGAAAAATCAACGCGAGTGATTAATCGGCACCGCATTCTGTAGACTAATAAAATTCGAATCTTGTTCTAATTGGGAACCTTCAAAACCTCACAGGTTATTGATGATTCCATTTGACGAATGAGGAGCCTCCAGGCGTCGCTAGTGTACAGTAGGACACTACTGGAGTTTGTTTGCATATGAATTTACACTGACCATTGATGTCTGAAAGCCTTTAGCCATTTTTGCCGTGTCCAACTCGTTCATACTCGTTTTGAATCGGAAGTAATTGATATAGGTTAGTTCCTTGACCCATGACTCCAATAAAAGTCGAATTACAAGCGTTGATAAGCATTAATATTGCAGCTGACCATTTGCCTTTCTTTTTTGGCGAAAAATGATTGAACTTGAACCGACGTTCTGCGCGAACCAATAGCCAAAAAACCATACCTGCTATATGCCCTCAATGAAAAAGGAAATATTCAAAACTCACAAAGGAACAGTTACGACATGCTCGCTATGTGTGGCATATGACCAACAGCAGTTGCGCAACTCGGCAAGGCGCTAATCGCAAGGCAGCATCTAAAACCGCTTTCAATAATTTCTAACGTTTAAACGCGCAACTCGAAACATCCTATACCTGCAAATGAAATAGTAGTTTTAACGAATCTATTTGAGTGAAAAGTCGACGTGAAGGTACATATTTTCAACGCAGGTAATTACGCGAAAAAAGTGAAAGAACATTTTTTTAAAAGAAATAATTGTAGAAGCAACGAAGTATATATTTATCTTGAATTTCGTGATTGGACGAACTGTAATTCGTGTTGATTGGTTATTCAGACGAAAGAAAACTCAAACGTGAGCTGTACCTTACAGATTGCGCTCATTCGGTCGTATGTTGTTCAGTATGGATCGACTGAGAGCGCTGTTTATAGCGTCGCTGGTCGCCTGGACAGGTAACATCGCACACGCTGACCCGTTCGATTTCTTGACAGTCAATTCGTCTTGTAACAACACTTGGTACCCCATCGATTCTACGTCCGGTTACCTCGTTTCGCCGAATTATCCGTCGTTAACGCGCGGTGTTGAATGTCGTTGGTTCATTAACGGCTCCTTACGAGGAACGTTTCGTGTCCGAGTTTACTACGACATCGAGCCGTCAATATTCTGCAGTGATAACTACCTTCTCGTCGATGAATCTGATCACATATTCTGCGGTGAAGGAGATCATGAAATCCGTCGTAACGATTCGATCTCGTTAATGTTCAGTAGTAACGTCAATGGTGCGCGAGGTAGTCGGGTTTATATCGTTTATCGTTACGAACAAAGCCGTTTGAATTTAAGTCACAACTGTAAAGAAATATATCATTTTAGAATTAACAAGTTACAAGCGTCGAACGGGTACAAATTCGATATCAACGGATTACAATGCTCGCTCTATTTAGAATGGATGGGACTTGCAGATCATTTTGCATTGAATCTGACATTCATTGCTATAAGCTTCAGGTTACAAAGCATTTTTGAAACGGCCTCAGTCAAAATTCATAATGGCTGGAACACCGGAAGTGAACCTATCGCCAATATACATGAACAAACTGGACTACCTCCGGTAACAATTTATACAAAAACCAACAAGGCCGTCATCAAAGGTTTGCCGTATTATTTTCTATTTCAAACGCAATTACTAGTGCAAATCTACAAAATATCAGATTGGAACGTCACTAATCCATTGATTCAGATTTCTAATAAGGAGTCGGGAGTGCTTGTTCCTGATGATAAGAGTTTACACGTAATAACTCGATCAAAACACTTACACTGCTGGTCTATCACAGTGATCGTGTTGCAGTACGTCGTCTTCAACTGGACAAGTGATCTCATTACTTCCGGTGACGTCATCGGTGTTTATAAACTAGAAGGGTTACGCGTTGTAGGAACTGATATTTTACTGGGTAAAAACTACCTCGAGTCGCTTAGTGTTAAATCCGACGGCTTTCTAGTCGTACTGTGCGTTTTACTGTCGGAAAAACTAACGGAGTCTCAAACACAAGTGTACTTTAAAATGGAACCGGTATCAAAGGCGGATGTTCGGCTAGTCACTATGGAAGTAAGTACACAAATAAAGTTCTGAAAAAGTGTCTCGGCCGTTTTTTAATCGAATTATTTTTAGATACGAATTTCTAATGATTCTGATTTTCTTTTACTTCAGCCTACGACGCACTGTCGACCTTTTCAAATGTTCCAAACGAAAAACAAACCGACGATCTCGTATCAAGCGATTGAAATAAAGTTCACATTGAAAGTCGATATTTCTGACTACGATTTTCGCATGTTGGTTTTATCTGAGAATTGCGAACGAGCCGGATTTTACATATACGACGGTGGTAATTTGACGGCTAGACGCTACGGACCGTATTGTCCTAGTTCAAATAGATACGACCGTAACGTCGTCAGTCTGATTACATCAGGTGGTCCCGTTACTATAGTAGCGTACGCTTACAAGTGGGACGGACGGTTGACGGAAAATATATTCCGTGCCAATCTAAAATTTCAACCGACGGACTGTACGGGGTACGTTCTGCAGGAAGGAGAAAGTCGGATAAATGTGACGTCACACTGTCTCGTCATCACACCTAAAAACCGACGCCTGCCATTAAAGTACATTTACATATTGTCAGAACACGAATATCAAATCGATCGATGTTTTCCTGGAAATGGGAAGAGGACACCGTGCAAAAGATACTTAGATTTAACTAGCCAGTTTCTCAATAACAGTCTCGTATTGAACACTGTGACTTTACGCACTGACAATAAGTTCTGGCAATATCAACTAACAATTAAACTACGTCGTGAATGTCAACGTCTTAAGATGCCAACAGCTATTGGAATGATGTTACGTGACAGAGATGAATGTGGAATCATACAGTCACCGAACTACCCGGGTCGCACAATCCTCGGTGCGCAATCACTAATCTATAATTTTCGGTACACTTCATATAGACCTAAAATTGAATACAAATATTACAGATTCGTTATCAAATACATGGAAAATACGCCGTGCTCAAAGGCATCTCCACTAGACAAAGATCCGATCATTTTCACTCAAATGATGTATAGTCTACGCGAACAAAGGCAACTTAACCAAAAGATATGTAGAATTAATCATCCATTACCTGGTAGCATATTTCACAGTTTGAGCTATAATGCTGTCTCCTTCGTGGTAAACGCTTACGTCCCAACATTCCAAATACAATATACTTTAAAAGAAGAACCACAGATCGACGCGAAAGCCTGTAGTCCGGGATTCTTGGACTCCGGTTATTTTTCTTGCGTGAAATACATCAAACACGAACGTATGAATTGGGAGAATGCTGAATTGTACTGTAGACAGAAGTACGCGGGACATCTTCTCAGCATCAACACAGAACAGGAGATGATCGCCATCAAAAGGTTATTCGCTACAAAACTTTTACAACAGGCGTATTCACAGGAAGCGCTCATAATAATGATTGGATTAAAACTGCAGGTAAATTCTATCTTTGAAGCTTCTTTAATTTGAAGTTAAAGTAAATCACTTTAAGTAATGAAATTGGCATTTGGAAGTTATCCTTTCCTTGAAAAGGGTTAAATGTAACAATATTCGGCGGTAGACTCCAATTTACATATTGCCGTCTGATTGATAGGGTAGATTTTCGCAAGTAAGTAGGCGACAATTTGCCGACAGGCCACAAGGCGACCATGTGAATGCAGCGAAATGCTCGTGAGTTCGCAGCTATACTAACTAGTTTTCTACCGTTGTTTTCTTAATTTTTACAGCCGAATACCGCTGGTCACTACTTGTGGACTGATGGCAAACCATTGAGCTATTCAGAGTGGTACAAACCTACAAATAATGAAACGATACCAGAAGTTATTCGAGGATTGATATCTCCACTACGAACACAACCGATTAATGACGTCAATATGCCGTGCACAGCGATGATACTAAATAATCCACGAGGATCGGCGAACTGGGTTCGATTCCCGTGTTTAATCGACGAGGTGCACACGACATTTGTTTGCGAATCGGAACTCTATGGTAATGCACAAAATGAAGATCTAACTACTATTGCAAATGATACAAAAATAATCGTCAAAAATGCTTTCAACTCACGCTGTGCACGAGGTTGGTTAGGTATAGCTGGAGGATGTTATCAAATACTGACAAACTGGAACCAATTTCGAGATTCAGATATGAAAACTGCGACTGAGATATGTCGAGGCATTGGTGGCGAAATAGGCACGATGCCTGCCTTTACGGAAAATGAAGTAAATAATCTATTAAATATATTTTACCATCAATACAAATATGGCGCCGTGTTGGTAAGAGATGGCATGAACAGATCTAGAGCGATACAGCCTTCATTAACCAGGGATGAAATAACATTTATCTATAAATTAGTTTGGTCCGTTCCAATCATCGTAAAACCATCAGAAATTAGCGATATACATTCTGTATTGTGTGCCCACAATGCAAATGGGGAAATAGCTTATATAAGCGGTTGCAAATCCTGGCAATATGAATGTAACGATGGACGATGTATCAGCGACCATCGTGTATGTGATACTAGAAAGGATTGCCAAAACGGCGAAGATGAACTCAATTGTACGGATATGAATCTGCTCAGTCAATTCCGTTGTAATGATGGACTGGTCATATCAATAAGTGGTCTTTGTGACTTCATACAGGATTGTTCGGATGATTTTGACGAGAAGACGTGTTTTCATCCCCCGTGTCTGCCCGAACAATATCGCTGTGACAGCGGTCAATGTGTTGATATGTCCAACATATGTGACGGAGTTGGAAATTGTTTTGACGGCTCGGATGAAATAGGATGCACTGCTCAACTGTGTCAAGGCTTTCTGTGTAACAGTGGAGACTGCATAAGTCGCCAGTTATATCAGGATGGTGTCGTGGATTGCAGTGGAAGCCTCGAAGAAGATGAATTATTAACATCAACTAATATAACAGTGGATCCTACGATTCAGTGCAATAATGATAATCACTGTACGACTAATTTCACAAACCTCTGTGCAGAATTTGATGAACAAAGATGTTCATTCAATTCCCCGCATTGCTATTCTAGACGCCACAGATGTGTTCTTGAAAGGATGTTATTCGGCTACCCAGTTTGTAGAAATCTCGAGCACGTTTCGAAATGTGAAGAATTTGAATGTCCAGCTGGTACTGTAAAATGTTCAGCATCGTACTGTATACCAATAAGACAGGTGTGCGATGGTCAGCCGGACTGTCCCAATGTAGAAGATGAGAAAAACTGCACGGCATTTTCATGTCCAGGAATGTTTAAATGTGGCCACGAAAATCGATGTATTCCACAATTTGAAGTGTGTGATGGTGTTGTGCATTGTAAACATACCACCGACGATGAAGCTTTCTGTAATGTCACTTGTCCCAACCGTTGTGAATGTCAAGGTCATTCTGTAGACTGTAGAAATGTTGGTCTCACTGATATAACTGACCTCATCGCAGCATCAACTCGGATTCTAATGTTGTCGAATAATAGAATTCTGTTCAATGTGTCGACGTTTTCTTCCTTCGATTATCTCCGTGCGCTTAACATCTCCTTCAATGGATTGTCGTATGCTTTGCCGAACTCGTTCTCAAACCTACATAATCTAAACTCCTTAGACCTCACATATAATATCATAAAATCTTTATCTGCGAATACATTTATCGGCTTGTATAATTTGAAGAACCTGTTTCTAACTGGTAATCCAATTCGGTATCTAGAGGGTGGAAGCTTTCGGGGTTTAATTTCGCTCCCATCATTGAATCTTCACGGACTACAAATTTCGATACTTGGATCAAATGTATTCACGGGTCTATCCTCAATTACTTCATTGAATATCAGTAACAATAGAATCAACTTTATCTCAAAATATGTTTTTTCCGGTTTAAGCGAACTTATGTATCTTGATTTAACCAATAATTCAAATTATATTTCGTCGGAAAGCCGCATTTTCGACAACTTAACATCTTTAGTCTCCCTGATGTCTGATGCTTACAAATTTTGCTGCATGGCTCCTAATGTCGACCACTGCCTTCCCGAAGCAGATCAATTTTCCTCCTGTTCTGACTTGATGAGTAACACAGTCCTCAGAGCGATCATCTGGGTCATTGCTGCATTTAGTTTCTTCGCGAACAGTTGTGTCATTCTACTTCGCATTCGTGTATCATCATCTGAAACGCGAAACAGATCGTCTGACATCCTCATCATGAATCTGGCTGCTTGTGATTTTATGATGTCGATTTATTTGTTCTTGATCGCAGGAGCCGATTACCTCTACAAAGGAGTTTATTTCCTTAAATCTGAAATTTGGACGGAAAGTTTGTTGTGTCGTTTTGCAGGAATTATTGTTACAATCTCATGCGAAGGCTCTTTGACTTTTCTGCTCGTCATAACACGTCATCGATACTCAAACATTGTCAATCCGTTTTCTGAAAGTTTCATATCTCCGAAATATATCACTAGTATTTGCTGTATTTGCTGGCTCATTCTAAGTATAATCTCCTTGCTACCGCTGTCACAGTTGCCGTTCTTCGGCCCGAAATTCTATGGCACTACCGGGATTTGTCTACCTATGAATTTGCTAACCAGTGACGTCCACGCCTGGCAATATTCTTTGGCCATTTTTGCCGTGTCCAACACGTCCATACTGGCTACGATAATGACGACATATGTCCAGATGTACAGACACGTATCTGGAAGCAGGTCCGGTTCGGGTAGAATTGACCCTACTGAACTGATTTTGGCACGCAGGAGTTTGGTAATAAATCTTTCTAATATATTTTGCTGGCTGCCGATAATCACTGTCCAGTTTTGCGCGGTGTTTAGGTTGGAAATACCGAATCAGGTGGCGGCTTGGCTGGCGGTTCTTTTCTTACCGATCAACTCGTCACTCAATCCCATTCTATACACCATTCTGACAATTGATTTAAAATCCATTCATGCAAAATATAAACGTCGTCGACACTAAAAGAACATACGAAAGCTCGTCATTCGCAAAGCGTGACAAAAAAGCGATCAGAAGTACAAACTCTCCTTATCAAATTACGATAGCTCTGCGATTGCGGAGAGGAAAACTCTTGCTCTGCGCGGGACACAGATTTGTGGATTAAACTGCTGCAGATGCACTCACAATGCATCAGGATGTTTTGTCGTCGACACCTAAACGAACACGAAAAATATGAAATTACATTGATGACATCGGATTGGCCGGGGTCGTCCGAACTGCTATGTTCATTGATTTCTGTGCGATTCTTAGGGGAAAAAGCTCTTGTTCAATGCACCTTATAATGTATTATTTATAAAAGTATAATCTTTAAACGCAATCAAAGTTATTCGGTACTCTGTTGATTACTTTTTGTTGTTTTTGATGGTTTTCTTCATTTCCGAATTTCGAATATTGATGGGAATTACTGTGTGACGATTCAGCAAGATACAGCTGCTAATCAGTAGACCGATATACCTTGAACTAGTTCTTTTGGCTAGCATTCTCGCTTGCCAGGGCTTGATTGCCGCCCTCCGACGCTCACACCGAACACAAACATTTTTCTATTAAATACATTGCCCAATATTTCCTAAGCTTAGCGGTCTTTAGTCTATATCATCTAGCCAATCAGGTGCGTTGTATTGACAGAGCGAGTCTCCTGGTGAAAAAACAACGCGGCACCTGATTGGCTTAATACATACGTAAGCTGAACAGACATACTGGTATTCTTACATTCAGTATAACCCCTATACCATACCCTAGAAGTTTGACGTGGATTAACATTGGATTAACAAGAGAGAAAAGACAAGCTGGTTTTTTTTTGCTTGCGCGTTTCATTTCTACTTTCTATCCAGCACGTTGTAAGCGACAAACTCGATTTTCAGCACCAAGTAGATCGGACAATCAGATTCCATCCAAAGTAGAAACTTAAGTCGTTGCCTACTACCATTTTTTCCGGTGACTCTACGACATTTATTTTCGCGATATTTGTCACGGATTATACTTAATGACACAACCATTAGGAATACGAATGTGAATATTTTCTGTATTATTGATCATATGTTACCAGGTGGGTCGATAATTACTTTTCAAATTGACGTTGTTTGAACGAGATCGGGTGGGTATGACGACAATTAATTTGAATATCGATTTCATCAATGATACTCGACTACACGCGCTTACCGCGATGGCCCGCAAATGGAAATATCGCCTGATAGATCCACCATAAATACTGGTAAAATTGCGCTAGACACGGTTACCCAAACCAACTGCAGCGAAGGCGTTTGCTTTATAGACTATATATATTTTCATTTTCGTTAATCATAATGCAAGGAAGGAGGTGAACCAGCAATAATTTAGATTACTTTACAGTTGAAAGTATTGATTGTTCATCCAATATGTTACAGTGCATCCTAAGATTTTATAACGGTTTTAACTTTAGCAATGGGGTTTGCTCATTTCCGAGAACCTGAGTAATAGGGATAATAGGCTTTCATACCAAAGGTCGAAAGGTCGAGCTCGTAAAAAAATGAAAATAACATAATTTACAGTTGAATTAGTCGCGCACACTCCTAATTCAACTGTAAATTATTATTATTTTCATTTTTTACTCACTCGCCCCTTCAACCTTTGATATGAAAGCCTATTATCCCTATTACTCTTAAAATAATCATATACACGAATAACATTTAAATTGACAGATTATTCAATATAAAAGTATATATTTACAACATTATTTCAATATTCATATTTGTGTGAGTTAGATTTTTAAACATTAAAAGTGTTAGTAAAGTGTGATTGAAATAATACATGATATAAATCATTGAACTTCTAAAATCAATTTTAATAAAAAATTTAGTATTAAAATGGAAGCAAATAAGTACTACTGTCCAACATGTAATATCAATGTAGATAAATCCCAAAAAGCAAGACACAATAAAACTAAAACACATTTAGAGAATAAATTGAAACTAGAATATTTACAGTTATATTCAGAACAGTTAACAAAGGCAAAGAAATTTATTGAATTATGGAATAATGATCCAAATAATGAACAATACGTTGAGGAATTTGATATCAAGGAATCGAAACAACTTATCAAAAGCAGCGAGGAATGAAAAAGGATGACGTTGGTCGAAGAAATGGAAGAGGATTCTAAAATATTAACCAAATTTAGTAAAAAATACATATAATAAATGGAACCAGAACAACCACAAATTATCAATATTACAAATAACACTGCTGGTGTTATAAATATATATTACAAGAAGTGTTCTAAATGTGAATTAGATAAATTAGCTTTAACAGAATTTAGTAAGCGTAAGATTAGCAAAGATGGTTTTCAATATTGCTGTAAAACTTGTTTTAAACTATATACCAAACAATACCGAGAAGATAATAGAGAAGCTTATAATGATTATATGACAGAATATATGAGAGAAAGATATCAAACAGATCTTAATTTTAGATTGAAACAATGTTTAAGATCTAGATTAACACAATTATTCAACAAAGAAACGCATTCAGAAACACTATCTAATTTATTGGGTTGTTCAGATGAATTCTTAAAATCATGGATTATATTTCAATTCGATGATAAAATGAATATAGAAAATAAACCATTTTACAGTTGCTAGCCGCCATTTTGTTAGGGTACTTTTGTCCCGTATTGTTGGGTCATTTTTTTCTCTTTTTTAAAAACTATCCGTGATGTGTATTGTATCATATTTCATCTGTCGATGGATGGTTTTTGACAACTTCAGCAACATTCAAACCGCGTGAATCTCTAGTTTTCAGTTATGTAAAAATCATTTCTCAAATTTACAACAATGCGACATGAGAGCGATATAAAAATCGGTGGTCAGTTTTTGCCGTGCGCATAGAAATCCAGGGTACTGAACTTTGAAGTTCGTTATTTTCAGAAATGATTTTCTAAAAAATCCAAACATTTCAAGCACTGTGCGCATAAACACCCCCTTTTAGGTGAACCTTGAAATTTTAAGATATCTTGCCTAGTTTTTTTCCTATGGCACTTTAACTGCAGCGCGTGTATTGTCATTCGAAGATTCGGCGCTGTTTTCTTTGCGTGTATTTCAGTATATGGGTGTTATTTCTTCATTTTCACTACACTTGTCTCTACGGAAAATGGTTTTAATTGTTGGTGGTAAAAAAAGTATTTTGTGTTAATCGAGGGATTCTAACATATAAAGTTTCATCGGGATAAATATTAGAAGGGTTATGAGTAATTATATGATGTGATCTTTCTGCTTTAATAGCATTAGATATTCTAGAAATCTTAGAAGGACTTATATAACTCCCACTCATTTATTTAACAAAAAAATTAATTATTTATTTTTTATCATGTTTACTTGATATTTTTTGATATCATATTCACTAATCCAAAAATAATAGCACTTACAACTGTAATTAAAAATAAAATGATATGTTCAGCAGCAAAGTTAAGAATATTCCCAGCAGATTTCAATATAAAACCAACAATTGATGCAATAATTCCTGGTAAAGCTGCAGCAGATTTTTTAGATAGTTCCCATAAATATTTTGCTAATTTCTTTAAACCATCTTTAACTTTATCTTGTATAGAATTATTATCATTCGGGGGTTTATCTGGTTTATTGGGAGTAGGAGTAGATTTCAAAGCATTTGATATAGCTAAACCAATTGTTGTAAATAACATAGTTACAGCTGTTAGAATTGAAAGAATTGTTATTCCTTCTAATTTAAATAATAACTTTATTCTATCTTTCAATGATATTTTAGAATCTGGTTTTATCAACAAATCTTTAAAAATAACTTTTAATTTTTTAATATGATTAAGATCATATGATTTTAATAATGTATCTCTTTCTTTTTCCTGTAATTCTTTGTGATATTTTAAATCATCTATTTCTTTTTCTAAAGCTAACTTTCTGCTTTCATAATCAGCTTCCTCGATTAATTGAAGATCTCTATTTAATTCTAATTGTTTTAATTCTTCATTTGCATTAGTTAATTCTTTTTCTAACATGGTTATTTTAGAAAATCTCATCTTAATATTAGCAATTTCACCAGCTGATTCTTGCATACCTTTAATTTCTCTACGTGCTTGTTCAGGAAATTCTTTTAATTCTTCATCAGTTAAATCAAGTAATCCTTTTTCTAGTAAAGATTGTATTCGATTTATTCCAGTTTCAGAACCAGATGTATCTGATATACTATTCATCAGTTCTTCTGAATCTCTTAATCTATCAATTTGTTTTTCAAATGTTAATTGTAATTGACTTGAATCATTATCAATTTGTTGAGTGTCTCTTCTCGATGTTTCGGGCGTTGAAGATCTTAATTTATCTAATCGATTTGCAAAATCTTCATCAGTTTCTGGATCAACATCAGTAGGATTTGGATTTGGATTTCTAAATGGTGAATATTTGTTTATATCAATATTAGGAATTGGTTCTTCTTCATTTATTCTATCGATTGCATTCCATATAATTCTGAGAAATTCTCTACCACCTTTTGAACCTTCAATTGTAGATAATGCTCGCATTCCAGGTTCAAAGATATTTTCTTGACCCATTCTAGATAATTGAATTGATACAGTATTCCTATTTAATTCAAGATTATAATACCATGAATCATTTTTAAATTCTAAATTATTCGTGAAATATGGGTCATCTTTAAAAATTTGTTCTACAACATCTTCAGTATCAATTTCATCTATTACAACTTTTGGTAATAATTCGTTAACAATTGTATCTGTTACTCTAGATTTCATTCTATATAATTCCATAGGTTTATCAGGATATTTTTCTTGTTGTTTTTCTAATAGTTCCATAAATTCTTTTCTTTCTGTTCTAGTTGAAATTCTACCACTTTCAGGAGCTTTTAAATATTTATTTAATTTTTCACGTAATTCGGAATTAATTCCATCATAATCATCATCTTCACCTAAATTAGTATTATATTCTGGCTCATTACCGTCATTAAAACTTGTTTCACTAAAATCAGGTTGTTGTTCATCACTTATACCAGGTTCATCTAAAGGATCCAATGGAATATCTTCTCCACCTTCTACACCCATTTATATAATAAAGAAATTAAAATTAAAAATATAATATTCCTCCGATTACAATTCCTATACAAGTTATAGCTAATTTAGCATTTTCATGGGATTTATTATCATCATTAGTTTTAATTATATCATGTTGAATAATATCAGTTTTAATATTTTCTGATGTATTGTAATCTTTTATTTTAGAATCATTATTTAATGTAATATTCTTAGTTTTAGTTTCAGTTGATTGAATGTGTTTTTTATTTTTTTCACCTTCCATTAATTTTGGAGCAGTAATAATCTTTTTATTTATATCATCCAATCCAAATGAATTATTTATTGTTGCAGTTTTAATTAGATTATTATAACCAATTATATTTCCCATCTTTAATACTAAATCATTAGAAATAATTAATAGATTAGGGCCTATACAATAATTTAATCTTACATGAGATTTATCTAAATAATTTTGATATCTTATAATGTTTTCTGGAATCGATCTATTTTTATCATTATGTATGGTATCTTCAAATAAAACTTTAAATTGTTTCTGTGTATCAAATGATGTATTTAAATTTCCAATTATTGGGGATCTTGTTTCAACTTGTGCACCTAGAATACATATCAAATAAGTTCTAATAGATTGATTTATTCTTTGTATACCTGATTTTGTAAAACCTTCATTATTTTCTGAAATGAAATAAACCCAACCATTATTGTTTTCTTGTTTTAAATTATCATAAAATGTCGGTAATTTATTGAAATTTAATGTTTCTAAATCCTTAGTTTCTTTTTTACCATAACCTAATTTATTACTATAGATATTATACAAACTATTAGATGGTATGGGAAGTGCACAATATTCTGCAATCTTTTTAGGGCAAGGAAGTGATCTTATTGTTCCAATTTTTGTTCTAAAATCAGAATTATTTATATCTATATTAAATTCATTACAAATTTTATTAAACTTTGATAAATTAATATTATTATCTAATTCTTTAAAATACCTAGATCCTGGTAAAGCGCACTCTAATTCATTTAATATTATTCTTATTTGAAAGTCTGTATAAAATCTAAATAAACTTTGAATTAATTTATATTTAGAATTAATCAAATGATCATTCCAACTAATTCCACAACCTGTTGTTGCACAATAAACAGCAAAATTTAATTGGTTCTGCCAATACTTCATATTAGATTTTAATAACCATTGTTTTTCATCTTTCAATTTTTTCAAATTAATTAAATATACATGAAATATATTTTCCATCTTTGCATTAAAATTATTAGTTTCAGTAACATAAATTTCTAAATTAGTTAATGAATCTAAAACTTCATTTCTATATGTAATATCTTTATTAAAATCTATTGCTGGAATATTATATTTAATTGATTTATTATATTGGTAAGCTTTTGGAAAACTATCTACCATTTATTTAGTTAAAAAATTAATAATTTATTAATTATTTTAATAATTTATCTTGTTTTTCAACTGTTATATGACCATTTAAACTTATGATATAATCTAGTGTATTCTTTAATTTATTAATTTCTTTTATATTAGTTTTAATTTTTTCTTTATTACTTTTGAACTTATACCAGTTAAAACACTTGAACTTAATCCTAATACACCAATTGATATAGCTAAAGGTGTTAATGGACTGAATATTGCTAGAAATGTTATTACAGAACTAATTGTAACCGAACCACTTATAACCAAATAATATATAATTTTAGATTTTAAATATTTTTTCTTTTTTTATCTTTAAGTCACTTTCAAATTCTAATATTTGTTTTTCTAAATATGTTTTTAATTTAGTTTTATTTATATCATGAGGAATAATATCAATATTATCAACTTTATTTTCCATTTATTTAGCAAAAAAAATTACTAATTAGTAAATTTATATGCTACAAATATAACAATAACAGTTCCACCAAAAATCCAAATTATTTCATATTTCTGTTGTTCTTTACTTGGGGTATAATAATCTGATAATTTAGGTTTGTATAGATGTAATTTTTCTTTATTTGTTACCGCGTTATATAAACTCATTGCATCATCAACTGATTGAAAATCTCTATGTGAAATCTTCTGATCATATAATTCCTTGTTAATATAATCCATATAGTTTTGTCGTTTTTCTCTATATTCTTCCGCTGCTTTATTGTATTTCTCTAACGCTAAGTTATGTCTTCTTTGTTCTCCTAATGAACTATTTTTATCAATATATTTAAATAAATAACCACCACCAGTAAATGCTAAAGCGTTAACAATTGCCGATCCTATAATAGTTATAATTGCAGAAGCCATTTATTTAGTAAAATAATTACACATTTATATGGGAGGAATATATTTTTGTTTTTCCAAATAATCAATAGTTAAATTAGATAAAGTTACTGCTAATGTTAATTTTAAAATATCATTGATATCAAATCTATCAACATTAACACTTCCCATTTTGAATACTTTTTTTAATACCATTGAATAACCAACAGTTCCAACTGATAGTAAAGCGCCATTATATAATCCAGTTATTATCCACTTATTATCACTCATTTATTTATCAAAAAAATTACTATCATCAAAATATTTAGTTATCTTAGTGATGATTAATTCAACATTTATTTCATTACTACTTTGATGATTATCATATATTTTGGTTAATATGTTTTTGATATCATCAATAATTCCATCTTCATTTAATTCATAATATCCTAAAGGTGATTTAATTAAATCAATTACTTTTTCTATATTATAATTTTCTTTATCAATCATTGATGCATTGTTAAATGATTTACTTTTTATATCAGTAATTACATCATTTAGTTTAATTCTCATTTCTTTACCATGTTTAAAATCAAACCCAAAACATATACTCGGTCCAACAGTTATATTCATTTATATAGTGAATAAAATTACTCTCTACATCTTATAACTAATTCATAAATTACAGGGAAATTATTTAAATCAATTAAGTATCCATTATGATTTCTAATTTCTAATCTAAAATTATTAAAACGAGGAATGCATGGTTTGAAATCACATTCTGTTAAATTATAATTTATTTGCGTTCCAAATTCTTTAACATTCTTCAATGGTAAAATGTTTAGTAAACCAGAATTACAAGTTATATCTTTAGTTGCTTCGAATGTTTTTGTAGGATCGATTAAATTGCAATAAATATAAAAATGTGTGTAAGGTATTAAGTTTGGTGTAGTAGCGTCAATATTTGTAAAAGATCCATCTGGAAGAATTCCTAACAGTTTAGCTATAGGTTTTTTTACCATAAATTTATGTTTTTCACTATTAGACAACCTTATCTTTATTCTATCAGAACTCTCACTTTTTAAAAATCTAATACTTAACCCAGAACTACTACCTAATTTGTGCCAGGCTTTTCTATTAATTTCTTGTGATAATGTATCTAAATTATATAACCCTGGTTTTAAATATATATAGGCCCATTCATTTTTATTCTTATTAAAAATTAAAAAGGCTCTATGTTCAATAGTTTTATTCGATATATTGTAAAAAGAATTACATAAACTTATATTAACTAATTTTAAATCTACACAATTCTTAAATTCTCTATCTAATTGAACTAGTAAATTATGAGATTTATAATTAGTAAGTTTTCTTGAATCAACAAATATTCTGTATTCTTTTAATTCCGGCATTTATTTTACATATTTTCTCATTCGAAATCTATTTCATGGTGCCCTTTTTCATTCTTACCTTTGTATACGAAATAGAAATCTCCAGAACATAATTCTTCTAAGTCTTCACTTGATAATCTATGAAATCTATCAGGTAAATATGTTCTGAATTTATATGTATTTCCTTTTAATCCTTCATATTCTAAGTGTATAACTAATTTATCTCCGTAGTTATTAGTAACTGTATCAATATTTGTAATTAGATATTTCTTATGGATTGTTAATTCTGTTAACTTTTTGAATTTATAATCTACAGATTTTACATTTGTTATATCTTTAATTCTATCTAGAAATAATTTGTTGTTCTCACTGTTTGCGTGCTTACTCTCCATTTATAATACATATTTTTATCAAAATTTGATTAACACGTTAGAATTCTTTTCATTATCTCGTTCTCTTTTGTTTCTTCTCTTTTAAATTTAAAGTATTCATCTAAATTGCAACCATAAGCAACTGTATGAATTCCATCATCCAGAATATATCTTTTATCATCAAATGGGTTTAGACTTATCTTTTCAATTTCTTCAATAAACATTTCATGATCTTCAGATCTTAAACATCTCATCTTATGTTTTCTAACTTCTTCATTGAATATATAATTGATGTAATCTTTAAAATGAATATTCTTTTCTACTACACTTTTGGTTATTCCTTTTAACTTTTTAGCTTCATGTTCTTTAGTTTTATATGAATACATTTTAGATCTAATACCGATGAATTCAATCATTTCTTCACCACCTAATTCATCTTTGAATTTACCGGGAACTTTTTTATTATCATTGCTAAACAATTCATGATCTTTAGGATAATTACTGAAATCAAAATGATGTTTTAATGTTTTTAAATCATCTGTTATGTTATCAGTTTTTATCTTTAATATGTAACTGTCAGTATCAAAATATAATATTTCTATATGTTTTTCTCCAAAAAGTGGTTGTAATACATTATAATAGAATTCATACATTAGTAATTTTGATAATTCTAAAACTGAAGCGCCAACATAGATTGGTTTATTAAATTTCATTGATGTTCTTCTCATCTTAACTGCGGCTAAATTTTCATCAAATATTCTGTTACCAATGAACTTAGGATATGATTGTAAATGTCTACCATAGAATGCATTATTCATTAACTTGAAGAAATCTTTTTCGAAATCAGTTTTAGCTTCAGTTCTCTGTTTGGTGTTAAAATCTATATATTTTTCTAACCATTTAGATTGACTAAATGAAATATATCTATGTACTTTTTTAGGATCATTCCTTGATTCAAATAAAACTTTGACATTCTATAATGTACTACATAATTATATTTATCTTCTTGAGTTACCATTAACTTTTCTGTATGAATATGATTTTCGGGTTTAATTCTTTTTTGGTAATTTGATAATTCTTCATGAGTTACAGTTTTATGTTCGGGGCAGTAAGCTAGATTTCTAGATTTAAATTTAATATGTTCAGGATATTCTAAATCTACAACAAAGAAGTAACCAGTATCTGAATCATCTGCAATATCTAGAATTCTTTTCTTCCAATCAAATTTATCATTATTTTCATTCTGTAAAACTTCACTTATTTCAAATACTCCATAAGGTTGTGGTTCCATCATTGCCCAACCATACAAATCATTTGCATCTATATATAATAACTTATATCCAGGGTTATCATTTACATTGAAATATCTATCACCTAATACACCTGAAACTCCTCCTCTTATAGATTTTTCAAATAATAATAATTGATCTATATTTGTTAACAAATCCATTTTTATGTCTGTAAATTTTAAACCACAATCCCATGTTAAACCTGGGCTAGAATAACAATGACAAGGATCAATGTTAAAATATTTTAGGTTTACATCTCTAAACCTTTCGAATATATCGGTTAATAATAATACATCTGATTTTAGATATAAATCTACTAATTGCCCATGATTTTCTATTTTGAAATGATTCCAAATATTCAATGTTCTATTATAGACTTCATCTTTAACATATTCATTTTTTAATTCATCATAGAATTGTTCTTTTAATAATTCAGTTATATTAAAATCATTATGTGATTTATAAAATGAATATGGAATCGCTCCTTTATATCTCATTAATATAAAATCATCATTATTTGGATAGTGTTGCTTTAATATTTTTAATTCATCATCAACTAATGATTTTGATAAGTTATCTAATGAACTATTTAAAAATCTATATGAATCTATAAATCTTAGACACCCAAATTGGAATGATATATAATTCTCAGATGTTTTAGCTAACATTCTAAATTTATAAGTTGGTATTTTATCTTTTGATCTATTTGAATTTAATCTTTCTATTTCATTATTGATTCTTCTTTATTTCTTCTATTTTATGGCATAGTTGTTTGATAAATAAATGTGCATCATATCCTGATAGATTATGAAATATAACTGGTACAAAGTTAATTTTCTTAGCTTGTAAGTTACAATTCTCATGTGCAGCGCCTCTAAACTTTCCATTCAAATGATCATGGTCTCTTACTTTTTTATCTTTATAATTAAATATCTTTTCACAACAATAACATTTATCTGCAAACGCAAATACTTCTTTATCTTCTTCTGTCATTATAATTTCTATATTTGTATTCAATAATTTACTAAATCTTATTTCATATTCAATTAATAAGTCACATAAATGATTGATAACATTTTCATTTCTGTAATCATAATATTCACTTTCAATTAGTTCTGGATAATCAGATTTAATATATAACCCGAAAGCTGCAGCTGATTGATGAATCTTTTTAATAGTATTTGTTTTTGGTGGTTCTTCAGAATAATCATTTTCATTAGAATTTAATTTCTTTCTCTTATAATATATTTCTTTTCTATCTTGATCAGTTAGTTCTTTATTTAATGATTCAAAATCTCCATATATAACAAATGGTATTTTATTTTTGTAATCAAATTTTTTGAATTCTAATATTTTATCTTTTTCATTTGGTAAAACTAATTTACAATAATCATGATTTTCACATAATTGTTTATGATTTAATAATGTACTTTCATTACTGAATCTATGTAAACATTTTCTACATAGATATATTTTATTATGGTGATCACTTTCTGTTCTAAAGAATAAATCTATTTGTTTAATCCACATATAATGATTCTCATAATATAATATATCTATAACATCGTTTGAATCATAATCTTTTGATAGGTATAAAGGTTCTAATGTATAATGTTTTATGTTGTTACCTTTTGTATTTGGTAATTTGATTAAATCAAATACATTTATCTTTATATTATTATCTCTTTCTATTTTTGGGATGTTTTTAATTCTAACAGGATACTTATCTATCTTATAATTATTTTCAAATGGTTTATAATGGGTTAATCTAAAACTATGTGTAATATCTTCTGTTGGGTGTAAACAACTTATTATAGCCCATAGAAAAAATTTATCATCTTCATTTTGTACATTTATTACAGCATTAGTTTTAAATGGTAGTTTAATATAACTCGATGCTTCAATATCTGGTTCTTTATAATATGATACATTATTTTCATCAATTGGTTTTGATTCAGTTAACTTATTATATTTTGTGTTATAAACATGTAAAGTCATAAATATAATTTCATCAAATATTAAACCAGATCCTTCGAAATATTTCTCTTCTATTTTAGTTTTTACTTCATTATAACATTTATCTAATTTATCATCTATATGTTGTTTAGATATAATATGTTGTGAATGGGAATTTATATTATATATTGGTTTATCTTCAGATTTTATGAATTTAACTTTAGAAGATATACTTATTTTAGGATATTCAACATCAGTTATTATTTTCATTATTTCTTTCATATTTTCTAAATGTTTTTTATTTTCTAATAACGTTTTTCCTTTATGAAATTTAAACTCGATAGCTGCTGGACCAACATCACTTTTAAATGCTTCGGTTATCTCTATATCTTTTTTATTATCTAATGAATTAATATAATTTCTTACATCTTCCATGTATGGTCTTTTATTGTTTAATTTATTTTTTATGCTTTTAATTGTCTTCTGTTTCTTATCATTATCTTTATCAAAATAATCTTCACCTATCATTATTCATATTTCTAATATGACTTTTAGATTTTAAATGTTCTTTATAATATCTTTTATCACTGAATGATTGATTACATGTATCACATTTGTATGTTTCTTTTTCATTCTTTAATTCATCTAATTTAGTTTCTAATATAACATCTTCATATTCTAGTTTCAATTTATTCTCTAAATGTGTTTTAGTTTTATTGTGTCTTGCTTTTTGGGATTTATCTACATTGATATTACATGTTGGACAGTAGTACTTATTTGCTTCCATTTTAATACTAAATTTTTTATTAAAATGGATTTTAGAAGTTCAATGATTTATATCATGTATTATTTCAATCACACTTTACTAAAACTTTTAATGTTTAAAAATCTAACTCACACAAATATGAATATTGAAATAATGTTGTAAATATATACTTTTATATTGAATAATCTGTCAATTTAAATGTTATTCATGTATATGATTATTTTAAGAGTAATAGGGATAATAGGCTTTCATATCAAAGGTTGAAGGGGCGAGTGAGTAAAAAATGAAAATAATTTACAGTTGAATTAGGAGTGTGCGCGACTAATTCAACTGTAAATTATGTTATTTTCATTTTTTTACGAGCTCGACCTTTCGACCTTTGGTATGAAAGCCTATTATCCCTATTACTAACCTGCACCCGCGGGCTCAAAATGAATACAAAAAAAATTCAAGGGTTCAAGTTAAGACTGATCTATAAAACCTAGTCCATACAAGGTTAGATCCTATAGGTTAGAACCCAAGACTCCAATACAAGTCGAATTACAAGTGTTGATAAGCATTAATATTGGCAGCTGACCATTTGCCTTTCTTTTTTGGCGAAAAATGATTGAACTCGAACCGACGTTCTGTGCGAACCAATAGCCAAAATCCATACCTGCTATATGCCCTCAATGAAAAAGGAAATATTCAAAACTCACAAAGCAATAGTTACGACATGCTCGCTATGTGTGGCATATGACCAACAGCAGTTGCGCAACTCGGCAAGGCGCTAATCGCAAGGCAGCATCTAAAACCGCTTTCAATAATTTCTAACGTTTAAACGCGCAACTCGAAACATCATATAGCTGCAAATGAAATAGTAGTTTTAACGAATCTATTAGAGTAAAAAGTCGACGTGAAGGTGCATATTTTCAACGCAGGTAATTACGCGAAAAGCCTCTCGGGTGAACGAACACTTTTTTAAAGAAATAATTGCAGCAGCAACGAAGTATATTTTTATATCGTGAATTTCGTGATTGGACGAACTGTAATTCGTTTTGATTGGTTATTCAGACGAAAGGAAACTTACACGAAAGTTGTACCTTACAGATTGCGCTCATTCGGTCGTATGTTGTTCAGTATGGATCGACTGAGAGCGCTGTATATAGCGTCGCTGGTCGCCTGGACAGGTAACATCGCACACGGTGGCCCGTCTGATTTCTTGACAGTCAGTTCGTCTTGTAACAACACTTGGTACCCCATCGATTCTACGTCCGGTTACCTCGCTTCACCGAATTATCCGTCGTTAAAGCGCGGTGTTGAATGTCATTGGTTCATTAACAGCTCCTTACCTGGAACGTTTCGTGTCCGAGTTTACCACGACATCGAGCCGTCAATATTCTGCAGTGATAATTACCTTCTCGTCGATGAATCTGATCACATATTCTGCGGTGAAGGAGATCATGAAATCCGTCGAAACGATTCGATCTCGTTAATGTTCAGTAGTAACGTCAATGGTGCGCGAGGTAGTCGGGTTTATATGGTTTATCGTTACGAACGAAGCCGTTTGAATTTAAGTCACAACTGTAAAGAAATATATCATTTTAGAATTAACAAGTTACAAGCGTCGAACGGGTACAAATTCGATATCAACGGATTACGATGCTCGCTCTATTTAGAATGGATGGGACTTGCAGATCATTTTGCATTGAATCTGACATTCATTGCTGTAAGCTTCAGGTTACAAAAAATTTTTGAAACGGCCTCAGTCAAAATCCATAATGGCTGGAACACCGGAAGTGAACCTATCGCCAATATACATGAACAAACTGGACTACCTCCGGTAACAATTTATACAAAAACCAACAAGGCCGTCATCAAAGGTTTGCCGTATTATTTTCTATTTCAAACGCAATTACTAGTGCAAATCTACAAAATATCAGATTGGAACGTCACTAATCCATTGATTCAGATTTCTAATAAGGAGTCGGGAGTGCTTGTTCCTGATGATAAGAGTTTACACGTAATAACTCGATCAAAACACTTACACTGCTGGTCTATCACAGTGATCGTGTTGCAGTACGTCATCTTCAACTGGACACGTGATCTCATTACTTCCGGTGACGTCATCGGTGTTTATAAACTAGAAGGGTTACGCGTTGTAGGAACTGATATTTTACTGGGTAAAAACTACCTCGAGTCGCTTAGTGTTAAATCCGACGGCTTTCTAGTCGTACTGTGCGTTTTACTGTCGGAAAAACTAACGGAGTCTCAAACACAAGTGTTCTTTAAAATGGAACAGGTATCGAAGGCGGATGTTCGGCTAGTCACTATGAAAGTAAGTACACAAATTAAGTTCTGAAAAAGGGTCTCGGCCGTTTTTTAATCGAATTATTTTTAGATACGAATTTCTAATGATTCTGATTTTCTTTTACTTCAGCCTACGACGCATTGTCGACCTTTTCAAATGTTCCAAACGAAAAACAAACCGACGATCTCGTATCAAGCGATTGAAATAAAGTTCACATTGAAAGTCGATATTTCTGACTACGATTTTCGCATGTTGGTTTTATCGGAGAATTGCGAACGAGCCGGATTTTACATATACGACGGTGGTAATTTGACGGCCAGACGCTACGGACCGTATTGTCCTAGTTCAAACAGATACGACCGTAACGTCGTCAGTCTGATTACATCAGGTGGTCCCGTTACTATGGTAGCGTACGCTTACAAATGGGACGGACGGTTGACGGAAAATAGCTTCCATGACTATCTAAAATTTCAACCGACGGACTGTACGGGGTACGTTCTACAGGAAGGAGAGAGTCGGATAAATATGACGTCACACTGTCTCGTCATCACACCTAAAAACCGACGCCTGCCCTTAAAGTACATTTACATATTGTCAGAACACGAATATCAAATCGATCGATGTTTTCCTGGAAATGGGAAGAGGACACCGTGCAAAAGATACTTAGATTTAACTAGCCAGTTTCTCAATAACAGTCTCGTATTGAACACTGTGACTTTACGCACTGACAATAAGTTCTGGCAATATCAACTAACAATTAAACTACGTCGTGAATGTCAACGTCTTAAGATGCCAACAGCTATTGGAATGATGTTACGTGACAGAGATGAATGTGGAATCATACAGTCACCGAACTACCCGGGTCGCACAATCCTCGGTGCGCAATCACTAATCTATAATTTTCGGTACACTTCATATAGACCTAAAATTGAATACAAATATTACAGATTCGTTATCAAATACATGGAAAATACGCCGTGCTCAAAGGCATCTCCACTAGACAAAGATCCGATCATTTTCACTCAAATGATGTATAGTCTACGCGAACAAAGGCAACTTAACCAAAAGATATGTAGAGTTAATCATCCATTACCTGGTAGCATATTTCACAGTTTGAGCTATAATGCTGTCTCCTTCGTGGTAAACGCTAACGTCCCAACATTCCAAATACAATATACTTTAGAAGAAGAACCACAGATCGACGCGAAAGCCTGTAGTCCGGGATTCTTGGACTCCGGTTATTTTGCTTGCGTGAAATACATCAAACACGAACGTATGAATTGGGAGAATGCTGAATTGTACTGTAGACAGAAATACGCGGGACATCTTCTCAGCATCAACACAGAACAGGAGATGATCGCCATCAAAAGGTTATTCGCTACAAAACTTTTACAACAGGCGTATTCACAGGAAGCGCTCATAATAATGATTGGATTAAAACTGCAGGTAAATTCTATCTTTGAAGCTTCTTTAATTTGAAGTTAAAGTAAATCACATTAAGTAATGAAATTGGCATTTGGAAGTTATCCTTTCCTTGAAGAGGGTTAAATGTAACAATATTCGGCGGTAGACTCTAATTTACATATTGCCGTCTGATTGATAGGGTAGATTTTCGCAAGTAAGTAGGCGACAATTTGCCGACAGGCCACAAGGCGACCATGTGAATGCAGCGAAATGCTCGTGAGTTCGCAGCTATACTAACTAGTTTTCTACCGTTGTTTTCTTGATTTTTACAGCCGAATACCGCTGGTCACTACTTGTGGACTGATGGCAAACCATTGAGCTATTCAGAGTGGTACAAACCTACAAATAATGAAACGATACCAGAAGTTATTCGAGGATTGATATCTCCACTACGAACACAACCGATTAATGACGTCAATATGCCGTGCACAGCGATGATACTAAGTAATCCACGAGGATCGGCGAACTGGGTTCGATTCCCGTGTTTAATCGACGAGGTGCACACGACATTTGTTTGCGAATCGGAACTCTATGGTAATGCACAAAATGAAGATCTAACTACTATTGCAAATGATACAAAAATAATCGTCAAAAATGCTTTCAACTCACGCTGTGCACGAGGTTGGTTAGGTATAGCTGGAGGATGTTATCAAATACTGACAAACTGGAACCAATTTCGAGATTCAGATATGAAAACTGCGACTGAGATATGTCGAGGCATTGGTGGTGAAATAGGCGCGATGCCTGCCTTTACGGAAAATGAAGTAAATAATCTATTAAATATATTTTACCATCAATACAAATATGGCGCCGTGTTGGTAAGAGATGGCAAGAACAGATCTAGAGCGATACAGCCTTCATTAACCAGGGATGAAATAACATTTATCTATAAATTAGTTTGGTCCGTTCCAATCATCGTAAAACCATCAGAAATTAGCGATATACATTCTGTGTTGTGTTCCCACAATGCAACTGGGGAAATAGCTTATATAAGCGGTTGCAAATCCTGGCAATATGAATGTAACGATGGACGATGTATCAGCGACCATCGTGTATGTGATACTAGAAAGGATTGCCAAAACGGCGAAGATGAACTCAATTGTACGGATATGAATCTGCTCAGTCAATTCCGTTGTAATGATGGACTGGTCATATCAATAAGTGGTCTTTGTGACTTCATACAGGATTGTTCGGATGATTTTGACGAGAAGACGTGTTTTCATCCCCCGTGTCTGCCCGAACAATATCGCTGTGACAGTGGTCAATGTGTTGATATGTCCAACATATGTGACGGAGTTGGAAATTGTTTTGACGGCTCGGATGAAATTGGATGCACTGCTCAACTGTGTCAAGGCTTTCTGTGTAACAGTGGAGACTGCATAAGTCGCCAGTTATATCAGGATGGTGTCGTGGATTGCAGTGGAAGCCTCGAAGAAGATGAATTATTAACATCAACTAATATAACAGTGGATCCTACGATTCAGTGCAATAATGATAATCACTGTACGACTAATTTCACAAACCTCTGTGCAGAATTTGATGAACAAAGATGTTCATTCAATTCCCCGCATTGCTATTCTAGACGCCACAGATGTGTTCTTGAAAGGATGTTATTCGGCTACCCAGTTTGTAGAAATCTCGAGCACGTTTCGAAATGTGAAGAATTTGAATGTCCAGCTGGTACTGTAAAATGTTCCACATCGTACTGTATACCAATAAGACAGGTGTGCGATGGTCAGCCGGACTGTCCCAATGCAGAAGATGAGAAAAACTGCACGGCATTTTCATGTCCAGGAATGTTTAAATGTGGCCACGAAAATCGATGTATTCCACAATTTGAAGTGTGTGATGGTGTTGTGCATTGTAAACATACCACCGACGATGAAGCTTTCTGTAATGTCACTTGTCCTAACCGTTGTGAATGTCAAGGTCATTCTGTAGACTGTAGAAATGTTGGTCTCACTGATATAACTGACCTCATCGCAACATCAACTCGGATTCTAATGTTGTCGAATAATAGAATTCTGTTCAATGTGTCGACGTTTTCTTCCTTCGATTATCTCCGTGCGCTTAACATCTCCTTCAATGGATTGTCATATGCTTTGCCGAACTCGTTCTCAAACCTACATAATCTAAACACCTTAGACCTCACACATAATATCATAAAATCTTTATCTGCGAATACGTTTATCGGCTTGTATAATTTAAAGAACCTGTTTCTAACTGGTAATCCAATTCGGTATCTAGAGGGTGGAAGCTTTCGGGGTTTAATTTCGCTCCCATCTTTGAATCTTCACGGACTACAAATTTCGATACTTGGATCAAATGTATTCACGGGTCTATCCTCAATTACTTCATTGAATATCAGTAACAATAGAATCAACTTTATCTCAAAATATGTTTTTTCTGGTTTAAGCGAACTTATGTATCTTGATTTAACCAATAATTCAAATTATATTTCGTCAGAAAGTCACATTTTCGACAACTTAACATCATTAGTCTCCCTGATGTCTGATGCTTACAAATTTTGCTGCATGGCTCCGAAAATTGACCACTGCCTTCCCGAAGCAGATCAATTTTCCTCCTGTTCTGACCTGATGAGTAACACAGTCCTCAGAGCGCTCATTTGGGTCATTGCTGCATTTAGTTTCTTCGCGAACAGTTGTGTCATTCTACTTCGCATTCATGTATCATCATCTGAGACGCGAAACAGATCGCCTGACATCCTCATCATGAATCTGGCTGCTTGTGATTTTATGATGTCGATTTATTTATTCTTGATCGCAGGAGCCGATTACCTCTACAAAGGAGTTTATTTCCTTAAATCTGAAATTTGGACGGAAAGTTTGTTGTGTCGTTTTGCAGGAATTATTGTTACAATCTCATGCGAAGGCTCTTTGACTTTTCTGCTCGTCATAACACGTCATCGATACTCAAAAATTGTCAATCCGTTTTCTGAAAGTTTCATATCTCCGAAATATATCACTAGCATTTGCTGTATTTGCTGGCTCATTCTAAGTATAATCTCCTTGCTACCGCTGTCACAGTTGCCGTTCTTCGGCCCGAAATTCTATGGCACTACCGGGATTTGTCTACCTATGAATTTGCTAACCATTGACGTCCACGCCTGGCAATATTCTTTGGCCATTTTTGCCGTGTCCAACACGTCCATACTGGCTACGATAATGACGACATATGTCCAGATGTACAGACACGTATCTGGAAGCAGGTCCGGTTCGGGTAGAATTGACCCTACTGAACTGATTTTGGCACGCAGGAGTTTGGTAATAAATCTTTCTAATATATTTTGCTGGCTGCCGATAATCACTGTCCAGTTTTGCGCGGTGTTTATGTTGGAAATACCGAATCAGGTGGCGGCTTGGCTGGCGGTTCTTTTCTTACCGATCAACTCGTCACTCAATCCCATTCTATACACCATTCTGACAATTGATTTAAAATCCATTCATGCAAAATATAAACGTCGTCGACACTAAAAGAACTTACGAAAGCTCGTCATTCGCAAAGCGTGGCAAAAAAGCGATCAGAGGTACAAACTCTCCTTATCAAATTACAATAGCTCTGCGATTGCGGAGAGGAAAACTCTTGCTCAGCGCGAGACAGATTTGTGGATTAAACTGCTGCAGATGCACTCACAATGCATCAGGATGTTTTGTCGTCGACACCTAAACGAACACGAAAAATATGAAATTACATTGATGACATCGGATGGGCCGGGGTCGCCCGAACTGCTATGTTCATTGATTTCTGTGCGATTCTTAGGGGAAAAAGCTCTTGTTCAATGCACCTTATAATGTATAATTTATAAAAGTATAATCTTTAAACGCAATCAAAGTTATTCGGTACTCTGTTGATTACTTTTTGTTGTTTTTGATGATTTTCTTCATTTTCGAATTTCGAATATTGATGGGAATTACTGTGTGACGATTCAGCAAGATACAGCTGCTAATCAGTAGACCGATAGACATAGAACTAGTTCTTTTGGCTAGCATTCTCGCTTGCCAGGGCTCGATTGCCGCCCTCCGACGCTCACACCGAACACAAACATTGTTCTATTACATACATTGCCCAATATTTCCTAAGCTTAGCGGTCTCCAGTCTATATCATCTAGCCAATCAGGTGCGTTGTATAATTGATAGAGCGAATCTCCTTGTGAAAAAACAACGCGGCACGTGATTGGCTTAATACATACTTAAGCTGAATAGACGTGCTGGTATTCGTACATTCAGTACAGCCCCTATGCCCTAGAATTTCTGACGTGGTTCTCGCGTGGAAGAAAAAAATATAAACATCGGATTAACAAGAGAGTTCCTGCAAATAGGTAGGATCTCTAAGAAAAAGAAGACGAGCTGGTTTTTTCTGCGCGCGCGTTTCATTGCTACTTCCAGCGCATTGTAAGCGACAAACTCGATTTTCAGCACCAAAAGTAGATCGGACAATCAGATCGGAGTATACAGATAGAATATAGAATGAAATAACGAAACAAATGAAACAAATGACTAATAACAGCTACATACAAGGGATATACGGACCTAGTGTCAGTATATATACCATCCAATGACGCATTTCTGAACACCCGCAAGGCAATATCCCAACGCAACATCCTGAAACGTTATCAATGCGTCCCAATGAGGCGAGTTAACGCAAAGCCCTAAAACACTGTACCCACAGTACCTGCGTGTAAATATGTGTATATAAACCGTCGCTAATTACGGGGAAATTATTTCGAGCGAAAGAAAAAATTACCGGCCGAATATTCGAACCGGTTTTTTTTCAGAAATAATTGCTGGCAGCAGCTACGAAAAATATCAATTTCATGAAAATTATCCGCAAATTTCATGATTGGACGAGCTGTAGTTTGTGTTGAGTTGTTACTCGAGGAAAAGAAATCCTAAATAAAGTTCCACAGATTTATTTCATTCGGTCATGTGTAAGTTGTTCGGTATAGAGCGACAGAAAGCGCTGTTGATGGCGTCGTTGATCGTCTGGCGAGTGAACATCGCACGCACTGATCCGTCTGATTTCTTGACAGTCAGTTCGTCTTGTAACAACACTTGGTACCCCATCGATTCTACGTCCGGTTACATCGCTTCACCGAATTATCCTTCGTTAAAGCGCGGTGTTGAATGTCGTTGGTTCATTAACGGCTCCTTACCAGGAACGTTTCGTGTCCGAGTTTACTACGACATCGAGCCGTCAATATTCTGCAGTGATAACTACCTTCTCGTCGGTGAATATGATCACATATTCTGCGGCGATGGAGAGCATGAAATCCGTCGTAACGATTCGGTCTCGTTTATATTCAAAAGTAACGTAGACGGTTCACGTGGTAGTCGGGTTTATATCGTTTATCGTTATGAACGAAGCCGTTTGAATTTAAGTCACAACTGTGGAAAATATCATCTTGGGATTGGCAAGTTAGAAACATCGAAGGGGTACAAATTCGATATCGTCCAATATCAATGCAAGCTCTATTTAGAATGGGTGGATCTTACAGATCATTTTGCACTTAATCTTACATTCACAAATGTTAGTTTCAAACCATTCCGTAATTTCGAAAAGGCCTCCGTGAAAATTCATGACGGCTGGAACACGAGTAGTGAACCTTTTGCCAGTATACCTGAACAAAATGGACAACCGTCGGTTACATATTATACAAAAACAAACAAGGTCGCCATCGTAGGTTTTCCGCATCAATTTCTGTTCCGTACCAAATTACTGGTACAGATTTACAAAATATCCGATTGGAACGTCATTAATCCGTTGATTCATATCTATAATTCTGAGTCTGGAATACTCATTCTCGATGATAAAAGCTTACATGTTAAAACTCGATCAGAACACTTACACTGTTGGGCTATCACAGTGCAGGTGTTGCAGTACGTCGTCTTCAATTGGACACGTGATCTCGTTACTTCCGGTGACGTTATCGGTGTCTATAAACTGGAAGGGCTACGCGTTGTAGGAACTGATATTTTACTCGGCTTCAACTACCTCGAGTCGCTTAGCGTCAAATCCGACGGCTTTCTCGTCATACTGTGCGTTTTAAAAAAGGGCGAACTAACTAAAACCCGAATAGAATTATACTACACAATGGAATCGCTTTCGATGGTGGATGTTAGGTTTTTTACGATAAAAGTAAGTACGATGAATCTACGGTTTTTCTAAAATGTATCTTAACCAAAAAGTGTTAATTTCTAACCGCTATCTCTATCTCTCCATCTCTCTTCAGCATACGACCCGTCATCGACCATTTCGGTTGTTCCCAACGAAAAACAAACCGACGATAACGTATATTGTTGCTTCAATAAACTTCACGTTGAAAGTCGATATTTTTGAACTCGATTTACGCATGTTGGTTTTATCAGAGAACTGCGAACGAGCCGGATTTTACATCTACGACGGTGGTAATTTGACGGCCAGACGCTACGGACCGTATTGTCCTAGTTCTAATAGATACGACCGTAACGTCGTCAGTCTGATTACATCAGGTGGTCCCGTTACTATAGTAGCGTACGCTTACAAATGGGACGGTCGGTTGACGGAAACTAGAAGAGTTGATGGCGATCTTAAATTTCAACCTACCGACTGTACGGGATTCGTTCTTCAGGAAGGAGAACGTCAGATAAATATGACGTCACACTGTCTCGTCATAACACCTAAAAACCGACGCCTGCCCTTAAAGTACATTTACATATTATCAGAACACGAATATCAAATCGACCAATGTTTTCCTGAGAATGAAATTGGAACGCCGTGCAATAGATTTATGATATTAACCAGCCAGTTTCTCAATAACAGTCTCGTATTGAACACGGTGACTTTACGCACTGTCAACAGGTTCTGGCAGTATCCACTTATCGTTAAACTACGTAGAAAATGCCAACGTTTGAAGAGGGCATTGGAAAATAACATTGGAACGACGGAACGGGATAAACATGAATGTGGAATCGTACAGTCGCCAAACTACCCAGGAGTTGCAGGCATGTTTTCATTATCACAACTAATCTATACATTTCAGACCTTGCTGACGTTAAGAGCTCGCCAGGAACACAACTATTTCAGATTCGTTATCAAACACATGGAAAATACGCCGTGCTTAAAAGCATCTTCAACAGACAAAGATCCGATTACTGTTATTCAAGTGATGAATACTTTACTTCTAAAATGGCACCAGCATCAAAGGATCTGTAGAGTCAATCATCCATTACTTGGAAGCTTATATCACAGTTTAACTAAGGAGGGTGTCTCCTTAGTAGCAAAAAACCGGGTTCCGACATTCCAAATACAATATACTTTAGAAGAAGAACCACAGATCGACGCGAAAGCCTGCAGTCCGGGATTCTTGGACTCCGGTAATTTTTCTTGCGTGAAGTTCATCAAACACGAACGTCTGAATTGGGAGAATGCTGAATTGTACTGTAGACAGAAGTACGCGGGACATCTTCTCAGCATCAACTCAGAACAGGAGATGATCGCCATCAAAAGATTATTCGCTACGAAACTTCTACGACAGGCGTATTCAAAGAAAGCGCTCACTATAATGATTGGATTAAAACTGCAGGTAAATTTGATTTGCAAATCTTCTTTTATATGAAGTTACGAATAAATATGTGTCGATATTGTTGGAAGTCTTTGTGGTACATGCTGATCGAATGCACAGCGCACAGAGTGTCCCCTCTTGGTATTACTTTCCTCCGAATTGTTCCGCATGACCCATATTTTTCGTCCGTGTCTGTCTGTCTGTCTTTCAGCTTCTTAGCTTCGTTAATAGCCACCCCACCAGGACGTACTGCACGTTCACGTGTTTTAAGTATAGCACGACAGAATAGTCTACGTATGTTTTGATTTCTACAATCAAATGAAGAATTAGATGGTTGATTATTTTGTTCGTATTACATGCACCAGTTAAATGCTTCTTAGCACTAATGCGGCGATATTTGATTGTATGCAGATATCAATAGCGGCAATGGCTTCAGCAACTACTAATCATAGTCTACTTAATCGCCAACCCAACTTATTTGGTGGGTCAAAGAATTTTTTAAATAATATATACATGTATAAAGCGTTTTCCGAGTATTCCATCAGGAACTCGTATTAGCTCTGTGAGTTTAGATAAAAGATCACATTTCGGATATGAAAATATTTCAGATAGTTTTTCATGTCCGACAGTTGCACGCAGCATTCGGTTCGAATGCCATTGAAATAGACCTTGGTACAGTTACGGTTTGAATCTGTTGCGCATCGATTCAGGTTAACTTTTAGTGAATAGTCTCGAAGTGCTTGTTCGAACGAAAGTAATTTGTAATAATCCATTCATGTAGTTGTACTTTTGATATCGGGTTTAAATACCGAAGACAGGAAAACAGGTTTTCAATTTCTACATGAAATATCCAAAGGTTTACTTACAATGATGCTGCTAAGCAGAAAGGCCGTTATCGCTGCTTTGCAGCTATATCTTCTTTTATTTTTACAGCCAAATACCGTTGGTCATTACATCTGGACTGATGGCAAACCCTTGAGCTACACGGAGTGGTACAGACCTACAAATAACGAAACTATACCAGAAGCTATTCGAGGATTGATATCTCATGCAAGAAAACAACCGATTAATGACGTCAATATACCGTTTACGGCGATGGTACTGAATAATCCTCGAGGTTCAGCGAACTGGGTTCGATTCCCGTGTTTAATCGAAGAGGTGCATGCGACTTTTGTTTGCGAATCAGATCGCTATGATAGTAAGCAGGATGATAATCTAACTACGATCGCACATGGAGGCGAATCAAGTGATAAGAATAATACAATGTTGGACGATTTTGATTTCAACTTAACCTGCACTCGAGGTTGGTTAAGTATAGCCGGACGATGTTATCAAATACTGACTGACTGGAACACAATTCAAGGTTTAGATATAAAAACTGCGACAGAGATGTGTCAAAACATGCGTGGTGAAATAGCTGCGATCACATCTTTTACGAAAAATGAAATAGAGAATTTCATCACTACGTTTAACTTTCAACACCAATATGGCGCAGTGCTAGTAAAGGATGGAATGAACAGATTTAGAGCGTTACGGCCTTCATTAACCAGGGATGAAATAACATTTATTCATACATTAGTTTGGTCCGTTCCAATCATTGATAACACGACAGAAATCGGTGATGTACATTCTGTGTTGTGTTCCCGTAATGTAACCGGTGAAGAGTTATCTTCTTTAAGCGGTTGTAAATCGTGGCAGTTTAAATGTAACGATGAAAGATGTATCAGCGACCATCGCGTATGTGATACCAGAAACGACTGTCAATACGGTGAAGATGAACTGAATTGTATGGATTTGAATCTACACAGTCATTTCCATTGTAAGGTTGGACAGGTTATATCAATAAGTGGCTTCTGTGACTTCATACCGGATTGTCCTGATGGCTCTGATGAAAACTCGTGTTTTCATCCGCCGTGTTTGCCTGAACAATTTCACTGTAAAAATGGTCAATGTGTCAGTAGGTCTGATAGATGTGACGGATTTGGAAACTGTTATGACAACTCGGATGAAATGGGATGCACCGCTCAACTGTGTCAAGGCTTTCTATGTAACAGTGGAGACTGCATAAGTCGTCGGTTTTATAAGGATGGTGTCGTGGATTGCACTGGAAGCCTTGAAGAAGACGAAATAGTAACATCTACTAATATAACCGTGGATCCTACGATTCAGTGCAATAATGAAAATCACTGTGCGACTAATTTCACAAACCTCTGCATGGAATCGGATGAACAAAGGTGTTCTTTCAATTCCCCGCATTGCTATTCTATACGTTACAGATGTATTTTGGAAAGGATGTCATTTGGCTACCCAGTTTGTAGAAATCTTGAACACTTATCAAAATGTGAAGAATTCGAATGTCCAGTTGGAACTGTAAAATGTCCAACATCGTACTGTATACCAATACGACAGATGTGTGACGGTCAATCAGATTGTCCTAATTCAGAAGATGAACAAGACTGTGAGACTTTTTCATGTCCAGGAATGTTTAAGTGTGGCCACGAAGATCGATGTATTCCACAATTTGAGGTGTGTGATGGTGTTGTGCATTGCAAAAATACCACCGATGATGAGGCATTTTGTAACGTCACGTGTCCTAGCCGTTGTGAATGTCAAGGTCATTCTGTAGACTGTAGAAATGTTGGTCTCACTGATATAACTGGCCTCATCACATCATCAACTCGGATTCTAATGCTGTCGAATAACAGAATTCTTTTCAATGTGTCCACGTTCTCATCTTACGTTTATCTTCGTATGCTCAACATCTCCTTCAATGGATTGTCGTATGCTTTGCCAAACTCGTTCTCAAACCTCAATAATCTACACACCTTAGACCTTACGTACAACATCATAATAACCTTACCTGTGAATGCGTTTATCGGCTTGAATAGTTTGAAGGAACTGTTTCTAACTGGAAATCCAATTCGATATCTTGAAGATGGAAGCTTTCTGGGCTTGATCTCACTTCCCAGTTTTGATCTTCGTGGACTGCAAGTTTCCGTACTTGGTGCAAATGTATTCAGAGGTTTGTCCTCAATTATTACATTGAATATCAGCAATAATAGAATCAACTATATGTCGAAATATGCTTTCTCTGGTTTAAGCAAACTAATGCATCTCGATTTAACTAATAATTCCAATTTCATTTCCACAGAAATAAGCCCCTTCGACAACCTGACATCTTTAGTCTTTCTAACATCTGATGCTTACAAATTTTGCTGCATGGCTCCGAATGTTGACCGCTGCCTTCCCGCAGCAGATCAATTTTCCACCTGCTCTGACCTGATGAGTAACGCTGTACTGAGAGCGATCATCTGGGTCATCGCTGCGTTCAGTTGCTTTGCGAACAGTATTGTCATTATATTTCGCTTTAAAGTCTTATCAACCGGAACGTGCCACAGATCTTCGGACATCCTCATCATAAATCTCGCTGCTTGTGATTTCATGATGTCGATTTATTTATTCTTGATCGCAGGAGCCGATTACGTTTATCAAGGCGTTTATTTCCTTAATTCTGAAATGTGGACGGGCAGTTCAATGTGTCATGTTGCAGGGATATTGGTTACTGTCTCTTGTGAAGGCTCTTTGACTTTTCTACTCGTCCTAACACGTCATCGATACTCGAACATCGTTGATCCATTCTCTAATAGTGCGTTCACAACTCCCAACTATACCACCAGTATTTGCTCTATTTGCTGGCTCATTCTGAGTATAATCTCTTTGTTACCGCTGTCTCAATCTTCGTACTTCGGTACGAAATTCTATGGCACTACCGGAGTTTGTTTGCCTATGAATTTACTGACCATTGACGTCCACGCCTGGCAATATTCTTTGAGCATTTTTGCCGTGTCCAACTCGTTCATACTGGCAATGATAATGGCGACGTATGCGCAGATGTACAGACACGTATCTGGAAGCAGGTCTTGTTCGGGTAGAATTGACCCCACTGAACTAATTTTGGCCCGTAGGAGTTTGGTGATAAATCTTTCAAATTTATTTTGCTGGCTGCCGATGATAACCGTTCAGTTTTGCGCGGTGTTTCGGGTAGACATACCGAATCAGGTGGCGGCTTGGCTGGCGGTTCTTTTCTTACCGATCAACTCGTCCCTCAATCCCATTCTTTACACCATACTGACTATCGATTTGAAATCCATACAAGCAAAATATAAACGTCGGCGACACTAAACGAACTTACGAAAGCTCCATGTCCAGAGAAGCATGACCAACTGGGATCAAGGTTCCAAATTCCCTTCATCGAATCATCATCATTTATGTGCGTTTGCGAAGAGAATTGTTAAATCTTTTGCTAAGCACGAGAGAGTTTTGTGGCTTAAAAGAAGCCCCAGATGCACGCAATGCGTCGGTATGTATTGTCTGAAAGAGTCGGACACATCCACGTCACCAGATTGGGACGGCGTGACTGCACTGCCTTGATTATTTATTCGCGTTTGCTGCTGTTGTTCAATGAACGATTGTTTCGTTGACTAGAATGAAATGTATAATGGATAAAAGTTAAAACATTAAATGCAAGCGAAGATACCTGGTTTTTGTTGTTGTTTACTCTGTGTTGTTTGTAAAATTTTGCCTGATATAAGGAATCAAAATGGTCGAATGTTGATGGGCAATGCTGTGTACACGATATCTACGAATGGAGGTGTAAACTATGCCGATTAAAATCGGGGCAGCAAAACCTATTTCGGAAATACCCCAATCGCCCGTGAGGGAAGGGAGATTACTTGATTGTTCTCCGACATAAACTCACCCAAACGACGGATATAACTATGGCCATACCGCCATCAATGTATTTTAAAGCATTTTTGAAACGGTGTGAAAATCATAAAACACCTGTCTTAACTTAGTTCCACTGGCTCCAAGTCATTTTAGAAGTGATTGTAACATTTACTGTAAGTTTTTAAAGCCTTAAGGTACACGCCCAATAATATCGCGTAAGTTATTCAATAATGTGATATTTTCACAAATAATGAATTTGCTTCTTAAAGTAACTGAGAAAAAAGACTTAAAAATCGGAGATTTCTCGTTGCTAACTAATAGACGGAGGCAAGAAGCTTTAAGCTTGAGAAATGAGAAGTAAGTTTCGAAAAAAGAAGAGAGGAGACATGACACATTTCAATCTTTCCTGATAGGTAACAGACATGTTCAAACCAGCAAGCACGTGCTTTTGAGAAAACCTTTTCACCATAGCAAGACCGCGCATTCTTTGATGTGACTTATAAATCTTACAAACATATTGTTTTATTGTAAACTGCGTCAACAGTATTTGAATGCCATTATACAAACTAAAACCGGCTTTTACAAACACTGCACATTTTATAGTCATTACATAGCGCTACAGGCTTACGTGTGCAGTGTAGGTTTTTGTTATAATATGTACTGATTAGCGAAACAGTCACGGGCCTTGGTATGCTTCGGTGCTAGATCTCACATAGCGAGCTACAACTTATAATGGGTACGTGTTTGATTATTAGTTGATAACTCTTTTTTATGACCATGCAGATTTCGCAATGAACCGATTGTAACTTCCCGATCGCAACACAATCAAGCGAAACTGTTTAATGTCTGGTTCATCATCAAGGCCAGCGTTTATAGGTCGAATCTTCGGCGCACTCGTGACTGATTAATTTCAACAATGTTTCCTTAGGGATCCGTATTGATTTCAGAAACGAATGATGTACGATTTTTAGGTTTTCTATAAGTGTCAGTAACTATGATTGGCCTCTAACTTATGATACACGACAAGCATAATACACAAGTATGGGTCCATCCACTCAAGTATTTCCACACCGCGGTGACATGACTTCACCTTCTAGTAGGACATCTTTTAATTGAAAATGAACTATATACACCAGACATTAGACATTTTTATCAGCACGCTTTCATAAACTGATCGTCCACAGTTCAGGATATGACCATGAGATATTTTCTAACCATGAAATATATGAACTCCAAAACACTTCACCAAGAACCTTCGTGTTCTGATGTACTGGTAACACTGAGTGGGCGGGTACACAGTGATCGTAGAGTGACAGAGATCACTGTGGGAATAACTACTTCCAGGACCGGGTGAACAAAACACCAAATATCAGATATTCTATCGGCACAAAATCTACCTGACTATGATATCGTGGTTGATATGAGAACGTGGAACAGATACCAGCATAATGAAAGACGGAATATTAAGTTGCGCCATCTCGTATAACGATAGCTGGTGAACTGGAGTCAAAACTCTGCTTGAGTTAAATCATAAACTGAGGTCAAGGTTTTTATCTAGCTGCATAGCCTACAACAAGCGTTAACGTCTAAATTTCTCATTTCAGCCCGAGTATCCATCTTCTGGCTTGCGATGACCTCGCTCTTGCTGGTCACGTGGTCCTCGCGAGGCAATGCGCGGATAATTTGTACAAGCGATAAAGTCACGTGTTCGTGTACCGGCGACGAGTTCACGAAAATACCCGACGACATTTCGACGAACATAAGCGAGTTCGAATTTGACGGAAAAGTTGAAAGCATCAACTCGGCCTCGTTCGCCGGATTTTCGAATCTATCCACGATAAAGGTTGAAGGAGTTGGGCTTAGGTCAGTAACAGATTCGCCATTTTTCCAAATGAAAAAATTGAAGAACTTGTATCTCGCCTATAACAACATCACAATAATACCGTCGGCTACGTTGGTTGGCAACGGTTACCTGGAAACCATCGATTTCCGCAACAATTCGATAATATCGATCGAATCGTTTTCGTTCGTGCACGCGACCTCCCAAGGCGGCGGAAAAGCGGACTTTTCGTTCAACCGTCTCCAAAGTCTGAACGATTATATTTTCAAATTATCGGCGTTCGAATCTTTGGATTTCAGTCACAATCGTCTGCGAACGATTTCGAAATTTTCCCTGCGCGGAATTCGCGGCCTGAAAAAACTCGATCTACGATTCAACGAACTGTCGGTTCTATCCGACGAATTCGATTTCTTGGACGAATTAGAAATCCTTTCGCTTTCGTACAACAAGTTACTGCACGTTAGCGCGGATATTTTCAAATCGACGATTAATCTACGGGAGCTGACCCTGCGGGGAAATCGGATAGTATCGATCGGAAACTTCCTGGCGAATTTGAAACAGCCGAAACTGTTCCGCTCGCTGGACGTGACAAACTCCAGCATCTTGTGCAACTGCGAATCGAAATGGTTGAAAAAATTCATCGAGCAATCGCCGGGTAAAGTTGTCAACGCACGCGATGTCATGTGCACGGACCCGATGACGAAACCGCTGCTCGAAATGTCCGAGTCCGAATTCGCGAAATGTTTCAAACCGGTGATTACGAAACTAGTTCAGTACGATTGGCGTAGTGTCGTCTGCCGCGTGAAGGGAGACCCGTTCGCCAGGATTTACTGGATTTCTCCGTTTCGGACTGAGCTTCAGTCTGATCGAAACTATCACATCTACTACTCGCTGGAAACGGAAGGGATCCTCGTGATTAATCGTGTCGCGGAACTCGCATACGGTGACTACACGTGCGTGGCCGAAAACAGCATCGGCAGTGTGAATCGGACGATCAACGTTAAAACACCTGTCGAACTGGAGAGAGAGAAATGCTCGATAGGTAGCGCTGTGGCAGGCTCGATTTTAGGAACGGTTGCCTTTTGTCTCGTTGTAGCGGGGATCTATTACGCGTACCGGAAGTATCAATCGGAAGCAAAATGGCGGCAGTGCCGCGACGAACTTCAAAGAAGAAATAGCTACGAGGCTCCGATATACAAAGGAAATAGCTATTCGAATTTACGGGAATTGGAAGAACATTACTAACAAGTAGTAGGCTTCACCGGTGTCTACTGATTAAAGCAATCGGGGATTCCTCTCGAGGGATATGAAGCCGGGATAATGGACAAGGCCCGCTGCTACTTCCGCGCTTCAGTGAGCTACCGTTGACACACACCAGACGAGGAAACACCACATTCAGTTTATTACGTAGTGAAAAGTCGGCGTAGTTCATTTTCGATGAAATTCCATATAGATTTTAGGCTCCTCAATCCGAATATTGCCTAACCAGTGATCAAAAGGGTCGGATATAGAATTGATTTTTCCACTTGGCGATTTTGATTCCAATAAAGAAAAGACTGATTCGATTTAAATTGAAACATGTTGAAATGTACAAGGGAACCTCGTTACCCTCGGTCCTCACTTGCCACAGTAGCGGTACCGGTTCTTCCTTTTCCACCGGATTTTACGGGAACTCTATGTAATCGCAAGATGATAACAAACCTTGACGGACGACAACCGTTGTGTTTATGATACTAGATTATTCCCAGTTACTACAGAAAGCCGTTTTACTTCAAACTGTATTCGATCTTTGAGAATTTAAAAAAAACCTTTTGTTAATATTGAATTTAAAAAAAAATGTTTAATGCCTTAATGATGTATAAAACTTTTGCGAATAATAATCTTTAAGCTATGGTGGAGATTTTTCAATTTTTACCAATTTTACTGCCATAGTGCCATAGAGGATGACCCCACTTAACACTCAATCTGAATTCAGTTATTGTGGATGGTGATCGTCGCAGCTAATCACAATTATTTCAGAATCATTGAAGTCATTGGTTTTGACGCCAGAACCGTTGAAGTCATTGACAATAAGAAGTTCGCCATGTAAAGACCGTTACTAATCGTAATTCTACTTTTGGGGCTCCTAAAACGCGATATTTTCAGCGGGAGTGAACTTGAACGCTCGAACAGCCTGAGTTGCCATTTTGACGTCCCGCCGGACGCCGGACGCTTGTCGTGAATCGACCGGCGGAAGTTTAGTCGCGACTTCCGTCGATCGTGGCGCAACCTGGTGGAGCAATGCGTTCCGAAACAGATTCCAGCGTGTTTTCAATTGATACGAGTTCAACAGTACGTCGTCGCTGGGGTAACTGGAAATAGAAAGAAACATGAAAAACGACAACAAAATAAAGCCATTATCTGATCAATCTTACACTCGTATTGTGTCTGCTGTGTAAGGTCAACTAGACAAGTGATTTTCAAAGTGGTTAAAATGTTAATTTCCTGTTCCGTTGTCGTTGTTGTTAAATGTTAATTTACTGATCAGTTACACATTACGTATTAAAACCTTAATCTATGAACAATTGGCTCGGTACGAAATATGGAATATCTCAAGATCAGGCGTCAATGAACTGCTCAATTAACTATCGTTGAGCCTAGAAATTCTCACCTCATTTTAGCGGCTACAGCTTTACAATGCTCGACAGCTTCCGGTAGAGCGAGCGAATGGAATGTCGACTTCTTAAATCGTAACAACCGTGCTCCACTCGACACCAGGTAGAGACAATTATCAACACCAGGTGACGCTACTTGTCCTTGCAGCTTTGGGAACACCAGTGAGTCTAGATCCTAGATGAATAGAAACAGTGGTGAAATGTTGCATATTTGGCTTTTAAGTACAAAAAATTAATTTCTTCAACCCCCCAGGGTCCAGTTCCACAGTTCGGAGTTAATATTTGACCCTGAGTTAACTCATTGAAAATGAACTAATTTTAACTCAGAGTTAACTCTAACTCACAACTCTCGAACTGGGTCCTGATGATGATGATGGCACGTAGAAAACTTGTCTTACAATCAGTTTTACGGAAAGGCTAGCTGTATGTTAAGATTCCCAATCCATATATTATTGCGTGAACAAATTGAAGACTGCAAAATCGGACGGATGCGCACATTCAAAGTTTACTTGCCGCACCAATAGACGCACACGCCGATAATACTTACAAAGACATCCCCAGGGCTCAATGTACCGATTTCGAGGTCAATCGTCTGTCGTCCTCCCGCGCGTATCGTGACGTCATCGTTTTCTAAAAACGTCTTTAATGATATCGACGATCGTTTTCTTGGCGTCGATCGGTTATAAATCGAAGCACCCGATAGAAATGAATTGTCGCCACCACCTTCAGGATTCAGTAAATTTTCTGAAGAAATCGGTTCGATCTAAAGAAAAGAAGAAAATGTTCCATTCATTAGTGAAATACAAGATGAGGAATGTTTCTTCCGACTAATTCCTCATTTTTCTGATAAAAACGTAATTCCATCGTTGTCATTCAGAACTGCGCCACGCTCCCAATGTCGAGGCAGTTTCCAAAATACACGGATTGACTTTCAAGCCCCGAAATAAGAGATGCAGGCGCGAACAGCATTTCAAACCTGGTTAGAATACGGTCCGTACGGCAGTTCCATTGATTTCAGCAAACTTCTTTTGTTGTCAGGACAAGAATTCGACCTCACTACAAAAACAAAGACGGCAATGGCGACTTAATTTTAGAACCCACACACCGAATCCAAGTCAAATTCCTTGGTGTGATTTATCTTTCTGGTTAAGCTAAAATTCTTAGATATTCTGATGGTGGGAAAATGGCACACGTCGAAGAGGAACAGTTAGGGCAGCCATCTATGGTCTATACCTACCCGTTTTGTCGAACTGATCAGAACAGGGCTCAGCGGCGTGCAGAACAATCTGCGGCGGTGCCGATAACGCATTCGATCTCCGAGATAGCGATCGTTGTGGTGAAGGCGTGGCCAATCGTTTCAGAATCCGACATTTTCCCTACAAAAACAACGACAAAAAATATGCATTTAAAAAAAAAAACTTGATTCGTCTGATTAGGAGGGGTTGGTACATCTTCTTTTCTTTTAGTAGTCAAAGGTACTAGGCAAAAACGTATCCCTCTATGCTGCCACGGTTTCTGTACGGCCGCAGACTTAAATACGCCACTAGTTAAATAACACAAGTGCCCGCCCAAAACAGACCCTTAAAGTTAGTAAACCAATTCATAATCTTTTATTGTTATGTATGACAGCATTGGTTGGAGAGTAAACTATGACAGCATGCAAAATACCGAACATGGTATTTGGGGGTTTTCTATCTAAGCCTGATGTTTACATTTAGAACTTAATATACCTGCATACATATGTACATGTAGTCGTCTGTTTGACTGTTTCTAACGATTACTTTATTGATTTTGTAGTCGAGCGTAACCGTTTCGAAACACAGCGCACTCAAGCGGCTGTCCGGCCAGTACGAACGACTGAAAACTGCTAACGAACTGAAAGATACAAAATGTGCCCGAAAGATAATGTAGCCCGTTTGAAAATACTAGATTAATGAACTTCGTCGAGCGAGTTGGAATTGTAATCTAGATTTATTATCGCCTAACTCTATCGTTATTGTAGACTGAGCAACGTATCTACCGGCAACCTTAAGAGTAGCAAGCGGGATTCTTGTGTAAGGCGAGTATATAGTTGAACATCAACTATCAAACTACCGTGGCAATAGAGGATTCTATTAATGGCAAATGAGGATCCACTAGGTGTCGCTAGTGTGCTGTAGGACATCAGCTACTGCGGCAATAGAGGATTCTATTAATGGCAAATGAGGATCCACTAGGTGTCGCTAGTGTGCAGTAGGACATCAGCTACTGCGACAATAGAGGATTCTACTTATGGCAAATGAGGGTCCACTAGGCGTCGCCAGTGTGCTCTAGCCTAGGACATCAACTACTGCGACGCTAGAGGATATATATCATCTTATCATTATAAAAACGAAACCGATTCTGGGAGCTCTAGATGGGAGTCATTTGAAAATAGATTCAACTTTGAGTGAGCATATAATGTCCTAGCGTTCGGAACGCCGTCTGGTGAGGTCTTCAATAACATGTTTATACGAATAACAATTTTACCTCATGAATCTGAATTTCTCGTGGATCTCCTGTTGAAATATTTGCGGACAAACTTCCGAGAAGACGTATTTATCGATAGTCAATAATTCACAGTTTTCTCTCGTTGTTACTGTAGCCGAACGCTTTACATCTTTCAACAAGGCCAATTCCTACGATTGGAAATAGTACAGATTCGAACAAAACATTACAAATGAATTACAAACAGCAGACATCGGGGCCCGATTTTATAGACTGGTATTATCTTTAACCCGGGGGTTAACTCGACTGAAAATGAATCGTGTTAGCCCGGGGGTTAAAGTTGATACCAGTGTATAAAACCTGGCCCAGATATTTCATCAACGCACTTTCAAAAACGTCCACATATCTCACACGTGATCAGTACTTCATCGGAGACATTTTTTATTGACAAATCAACTACAAACACTAGATATTGGACATTTTATCAGCGGACTTTCAAAAACTGATCGCGTACGCTTCACACGCTAAAATGGCCAACGTCTGTTTGACGGGGTGGATCCTGGTTGCAGATTGATGCAAAGTTACGAGTTCGAGAATTGAACAACTTTCTTACCCCAAACGATTCTCCCTGGGTGAGTATTTTCTCCGTTGTGACGAAATGCTCCCCGGAATTTGTGACGTCACTGACATTGACGAAAACGGAACCGGAATAGATGAAATAAAAACTGAGTCCGACGTGGTTTTCTCTGAGTATCACACGACCCGCGTCAACACTTTGAAAAAATTAATCCTCGAATAATTACATTATACAGTATCCCACCAGATGGCGCCACTAACAGTCGGTCGCAAGATTGTCAAAATAGTTCATTTTAAATTTCTAATTTGGAACAATAATTCTAACTTTCTGGGACTAGGTTTTAAGACTAGTACTAACCTTTACCTTTAACTTAATTCATTATCAATTAAGTTAGAACTGGGGTTAAAGGTACAAGCTGCCAGTCTATATAAATTGGTCTCTGATTCAAATATTATCAAGCGAGCCTTGAAAACGATTGCAGATTTACTTTTCTACTCTCCATGTTTGGTAAGATCTTCATCGATAATTGATTTACTTAAAAAAGAAAATTTAATTCGATTCTAATTGAATGTAGAACTAATCATCAAGTGCAGAAAACCGACTACTAGTGACACCTGGTGGATCCCCACTTGCCGTGGAATTATTGATTTCGAAAGTACCAGGTCCTCATGCAGTGGGATACAGCAGGACCTAGTTCCACAATTCTTAGTTAAGATATGACTCAAGAGTTTTAACAACTCATCGAGAGAGACCGAATCTTAACCGAACCCAGTCCCATCGTGAGGTTGAGGGTAGGTCTTGGGAAACTAAGATGCAAGCGACGTAAAGCCAAAACAAACAAACAGTCGAACTGGTGCGCCCAGAGACTGTATTCTAAACGTACCTCATGTAACTGAACGCGCGACACATTGCTAACTGTACTTTCTGTGTAAAACGAGACATACTCTTCAAACCGCGCAGCAACGCGTGTAGTCTGTGTATATCCCTTTCGGTTCGTTCGTCGGCCGATAGTTCCAGAATCGACCGAGTCCATTCGGGCACACGAGTGTGGATCTGAAATTGAAATCCACCCCGTTTTACAAATCTTCCTCTTCTGATAAACAAGTTGACAAGTCGTTCGATTTGGCGTTCTTTCCACCTCTGTTCACCCATCCACACCTACCAACAAACCCCCTCCACCTATCCACCCCTATCATATCCACTTTCTTGTGATGTATACTAACACTTCGATCCACCTACCCTATTCAATCGATGCAGCTACATCCTATTCAATGCATATCAACCGCCTATACAACGCTATCCACCCAATTCAACAAGCCCTAACATACAAACTTCATCCACCTAGTCCTCTAGGTCCCGTTTACACTCATATACATGCTGCAACTAGTAAATCCCAATCCACTCAATATCCATCAACTTTTTCCACAAACTCTATCCACCGACTAATTGACCCACAATTTCCTCCTATATCTCTCCCTGTTTCCGCATACCTTGTCTCGGTTGAACAACAAAGGATTGAATGCTAACTCGTCGCCCTCTGGTGAATTTAATGCGTACCACTGAAGTTGCGTGGCCGATGACGTAGTCAGGTCAGCGCTTAAACCAATCATACTGCGTAGGATTCGCTTCACGTAAATTACCATACGAATCGACCAGCGAAATTTCAACGATGCCTTGAATAGAAATTTGTGAATTAAAAATATGTCAGAATTTCCCGCTGGTTTTATGTCCGTTTAGAAAATAAAAGTGATGCCGTTCCCATTTCGTCAAATTCATTTTTGCCCATAATGAGGCAAGTTTAATACCAGCTATCCCGCCAGATGGTGTAACGAGCATTCAGGCATATATTGCGAATTAAGTACGTTATCAACAATTAATTTTGAACCGAAATTCTTAGGCTTCCAAATCCATACACTAGCACAGGACTTACTTACTTTAAATTCATTTTTTTTTTCTACTTAGCCATTGGTATAATTTTGTAATGAATATTCGACGTATCCAAATAAGTTCATTCGATTCAAAAATTATAGAAGAAATTGAAGCTTGGACTTTGTCACGTTGTTCCAGTACAGTGAGAAATAGTGATGGACCATATATATTTCTTTGAATATAGAAGGCGCTACTATACCTGAAATTGTGCCTGCTCTTCAACGATAACTTTTTTTTTCTTCCTCAGATGTTTCATCACCCAGGCGATTCTTCTCGGTTCTAGCGTCGTCGGGCTGAATCGCGTTCCAAATCGCTCCGCTAGGAGACGCTCGACTCGTCGGTCTATCGAGTCAAGTTTCAGCCGATAGATGGCGCGATCCAGTTCTCGTTGGTTCGGCGATTTATCCAGCGAGAATGTTCGGCTCGATTTCATCGAGAAGTTACAACCAGCAGACGAGTTTGACGAGTAGCATACGAGTGAACTATCGTGCGAGATTCTCGTAGTTTCTCGTTGTTTCGTATCGATCGATTCACTGACAGCGTCTGCTAGCTTCATACATCCACCGCTAGGTGTCAACGCTGCAGGAAGGTTTGAAAATCTACGAGCTCTTTTCATATTTGTAGAACGATCCTCGAAACTCTACATATAACCACTGATGACTGTGTAAATCCAATATTCACTTTCCGCTCTCTGTGACCGTGTCTACAGTCGCTCCGCTTCGGAATTAGGCGCATACTCTGCTGTTATAAACATATAACAATCGACTCGTACCACACCAGTTTTGTTTATCTCACTTGATCACGAACAATAGACCCTCGAGATGATTCTGAAATCAAATTACTACAAGATTCTAAATATGTCCATATACCTGATGAGTATATCATTCATTTACTTAAATCCCTGTGCACTGCGAAAGTTCTGAGTTAGATTTGACTCAGGACTAAAACCTTTACAGAGAACTTATCAAAGTCGAGCTACGATAGTTCGACTTTGTTCTCTGTAAATGTTTTAGTATGTATTATATATTGTTCATGGGGCTTAAAACAATTAAAATCGGTATTAATGAGTTCAGAAATCTGATGATCTTACATTTCATTTCATTACATATAATGAATATATCAAGAACTATCATGCAAGTAGTCAATGAATAAACTTAATAGTGATGAACTTAAACTTAATAAATCAACTAAATCAATATTTCAAAACATCTAAGTTAGCTATTAGGGCACAGACTTTTTTAAATCATCAAAGGTAAATGCGTTGAAATTGTGTGGTAATTTATATAGCAAACTAGTGCAGTGACTGATAACATCAAAGTGAGATATGATCATCAAATTAACCTAAACTAAAATTCAGGAATTGGTCTAATAATCTCAAAAAGCGACATGCCAAAACATCGGAAAACATCAATGCATTTGTTTTAATGTTAGTTAATAAAATGACAGTCAATTTTCCATTCAATCTTCCTTGGCCTTTTTTTCCGTGGCCATTTTTTCCTTGGCCATTTTTTCCTAGGCAAATACCCTGGCCATTCTTTCCTTGGCCATTTTTTCCTGGCCATTTTTTCCTTGGCCATTTTTCCGTTCACCTATCCGAACGTTCACCGCGTGGTTATCGATTACTACTACGTGCAATCCTAAGAAAGTACGTACGCGTAAAGCGAGAGTGGGATTCATGAGAGGAACAATGATTTGTTTTTGTAGCCGTGTTGAACAGCGCACGCCGACCATACAAGCTCGGACTACACTCGCCAAGGGTGGTACGTGCATACGTCGAAGGCATATAGTCATTCTTCAATCGTAAGTTTTTGTTATCATTGAATGAAACGTGAGCAGAGTTTGCGATTAGATTCATTTTTGAATCATACTATATGATGGACTCTTCGTTTTAGAGTCAGATTTTGGTGAAACTAGCCCGCGAATAGACCCGAATCAAATCTATGGCCCGTGCTGAATAAGAGTTCACACGCTAATCATTCGCACGTTCGGCTGTTTTGCTAACAAAACGATGTTGTGGCAAGCGAAGTGGGTCACTTTAATTTGACCCATGCTACAATTTAACACTCGAGCCGACGTGTTTAGGCACCAGTGTGAACTACTATAATCTGGCACGGGTCAGAATTCGGGCCGGGTCAAAAAGGCTATACGTAGTTTGATCGCACCTAGAGAGAGAAACGGTTTAAGCTTACACATAAGACGTTCTTTGTGATGATTCCACTTGTGGTGGCATATCGCCCCAATTAAGATACGAAAGCGGTCTCAATCTCTATGCACTTGGCTATTCTTATAACGCACAATGCTAACTACGATCAATAGTTTGATGTCGAACTGGATCAACGGGAGTAGTTTTACAATCGACTTCAGAATCGAGATATAGTGTGACGTGCGTAGATAGGATATATACGTGTAGGAGGTGAGAGACAGAGGTCTCAAAACTTCGTGATAAATCTGCGTCGTCTTTGTTAAAAGATGAACACCTAGGTTTCTAGTACGATAACCACACTCAAACGTGGCGGACGGATAAAAAGATTAAAAACCACTATCTACAGATTAAAAGAATTTAGAATCAAGAATTTATTTATTCGAACAATCTAAAATAAATAATAAACACGACGTTTCGATCTCACCCTAGAGATCATCGTCAGGTCTCACACCTGACGATGATCTCTAGGGTGAGATCGAAACGTCGTGTTTATCATATATTTTAGATTGTTCGAATAAATCAATTCTTGATTTTAAATTCTTTTAATCTGTAGATAGTGAGTTTTAATCTCTTTACCTAGGTTTCTGTTCAACTCATTGTTCGAAGAAGCGAAAACCGTGTGAAATTATTTAGACTGTGTTTAGTGAATTCATTTAAGGTTTGACGAGTTAGCGAGGAAGGATCATAGATATGGAGATGTTTGCTACAGCTGCGTTTATGGTACAGATTTGGCTCGTTTCTGGACAAGGTAATAGTCTAGTATTTTCTTAAAGGTGACAGTCTAGAAATTCGCATCGTGCGGCGCATATGAACGGAGTGCCACGATCGCAAAATCGAAGAAGTTGAAATCCGAAAATAGAAATTTTACTCAAAAATCTATCACTACTTAATAACGGATTTTTGGATAAGGCCAAACGATGTCGATATTTCAACTTTACGGTTTTTGAGTGCGTGGGTAAGACTTCAATTTTCAAATCATTTATGCCCGATTTATGTACCTTCCACATTCGATTAGGGCCCGCGCATTGGAATAAGCAGGCGCAGGACTCGCTGGAAAGAAATTTGAAAATAACCGAAAATCAAAACGTAGCGAAAAACATAATTCTGTTTATCGGTAAGTACAAGTGCTTCGAAAATGAATTACCGATTTGAGCTGTCAATCAAATGCGATGATTCATTTTTTTCATTCCAGGAGATGGAATGGGCGTGTCTACAGTGACGGCCACGCGCATTTATAAAGGACAGCAAAATAACCTTCCCGGAGAGGAGACGGTTCTGTCTTACGAGCAATTTCCGAACGTGGCTCTTTCTAAGGTTAGTACCGCCCGTATTAATAGACTTACATCCGTTAACTTAATTAAGTGAGTCTAATGAAAATATCGTTTTTACCATCATTAAGAGTCTCGATTCTTTTGATAATTAAATTTAGTCTTTTGACATCCTTGAGATATGTATATTGTGGGCTACAATATTAGTCTAGTACAACGGTGCTGCGTGGCCTAATGAGCCCTAGATTCAAGGCCGTGTTCAAATTCTAGCGTAAACCCTAGGTCTCTAACTCGAGGTTCTATGGTGTAATGGTTAGCACTTTGGACTCTGAATCCAGCGATCCGAGTTCGAGTCTCGGTAGAACCTTATTTTTTGGATTCGAACTACGAAATTATTTCAGCCAGTCCTACAGCCAGACAAACTGAAACTGATTCAGTTTATTTTATTTTGCTAGACCTACAATACTGACTACCAGGTAGCTGATTCGGCAGGGACGGCAACTGCGTTTTTGAGCGGCGTGAAAACGAAATTCGGTACAGTAGGCGTCGACGAGTCGGTTGAATTGAACAACTGTTCAACTTACACAGAACAATCGAAATTAGACTCAATAATTCAATGGGCGCGCGCAGCTGGTAAGTTAGAAATCGAAAGAATAAAGAATTGAAGAAATGATAGGTTTTAAGTGGATCTAGAATTCTTTGAATGGGCTGGAATTAGAAATTGGAATGGGGCAGATTTGGCTATGCGGGGCTGCATAGAACATTGGTGTTGGTTCCTGTGGTTCTTCCGCAGAGATTTTAGACCCACTTCGATTTATTTGTAAGTTCAATGGAATTTTCTTTTGCAAAAACATTTCCAAAATTTCGGAGGGCACATTCGAATTTGAAGGGCTGGCCCAGTTCAACCTTCCCTAAACCACTCACCCTTGATTCCAATAACGTATTATATACCATACAAGCCTAGACAAAGAAGTTGCGATTCTAGGAGATACCACCGTGGAAGTAGAATTAGTAACAACACAGTTCTGTGAAAACAACTCGTTTTATACGCTGATTTCTAGGTAAGAGTACGGGTATAGTGACGACAGCGCGGGTGACGCACGCGACACCTGCCGCCGCTTACGGTCATTCAGTCAGCAGATACTGGGAAACCGATGCCGATTTACCGCCAGACGCCCGAGGAAAATGTTCCGATTTGGCCTCGCAGTTCATACAATACGCTAAAGACATTGACGTAAGTCCATTAATATTCATGAGATATTGTTTCGATATTTCTTTCATACCCGTGCCGCCAATGGTTTCCACCAGATGGCGTGCACAAAATAACCAACTCTTACCAGTCAGAGTAAGAATCGTCTCCTTTCTTAAGTGCCAGGGTTAGACAGGGCACATGCCTCGCCTGCCAGGGTTAGCGAGACTGAAACTCCGCGCCACCGGCTATTCCGCCAGATGGCGTTCTAGGCATACTCGATCTGAATTTGGTTCATGTTCAATATTGGACTACATGTATACCGTAATATAGCCTCACTTGCCACGGGAAGAATTGTCTCTATCATCCATGAATCTAAAACTGCAACAACAGCTATCCCAACAGAGGGAGTGTTTACCGAATAACTTACCATATATTCAGTAAATTCATTATGACATCCATTCCCCTAATCTCACCTCAAGTTAGACTTTGATTGATTCGTTTGGTTTTGTATGTGCACGTTATAGGTTGTATTCGGGGGAGGGCGACGCAGTTTCATGAGAGAAACCGACCAGGATCCGGAATACGAAAACAAACACGGAAAACGAAAAGATGGCAGGGATCTGATTCAGGTGAGACATCAGACATACGACTTTGGACATCAGACATACGGCATCGGACATCAGACATACGACATCGGACATCAGACGATGATACAACGACAACTTTTTTCTCCGTTGAATAGATTTGTTTATAACGTACTTTCGTTTTGTCCAGGAATGGAAAGACGATAAACAGAATCGCGGTTTGACTCATGAATACGTTATCGACAAATCGGGATTTGATTCGCTAGATTTGAAAACACAACGGGTTTTAGGTAAGACACGTGACATCAACCGTTACGGCTCGAGGCGGAGCAAACTGCTAACTATTAAGATAATTAACGTTAAGATGATTGCTCGTAAGTGCAACCGATGGATCTCCGACATAGATCCCGGCAGTTTCTACATCCTTGTCATTGATTTGGCTGGTGATTTGTCAACTAACACGTACATACCACGTCACATATCTAGCCCAGGAGTCCCCGAGAAAATTTTGAAAATTTATATGCATTTTAATGCAATTTTAGTGCATATTAAATCGAGATCAGTGCAGGTAAATGTCCGTTTCATTGACATCTCAGTTTTTTGGGCGCAGTCCACGAATTAACAACGTTATGCCTATGAATTATTTTCTGTTATAAACGTATTAGGAACAACTTTCTTTTCGTAGGACTTTTTGAACACAGTCACATGCGATTCGAAGCCGATAGGAGCGCCGATCGAAATGGTGAACCCAGTCTTTCGGAAATGGTGGCAAAAGCCATCAAGATACTGGAAAGAAATAAAAAAGGATACTTTCTACTAGTCGAAGGTACATAAATTTGTATTCAACTAAAAATGAGGGATTCGAACTATCATAGCATTGCAAAGTTTAGCAGATACCGTATACATTTTTTTGTGGGCTATACATTAAGCATTGTTTAGTTATTTATTATTGATTGCAATTTAGGGGGACGAATTGACCACGCCCACCACGCGTCTAAAGCTAAACTAGCGCTGACTGAGTCGATAGAAATGGAGCAGGCGATAGAGAATTCCCAGAAACTGACGTCATCGCTGGATACCCTTACAGTGGTGACGGCTGACCACTCGCATGTATTCACAATTGGAGGATACCCCGTTCGGGGGAATCCCCTGTTCGGTAAGTTTATCTACGGATACGATTCCAGGCTCCAGAATCCAACACAAAATGGAAACTACCCAAGAATTCGGGCCAAGATGAGTGACTTGTGATTCTCAAATTCGTGCTTTGTATAAATTCTTTACTTGAGATCAAAGTCGAAATGTAGAAGGAATAGCTACTAGCGACACCTAGTGGGTCCTAGCTTACCACGAGTGGAGTCCTCAATTGCCGCAGTAGCGTTGTCAAGCGTGTCCCCTATGCATATTAGGCTATATATATATATATATATATATATATATATATATATATATATATATATATATATATATATATATATATATATATATATATATATATATATATATATATATATATATATATATATATATATATATATATATATATAGATAGTTTGTTTTTATTGTAGGTTTAAACACGTATGAATCAGATTTAGACGGCCGTCCATTCACTACGTTAATGTACACAAACGGCCCCGGATTCGCCGTCGATAAATTCGGCAAACGACCGAACCTGAAAACCGTAGACACAGGTAAAATATAAAATAACGTTGCAGTATTTCATTCCCGGATTTCATTTCGAACTGCTAGTGACTTGTTCGTGCAGTTTTAAGCAGGTGACCTCATTGTAGCTAATTGCTCGATCTGAACAAAAGTTAGCTAGCCAGTGGCGCCACCTAGATTAAAGATAGTGGCTCCGTCTAGACCATGAGTTAGTGGCTTCAAAGCTAGATGTCCTTCTAGACTAAGAGCTAGTGGCTCAATGAAGTGAACAGCTTCTGTCTACATCTTTACTGCACATAGAATCTGTTTTAATCAAAGCTAGTGGCTCCATCTAGATTAATAGCTAATGGCTCCATCTGGAGGGGAAACTATGAAGCTAGTTAGTGAACTATTGTGGCATCACATTTAACTTAAACTTAATTTGGTTTAATAGCAGGTGGTTCCATCTGGATTTCAACTGGTGGCGTTATCTATCTACCCTTTGTTTATCTTGTAGAATCGTTGGCGTACGTTCAGGAAAGCGGTGTCAATATCAAAGAAGAGACACACGGCGGGGAAGACGTGGCCGTGTACGCTAGCGGTCCGATGTCGCACCTGTTCCGCGGAGTAATCGAACAGAACTACATCGCGCACGCGATGGGCTACGCTGCGTGCATCGGCAGTAACAAAGACCACTGTCGAACGACTTCCGGTTACGATTATCTCAATTCCAGCAACAGAGGCAAGGTTTACAGCAAATCGATTTACTTTGTTATCGCTTTATTACAATTTTGTGTCATTTTGTCGTGATCTCGTGCGTAGGTAACCTTTAAATGGAAATAAATCACATTCTCAGACGGATTCATGTGTCTGTGTTGATGCTTTGTCTGACTTAGTTATTTCAATAAAAAATGTAAAACTATAGCGACACCTGGTGGATCCTCACTTGCCACACGCGGAATTCTCTATTACCGCTGTAGTTAATGTCCTACTGTACGCTAGCGACACCTGGTGGAACCTCACACGTGGAATTCTCTATTGCCGCAGTAGTTGAAGTCCTACTGCATACTTGAGACACCTGGAGGATCCTCACTTGCCACACGTGGAATCCTCTATTGCCGCTGTAGTTGAAGTCCTACTGCACACTTGAGACACCTGGTGGATCCTCACTTGCCACACGTGGAATCCTCTATTGCCGCTGTAGTTGAAGTCCTACTGCACACTGGAGACACCTGGTGGATCCTCACTTGCCACACGTGGAATTCTCTATTGCCGCAGTAGTTGAAGTCCTACTGCACACTTGAGACACCTGGTGGATCCTCACTTGCCACACGTGGGATCCTCTATTGCCGCTGTAGTTGATGTCCTACTGCACACTTATAACACACGATGAGAATTGTAGAACACTCGATTGCCACAGTAGCGTTGTCGGCTGTCTCCATTGAAATCGCACACAGCATTGTCCCATATTTTAGATTTCAGTTTCAATCTGCAAATTCAGTAGTTATCTTCATACGCTGAGCACAATAATAGGAACGTCGCCACGAAAGTTGCTTTCAGTTTAAATCAGAAAAAAAAAATATCTGTGGTTTAAACCAGTCGATTGGCTGCACTCAGCGTAGTATTCAGTTTTCCTTATCGTTTGCTAATGCGGATTTGAAATAAGATAATCTGACTGATATCATTTAACAACTCAAGACGTGAATTCGATATTTCAGCGTGTTTGAACTATACCATAGGAGACATGTTTACTGTGATATTTCGACGAGTAGAATATGATATTTCAACCTGCTGAAATCAGATATAAAAAAGCGTTAAATATCATCTATACGTTGAGATGGGTATCAAAATGCGAAGTTCTCGTGTTGACGGTGCGTTTATTTTGACACCGAATTGGGTGTCAGCTTTATTAGTGGATAGCTATTTTTTCAGCGTATCTATACCAAGGCCCATTTTATTTATCTCTAATAATTGCTATATTCGACGAGACCTCCCCTATATTGACGGCAGATAGGCTCATGGTGCTCCGTTGTATAAATTGCTTATCAATAAGTTAACCCGTCACCGTGGTACATACTTGAAATATATAAATGCGCTGACACTGTTGTTGCTTTGTCGATCTTCTGCATGAAAGAAAAGCTTGTGCATCTAGTTAGAATTAAAAGAAATCCTATAATTTCAGAAAATCTCGTAACACTATATTTACCCAGTTTTCCGAGCTTTCGACTTTGACTGTGCTTGTATGTAGCGTGCCTATTTGACTTGAGTTGCGATGATCTGAAGTATAAACTTTGTTGAAGGTCACATTCATGCTGGTTTGGTTCGAAAAAGTACATTCTGTATTTCATTCCTGATTTCCTTTCCCGTTATCAGGTATAAGTAGAAATTGAACGAGTAGTTCATCATCAAAACGTCGGTAAGGGCGGAATAGATATTCTTTAATTCGGGATTGTTCCAGAGAATTGGGCTGAGTATAGAGAAGGGAAATGTGGTCACCATGAAGAAGATGCAGAGTACTAAAACCAATAAGGTCACCTGGTTCGAATATTTCGATGCTCGATTTATTTCTTCTAACTTATTCGTTTTTCTTCTTCGCATTAGAGCGATTGATGTTATTGCTGATATGATTGCTAGTAAACAAAAAGGACCCCCTGAAATCAACAGCAAAGCCCTGATTTGAATCTTTTCGTCGCTGGTACAACCAACGTTACTGATGTTGATGGTTACGAATGAATAACTGTAAATCAGTGCAGTGACGCATAGTACGGATAAACATAACCTAGAAGCGGTAGAGGGTGTCCAGAAACGAGGGCCTTTAAAGGGAAAACAAACGACGCACATTCGCTCGGTGGCTACTAGGACCAGCGTCCACGGACTGCTCGTAATACAAACCATAATGAAATACTCGAAAAACATGCATTGGACACGCGTCGACGGTTTCACCAGTAATCTACCGTAAAAGGAATGGGATATGACGTTGATGTATTTACTGAAATAAGCGCCGAGAGCAATAGTATCGCAGACGGCTAGTTGAACGAACGCACGACTGTAAGAACGTCGCCATAGTTTACGAAGCTGCATGACTATCACGATCAGAAGATTACCGGTGAATCCGAGGATGTAACACAGACTCGCAAACACGAGATAAATCCACAGGTAATATCCATTCAGGCCTATCGCGGTTGCACCAGTTACGATGGCTGCGTATACGTTAGTGGGATTAGTTCGGTTCTGAGTGTAAGACATTTACGTGTGTGCGCGATGAACGAATCAGAAATCGCTGCGCTGTATTCATCATCTCTCGTAGGAAAAAGAACACCTCCAGCTTGAGTTACCTTATGCGGTAACAATCATACACGAGATAGAATAAGTATATAATCTGATATACGTTCGTTGGTAGGCCTACGCGTAATTTCTTGCTTCGGCCTACGACAAAAGGGTCACTGAGTTAAACCACACATGGTAACAAACCTCCGATGCCAGCTTTATAGAATGGAATTACCCTTAAACTATGGACTTATGGACCAGGTGTTACCTCAATCGAAAATGAATTGAGTTAGTCCCCGAGTGAATTTAATACCCATCTTTGGCTCCAGGGGCCAGTTGCATAGTCATGGCTTAGACTTAAGACCAGTCTAAGACCAACTTCCTTTTATAGCCAATCTAACAACTTAAGACCAGTCTTAAGATTTAAGACCAATTATGGACTTAAGTCACAACTGTGCAACTGGCCCCAGGGACTTACCCAATTGATGGTGAATTGAGTAAAGGCTTAGGAGCCGATTCCATAGTCGAGACTTAGGCCAAAAGTTAGACCAGAGTTTCTCCGTTGAAAAATCCGCCATTTTTAAACGTCGAGGCAAAGTAAAAATCTATATTATACTGATTGACGTAACAACATGATCCCGAGTCATCTGAAACATACCGAGTAAACACTAGCGCCACTTAAGTGGTTCCTCACTTGCCACAAGTGGAATCCTCGATCGTAACGTTGTCAGAGATCCTAGTCAAAATAGTAGAAGAAGTTGAAGACAGTGCAGACGACCGGCTAACTACTAGCGACACCTGGCGATCATCACTCGCTTGCACGAAGTGGAATTCTCGCTCATCGAGTAAGTAGTCCGGGTGCAATTCACTCGAGTCGGAAAACTATGTCTGAGCGTTACGCACGACCGCCTAAAAAAACTTCCATACACACGGTGATCTTTGAATTGAACGCCGACCCGACACATCTGGACGAGGCGTCACACGCGTCGGGCACATATCATACACCACTCAACTTTACTCTAACTATACTCTAACTATAACTCACGCCTTTCACATCCTCCCCCGGCAGGGATTCGAACCTGATGGCATTGAGATTGCCACGGTACGAACCCCTGCCACACTAGAGTGCGCAGCTACACGCGCAGCTTAGATGATGTCATTATTAGCCAATCAGGGTCCAGTTCCACAGTTCTGAGTTAAGATTTGACCCTGGGTTAAAACATTGAAAATGAACTAACTTTAACTCAGAGTTAACTCTAACTCACAACTGTTGAACTGGGTCCAGATATCCCGTTTTAATTCAGCCCGGGTTTTCCCATTCATATTTCTTACGTGGAATTTACCTCAGCGATTATACAACAAGCAATCTGATTGGGTGCCACGAGTTTTCGAGCGGTAAATCTGCGCATGTACCTGCGCACCCGGTCGTGGCTGATGCAATCAGGTTCGAATCCATGCGGAACGAGGACGGCCTTTCAATGAAATTTCGAACGCACAACTTATTCTCCACTTATAGATTTTTTCAACATATTTCCCGGGCCGCTTTGTTTGCGGTTCATTTCACTTTTCTCGGGCGATAATTGTTTTCGCGCCTTGATCCAATAAAACGAGGAGTCACGCGACCTAACGGTTTGTTTTGCCAATTATACTCTGCGTGAAATCAAACAAAGCGACGATAATTTGTGTTTTTAATCGCTTCTGTTTCTGCCGATTGTGAAAATATCGGTAAAACAATTCTGACACGGAAATTATGGAGAAATATCTTCTTTAAATCACTATATTCGCTGGCGTTGCATGCCATGTTTTCTCTCCAATTTTAAACCTTCAAATTGAAAAATGAAAGCCATCGGTTATGAAACTACAGCGACAAGAAGTTTCCTGTCGAATTCTGCGCCACTTTTGGCGTTAAGTCTTTCTGTTTAATCTAGTTTCTTCTCTCGTTGATGCTGATACTAATAACCATTCATTCAAGCTTCGCTTAAAGGCTGTCTCTTTCTTCGGCTGTCTCTTTCTGCGGCTGTCTCTTTCTGCGGCTGTCTCTTTCTGCCTTGAGGTTAGGTAATAATGATTTTTTTATCTTGCTGAAAGAATTGAATAGATTTTCCACGTTAGTGGAGAGGAGCGTTGCTAACGAGGGGGGGGGGGGTATCGAATATAAAGTAGAGGCGACGTCACGCTTGAAGGACGTGGTTGTAATCTGCGAGGGGTGGAGAAATATACAGTCTGCGAGGGTCGGGATAGTGTTATGAAGTTTTTGGACAAACGACCGAACGGTGTATTTTATTCATAAACGATCAGCGACACCTTATTTGTGCGGAGTTGTGACGTCATTATGATCAGTTTAGTTAACATTATCAAATACAGCCTGATATTAAACATCGCAGGTCAGTAAAATTCTGTCAAGTTTTTTTTCTTTCGCTGTGTTTGAAGTTTCATTTCATAATGGTCGAATTCGAATTAATACCACTTTCGAATTCGAACATTTCTACTATGCTTTTTTTGTCGGAACAATATACTCAGTAAACGATGACGTATTCAACACATACGAGGTTATAAAATGCTATCGTGTCATTAATGCGTTTATTTGTCAAATTAGGTCCGGGGTTTGACCCAACATTTTGGAGCCAACAACGGACCCATGACACCAGAATTTTTGACCATCGGGTCTTTATTTCTATAGCCTTAACCACCCGCTTTTAGGAAGCAATGAATTAGAGAATCTCATTATAGATTCAGAGTACTATTCAACTTTCCAGTTCTTTTTTTAAGTAACTTTCTAATGAACTCAAACATTTCTGTCAAATCTCTGCGATGAAATGATGGATCCAAGTTTGATTTTGACCATGTGCTAATTTAATCCCAGCCAATAATAGTATATATCTAACCCTTGAGAGTAATCAAATCGTTTCCGAAATCTGTAGAGGCTGTGGGTTGAATGAAAAAAGAGCTTTCAAATTCGTGTAGAATCGTGAACTTAATCCTCGTTATTTTTTCTTCGAAGATTCTGCGGCGCAAGTGAATGTCGCCCTGGGCCGAAATACGATGCAGTCTAGTAACCAAAAAACGAACATAAAGCTATCATCAGCGGCAGTGGATGGAAACCAAAATACAAACATGAACCGCGGGTCCTGTACACACACCAAAGCCTCGGAACCGAACGGAAAGCCGCTCTGGTGGAAAGTTCATCTAGATGCTCGATACTCAGTGACGAGCGTGATTCTGGTCAACAGAGATTATGACGGTAAACGATTAAAAACGCCGGTCAGAACTATACTGCCCTTTGTCCATAGTCTCGAGGAACCGAGATCCGGACGACATTAAACAAAAACAAAGAAACAAACAAACTTTGAACCGTGAACCGGCGTTATAAACCAGCTCCAACTTCAACCTCGGAAGCTCTTTAAATTTCATCCCATGACACAGTTTTATAGATAGGTTTTACTTAGAGCTCTAGGCTGATTATTTGGACTATGGTTAAAACGTTCACCTAGTAGTGCCTGGTTTTCTACGGGGATTACTTCAAATTTCAACCCAAACCTAAAGCCCAAAAACCTAAAACCAAAATGAAGAAAACATTTCGATCAAATCAAGCAAAAGCAATGTAAATCTTCTATTAACGATTTCGTACTTCATATTGCAGCGTATCGTCTGAAGAAATTCAAAATTCTAGTCACTACGGACGAGTCTCCGCCGGACATGAATCTATCTAACATACCACAGAATACAATTTGCGCCGAACAGGAAGCGAAAATGAAATCGTCGGAAGTGAAAGAGTTCTTCTGCCCCGGTCACATGACCGGAAATACTGTGATCGTCACGAAGCCGTCCGGTACAGGAGCTTTGAGCTTGTGCGAGGTGGAAGTTTACGGTAAAGATTTTTGTTTTGTTTTTAGAATCGTTAGAATTAAAAGAAAAATAGTTAATTTGCATTTCAATGACTCAACAGCCAGAATTACGTTTTCAGTTACTTTATATCTACAGAGGAAATGTATTTATTATCGAACTCTTCATCAGTCATAGTTAAAGCTCATTTTAATTTACTTGGACAACAATAATTTTCATTACTCGAATTATGTTTTTTAAGGTCTCATTATCTCCCTTTTAACTATTTCCAGGCGTCAAATTGGAAACTAACTGTACAGGAAGTAATTACGTCGTCGAAAAGTTTGAACATCGTTCTAACTGGACCGATGAAGCGACGATTCTCGACACAATTGATGCTGGTAGATCTTGTCTCGAATGCGTCGGTGAATGTAGCCGGAATGCAGGCTGCATAGGGATCACGTGCCAGCGTATTTCCGGTCAGTTTAAGTGTAAACTGTACACGCCAGTCACAGGCAGCTCCGCGCAGCCGCAAACAGCGACAAACAATCAAACTGGTATTTCCTACTTCAAGAAACAATGTTGAATTCATGGCATCCGGACTAAACCTCCATTGCTACTGTTCTCGCTAATGCGTTGACCTTCACCTTATAGTCCCGTGCCACGCGTCTTACCGTTATTACAGTAGAGTTTGTCGAAGAAATACGCCGACTGCTCTGACCTCAAACTCGGGCATTTGTAATATTTCAACCAGCATTCGTGTGGCCGGTGATCTTTGAATTGAACGCCGACCCGACACATCTGGACGAGGCGTCACACGCGTCGGGCACATATCGATAAGTTATCTGTTTTCACCAGACCGCTATCATGTCTGCTACAGTCTCCGTCTTTTTTACCGTACAGCCCCGAGGGCTTCAAGCCAATCGCTGAAATTCCACACAGTCAAGAGGTGAAATAATTCCACCCTATCTAGCGATGGAGTACCCGCAGCGCTACTGTGGCAATAGAGGATTCCACTTATGGTTGGTCGAGATCCTCCAGGTGTCGCTAGTAGATGGTTGGCAATCGATTTCTTTTACATTTCGATTAAATATTTCGACTAAATAAATCAATTATTCGTGAAAACTACACAGATATCTCTGTACAAAAATGAATTTTGTCCCATTTTTGGCATAGCTCTTGCAAAAGTAGTTCTAGTTACTCAACAGTTCAGAGATCCATGGCAAGCTCGTACTAGCCAGTGGCCGTGCACAATGGCCGTTTCAGTGGTCGTGACCGCCCCCTGCTCAGCTACCAAATATTTTTTAATCGTTTTCTTGAAGGAATGTACTTTAAGACCATCCACTTCCCCGGGCGCCGGCGACCTGACATCGGTGTTTGGCCAAACAATAGCCGTATGCCCCTATCAGAGATTTTAGTCGGCGGTATAACATTAACATTTTGTATGAACCCCCTCCTGGACAAAAATCCTAGATCCTCGCCTGGCGTCACGATTTGATGTACAATAATCGCGGTCTACGGTAAGTTCCAAATAAAGTACTTAGTTTAATTGAATTTGAGATGAGCAGCGCATTGCGCAATACATCGGCTCCACGGTGACCTTGCAGTTTATCGCTAAGCTATTCGGTAGTAAAATGTAATCAAAATGGCGTCGGTTGTCGGATCGGGCTCGACAGCTGCCGGCCAAAAAACGGGCCAGGACGGCCCGTCAAACGGTGAGCAATTTTTAGATTAACGGAATTTGAAGTATTCGTTTCAGGTTTAGGATTTATCCGATGACAAGGTTTCAGAGGCCTCGGGGATTATCGTTAATCCGTATCAATCCGACAAAAACAGTCTTACTCTAGTCTAGTTGACGGTTGACTTTTTTGTTAGACGTGCATCTAACATGTCGACTGACATTGACAGTTCATTCTTACGACAAAGTAGTGATTCATTCCCCGCAGAAAGTAGAATTAAAAAAGGCCCATTGAGAAAAGCTTCAATTTCTAACTCTTGGCCATCAAGTTAGGGCCTACTGAGTACCGTCCACTCCGCTTGGTGGCGCCACTACACGAATTTCGACGCTTACCCTTTCGTAGGCCTACCCCTGCCTAACAATTTCCAATTCCCCGCAACGAGATTATTTTTCAGGGAGGTCTAGGGAATATGAAACCCGTAATTTCGATCAAATAAATTAGGCAGTGGATATTTTGCCAATGCGGCATTATTCCTGTTTATCCCAGAATGCTGTTTATAACCAATAACTCAGGTTCTGATTGGCTAATTTATACCGCTCACATCAATGTGTAGTGTAAATTAGCCAATCAGAATGAGTCATCGCAAAATTCGTGTTAACTGATTTGGAGAACAGAATTAGAGAAAATAGAGCAGAATTTGAACCTGAACCTGGACCAGTATTAAAGCACACAAATAGCCCCCCTCTGATCTGGTGACGCCCATGATTTTGTTATTTTATTGGTAGATTTTGGCAAAATAGGTTTACTTGAATAATGCCTCTTCAGCAATATATCCTCTTTCTATGAATTAGGAGACGCCCCAACTACTGTCGTTTAGTCTTGGCAGTGGTGTTACAGTCGCGTTTAATGTTTTTTTTTCCATTTTCAAAACAGCAGCAGCCGGCGATAAAAGATTGACGGAATTAATGGAACGTTTACGTTTGAAAGCCGACCAAATGAAGTCATGGACCGATACGACGAAAGCGCTTCGAATGGCGATGTCGGTAGGCGCACCCAAATAGGCCCCCTAACGCTTGCTATTTTTGTAACCAGGGTCCAGTTCCACAGTTCCGAGTTAAGATTTGACTCTGAGTTAAAACATTGAAAATGAACTAACTTTTAACTCAGAGTTAACTCTAACTCACAACTGTGGAACTGGGTCCAGGAGGACTCTAGGGGCTTTTACCTTTACAAATTCTGAAATGTGAAATATAGTGAAAAAAAGTACGCCTGTCTGAGAAATTGTGAAAAATCTGGTAGATTTATGAAAAGTGTATTTGTTTTCATATTTTTGATCCCTTTGCCATACACAGTGGAGCTGAAAATTGTTCGATTTCTTTTAAGTTGAAAATTGCGCCTTCCTCTAGGCCTATCAGTCACGATAGGGCAATAGGATCATTAATGAAGAAAGCTCTCAGTCTCTGTGAAATGGCCCTAGTTGAAATTTACATCGAGGCCTAGCTGGCAAATTTGAATTTTATATATCGGATTTCTTCTTCTTCAGGATAAAAGGCATCACACGGAATGCGTCGACAAGGCTCAGTTACAAAAACATTTAGACCAGTTACAGAAAGCTGTTAAAGGTACGTTTTGTCACTCCTTTCCGTATCGCGAGAATTTGCAAGCTACAAAATCAATACACTTAAGCGAAAGAAAAAGAATAGCTATCGGGACTTCTAAGAATGAAATTTGACTACGAAATTAAAGAAAACTAAGAAAAAATCTAGACTTTAATCTCACGACAGCACCGTCATAGAAAAAAGGAACGCTAAGAGGGCACCTTAACCCTTTCAGTGCATCTACACCGCAGTGTGGTGTACAAATCAGTGATGGATTTTGCTAGTACACCGCACTGCAATGTATTGATTTAATTAGTAATTACTAATTATCTCTCTTGAAAGATGGCAGCAACTGTCAAAGATAGTGAAATATTAGTAACTAACGATACACTGCACCGCGGTGTAGACGCACTATAGTGCTATTCCTGTTGTTCAACACACTAGGGTGGAATTTTTCAGAATTTTCAAATTATCTTCAGCACTACAGGATATTAATTAGCCAGCACTGAAAGGGTTAAGTGCCTACCTCACGAGTACGCTTAGTTTCAAAGCAAGAGGCTGTCTAGTCATAGGCCTATTACAGGCCTTCAATTGACGGTAAATTATGATATGATACGATAATGTAATATTTGGAACCATCCCTTTGTTTAGTGGATGGCTCCGCGAATATCAAATCGCTGTTTATACGACGTGTGTTTCGATCGTTTTGTTTCGTTTTTTTTTAGTCGTGAATCAACAGACGTTCGTGGAGAAGTTGAATTCGGTGGCGCGAAGCGTCGGGTTGAAGTTCACGATGGCCGGTGCCGACTGTTTCATCAGTTCCGACATGTTCTACGTCGAAATCAAAATCGACGCCAACGGAAAAATACAAGATCTGAACGTCGCGCATCACGGCGATCATCCAGTCGTAAGTTTCAATCGGACTTCTACGTCATCGATAAAGTTCATCTCTAACATTAGTTATATCATAATATATGGGTTCATTAGGGATTGTTCGTGCATTGACGGTGAAATTCATTTTCGTTGAAATGTTACATTATTGGACGATATTAAATGTTCGATTTCATTGATTTTCTGATCAATGGAATACAAATGATAAATAGTCACGACTACCGATAATGAATCGTGATGGTCCTTATCTCCATTTTACCCGTCCTAAAGACTTAACCTTTTCAGTGCGTCTACATCGCAGTGCGGTGTACAAATCGGCGATGGATTTTGCTAGTACACCGCACTGGGGTGTATTGTAATTAGTAATTAGTTTCTATCTCTACTGAAAGATGGCAGCACCTCTCAAATGTAGAGAAATATGAGTAACTAACGATACACCGCACCGCAGTGTAGATGCACTATAGTGGTATTCCCGTTATTCAACACACTAGGGTGGAATTTTTCAAAATTTTCAAATTATCTTCAGCACTATAGGGTATTAACTAGTCAGCACTGAAAGGGTTAAGGGTAATAAAGAGTTACTCGGTACTAAGGCGGGGTAAAGCAGATTTCACTTGTCTCGTAAACGAAAATTTAACGCGTATTCGTTTGTTTGTTTTTTAGCCGTGTGCGGAAATGATGCAGTTATTGAAAGATGTGAAATTCGACGAATTCACCGAACATCTGACCGGACTGAACGGAATCTATAAAATCGGCGGCGACAAGTGAGTTGTTCGTTCTTCGTTTGAACGTCAAACGAAAATGCCGGTGCCGCTAGCGACATCTGGTGGAATACTGGCTTGCCGGAGTGGCCCATTGTTATTGTTAAATCAGTAGCAATGGGGTACCGGTCAACGACTAAAACTTTTTTCGAGCTTAATCTTCTTCATAAAACTGTACTTATAAGTTCTTCATATTCACAGGAAACAGAAAACTGCATTTATGGCCTTGCAATCGCTTGAAACGGATTTGAACATGCTGTCTCAACTTCAGAGGTAAATCAACCTATAACTGACCGGGGAGGGAAGTGGAGGTGTATTGTTAAAGAGATGAAAATCAGGTCAAATTCGGGGAAATGTGTTACATGGTTCCCGCAGAACAGGGAAATTGGGAAAAACTTGGGAATTTTGAAATAATAATTCTCGGTTTCGAAAATTTTTGGGAATTTGAAAAATTTTCCTTGAATCAGGAAATTATTTGGGAATTTCATTTACATTTCACGTATAACATTTGCCAAGGGTAACTTTCTTCAGCGATTTCCCTTAAAAATCACCTTTATCAACCAGTCGCCACTGAAATCTCGACTGTAGCATGATGGTATCTGTTCATTTCCAGTTGGGAAAATTGAAAAATCGCCCATGAAATACTTGGGAATCTTTAATTCATATAACTGTGGGAACCATGGTGTTTAGATTGGTAGATCACTCGTGTAATCAAACCGTTTCCACGAATGTCTTATGTATTTTTGCTGCGTTAATTGATTGAATGCCTGTTATTCAAAGCGATGGGGTGGAATTTTAAAGACATTTTCAAATTATCTCCAGCTCATTCGGGTGTTAATTAGTCGGCGCTGAACGGGTGCGTAACTGATGTAACTGAATGTTTCTCTTTTCGCTTTTTTTTCAGTTCGATTTGCGGCGTGTCGAATTATATTCACAAATCGCCGCTGGGAATCGTGCAGCCTCGCGTCGGCGGTCTGCCGATGAAACTCATCTATTTCGTCGCTCCGTACGACCTTCTGAACCCGGTCACGAAATCGGCGTACTCGCTAACCGTCGAAGGTAACGCTTCGAAATTTCTGCTTCAACCTTCGCAATGACCAAACTAATGTCTGGTGTGTGTTGTTCATTATCAATCAATGATATCTCAGGTGAACACATGTGAAGTGTGGACGATCAGTTTTTGAAATTGTGCTGCTAAAATGTCTAATATCTGGTGTTTGTAGTTCATTTTCAATTAGAAATGTCTCAGGTGAAGCACTGAACACATGTGAAGTGTGGACGATCAGTTTTTGAAAGTGTGCTGATAAAATGTCTAATGTCTGGTGTTTGTAGTTCATTTTCAAATGAAAATATATCACGTGAAGTAATGAACACATGTGAAGTGTGGACGATCAGTTTTTGAAATTGTGCTGCTAAAATGTCTAATATCTGGTGTTTGTAGTTCATTTTCAATTAGAAATGTCTCAGGTGAAGCACTGAACACATGTGAAGTGTGGACGATCAGTTTTTTAAAGTGTGCTGCTAAAATGTCTAATATCTGGTGTTTGTAGTTCATTTTCAATTAGAAATGTCTCAGGTGAAGCACTGAACACGTGTGTGAAGTGTGGATGATCAGTTTTTGAAATTGTGCTGCTAAAATGTCTAATGTCTGGTGTTTGTAGTTCATTTTCAATCAATAATACCTCAGGTGAAGCACTGAACACATGTGAAGTGTGTATGACATCTTTTACATTATTGCATATCTTTCAACAATGCATGGGGGATGGAGCAGCCGATTAATAAGTATTGATGCTTGGTTCAGATAAATACGTTCATTATTCACTTTTTTGTAGCGATAACTGATAATAATTTGGGTCACAGTGCGACGGTTGAACTGGAATCAGCGACGCCGAATCGGTTGCAAACAAAACCACTGATGACTGTCAGCAAGGGTCATGACGGCAAAAGGTAAGCAGTTATGGTCTATATTTATGAAATTTTAAACTGGTCTGCGATGCTGTCCTCGGGTTTAAAGTTAGATAGGTCGTTAGTTGAAGAAGTCAGAAGTTGGTGGCATCTACATTTTTCCACCATGTTTTAAGGGTGAAACTAAGAGCGTTTGAAAGTCGTCACTGTTCGGTCACAGTTTGTATCGATGCGAATATTCTTCAGACCGAGTTTTTAGTAGATGATTAAAATCAGTTGCAATCAATCATAGCAAAAATACATAAAGATTTATTTTTTTATCATAGCCGTAAAAAGCAAGAACATATCAGGGAATTCGACAAATCTTCGCAAAACCCTGGAAAACTCACGGAATTTGGATAATGCTATCGATCACGTCTTAATTTATCAGTTCATGATTCAAAACGAATGAATTTAGAATTTTAAACCTCTGAAATTTCTCTGGAAATTTTTGAATAATCGCATAGAACAATCAGGCTAAACTCGGGTGATTGGTGAACGAGTAGATGGTGGCCACCCTGCTGTAGTGTCCACTAAGGGGTCATTCATTTATTACGTACGCATTATGGGAGGGGGAGGGGTCAGTGCAATTGCGTACTGTAATGCTTAATGTATGTGGTAAAATGGCCGATTTTGCGTACAGAGGGGGGGGCGGGTTTGAAAAATTCAAATTTTATGCGTACGTAATAAATGAATGATCCTTAATTATGGAATTATTGATTCACCTTTGTTTCCGGTTTTATCGTCGTTTGAATATTTGCGATGTGATATTATTTTCAGTTTGCCGTCGTTTCCGCCATTGATCGCTACGAACAGCTGTTCGTTGAACGCATATTTCGTGTTGCATTTACAAAAACCGATTCCGATGTCCCTTGGTATCATACGCAAAATACAGACCGTCACCAGTAAGTTCCGCAGGTCTGAGGGCTAATGGGTTAAGACTGAGGATCCACCAGGTGTTGCCGGTTTTGAAAAGTCTTGCGTGCCGACTGAAGTTTTGATGTCTCGTTTTTTTTTTTCATTTTTTTCGTCGACAGACATCGAGTTTGGAGATGAGGCGTCCTGTACGTCGATGTTGTCGTTGATCATCGACGGCTTGTCGCAGAAATTCACGAAGAAAGATCTGCTGAACATCAACCCGAAACGTGGATTCTACGTGGTAGGTTAACGTTATTCATTATCGGGCGACATTAGACGTAGCCTCAATGGTTGGTCTCGATATTTAGTTCGTACGCGTACTTATGCTAGACTCATCAGCAGCCAAAAAACTGGCCCGGGCAGATTCAAAATGGCCGACTGGTGGCCGCTGTTGTTCGTTTAAAACTAGGACCAGCTAGTAATGACCTGTGTGAGGGGAACAAGAAACCTCAAAACTGCTGATAATACCATGAGTGGCGCTCAGTGGGTTGAGGGGAACAAGAAACCTCAAACGTGCTGATAATACTCTGAGTGGCACTCAGTGGGTTGAGTGGAACAAGATACCTCAAACCTGCTGACAATACCATGAGTGGCACTCAGTGGGTTGAGGGGAACAAGAAACCTAAAATCTGCTGATGATACTCCGAGTGGCACTCAGTGGGTTGAGTGGAACAAGATACCTAAAATCTGCTGATGATACTCTGAGTGGCACTCAGAGGGTTAAGGGGAACAATTCACCTCAAACCTGCTGATATTACCCTGAGTGGCACTCAGTGGGTTGAGGGGAACAAGAAACATGGAACCTGCTGATAATGCCCTGAGTGGCACTCAGTGGGTTGAAGGGAACAAGAAACATGGAACCTGCTGATATTACCCTGAGTGGCACTCAGTGGGTTGAAGGGAACAAGAAACATGGAACCTGCTGATAATGCCCATAACGAGGTTGAAGCTTTCAAATTTTTTGTTTATTCCTATATTTCAGACTTTGCCCGATCAGCAGCATTGTTACTACATCAGCGACTCGGTCGAACCGGACGATATGATTGGTCAGATGATTACGAAAGTGCCGTTTTCGCATCCGACCAGCGTTCCGCAACTTCTCGTGTTGCTACGGCAACAACTGCAGTTCAACACGCTCATCGGAAGCTGCGTTCGGCCTCACTCGAAAAAGGGTATGTATAATGGTGGATCTGATTGGCCCCTGAAAATTTGTCGGAATTAAAGGTGATATTTGATTTGCGTAGTGGATACAGTAGACTCCGCTCAAGTCAGATCTTTTGACTTGAGAGTGATATCCGAGTTGGATGGTACAGTAGACTCCGCTCAAGCCAGATCTTTTGATTTGACAGTGATATCTGAGTTGGATGGTACAGTAGACTCCGCTCAAGCCAGATCTTTTGACTTGACAGTGATATCTGAGTTGGATGGTACAGTAGACTCCGCTCAAGCCAGATCTTTTGATTTGACAGTGATATCTGAGTTGGATGGTACAGGAGACTCCGCTCAAGCCAGATCTTTTGACTTGACAGTGATATCTGAGTTGGATGGTACAGTAGACTCCGCTCAAGCCAGATCTTTTGACTTGACAGTGATATCTGAGTTGGATGGTACAGTAGACTCCGCTCAAGCCAGATCTTTTGATTTGACAGTGATATCTGAGTTGGATGGTACAGGAGACTCCGCTCAAGCCAGATCTTTTGACTTGACAGTGATATCTGAGTTGGATGGTACAGTAGACTCCGCTCAAGTCTGATCTTTTGACTTGACAGTTATAGCTGAGTTGGATGGTACAGTAGACTCCGCTCAAGTCAGATCTTTTGACTTGAGAGTGATATCTGAGTTGGATGGTACAGTATACTCCGCTCAAGTCGGATCTTAAGACTTGAGAGTGAAATCTGAGTTGGATGGTACAGTAGACTCCGCTCAAGTCAGATTTTTTGACTTGAGAGTGATATCTGAGTTGGATGGTACAGTAGACTCCGCTCAAGCCAGATCTTTTGACTTGACAGTGATATCTGAGTTGGATGGTACAGTAGACTCCGCTCAAGTCTGATCTTTTGACTTGACAGTTATAGCTGAGTTGGATGGTACAGTAGACTCCGCTCAAGTCAGATCTTTTGACTTGAGAGTGATATCTGAGTTGGATGGTACAGTATACTCCGCTCAAGTCGGATCTTAAGACTTGAGAGTGAAATCTGAGTTGGATGGTACAGTAGACTCCGCTCAAGCCAGATCTTTTGATTTGACAGTGATATCTGAGTTGGATGGTACAGGAGACTCCGCTCAAGCCAGATCTTTTGACTTGACAGTGATATCTGAGTTGGATGGTACAGTAGACTCCGCTCAAGTCTGATCTTTTGACTTGACAGTTATAGCTGAGTTGGATGGTACAGTAGACTCCGCTCAAGTCAGATCTTTTGACTTGAGAGTGATATCTGAGTTGGATGGTACAGTAGACTCCGCTCAAGCCAGATCTTTTGACTTGACAGTGATATCTGAGTTGGATGGTACAGTAGACTCCGCTCAAGTCTGATCTTTTGACTTGACAGTGATAGCTGAGTTGGATGGTACAGTAGACTCCGCTCAAGTCAGATCTTTTGACTTGAGAGTGATATCTGAGTTGGATGGTACAGTAGACTCCGCTCAAGTCTGATCTTTTGACTTGACAGTGATAGCTGAGTTGGATGGTACAGTAGACTCCGCTCAAGTCAGATCTTTTGACTTGAGAGTGATATCTGAGTTAGATGGTACATTAGACTCCGCTCAAGTCACAATCCAAATTTTGATCAAATCTAGATATTATTTATTTTTTCCACAGATGACGAGGGTTCGGTCGTGTTTGAAATTTCTCCAACCTCTCTGCAATTGATTACGATCAATTTCGAGCATCCGCTCAAAGACGCCATGGCAACAGGTAAGCCGTTCAATTCAAATTTCTTGAATGCGCTAATGGTCAGTTAGAATATCAATCATAGCCATGTGAAGGAACCATGTTAGAGGGGTGAAAATTAGAGTGGTCGTCACTCTTTGGTCACAGTTTTCTTATAGGAGCATATGCATTGGGTGGGCTCCAAGAATATCCAACTCATGACATTCAGAAGCATCCCCAACATCAGGGGTCATTCATTTATTACGTACGCACTAGGGGAGGGGGAGGTGTAAGTGCATTTGCGTACTGTAATGCTTAATGTATATGAAAAAATGGCCGATTTTGCGTACAGAGGGGGAGGGGGGTTGAAAAATTCAAATTTTATGCGTACGTAATAAATGAATGACCCCTTATCCAATCCCTAACATTCAAAGATATATCCCTTGTTCTTGTGGGTGGCTACATGAATATCTGAATAATGGTTATTTCATCCTTTTCTGTCATGGGTGGCTCCTGGAGAAGGGTTTTTCGAAAAGATGGATAATTAAAGTAAGATTATTTTCCTGTTCGTTCCAGTTGAAATAGATTTGAGCGATGTGACGAACGTTAAGTGTACGATGGAAGATCTTCAAACGGATGAATTCGCCGCCGGAGTCGGGTCTGACGACTATCTGTGTAAAGTTATTCAACGGTAAGCCGAGTTAATTCACAGACGTCGTGAAGTGTTTATAGATCAACAAACTAGCGGGCAATCTGGTGATGTCATAGGGCAATTCATAGAAGCGGCTATCTCATCCAAAACGATCGATAGATCTAATCGCTACACGTACTAGCGCGATTTGATGATGTCAAAGGGTGATTAATGAAGGAAGCCATCTTTTCTGGGAGGAAATCAGTAGTGGGTAGTTGATGATGTCATAGGTACGGGGTCATTCATTTATTACGTACGCATCAAGGGAGGGGGGAGGGGTCAGTGCAATTGCGTACTGTAATGCTTAACGTATATGAAAAAATGGCCGATTTTGCGTACAGAGGGGGAGGGGGGTTGAAAAATTCAAATTTTATGCGCACGTAATAAATGAATGATCCCTACCACGACTGATGATGTCATAGGGGAGATGTATGGAGTAAGACATGTTTTCTTGAAGTGTCAATAAAATCTCTAGTGGGCAATCCGATGATATCATAGTGGGCTATATGGAGGCTACCGTATGTCGCTACGTTGATACGTTATTTATGAGGTATTTGTTGTATTTCAGTTGTATGTCGATACCGATCACGATGAGAGCGGTCGTCAGCAAACTGAAAACGCAAGTCAAAACGGAGAGCATCACGGCAGCGGCGGCCGCGCTACTTGAGTCGAAAGAGCTCGAAGAGGCCGTCAACGGGCAGAAATACGAGATCGTCGAGTCGTTACTGACCGCCACGCAGCACCTACCGACCATATCGGCGTCCGATGTCGTAGTGGGCGATGCCGACGACGCCGACGAGCTGGTGTCGCCGTCTTTACCGAACGCGGCCGAGCAACAACAGCAGCAGCAGGCGGACGGCGCTGACGGATTCGATTACGAGATGTTCTACCGCGACATGGGTCCGCCGCCGAAAGACATCGTCGAGTCGATCGGCGCCGAGAAGGTCGCCAAAAATCCGATGCTGGCCAGCTTGCTCGATCAGAACAGCCCCGATACGGAGACGTCGGCGTTGTTGCCGAGTTTGCTCGGTGGAGACGCCGCGGCCGCCGCTGTCGCCGCCAGCAACCTGCAACAATTGAAGCAGCGTAAACCGCGCAAACGGAAAGTTCCGTCGGACGCGCGCAGTCCCGGTAGCGCCAGCGGCAAGAGCCCGAAACGCAAATACTCCGAAGACGATTACAACATGAGTTTAGATTTGGATTCGAATGACGCGTTCGACCTACCGCTCGTCTCGCAGCAGCAACAGCATCAGCATCAGATCATGCCTCCTCCCGCGCCGGCTGCAGCAGGCGGGATGTCTAGCGGGCAGCAGCAGCAGCAGATAGCCGCATCGTTCGAAAGCATCTTGAGACAGGATTCAAAAAACGTGCATGGTGTCCAGCAGGGGGAGTTGGCGGGCCTGCTGAGCAATATCTATGAACCGCCATCGTCGAAGTCGCAGCAGCAGACCGACTCGGCGATCGTAAAAAAACCGACGCTCGCGAAAGACGACCTCGCGAATCCGGTGATCGGCGACGATTTCATCCAGCGCGGATTCCCGTCGACGTCGAGCCTGGACGAGCTGCTCGGCAGTTTGCCGGAGGCGTCCGCCATCAGCGCGACGGACACGGAAGTGTTCTTGAAGGAGGCGATTAAGTCGCAGGATTTTTTGAGCACCTACGGAACCGGCGTGTCGAATACCGGCAGCGGCAGCGCCACCGCGGCGACCGGCGGAAATGTGTCCGAATTGCAGCAACGATTGACGAAATCGGAGGCGCCTGAAATGGAATCCTCATCGCAAAGTTTGGGGTTTAGTCAACCGTCGACGGGTCAATCGTCGTCGACAACGGACGTCGGCGCGTCGTCGAAAAGTTTGACCGACGCGTTGATGACGTTCGAGTCGATTGTCGACTCGTTCGGCGGCGGTGAGCGTAGCGCCGTCGTCGCAACGGCGACACCTGGTGTCGGCGCGGCTGCGAAGGCGTTCGGGCGTTCGGAGAAATCTGAGCAGAAGAGCAGCGAGCGCCGCGAAAAGGGCAGCAGCAGCGGCGGCGGCGGCGGGGAGCGGCGCGATAAACCACCGCGCGATAAAGACAAAAAAGATCGCGATTATTCGAAAGACGATCGCAAAAAGTCGTCGTCCTCTTCAACGTCGAAATTCGCCGCGAAATCTTCGTCGTCGTCGTCGAAAAGCGACGATTCGGGAACGTCGTCGTCTGGTCGGTCATCCGAGTATCCGTCGAAACAGGCGAAAGAATTGTCCAAGTCGGAAAAGTTGGAGCAGATTCTGGAATACGGCTCGGACAAGTCGTCGTCGGAGAAATCGTCGTCGCAAATGTTCACGAGCACCAGCACCGGTAACGCATCGATCGTTATATCGACGAAGTCCGGGAGCGGTGGCGGCGGAGGGTCGTCTGCTAGCGGCGGCGGCGGCGCGCGGATCGGGACGTCGACCGCCGACGGTAAAGACCCGGGCAGCGGCGGATCGTCGTTGAAGATGTCGGTGAAAAAGGACAAGATCAAAAAGAAAGACTCGTCGACCTATTCGTCATCGTCATCGTCGAAAGACCCGGACGACAACGGCAAACGTAAGAAGGACAGCTCGTCGAAGAAGGACCGGTCGTACAAGAAGCGACGCACGGGCAGCGGCGCGGACGGGTTGAAGTCATCGCCGGCGAAAAGTTCGTCGTCGTCTTCGTCGTATTCGGTGAAGTCCGATCATAAATCAGTGACCACCATCAAAATCACGACCAGCGGCGGAAAACTGCAAGTTCAGCCGGCCTCGTCGTCGAAGACTTCATCGTCGACGTCATCTTCTTCGCCGTCGAAGTCGTCATCGTCATCATCGGGGCTGGTTTCGAGTAAGACTTCGTCGTCGAGTTCGAAGTCGTCTTCATCAACGACGGAGAAAACCGTTTCTCCGCTACAGATGAAGATCAGTTCGTCTTCGAGTAATAAAACTTCGTCGATTTCCTCCTCATCGTCGGTTTCATCGTTGTCGTCGTCTCAAGGCGGCGGCAGTGGCGGTGGATCATCGTCGCTTTCCTCCTCCTCTTCAGCGTCGCAGCCGCAGCAGACGGCCGGCGCCGGCTCGAAGGTCACGAAGAAATACTCGAGTTCATCCGGCGTTGGCGGCACGACGGTCACCATGTCGAAGACCGACTCGAAATTGATGGCGAACAAAACGCCGACGATCAAATTGAAGCCGATCGTCATGCCGTCTTCCGGAGGGGCTGCCGCGTCCAGTAATACGAACACCGCCGCCGCTGTGACCGCACCGCCTGCCGTCGCCGCCGCGTCGTTGAAACCCACCCAAACATCTGCGTCGTCTGCCGTGACGTCATCTTCGGCGATCGTGCCGACGACGCCGCCTATAGTCCCGTCTGCACCCATCACGCCGACGGTTACGACACCGCCACTAGGGGGCGCCGCCGCTTCCGCCGCGGCGTCCAAGTCGCCGATTAAAGCTCGTAAGAGCTCGTTATCGGCGGTTATCGATAAACTGACGATGGCTAAAGGAGGATCGAGCGGAACAGGAGCCGCCACCGGTTCATCATCATCGTCTGCTCCTTCGAAATCGCCGTCTGCCGCAAAAACGACGCCGGAAATCACCGGATCGACATCGATCGTCGGCGAAAAGAAAGATTCGCTGATGGGCCCGCCGCCCTCGAAAACCACCGCCGAACCTCCGGCGAAAATTCTCAAACGCGAATCGTCCCTCGAAGACAAGGTCAAGGACACCGCCGGTATTAGTAAGAGTACGTCCGACCCGATGAAAGATCGCGCGAAACCCGTAACTCAAATCGCGAAGAATTCTGCCGTTGCGCCCGGCCCTAGTGCGTCGAGTTCGCTGAGCCGAAAGTCGTCGGACTCGCATCGCGGGACACCGTCGTTAGGGCCGGAGAAAGTGGCCGCCAAATCGAGCATCGGGGGCGCCACTGTCGCAAGTTCGAAATTCGAAGCGAAGCGTTCGTCGGATTCGTCACCGGCGATGGCTTCGATTTTGAAAACGTCGTCGACTTCGAAACCGGCATCGGGGGCTGATCAAAAGGGGGCGCCGTCATCGGTATCGTCTGCTACCGGTAGTAGCGGTGGTGGCAGTAACGCGGGCGCCGAACGGAAATTCGATTCTCCCGACAGATCGCAGATGCTGAAAATTCGACAGAACGCGAAAAGCAGCCCTGTGCGCGGGGACATTCCCGAGAAGGATCTGGTAATAAATAAAACGAGCGCCGGGTCACACGATCTAGTCGCGACTGGTTGTGCCACCGCAGCCGCAGCGACAACACCCGCGTCCCCGGAAGAGAAGTCGGCCGCGTCGCCGGACTGTTTCAAACCGATGATGTTGATCGACGATAAGGAGATACGATCACCAGACGATGTCGACTCGATGCGAAACGAACGCGCTCCGATCATCATCCCGACCGTGAAAATCATCGACGAGACATCCACCGCGCCGCGGCTGATACCGACGTCGCCGATCGCCGCACCATTGCCGTCTGCGGCTGCCAGCACCACCGCAGCAGCGGCGGGGGCGCCACCGGTCGAGACCGGAGCGTTCCGCGTTCCGACACCGGTCGATCAGATCGCTGAGCAGCCGTACGCCAACAAAAAGGACGCGATTATCGATTTGAGCATCGCGTCGTCCGCGTCGGAAAAACAGGTCAGTCCGCGCAATATCAGCAGTCCCGAGGATGACGACGGATTGGTGATCGATTGCCCGATGACGCCCAGATCGGCTGCGGGCGCCGCCGTGACCGGCTCTGCGGTCGGCGACGTTTCGAAATCGCCCGCGCTCGCGACCTCGATTATACCGACGACGCCCGCCGCGGCGGTGGAGATATCGGCACCGAATCCGGAATCGCCCGCCGAGCGAGCCAACGCGAGCGAGCCGGCGCGGAAACCGGGCACGTCCGGACCGGGCACCGCCGGGGCGGTAGTGGCGGTCGCTGTGCCCGCGTCGCCGAAGCTTCTTCAGCCGGTGACCAGTCCGATTTCGAACCCGTCGCCGTGTGAGATCGATGACGATTTGATGAACGAAGCTTTGTTGGGAAACAACTGAGTACAGTGACGAGACCTCTTGAGAACAAATCCCCGCGCCAGGTTCCTTAGTCGAGACTTAAGTCTAAAAATGGTCTTAAATCTTAAGACTAGTTATCCCCGACTAGGCCCAGGTTTATTGATATACATGTATTTGTCTATGTTGTAACCAAATTTCTGTAACTCGATCAGATCGTTGGATGTTTGTCAAATAAAACTGTTGTCGTCACATAGTTGTTAATGGAAGTCGCATTTCTGTGGGATATCTTGCAAGAGGGCGAGGAGCGGGATGAAATCCCATTCAATATATCAAAGATGGCACCCATCCATAAAAACATGCAGTACAGGCGAGAATTAGGTTAGTACATAGTCTCAAGAGACGAAGGACGGTCCACCAACCACCACCACAAAAAGATACCTAGCAGCGAATGCTAGTTTTCAGTTGGGCAACACCAGTCGTTGATACATACCCAGGACCCAATTCCCCGGGCCAGTTCCAAAGAGTTAGAGTTGACTCCGAGTTTAAGTCAGTTCATTTTCGATGAGTTAACTCTGACTCAAATCTAACTCGGAACCTGTTGGCTAATGATGTTTTTCCAGACCTTCTATCACAAGCCTAGAATTTCGTCCCAAATACGACAATATCTTTACACTACTTTCATACCGGATATAACGAACAGTTTTTCTAGTCCCCTGAAGTTCGTTGCAACGAAGTTCCACTGTATATAGCGTGGTTGGTAAAGCTTTACATTCTAAAACTACTAACTACTAATTTTAGATTTGAATCAATCAGGTGTTGTTTATATAAAGAAATGTTTTCAATCTGTTAAAAGGACGGCGCTTGTCCGATCCGATTCGATCGAACCGAAGACCAGTTATTCGAAGGCCTACCAGTTAGAACTGGAGTAGTTTGTATACAGCCATGGGTAAAGTACACAGCTGTGCGTATTCAAAACCTGTAGTCGGTTAAATATTAATCTCATTTCGGCGAATTTAATTAAAGTTTAATTAGTCGTTGTACACGGGATAATTTCTACTGTTCTAGTTAATTAGGAATTTAATTGCTCCACGTTAATTCATCGATTTTATACGACCGGGTGATGGTAGTCTGCTATAGTCACGTGTTTTCTAGTCGTATGATGCTCTGTACTGTAGCCGGAGCGGCCCCATCTATTACACTTACTGTCCTGATGCGTGTATTTGCACGTTTGGTAAACTTTCGTAATAGCGATTCCTGTGAGTTTTAAACCAAAATATTGAATTTCAAAAATTAGACGCAGGTTTTCGTTGTTAAAACCATGGTAAATGTAAACCTGATTGATAACTGATATTATAGTGACTAATAAAAAACTACGCAGTCCATCCAATGTTAAACGTAAATGTGCGTTCGTGAGATTCTTAATAAGTCGCTGATTTGTCTGTCCGTCTTGCTGTCTATCGTCAACTTCAGCTTTTTATTGGAAATTTAATCAAATCATGAAATCAGGTTTAACAAAGGTGAACCCTGAAAAGGGCAGTGAATCGGTGAAGTTGTCTGTGTAAAGAGCGGGTTCGAGTCCTGCTTACAGTTTGCGGGCAAAATTTCTCTGGTCCCGTCGTGGGGCTAAAATTATGAACAATCCATAGGGTAAATCTTGCGAAACCAAGATTAGAACGGTGCAGCCAAACAAAATGTACCTAACAGCTATAACGTATGAATAATTCTAGTTTAGGTGTTGCTTTATCCATCGAGGAGACGCTCTAAGGATTGGGTATTAGGTTCGCCCTGTATTGGCCGTCCGCCGTCGAGATGTTATCGGCTTCGCTCTGGTGGTGAACTGGGAGACGAAATCCCGACGAAATTCCTTCGAGCTTAAACAATACAAGTAAAAATTCGCGGCCGAGTTTACGGCGTTGCAGGCTCTGGTAACCCAGGATATCGCGTTGAAGACAGTGGTGGATATTTTCTCTGCGGCTGTGACTCGTAGGCAGTTCGACACGAGCAACGGGACATTTAGAACGATAAAAACCGTCGACACCACGGAAAGCATTACAGTTAAAGGAATATTGGTTTGACTGTTTTTAGAATTTGAAACCGAACCGGTCAGTTTCGTTCGCATTTTCGTGTAAACACCGAGTTTGATGGCTATACCGACGTTGCAAATACAAATAACCAAAAACGGCACCCAAAAACGGAACAAAGATCGAATAACTCTTCTCGATAATAGGCGATTAAACATGTCACAGTCTCCAACCCCGTTACTGGACACGGAGAATACCGTATTCGAGGCGGTTTGATAAATAAATATGATGTGCGCGGCGACGAGCGCGAACAGACAAATCGCCGCCTTCCGCACCGTACACAGCATCCGCGCCATCATCGGCACAAACACGACTAGCAGACGATCGCAACTGATGAATGTCAAGGCCATGTTCGATATCGACGGGCAAACGAAAATGAGGCTCATGTAAAAACTACAAAAACCCGTAGATAGAACGGCGCGCGTGAACGCTATTCGCAGGAACAGGACCGGTACTGAGACCGACACGTTCAAACCGTCGAATACCGACAACGCGATCATGAATATTCCAGTTGATGTCCGGTAATATCTGGACCTCGACACCAAGACGCGTAACGTCAACACGTTTCCTATTGTACCGAATAGAAACGTTGCTGGCAATACAAAATACGTCACAATCCAAACTAGAATATTTATTAGACCACGCCCACTGTCGATATAAACCGATACTGTGACGTTATTGCGATACATTCTCACAGTGGTCGTCTGCTTTTGTCCTCTCTGTCTGTCTGTCAATATGTCTCCGATCACAATATCATCAGCGATCTCTTAAATTCATTTTTGTATCGCGCTAATCTAAGGTATGCCCTATAGCAAGCGTTTCGATTATTTAAATAGAAAAAAGGAAACGATTTAGAATTTGTAACCTTTTTGCGATGTTTTTCACGGTTAGCCGACGATGAATATTCATCCTGTTGTAAACAGCCTGACAAGCATTAAATGAAACATGAATATAAATTAACTAAAAGCACATAAAATAATAATAGGGGCACTAATGGAGGCACGCTACAAAGTTACTCGGTTCGATATTAGTGTAGAAAGGTAAGTGGGTCCTATTACACAGTTCGAAACTCTTTTATCGGTTCGGAATGCGGAACCGCTCAAAACGGGACAAATGGAATGAAAACGGATACCGTTATTAAAACTACATCGCTAATGGATTTCACGCCTCTACCGGTTTGATATCGGATTTTATCGGAATTACACTGTTTTATCGTTGACAAAGTTGCAATTTCTCCGTAAACCTTAAGCCCTGCACAGACGTCGTAACGAAAAATGGTTTCGGAAAAGCATGTTTGATCCCGTGTTTGCCCGTTTCCCTGCGTCGTTCGCGTTTCGGGCTTGAATGCCTGATATTACCGCTGTTTTTCATAGTGCTTCAGGCGTGGCGCGAGGCTTGCGTAGTAACGCACAGTACGACTTTCACCACGCGATCCTGGAAGTGATTGCAACCACTGTGCTTTTCGATATTGTACGGCCTTAGTTTACAAGACTGTGGTTAAAATTTCGTAAATAGTCAACTAGTGGCCTAGCGCATTTAACACCGTCTGCCATCTACGTACTAGGTCCAAACTACAGGGATCGTTTCGCCGTTTCGGACATCTGGCCTAACTGACAGATTATTGGTGAAAAACGATCAACTTCCGGAACTTGTTGAAATTGCAATAAACATTTCGCTATCAACACCCGCGCATCTAGACCGGTGTGTTACTATGGAAACCAGTTTGAGTTTAGTTATTATCGTTACTATGGTGATATGTTGGTCAGCACTGATGACCGGTGGTCAAGCGACTGATTTATCGTTCCGTTTTCGCAGGTTGAGACCGGATGAAGACCCGGGTGTGAAATTCTCGTCTGCTCCGGTCAGATATTGGATGGATTGCGCAGTCACGTGTGGCGATGACTGGAACTGCGATAGCTACAGATTTACTTCCGGTGTATGTGAACATTACCAGAATTCATCCCGTAAACTTCAAACACCGACTGCGGCAAGCGAGCGGAGCAGAATTTACGGCAAAGGTAATTTCTTAATTGTTCAATATCTCAAGGCGTATTTTTTCAATGTTCGATGTCTTCGGGGCAACAAAAATACTAATTAATTTACTCACAAAGCGCCACCGACGATCTCTTATTTTGTTTTTAATCATGCATGCGTTTTTGAAAATTTTTTCAATTTTTTTCGCAGTTTATCGTGGATGTTATCGAGATAGTAGGAACAGAGATTTATCTCATCGCATGGGGCTCTACAATCCGCAACATCCAGACCTATGTAGAAAACTATGCGCCCAGAACGGTACGTATTTGGACATTTACGTTTAGTCTATATTATGACTATCTATAGTATACAGGGCTCGGTTCCTCAGTTGTGAGGTAAAGTTAACTCAGAGTTAAAATTCGTTCATTTTGGGTTTACTTCGAGTCAAATCATAATTCACAAATGTGGAGCGTGGTCCTGGCCTGCAGGGACATGTAGCAGCAACCTTTGAGGTTATTTCTGATTAAATGTATGTCTTCAATGCGTTCCTCTCAGCAAACCCTACGAATTTTTTAAATATACTTTATCTATTCCCCGATTTATCGGCGATAGTATGTTGGTGGTTGTGAAAGAGTTTCGGCAAAATCGGGGGTTAATTTTGACTAGTTCCAAGAGAACATGTAGGACCCAAACAATTGCGAGTAATACTTACTATAGTTCGTTCCCAATGCGTTGAAAAGACTAAAAACCTCGTCACTCACAACACTGCAGATGCGAGTCCTGGTGTTCGATCCGTTCTCAGAAAAGTGTATACCAGAATCTGTATAGCGACTGACCAAGTGGACTAGTTCTATTGGTCTACTGATAAGCACACTTGCTTTCAATGTATGAGATCCGGGTTCGATCCCCAGTGAGTGCGGGTAATTCATCTTTCACTACTAATTTCGAGGGTCCTGTTGCGTTAAGCTGGTGGCGGTTTAGCGCTGGTTGACTGGAGTTTTTACGATTGATTGTTATTTTGCTTCGTCTTCAGGTTACTATTACGCGGGACTACAAGACGCGTGGGGATGTTACTGCGCTAATGTGTACGGCAATCAAGGGCGCCTCGCCGATTCCTTGTGTAACGTGCCGTGCCTGGGTAACAAGCACATCATGTGCGGTGGTTTTTACCGAAATTCAATTTATACCGTGCTCTAATTGAGAAAACAGTATATCCACGAAATTTCATCTTCACTCGTCAAGGGATTCGAACCCACTAAGCTTAAGCCGTTCTCCGAACCCTTGACCTCACGATCTCAGGAATCGTTACTAGCCGACCAGAATCCGGTCGTACCAATCGCAGCGCTTGTAACAAACTACGTCACTACGTTACGTTACTGGTGGTTTTCCCGTTAAATGGACCAACCAATCAGCGAACGTTTGACCGAGTATTTCGCAAATCGATAGATGACGTCATGCGTAACAGTGCCATTAATGGAATCACGCGTCGTGAGTCCAGGGGGCTGGTGGAAGCGAGTTCGGGGAGCGATACCGGACCCCTGGCAAGCGAGGATGCGAAATCTCTGTTAATCTTCGGCACTTTCCGGATTCGAAATGCAGGCCAGTCGGACGTACAGGATATATCGTCATTCAATTTAAAACTGACTGAATCTAACAATGATAGAGAACAAGGGCGAAAAACCGATCAATGTTTGACTATTTAGATGTTTAGTTTTTGTCGATTTATTCTTTTTTTCTCATATTGTAAGAAGAAAACTAAATCTATTGGCACCTTGAAAATAACACATCGTCGTCAACACATCGTTCTGTGCAGTGAATGATACAATATCAATAATATGTCGTTAAGGATCAATAAATTTATCTTGATATTGAATCATCGAAATTTGGAAATTGAATCGAAGAGCAACCAGTCTAGTCCCAATATTGGTGACGTAGTTCACATGCACTCACACTGTGTCCCTTACATAACAAACAGAGTAGTTATCAATGTATATAAAAAGATGCCAATATGTCCCTAATGGTAGATTCTTAAATACCATCCTAAATACTGAAATCGGATGAATTTTTTTCTGTCGCTTGTGAAAAATATTCGCCTATACAATCAGGTAAAAGTATGGTGGCTGATTCGGTTCTCGTAAAAAAAAGAAATAATGACAAATTTTCAAGTCATCAAAACGTGGAATTGATATTGAGCAATTAATCAACCGAATTTATGAATTCAATTTTTCATGAATCGTTAATGTACAGAATGAATTCAGATAGGAATTTACGTTTATTTCATTGTGTTACGCTGCACAGTCGGTATAAGCTTACAATTTTCCCCCACAGGAAAAGTTGTGTTGAACAACGCGCGGGCGTGAGAGGTTTGCAGAACGCACATTTGCAAAGTCCACCGCACACCACGTGGGGAAACACGTAATCAAACATGTTCGATCTCGCAAAACATGTAAAACGCACACGGAACAGCGAAACGCGCCGACACGTGTTTCTGTTTCCTGTTTCAGTGTGCGTCTTGCTTTAAATTATCAGAGCGGTTTGCAGGCGCCATCAATGCGCAGTCTTAAACCAGCCACTGATTCGACATTGTCGTATAATTCAAGAAGCCCGGCCGGCGCGGTTCACGAAGTTTAGGCTGCAAAACTAGAAGAACGCCTGATAATAACGTATCGGATATCTGACGGGGATTATGGTTCATGCTATACAGATTTGTAATTGATTGAAATTCATTTTGAAACGAAAAAGACCTAAAACGGCGTATTATTGTATTATGAACACGTTTTATCTGTTTCATATCTCATTTCAAGAACAGGCTGCGGGATGGAGGGATGTGTTGAAACGAGGTGCCGTAATATCTATCAACGATACGATTACGATTACGATTACGATTTATTTACACTCCAACCATTTCCATGGTATATGGAGGAAAACTATTACACATGTATATACAAATATTTACAAAACAACACTAAAGTGATTAAAATTTAGAGAACGACGATTACGATTACGATTACGATTACGATTACGATTTTATTTACACTCCAACCATTTCCATGGTATATGGAGGAAAACTATTACACGTGTATATACAAATATTTACAAAACAACACTGAAGTGATTATTAAAATTTAGAGAATGAAAACGTAACGAAATATATATCAACTATTTACAATACTATATATACTATTGGAGGGATCTATATACATCTAAGCCGGTCTTAATGAATTTAGCTAAGTTGACCGTTGGGTTTTTCAGAATATCAAGGGTATTAAAGGTATTCAAATTCAAAAAGTTTTTGCGTTGTTCGTTAGGTAAGGACAGTCAAACAGAAAATAAGCATCGCTGTGCAACGCCATCTACTGTCAAAATTGAACGCCATCTACTGTCAAAATTGAACGCCATCTACTGTCAAAATTGCATATATGAATGTTCTGTGCAAAAGATTTTTTTTTGTGGAACGATGAAAATAAAATGAAATGAAATTTGGTTGATGATCTGTCTGTTTACATCGATGAACGTGATTATTGCGACGCTAGAATGGTTAAATGCACTATAGTGTCTGTTTGAATGTAAAAAACTCACATCCACATAGACCCTGCTTTACTAACGCTATTCGTTGATTTTCACATGGGTTTTAGAGTGATATCGGCCGCCGCCGACCGTGACGACTTTAACGCCGTAAAAATCATCACGGTATTAACGCTATTATTATACCTTCTACGGTATATGGCTCGGTAGAATTTTTAAAATGAGGTCGCGTTTGCAGGAAAAAACATTACACCGCTGATACCCGAAGGACAGCAATTTCACGTTGATCTGAATTCATGTGTCACTTTTTCATTGCATTGTTATGATTTTCGAAAATATGTGCGTGCGTCCTATGCGTGTGCTTGTTCAAGTGTGAACGGTTGATGAAAGGTTGTGTACATGCGACAGTAAGTAGATATAGAAAGGACCTCCCAGTTTGTAACTTCTCCCATCCATTTTAATTACATTATCTTTATGCAATTTTTCTAATGTAATTCAATCCGTAAATAAAGAATGATCGATAAGTAATAGAAAAAAGTGAAACGAAAAGTAGAATATGATCTTCCCTCGGCAGGGATTCGAACCTGATGGTATCGCTACACTCAGCCACGGAACGAACCCTTGCCACACTAGACCGGCCGGGCCACCTCCGGTTATCTGAGTTACTCGACTATAGTCGAACTAAACGAAACCGAATGTCCGTTAGTCGGAACTATATTCCGGAAATAGTTCGCAAAGTCGGAACTATATTCCGGAAATAGTTCGCAAATCAAGCGCGTTCGGTTATTACTTCCGACCACTAGTCGACTAGATACGAAAACCGAATTTGGCCCTGGCTAAACGTACAGAATCGGTCACTAAGATGGCGGTTCAACGAATGCAAATGTCTCAAATGTTATCAATAATTCGGGTGCGCAGGTAGATATGTAGCTTTGCCGCGCGAAAAATTGCAGCACCAATCAGATTGCTCGTTGTATAATCGCTGAGGTAAATTTCACGGAAGAACTAATAATGGGAAAACCCGGGCTGAAATAAAACGGGATATCTGATTGGCTGATAATGACATCATCTAAGCTGCGCGTGTAGCAGCGCACTCGGTCCAGTGTGGCAGGGTTTCGTACACAGTGGCGATCTCGATGCCATCAGGTTCGAATCCCTGCCGGGGGAGGATGTAGAAATATAATATGCTATTACTTTATTTATTCTTGTAATATACAATTGTGATTCAGAAATAAAGACGACGAAATCAAATGAAATGCGTACGATATTGTAAGGATTACTTTCGTTGGAATGATGACCGCCAATAAGATGCGCTAGAAAACAATCGCGACGTTCTAGTCGTGATATTAGATTGGAACGTGTAATGGTCGGCGAATTTCTGCCCTGATTATTGAACTCGTAGTTTTGTTAGCCCCTCCATATCGGGCCAGTTTTCCACATCGCGATGCTGTCTCGTACGAATCCATATCACGGAAAAGCCATCCTCCATTGAAGGACGTGCGTTATTGCGACCACCCTCGGGTTGGAGCATATTATACCGGCGAATCACTCCCGGCCTTATTCAGCGGCACCGTCTGGTGGGCTCGAAGAAGAATTCTCCCGCTAGGGGACCGTAAAGTGCTGCCACCAAGTTTGAACGTGACATTTACATGTTTTTTTCTTTCAATTTGTATCCATCTGTCCGTCGTAGAAGGGGAACTGATTATCCGTCTGTCCTACGATAGAACCAAATAATAACCAAAACACAATTGTTCCAAATACAATATGCTTTCAAAGCACACGCTCAATCCTCTCCAAGAGCTCCGTCTAGCGGGACAAATTCAATTCAAATTCAGTTCAATTCAATACAGTTAATACTTCATTGCTTTCTTAAACATTACATCAGTTTTTGCACTCCTCGTGGCGGATATTTTATCCGAATATAATAAACCCGGAACAAAAACCTTTGAACCGTTTGATCTTTGTTGAGGCATTAGATTTCTTAATGCCAGTAGTCTACCTACCCACCTGCTGCCAGCGAGAGATTTTTACTACCTCAGATTCTCTGGGCGTGTTGTTAACGGGATTCATAACAGCTGACTTAAAAAGCAAAACTCATTCGTAATATACATAGCACGATGATTAACTGATAATTTGCAGCTTGCAAGATTTTCGAAACAAAAATTATCGACGCTTGTCGTCAGACATTTATACAATTCTGCTGAGTATTTTCACGTACTGACAACTTATGAAACGTGTTCAGGATAATATTGTTTCGTTTAGATTATTTCAATGACGGCTTGGCTTGATGAGGGAGTACGGCCAAGGGACACATGGAATTCAAAATTTTACTTTTAGTCATTTAGCTATCTATCGTCTTCGATGTACTGGTACGAACGTTTGCCAAATTCGGTGTCTAACATGATGTTCATTTATTGTTCGTATCATCATCATCATCATCATCATCATCATCATGATCATCATCATTAGATTATTACGCATATAGGTCAAGCAGTATAACCACTGTCCGAGTGAACTAGTACTTTTCGTCTAATGGTTTGCTGCCTAGTCAAAACGGATATGCTAGATAATGATCATTGAATGATGCGTTTGCGGACGACAATTTCAGGCACTAATCTTCAGCTTCAAATTGGTACGGTTTACGTTCGTAAAAGCTGCCAGCAGTTGTTCCAAACGTGGGTATGACAAAAGTTTTATTCTCAGTTTTATCGAATCACCTTGTCTCAGTTTGGAAATGCTGTATGCCAGACTGTAGCACTCTAAATATATGACAATAATTATAGTTGTTTCAGCGTATCCAGCCTAATTTGAATTCATCAACATTTTTACTTTAATCCTTGCCTGTTAATTCGATGCTTACACTAACTAGGGATGGGCTATACAGTATATTCAATTTCAGTGGCATTTCGGTTTACGGGTTACGTGCTAATATTTTATTTTTATTTCGGCACTTGGTCGTTGGAGCTCTTCCAGATAACAGTCCTTGGTCATGTTCGATTATTGATATACGGCGAGCGATTTTCGATTAATCCCTCGATCATCGCGTCACGTAAGTTTTAAGAGCAAATTCACGCAAACTCATCGATGTCTTCGTAGAATATGTTGCACGTTTGGAATATTTGTGTTTGCAGAAACACGTTTATATTCCTCCTCTATTTGACGTATGTTAATATTGAGTTTTTAATTGAAAATAAACGGTTCGAATTATGTACATAATTACCTCGAAATGCATAAAATATCTCAAATTTCAATATAGAAGTAATTTCGACATCAAATTCCCACCTAGAACTACCTCGAATTTGACATAAAAATAACTCGAATATTTATGATTCAAATCTGCTGTCATAATTATCCTGCATATCACCAACAGGCTTTGTCACTAACCTAAAGCATAATGGTAAGCTTGTTCATTCGTCTACCGACATGTTCATATGTCAGATGATTTCATCCAGCAGGTGAACAAAAAATCAAAACCTTTCAATATAAGTGTAACAAACCTTTGTCATTCAGAGTTCCCTGATAACCATTATATATGCGGAGTGTACCAAGGGTGCACGGGTACACTCCGCTTTTTCGAGAAGAGTTTCTAAAACCCCGGTTTTGCGGAAAAATCTGCATTGAACCCGTGTTTCGAGCGTAGTGGAGACGCATAACCACCCGAGTACAAAATGCTTTTATAGTTACGTAGCAAATTTGCCAGCTTCGATATTTATATCGATACTACATTTGTTATGCTCGGAAAAATTGTATATCAATTTTGGATAATTTGACTGTCAGCAGTTTGACGCAGCAGTAGTGTGACAGGCGTCACTTCGGTAAGATTCTCCCACGTGCTAGCCTTGGGGATCAAAATGTCATGCCACATACAAATGAACGTGGGCTTAAATGAGCTATTGAAATTCAATGCTAATCCGGGATTTTACCATTAACGCCGGTTTAACATATATCTTTTAAATCGTATATGTTTTAAACACCACATCACTTTTGATAGGTTGCCCGTGAGGCAGATCTGTTCGAGCATGGACGACGATGTTGAGATTACTTTCTGCCAGTTGTGGAGGGGCAGCAAAAAATGGCATATTCTTACTTACCTTTGTTGGGTAATTCCAGCTAACGTCGTGTTCGCTCTTATTTCGTTGTCAGTAGTTTTCACAGGTATGTTCAGGCGATGATCAAACGATTTGATAGTAACGCAATTTCTGAACGATTAGTGCTTTCGATTAACTATTTTTCTCATAATTTATCACGCTATGTATAAATGTTTGCAGGAGGCGTGCCGGAACACCACTGCACCGTCACAGACAATTCGTCGCTACCGAGAAATAAAAACGGGCGGCCAGAATCGTGTCTCATCTACAGTAATCTAACCTCCGGTGATAAGACGGAGAAATGCTCAAATTGGACCTATCCTGATAATGATTATGGAATAACAATCGTATCCGAGGTAATAAGTTTTCTATTTTTTTATCGCCCTCATCCGTAGTCAGATCGATGATATCGATCCAAATGTCTTCTAAATATTCTTGCTATTACCAGTGGGATTTAGTTTGCGACCACGACTACCTCAGTGAACTGTCACAGTCATTCTTCATAATGGGCGGAATAGCTTCTATGTTATTCGTATCGCCGCTTGCTGATATCTACGGAAGGAAACGTTTATTTCTAATCATCAACGCGTCACTGGTTCTTTCTGGCATCGGGGTCGCCTATGCCGTGAACTACGTCATGTTTGCGGTGTTCCGAGTTCTAACTGGCATGGCCGGCGAGGTACGTAGGCTATGTACCGCCTTGTTTCTAGATAGCGACCATGGCCCAGTTTCACAAACAGGTTTAACTCATAAAATCGGTTCAATTTCTTTGTCTTATTCAGTTTATCGTAAATCGATTTAGGCCTTAATCATTTTTGTGAAACTGGGCTCATGACGCTTAAAATGTCATCATTCATCGTTGACCATTACCTCTTTATCGAATTTTAATGATTGAATAGTTATGAATGAATAATCATAGTACCGGATTCACTGAACCTGGATAATACATTGACACGTCCATATTATCCACCTTCATACTTGGCGGTTAATTATCGAAAAGGCATATTTCAGGGATCCGATAAGTAACTAACTTATGTTCTTGAAATGAAATTAAAATGTATAGTGGTTACAGGCCTGTTTGAGGATTTCTGTCGTCGCTGTTGTTGAACTGTTTCCAAAAAATCTACGAACGTTTGCTGGTCAGATAATGTTTGTATGGTGGAGTATTGGAATGATGATTCTCGATTTGATGGCCTATTTTATCAGGAATTGGCGGCACTTGCAGCTCGCAGTGGCTCTTATGCCAGTCATAACAATTGTTGATATTTGGTTAGTTTTATTGTACATCCGACGTGTTTTATGTCATCTACACTTTTGGTCAGTGTTTGTCCCTGTCGTTGAAGGTTGATACCCGAATCCGTGCCGTGGCTTTTGTCAAAAGGAAAGGTAGAACAAGCCGAAGAAATCGTCAAAAAAGCGGCCGCTTTTAATCGAACGAAACTCGCGGAACATCCGTTTAAAGCTGAAGTTAAAGAAGAGAAGGAACTCGGTCGAATGACTTTATTCCGTGAACCGATTCTTAGACGAATTACGTTCGTTCTGTTTGCTTTATGGTAGGTTTGATCGACAACGCCACGCGCTGGATTGTACCCGTAGTTTGAAAGTGTTTCCCTCGCATCTCGGTATTTCAATTCTAGATTCACATTTTCATCGAAATCATCCTTTTTTTTCTATTGGCCAGGTTTATCAACAATCTAGTTTACTATGGCTTATCACTATCCGCTGCTGTACTAGCCGGTGACCGATTTTTGAACTTTTTCCTGATGGCTTTAGTAGAAATACCTTCTACCGTTTTCTGTCCGTTCATTTTAGAAAGGTAAAGTAATAAATAAATTTCAACAATTTTTATTTCTAAATTAAGGTCTATCAATATTAATCGTGCACGGTCCCATAATATGCCATCAGAGTAACACATGGTACCACAAGCGCAGGTTAGATTTTTCAGTTATTTCCATCTAAATGCATGTTTTTTTCTACATATATGTTGCATATATTTCAGTCGAGCTGGGCGACGTATATCTCTAACTAGTTTTCATGTGATAGCCGGTATTTCACTTATTCTACTCGTATTCGTACCGCCTGTTACGGGTAAGAAAAATATATACATGTACATAACGAATATGCCGTATATCGAATGTAATGAATTATTCAGTATTATCAAAATGCTTAAAAAATATGCAAAATGAGCAGCTTTATTTTGACAATCCCGTGTTAATCTCTCGTTTCAGAAGATGGAACAAACCTGGTACCTTTATCTATATTTTTGACTTTAGTTGGTAAATCCAGTATTATGGCCTCATACAACGCCGTAACCCAATACAGTTTGGAGTTGTACCCGACGTTGGTTAGGTAATATTTGAAACTATCGCAAAGTGTTGCTATTATATCTAATCAATCATCTTCGCCTGTCAAGGGATTCGAACCCACTACGCTAAAGCTGTTCGCCGAACCCCTTGACCTCACGAGTCGTTGGAGTCGTTACTAGCCGACCAGTATCCGGTCGTACCAATCACAGCGCTTGTAACAAACGACTTAAGGCTTCTATTGGTTTTCTTGTCAAATGGACCAATCAGCGAACGTTTAACTGAACAAGGAAGTATCTCGCAAATCGATGTATGACGTCATGCGCAACAGCACCAGTAATGAAATCACGCTTCGTGGGGCCAGGGGGCTGGTGGAAGCGAGTTCGGGAGTGATACTGGACCCCTGGCAAGCGAGGGTGCTAATCAATGGGATACCCGCGGTACTACTGTGGCGATCGAGGATTCCACGTATGGCAGGCGAGGACCGCCAGGTTCGCTAGTAGATAGTTGGTCGTCCGCGTTCGATTTCCTAATCAGAATCAACTTTTCTCTTAGACGAATCAATTATTCATATACCTATACCGATATCCGATTAGAAAAAGGAAAGTATTGTATATTTTGTGGGTGCTGCGATAATATATGGATTCGGGAGTCTAAAAATCCATGGAAAATCAACTAATTTTGGCAGCGGACGACCTACTGCTCGTCACGCCATCTGGCGGGATAGCTGGTTTGCGGGTACCCCACTCGTATGATCATAATTCGTCCAAATTCGAACGATCTTGCTTGGCCAAGCTGATCTATCGAGTTTACGCGCGCGCCGCAATATTGGGTATGATAGATACCCAAGGGCTGTTGTTGTGGAGTTGCCTTCGGTTCTCCAACAATGTTGTGGGGTTGAGTTTCTCAACCAATTGTTGTGGGGGCCACGTTGCGTTCTCCCCTCGTGTTGTCGTTGTTGGTTCCGATTAATCCGATAAGTGATATCCCTCTGACTCCGGAATAATAACAACTCTTCTCGTGGGTCTACGTTCTTTCTTTATTTTCCCGCACAATTCTTATTCCTTCCTACAGCTCGTATTTTTAGGCGTCTCCGCCACTCTAGCATCTCTCTCCCCCTAACTGTGCTGACCCTCCCTTTTTATCTTATTTCATGTTACTCGTGACGTATACTTCTACATATGTTATACGTCACGAGTTTATTACTTGTTTACTTCCTAGCCATACCAGAGCTCAAGGCTGCCGCTATAACCAGCAACCTTACGCAGATACTCACGTCACTTTCACCTATCTTCTATTCAGTGTCTTGTGTGCGACGTAAGCATCTACGTAGGTTGTTTACTAACTTTAGCCACTGCCCTGAACTCTGGCTTCCCTCCCTCTATGCAAACTACTAATCTATCACCCCAATACTGTATCCTCATCATGCCGGATTGACATTCTATGTATTGTTTTTCGATTCATTTCAAGGAATACTGGATCTGGAACGTCATCGTTTACTGCTCAGGTCGCTGGTACTTTAGCGCCATTCACTGTTTATTTGGTAGGTACATCATTATAGGAAATGCATCATTTGTTCCTAATACAAAATGACTCTACCGCCTCAATTTATCATATAAACCTTAGCAGGTTTCTTCATGTTTCCCTCCATCTTGAATTTTTGTATTTGTATTACTTCGTACGATTATTATAATTCAAAATGGAAAAATAAAATTTTATTATTATCATTATCATTATCATTATCATTATCATTATAGGAAATGCATCATTTGTTCCTAAAACAAAATGACTCTACCACATCAATTTACTAATCAAAATCAATACATGATATTTCAGGCGCGTTCGGTACCGTGGGCTCCCGGAGTTATTTTCGGTATTTTGTCCCTGTGCGCGGCGGCACTGGTGTTGCTGTTACCGGAAACTAGAGGACGGCCATTACCGCAGACTATTGAGGACATGGAACAATGGCATTTACCGAGTTTATCGTGTGGTTCATTGAACAGAAGCAAAAAGAACGAATCCGCGAATATCAAGAGCGACGAAGAAAAGGAACAAGTGAATACTTTACTTTGAACTGTTGGGTCTAGGATCGTTTCTGCTTCGATATATGCTGTCGATCAACACTTTCTGATGACTATCAATAAAATTTTATCCGACTATCGCGCAGTTTTGGGTTTTGGATTTCATACCCTCTGGACCCGAGAAACAAATGCTAGAGATTTTCTCAGCCCCTCTTCTACCCGTTCCAGGTCGAGAGATCGACAAGTCAATTCAAAAATGGAAAGGAGATAATCCGATCGTATTACATTTATTGACCCGCGAAAACAAATATCATTCTCTCCTACCCCGTTCAAGATGCGGTTTGAGTTACGCTAAACCGTCTTTCAGGTGCTTCTTACGGTTTTCGTTTTGTCATAAATGGGCTCGAAGATCTTGCGACGACGCAAATCTGGTGTCTAATTGGATGGGTAAGTCTATTTAAAAAAATGCTCATTGCCCAAACACATAGGCCCTATTTAATATTAAATCTCCGAGACAGGTTGGAGTGTCAAATAAAACTATATCAAAAGCAGATAATAAATGCTTATAAATATTAGCACAAATAAAAATACAAAATGCGAGAAGTGGTTGTTGAAACCTCGGCGTTGTTATTGATGAAAACCTTGCTTCCACGAGTCATTTTTTGTGGAAGTGCTTATTACCACCTATACTGCATAGGCAACATTCGACATCTCACGGTTTATATCATCATTTGAGGCTTTCGAATCATCGGTCAAAAGATTTCAATTTCGAGAACATTATCTCGAATATCTACTGCTTGTTGTATGAATTTATCTAGTTGTAAAAAGCTATGGAATAGATCGTTAACCGCTTTTCAATGCAAATTAGATATAACCCGTTACGAATCAAGCATAATTATCCGCATTTATGGCAAGAATTGTTTCCCCGATATTTTCACAATAGCGATATCATCACCGCTTCGTAATTTTCACGCGGAGTATGGTAACAGGTAGACATCCGCAAGAAGCGGGCACGTGATTCAAGTATATAGAATAAAATCACCATCGCTTGCCAGGGATCGATTAGTAACCTACCAACGAGTTTGTTCCCAAGTCAGAAATGTATCGGCGCCTTGAGTCAACATGTTGCGAATGAGAATCCACCAGGTGTCACTGCTGCGCGGTAGGACATCGGCAATCGGGTGGCAAGTGAGGATCAACCAAGTGGACATCAACTATCTATCGAGAAAATCCCATTAAGGCAGGTGGCTCCACCTGGTGCAGTGATTTACTGTTGAATATCAACTGCTGTTCATTCACTAGTAGTAAACATGAGTCGCAACCAGCATTCAATGTCCGACTGCACACTAGCGACACCTAATGGATGCTCATCTCTATTCCCATAGTAGTTGATGTCCTAATGTTCACGAGCGACACCTGGTGGACCTTCACACACCCGATTAGAATAGTGCGCAAATCCTCACTTGCCACATGGTGTGTGAATGTGTGAAATCCTCGATTCCCGCAGTAACCTTGTAAGACAACCAGAATAGAACGACTAACTACTGGCGACACCTGGTGGATCCCTACTTGCCGCAAATGGAATCCTCGACTTGCGCACTTAATTGCGGATACGCGCATCAAAATAGAGAAAGACTTGAATTAATTGCAGATTTATCACAGATACACCCGTCAAAAAACATAGATTTGAGTCAAAAGCAGATTTCGAATTTGAATTGTTTTACCATTAAAAACGAAGTCGTTTAATTCACCGGCGACGAGTGGTTTGACCTAAAACTAGTTTTTGCGGCAGCGTGAATAATATGGGTAGTTTTATTCTCGCCGGGATGTCGTGGTTTCTATCGCGATGGAGTAAAATTGATTCGGTGCTTGAGAACCTGAGGCTCGCTGTTATTCGTCCGCACACAAACCAAATTTACTGACATGTGATACTATTGCAAAATTCAATATTTGAATAATGAGTTATTGAAAACGCTCGGTGACGGATGCATCGGTCTTTGGCGCAGTGTATGAAAAAGTTCACAAGTTTGGATTTCAGCTACACTCGCAGAATGGGTATCGCAACTACCAAGGTGTGTTTGCTGATGACAGCCTTTTGTAAGTATTCTCATTAAATAATATTCCAGGTATTTGCGCAAAAATATCCGTCGTCTTATTGAACACGAACATTATTGTACAATCTTTTCGACTAGTATCAATATCAATATTGTCATTATCACAATAATCATTAGCATTATCGTCACATTAGTCTTCCTATCATTATCATTATCACTATAATGATTATTATTATTATCATTATTTTTTGTTTGATACGACATTTTGAATAAATGACCAAATGACAATTATTATCCCCATCCTAAAGCCAACGTGCTCTTTGTTGATGTCGATAGATCAGAAAAAATGTTCGTAACGTCGAGAAATACTGATTAAAAAACGTAACATTATTTTGATTTTGCCAGGTAAGACAAAAAAAAGACCATTATACCATAGACGCCATAGTCGATCGTTAGATCCACTTAAACGATATCGCATGATTGGGGATGTAGAAACTACGTGAGGGCTAAACAGCCAGGTTACTGAACGGCTGAACTGAGTTCTTGGGGTTGTAGGAACTGCTGGGATCAGAATAATTGCCAAATTTAGAATTTAATTGTTTTCACTAACCATCTTATCTTTAAAATGGTTTTTCAGAAATTACATTAGAAATTCGGTAAATGTTTTAATAGCTCAATCGGTCTTAGATATCTAAGTCATTTCACCTTGAAATTTAATGTGAGGGCGAGCGTCGTGACGATCTGTTCAGCTGAATTTTCAAACGTATTTGGGAATATCGCCGCGTGGAGTAAAGCACCTGGCATCGTGTATCCGAGCGTCTCCTATACGACTGAGCAAAAACTGCCTACATTTCCAAATCTTCTTAACTTCCAGTTTCGGTCGGTCGAGTTTGCATCGCTCGGGAGAATTTGGCTTTGGGCAGACCGACGAATCAATGTAAAACCACCAAATACAAATATCGGTCGTCGTTAGCCGTAGATGGGGATCGATGGGGTGCGTCAACTCACACGTCAGGTTGGAACGGACCCGGTGCTTCTTGGTGGAAAGTCGATCTCGATTACTTATACACGGTGACCAGTGTACTACTAGTTAACAGAATACAATACGGTAATTAATTCGACATTCATTTTTCTCACTTCATTTACTCACTCACAGCACCAATCGGAAAATAGTTAAAGTCTCCGTTCAGCCCTTCGTGGGTTCTTCATACCCGATACAGAGAAGAACCTTAAACAAAAAATGCTCCTTCCATCGGGAGTCGAACCCGCAAGCCTGTGCTGGTTTGGACCCGAGGATTACCTTTGAAGGGCTTGCGATGCGTTTTATATGCACTTAAGTACATTTCTTATCATAGTAACGGTATATTTAGTAGGCGTATCAGCAATAATCTCAAGGTGTATTCAGGAAACATGATGTTTGGGGTGGACGCATTTTATAGTGTTTCCAATTGGAAAACTAAAGTCAGTGAAATGTTAGAGTTCCATAAAAGAGGAAATCAAAAAATTTCGAGGTTCTTGTAGAGGGCCCATAATATCCCCTGGGTCTGCGCCTGCAACGTTTGATTACTGGTGGTAGTGTTACCAGACCAAATATAGCACCTTAGAGCTAATTGTACGTGACGTCATATTTTCATTCGTTATGTAGTAAGCTAAATGGTGATATACCAACAATAGATGATCAATATGGATTTACAAGCTTTGAGAGTCTGTCATATCATGTTTGGCTACCAACATGGCGTAGCCACGTCGCAAAAAACACATGGCTGAATAGCTTGTATTGGCGATAGCCGCAACCTGCCGCTAGCTAGCTTATTCAGTGTATCAATTTCCATAAGTACTTTAAAGAAGTATTTCAGCTTTTATTAGATCTGATAACTGATTAATAATATTTTTCAGCGGGTCGTCTGCGAGAATTTAAAATTCTGGTCACCACCTGCGAGTCTCCGCCGAACATGGATCTATCAAATATTCGTCAGGATGTAATTTGTGCCGAACAGCAAGCGAAAATGGGGTCTGGAGAAAAAAAGGAGTTCCCCTGTTCTAGTCGCCCGGTCGGAAATAGGGTAATCGTAACAAAACCGTTCTCGACTGACGCTTTAACCTTGCGTGAAGTGGAGGTTTACGGTAAGAGAAAGATGTTATATAGATTTTATATACATAGTATATTGTTATTTACGTCATTCAGTAATGGTGACATTTTATAAGTGTTTTAAGATATGAAAAGATAAGATGATTTATTACTCTCAAACCATTTCATGTTTATTTATTTATTTATTGTATTTACCATTACATGTATCAGAGGGACAACACAAAATGTACAGATGTATAACACGGTATAAAAAATTACAAATTCAATAACACAATATACTTGTTTAAATGAACAAACAGAAAATGACAGTAACTAATTAGAACTATCCATATCATTAGAACTATCTACGATTACGATTTTATTTACACTCCGACCATTTCCATGGTATATGGAGGAAAACTATTACACATGTATATACAAACATTTACAAAACAACACTGAAGTGATTATTAAAGTTTAGAGAATGAAAACGTAACAAAATATAAATATATATACATCAACTCTGGATGTGTTTAGAAGCGCCACGTAGCGGCAAATAGCGGTATAACCAGATGGTAGTTTTTACTCGCGTATACCTAAATATTAATTAAATTAATTAATTATTAGTTAAATATTCTAACCATGCTTTAGTCAATATCTGCTAATGTATCATCAATTACTCGTTCCAACTATTCCTAGGAATTCTACGATTGATAATTTTGGTAAAACTGAATAGAATTGATTGTTTATTGCATAATTTGAACACCGGTCAGATACCAAGAAGGTCAGTCGTATATATAGAAATATTGAACGTTACGTAAGCATACTTACCTGGCACAGGGGTGCTCACCGTGATCTGGAAGGCGGTGCCCCTATGGCGAGGCCTGTCATTGCACAAAGACTGGTTGACCCATACGATCTCCCCAAATGTGGGAGACTCGGGTGTACAATTTCTGGTAGTGGGGGACTGCGTACGCGCTATCCCCTCTATAAACAGACTAACATCAGACATTCTTCTCCCCCACGTAGAGGACAGCCTATCCATTATAAAGGGGATAGAAAGTTTAGCACTGTGTATTAATGAACCAGAACAGGTTTTCCATCCAGAATCTACTTTAAAGCAATTAAACACTGTGATGAACATCTGATTTCATTCCGCAGACATAGAGCTGGTTATCTTTCGCGTGTAATCAGGACTTTCGTAAACGCGCAATAAAATTATCGGTACCCCTACTCTACTCCCTAGTGTCAAAACAATTCTACAGTTTAACCATTGACCCGGTAGTCAAATCTTAATCTGCAGGCTTTTTCGAGTTTTGTATAAATAAACGAAAATTGTCCATTTTCAGGCATCGCATTCGCACCGACACCGACTAACTGTGACGGGCACGATAAAGGAAGTTACGTCATCAAAATGTATCCACGTCATTCTGAGTGGACAGATAATGCGACGACTCCGCAAATATTCGACACTTGTAGATCTCGCATTGAATGCACCGCTAAATGTAACCGTAACGCCGACTGTACAGGGGTCACGTGTAAGCGCATTTCCGGTCAGTTGAAATGTCAAATGTATACAGCAGTTACAGGCAGCTCTGGGTTAGACGTCACAGATAATCAAACCGATACTTCTTACTATAACAAACAGCGGCAAGCTCTGCCGATAGACGGCTTTTGATTTAAGAATTCGTGACTCGAGATTTTTTTTATTATTTTCATGTGCAAGTAGCAAGTAATTTTGATTGTTCAGTTTGTTTTCTTTTTCTGTTTGTTTCAATAAATCTATCCATCCAAACTATAATGGCGACAAGTGTTCGCAGTTTCTTCTCGTCTTAAGGATAAGGTTGCGAGAGAATCAGCCGGTTTCGGCAAGGACTCTTGAGTCCATGGTTTCACGTGGTCAAAATCTCAATGTTTCAATTTTGAACTATAGATTCGTAAATTCCCTATCAAAAAACCTCGTCAAAAGTAAAACCGTTTTATTATCGGCATTTTCATCGATGTTTGATCTACTTGAAGAGAAAAAAAAATCGAGAGTCGCTTTTTCTTTTGAAATTTAGAGATAATTGAATTTTTCCTCGTTACCAAAAAAAGGTGAGAGTTTGAGGTACATTAATTACTGTTTCTAATAACTATTGTTATTATCAAAGAGTATGAAAACAATCACCAGGAACTTCGATAAGCTTATATTTCTTGGCAAAATCCGAATTGCAAATAAGTGCAAAATTAATACATTAGGAAAATTTCGTAGAAGGCTATTGAATGAGATTTTTTTTCAATCTGATTAATTCTGATTCTGCTTCGTTTACGGCCCATGCGATAATACTAACTATTCCGATTAATACGATTATTCGAATTGTGAACTGATTACTAATAAACTAGGTTTAACTCGACCTTGAACCGTTCAAGTATGTCTGATGAATATTCTTCTATTTCACGCTGCGTTGTGTTTGCATATCGTTTCACTTTCCTCGATCGATATTTCGTTATCGCGTCCTCGTCCGGTAACGAGGAATCACGCGACCTAACGGTTTTGTCAATTAAACCCTGTATGAAGCGACGATGAAATATTTTTAATCGCTTTTATCTCAGTAGATTTTGAAGATATCGGCAAAACAATTTCGACACGAAATACGGGTAACGATACTTGATTGTTCTTCTGCTATTCATCGTTAGATTCACACCATACGAAAGCCATCGGGTATGTCAATATCATGATGGAAACCTGACTCGACGAAATGAGGATTTCACTCGTGGCAAGTGAGGATCCACCAGTGTAAATTGCGTGTAAATAGTCGCTTCAATTTCATCCACTTTTCAATAAGGATCCGACAGCGTTACTGTGGCAATCGAGGATTCCACATATGGCAAGCGAGTGATGTCCTACCAGGTATTGCAAGTAGTTAGCCGATCATATTCAGCAGGTTTCTCGTTCCCCTCAACCCACTAAGCTTCACTCAGGGGTATTATTAGCAGGTTTGAGGTTTCTTGTTCCTTTCAACCCGCCGAGTAACCCATCTCCCGAGTGGACTAAATGATTTCAATTTTCATAATCGACACCGCCTTCCAGCGACGCCCTTCTAACAGCGAGGGTCCAATTCGTGGGTGGTTTCTTTTTATTGCTTCAAAAATGCTTCGAAATCAACCGCTCGAATTTCCGCACCGATGAAGAATTCGGCAACAGATTGACAGGTTAATCGACGATTATGGAAGGATTTAAATTCCGTGCGCGGAGATTTTTCAAATTCATAAACAAAGATGTGACATCGTTGGATTTAAACAACTAATGCGCCTACAGTACCCGCTATATATGAATATATGTTTATTGAATGAGATTAAGTCGTTTTTGAATAATGCACGTCCTTAGATGTTATTCAAAACATGATTTCAAATCATTTCAAAGTCATCATAAAACGGCAAGGTTCGTTGTTAAAAATATTGCATGTTTGTACGGTACCAAACAATGGGACCGCATTGGAATATAATTCCTCTTCGTGTATTTTGGATATAATGCATTTGAGACGTCGCATAGGCGAGAGGCAGGTGTGTCCCAGGTTCGATTTATCGAGTCGTCCAGGGTATGATTTACTATTTCCATTATAGTTTTGTCCTGAATCTAGAATTTAATGGTTGGATCTGTCGTATTGGTACCGGTGTTTATACGGGGACTTTTTTTAGAGTCGTTCATTATGAATTCAACAAGTATTTTACATTTATTCCAGACTGACGCAGATTGACGCGAAAAATATCCGGACATACGATAGAAATAAGCCTCTTAAACTGTATGGGAATTATTGTATAAACCCCCCCCCCCCCGCCGCATAGATCCTGGTTCAACGTCACTCTTTAAGAGAGAATAAACACACACGGGCGCTGAATATCATCACTCTATAAACATGAAGGTATGTACCACTAATATCAACAATGATAATATTACTAATAATATTAGTTTATTTTCTTAAATAGCGCTTAACTAAAAATCATAATCTAAGCGCTTTGATCAGTAGTAAACTAGATAGTTAGTTAGATAGATAGCTAGAAAGCTAGGTAGATAGCTAATAGTAGTAAAGTAGATTAGTTTAGATTGAAAGTAAACTGTCCGTATCAGTTGTAAATCTTTGTAATGTTGTTTATTTTACAGATCTTCATTTTGGTTGTCGCAGTCGCGTTACTCATTTCAGGAGTGGTTTCCGCTGAAGGTAAGAAGCGAATTAGATCTTATTCGGTTTTTTCGCGGGTCGAAATAATCAAATGATGAAAACTAACTTATTAGATTTCGACTCCGATATCAAACTCGGGTCCGACCGCAGTTCTTATCGCTATAATTGCTGCTGCGCTGGTTATGATGATAATGATAATGATAATAATAATCATAGAAATGATAATACTTTATTTCATTATCAAAAGGGAATAAATATAATTTTTAGTAAATAGCGGTCAAGTCGTAACCGATTAACAAATCACAAGCAAGTTGGCACATTTTTTCGAAACCAACTGGGAGTGAAAAAAGGGAGAACGCATTGCTTTAACAAGAACATGGCCTAGTCAGCCGAGCTGATACCAATTCTAAAACAATTCACAACATGCTATCTGTTTTTTTATCCCCTAGAAATGATTTCAAAATTGCATATTAGATTTTTTAGCTCGTTGTATACACGTACGAACTGATGTCACATATTTCGGCATCCTACTGCGGAATTAAAACGGGTCGTGTGTAAATACGGCTACCCGTGTCAAAAAGCTGATCGACATCGAGTTTCACTTCTTGTTTATATTTTCTACTCCAGGACCCAGTTCCACAGTTGTGAGTTAGAGTTAACTCTAAGTTAAAGTTAGTTCATTTCCAATGAGTTAACTCAGAGTCAAATCTTAAGTTCAGAACTGTGGAACTGGACCCAGCAGTTTATATGTATATTATATCGATATCGATTTTTTAATCATTCAGAATCCGCGCAGGATATGCAGAGACGGTTTATCTCTTGTACGTGCGATGGCGGTAAACCAGGTGTGAGATTTGTTCTGATCGGTTGCCGCAATGGATACAAGAAATGCGCTCATAAATCGTGGTATAACCCAACAACCTGTTGCGCTAAATAATAACGCGTTATGAGTCAACGATGTCGACGATTCAGACGAATGAATAAATATCTATTCATGTAATGGAATCAGTTCGTTTTCGTCGATCGCTGATTTTCCCGGTTAAGATACGGCCGAATAGTCGTATCTCGAAAGGTATCTCGAAAGTTCTAAGTATCTCGAAAACTTCATGCTGCTCTTCAGTGAACTATCCGATGTTCTGATTTCTATCTCCTCGATCTCGTAGCCGATGTAGTGGCCTGGGGATGCCACCCCCCCCCCCCCCAGTCAGGTCACCACTGCCGATGAAGCTACGTCCCCTTGAATGTAATACATTATCGTTGAGCGATTAGGGGACATCCTCCCTCTGCAGGGACTCGAACCTGATGGCATCGCTACACTCAGCCACGGTACGAACCCCTGCCATAAACGACCATGTGCGCAGTTACATGCGCACTATCCGAACGAAAACTGACGGCACCAATCGAGTGCTCGTTGTATAATCGCTGAGGTAAATTTCAATGAAGAACTATAAATGGGAAAACCCGGGCTAAAATAAAACGGGATTTCTGATTGGCTAAAAATCACATCATCTGAACTGCGCATGTATCTGCGCATACGGTCGATTATGGCAGGGTCTCGTGCCGTGGCAATCTCGATGCCATCAGGTTCGAATCCCTGCCGGGGAGGATGTTAGGGGAGTGCCGCTTGCACCTGTGAACTCGTTGAAAGTTGATAAATCTAAAGTTGCTGTTTCTGATACAATGTTCAAATCTCTTAATCAAATCCATTGAAAACTTCGATACTCTGGATAATACTAGAGCACTACTTTTATTTAAATGGATTTAATTATTTAAAGCCTGGATAGAAGAATCTACATCGACGTTCAAATCTCTACTTTTGGTCGGGGTTTTGGCATATAAGTGTGTGGATTTTTTGGTTTTCCAAGATCTGCAACCTCTGAACGTATCGGGGCCGTCTCAGTCCAAAGAGCAAACGGATGCAATCCTTTCCGATATAAAATAACCTATATTTTTACATGTTGTTTTTTTTTTTACAAAAATCTATATCTACGTATTTGCGTACGATATACATTCACTCTTCTACAAGCGAAATACAAAGCGACAAAAAACAATCCGGTTTTTTCTAAATCGAACAACGAAATAAATCATGAATATCTTAACATATTTAACCTACACTTAATCGATATATTAACCTATTTGACCTACTTAATGGATAATAAAAATGCACGCTTGCAAAATGCTACTCATTATGTTCAATCGATTGATTTATTAAGGACGTAGATTAATTACTAATAACTTGCATAATTAACTTTAAATTTTGCACACACTTTTTTATGACTGAGAAATTTTTTTATTCGTTGCATTGAATTTTTATTCTATCTTTAACTAAAAAAAAAAAACAACAACAAAATACAATTCATGCCGTACTAAATCAATACTTTTTTCGTTGATAAAAGAGATAATTGCTATGTTTGTATCATGAGTATTTTAAATGTCGATTTTTGAAAATGCAAGTGATAACTGACACTTCCGCCATTTAAGTTTTATCACCCGAAGCCAGTGAAGGTCTTGCAGCATCGCGCCTCGTCGACTTAACTACGACATATTGGTTAACTACGTGTGATCCTTCATATGGCGGACAATTGAAACGTGTAAATGCTTTCGTTATCATTTGCTGTTATGTGTGGTTCTAGTGTCCAGCACTGGTGGTAAAGAAAACTATGACGACACGTCCGAGATCTCCGAGGTTTGTGAGTCATCCATCAGCAAATTCTCCTTCCAAACATGAGCGCCAGGGGGCGCTACGGACAGCCCACAATGTTCGCTTTTTATGAATGATGCAATTTATGGGTTACATGTGTCAAAATACATATTCTGCTCCAATAGAATTTTGATTTTTTTTTCAAGTGACACAGACAGTGAGGTGGCAGGAACGAATACCTCATATCAATTTCTTTCCTTCGTCTCTCATTGATTTGAATGCGGCATAAAAATGAGGAGATTCCACGTAAATTGTTCAATATATTGAAATTGAATTGAATTTGATGATTTCTTGTTGAATAAAATTTGATCGAATTTGCAATTCATACATACACATCGCTAATTAGCATATCCAGGTCATCGATGCCTATTTGAGAAAAAGCTATTTTCCCGACCCATGCACAATTGTCAAGGATATATCTTCTGTAGTGCAAATGAAAAATCCTCCCAAAAGCCAAATCAACTAAAGATTTCACAGAAATCGATCTTTAAATACAATTTTAAATCTTGAAATAAAACCCGGAAGTAAAATAGTAGACGATACCGCGAGTTCACGCGAACACCTGCTGATTTCTGCCTTTGTTTCATTCTAGACGGGAGTCTCGCGCCTACTGTGGCAATAGAGGATTCCAATCGACATAGGTGTCCAGTATATAGATTGTACAAATATTGCACAATACGATACAAGCTGCTGCGGAAATCAACGATCCCCTTTATTTGAGTTCGTAGGATCGTAGATCCAGTTTAAAGTGGAAAACCGTCTAAAAACGAACCGTATCTGGTGGAATAGCTGGCTGTTACATACGACCACATTAAATCGCCATCGCGGACTAAAAATTTTGATCAAGAAATGTTTCGCTTAAAAAAAAGTCACACATCTGTCTGTTTGCTCTTCTGTCGCAATCCCGGTAGTGCCACGTCTACGCTAAAGGTGTCGCTGACGGTCATACTTTCCAGGTCTACGTCGTCGAACATGTCCAGATCGCTGACGCCATCTTGCGGATATTCGTCGTCGCTAGTCAACGCGCCCGGTCGATAGTTGTCGTATTCGGACTCGTACGCCGCTGAACTGCTATCGTAGTTCAACGCCGGGTCGCTTCGGGAGAGTTCGCTGCAACTTTCGAACGAAGATATGCTAATGTTATCCGCCAGGAGGTATTTATGCAAATGAGCCGGTATCAGCAACGAGGCGCGGTTCAATTTCGGGCTCGGATTGGCTGACTGATTGGCAGACGATGTTTGAGACATGGCGTCTTCGGCGTCGCTCGGTATATAGTCTAAACTGCGACACTGCCGCACTGGAGCGCCGAATTTCTGACGCCGCTTAACCTGGAAAGGCGGCGCCACCGGCCGTGGAGGTTTGTAATCCTGAACCGGAAGCGGTGAAACTTTCCACGCGTCCGCGTCGCTGACGCGCGCACCTGCTACGCGTGGCATACTATCGGCATCGGTGGCGTCACCTGGTGTCAGTTCGTTGTCGTCCGTGCCGGCCAGAGCTTCCACAGCCGAGGCGACGGTAGTGTGCGTCGATCCGGTCGATTCGCACGGAGTCGTCACAACCGCCTCCTCGTTACCGCCTTCGAGCATCGACTCTACGTCACCGTCCTCTGCTGCCGTCGATCGATCCTCCACATCCGACAACAATTCGACCTTCAGCTTTTTCGCGCGTGGAAGACTATTGGCTAACGCCGACAACTGATGCAAAGTCTCGATGAATTCCTTCTCCTGTTGTTTTTTCGATTCGGATATTTTCATCGCCGGCAGTTGGAGCTCTTTCTTGCGCGGACTGATATGAGGTGACGTGTAAGAGGGTCGAATCCTGTTCGATTTTGTCGCCGATATTTTGCCTCTGAATTTATGATTACCGTCGCTATTCGTAGACCTGGCTCGCGATTCGTTTTGACTGTAAGCGCCGCCGGCGTACGAAGATTTATCCAATAAAAAAACTTCCCTCGGTTCGGGCATCGACGTTTGCTTGATCAGCGGTGGGCGTGGCTTCAACGGCTCCAACAAAACCTCGGCTTCCGATTCGTTGAGCAGATCGTCTGCCGACATCTCGTCGTCGCCGGTGCCGTCGCAATACGACTGATAGGACGGGTATTTCCATTCGACGTCCGGGTCGTTGGCGCTGTAGCGGGAACCGGTCTCGGTATCGGTGGCCATATTGTCGTAATCGGTACGGACCAGCGACAACTTCTCGTCCAGATCGGACGGCTCGTCTGCGCTGCTCTCGCGCTCGAAACACGTCATCTGCCGACCGTCGATCTTGACCCCGATTTGCCCGACTGGTTTTTTGTTATCGACCGGGGACTCGACGCTGCTGTTGTCGGACGCGTGCGGCGACGCCTCTTTGATGCTACCCATCTGCGGAGTCAAGTTTCTAGACGCGCTTCGCTCGTAAGAGGGCGCCACCGATATATCCATCGCGTGGTGATAGAACCCCGGATAGATATTGCCGGTCGGCGAAGTCGGGCTGATGTGCGATATCGTTTTACTGCGACTTGATGCGATGTTAGGGTGATTGTAAGAATACTGCTGCCGGCTGATTTCGGGATTGCTGAATTTACGCCCGTAACAGTGATCCATTCCGTGATAAGGGCGATTGAAATTGAACAGATCCGTGTAGTTGAATTTACCCTCCTGCGGAGAGTGCGCGTGAACCTCGGGGAACACGGGTTTCTGTAGTTCGGGGCTGCGGTATTTGTACTCGGGTGACTTGCGCTTGCTGAGCAGCGGCGAAGGCGGTTTCTGGTAAACGGGCGCGAGTACGTTCTGTTGGAAGACGCCCTCTGGCGGTATATTCGAGAGTATATTGCTATTGTCGCCGCTTCCGTATAATGAACGATTGTTTTGTCGATGAGGCGTGAACGCGCTTCCCGGGGAGGCGAAATTTCGCGCTTTGTTTATGGCGAAATCTTCTCCCGGTGAAGACGAAGAGTTGAATTGTTTTTGTTCTAGCGATAGGTTTTGAGGTCGTTTCTGTTGTTGTTGTTGTTGTTGTTGGAAACCGTTTTCAACCGGTGAAAGTTGGTTATTTTGCTGTTTCGCGCCGGCCGCTGCCGCCGGGACCGTATCGATGAAATTCGTCTGCGTCACCTGGTTGTTCATGAACATGTTATTGCCGTTGTTGTTACGCGGATACGTGCCCTGACTGTATTTGCGGTTTTTGAAATGCACCATCGGAAGTTCGGGTGAGTCGCGCGAACACGCGGCTTCGTTCTGAAGGAAGCTCGCCAGAGACGAGTTACTCGCTTTACGTTTGGTCTTCGAGAGGTTATTTTGAGTTTGTTCACTGTTGCTGGCTGGGCCTGCGTTGTTGGCACGTCGCCAGCCGAGACTACCGGGCGGGGTTTGCCCTGACTCGCTGTTATTTTGATTGCATCGGTTTCGTCCGAGAGTCCCGCCGTTATTGCTGTCTAATGTACTGCTGCGACCTCGCATGCTATCTAACGATATCTTACTCGGACTACTGGCTGGTCCGGGCCGTTGGCCGGAGCGCAGACTGGTTGGACTCTGCGCGTAAGGAGCTCGGGTCAACGAAAAGTCCGAATTGCTGGCCAAGGAGCGGCGACCAGTCAAAAAGTATGTCGTCATTTGACCTTTGCCCTTGACACTGATCGTTCCACGACATTCAAAACAGTATTTGTGACGTAATATCCGGTAGACTTCTTCCGTCGTCTGAAATAGAGAAACATTTTAAGATTTTAAGACGAATGAAAGATGGCCGTCCTGTCTGACATAATCAAATTGATTAGATGATTGGATCTATTAACCAATGTGTCTAGATCAGGAGAGTAGATGTCCCTGGAGGATTTAAGAAGCCTGTCATAATTTCCCAATGTATATATCAAATTGAAAAAAACAACTGGACGGTAATTTGCTGATGTCATTGGTATATATGAGGCTTCAACTTTTGTGAAAGACAGATCATATGTGCAAATCGTTGATGTCAAAGGGGGTTTATGGAGGCAGCCATATTGATAAGCGTGACTATAGACATTAATGGGCGAGTTTGGGGATTTTATTCAAATTTAAAGCGGGGCCAGAAATGAACCTTCATCACCCACAACCAACTCAACCAACTCAAGGATCTGAAACCTCGAACCCTGACATGATGAAACGACTGACTGAGTACAGACTGCTCCCACCAGGATTCGAACCTACGAATACTGGACCGAAGCTTGACAGATGATAAGCTAACCCACTCGGCCATTTCTATAAATCGGTATACCATACCTGAATATGATCATTAATTCCAGTGCTTTCCATTCTACTGGCCACATTGACGGTATTGCCCCAAATATCGTACTGCGGTTTGCGGGCTCCGATCACTCCTGCCACAACTGGACCTATGTTTACCCCTAGAAAAATGAGCCAAATAATAGAATTAGTGGACAACATTGTGAAATGTGAAATGGATTTACATGGAAGTAGAGAGTCACAACTGTGGAACCAGGTCCAGGGGTGAATAACAAGAGGGTTTTCTGCGATGTAACAGAGGACTTTAAAAAAGGAAACGCGTGAACGTATAGGCCCGCACAGGACAGGCAGAATAGTTACAAGTGTATATAGTTAACCTTCTTACCGATTCTCAATTGGAAACTATTGTACGAGTTTTCGTTAATGACTCTGAGTTTATCTTTCATCGCTAAAATGAACTCGATGAGTTCCGTCATCGCCCAGATCACCGACTCGTCGTTATCGTGAATCGTCTGCGCTGGTATTAGTCCCACCGCCGCCATATAGGTGGAGCCAATAGTTTTGATCTTGTCGACGGCTCTGAATCGATCCTCGTTCAGTAACTGAAAGAATGAAACAAAAAAAAAACAAACCCGTTAACGATGACATCTATTGACGATTTCGCGTCAGGACCTAACGGGGTTTGCTAGAGTGTAGTAGGACACCAACTACTGCGGCAATAGAGGATTCCACTTCGGGCAAGCGAGGATCAACCTAGTAGGACTTAATATAGGGTGGCAATATAGGATTCCACTTGTGGTAAGTGAGTATCCACCAGGTGTCGCTAGTGTCCAATAGGACTCCAATAGGTGTCGCTAGTGTACGGAAGGTCATCGACTAAGTTGAAATAGAGAATTCCACTGGCAAAAAGGATCCACCAGATGTCGCAATTAGTATTGTCCAGTCGAAAAAGCACAGGGTCGCAAGTAACCTACGTACTTCATCGAAATCGGCGATGATTTCGTTCAGAACCCGCAGACATTCGATTCCTTGGTTGTTGGCGTCGAGTTCGATGTAGAAATCAGAGAAATTCGGTATCGAAGCGAAGAAAACGCCGGATCTAGCGTACGCCTGACTGTACAATTCCTAAATTAAAGAAAGTAATAACAGAAAATGAGCGAGATATTAAATGATTTTGATTATTTTAGAGTCAAAATGTGATTCCCAAGTTCAGTGTTTTTAGTTCATTTGAACATAGATCAAGAATCTCCACAGATATTTGTGTTTTAACTCGATTCGGGGTCTAGTTCTATCCACTCTGTTGTGGACGCTCACAAACTTCTCGATTAAATCAATTGAAAATTTTTACGTGTCCAATGCACAAGAATCTATGAAATTCAGTTCGTATTTTCACCGTTAGATTTCTTCAAAACACGAACCATGTTGTTTTTGTATTGTCTATCCATGAAATGTTCGGCTACGTGCTTAGGTAGAAGGTTACAGAGTATATGTCTGTTATTGTTTTGTAGCTCGGCCATGTCCATCTTTTCCTCAGCCGCCTGAAAGGAAACCAAACGAAAAATTAGTATAAACCGCTCTGCGATGACCCAGCTCAGCACTCGTGTTATCATATTTTCAGGATGCAAATTGAGTAACCACTGGGATCTTGCTCAGGAAAATGGGAATCAAGCCGCCAAAGCCTATAGCATGCATGGGGAATGGCTGCAATACCTGCGTCTGCCAGAGGTGATCTAGTCGATGGGTCCATTCCTGTTGGCGACTGTGAACGAACAGCAAAACTAGAAACTGTATCAATGCGACGATTCCTACTGCGTGTGACGGGATGTACGGCCTGAAATTTTGAAAGATAGAAATACAAAGAGACTTGCATCGTCCATATCACCGGCAACAGACGGCTTCAGCGTACATAATTCAAAAGGCTTTTTTAGGATTTGTTTCATGTCAATGATGATCACGGGGATGGCAATTTCAAATGTGAAACATTTCTATCACGAAATCATTCTAAGAATCTACTACTAGCAGAATAAAAAGGCCGACCGCTTAAATCCCTTCATGATATAGATTATTTGGCTTCTATTGAATGGATCTTTTCGATCTTGGAATAGGGAACATCCGTGTAAGGTCATAAAAAGGGGACGGCAAACATTTTACTAATTTCACAGGGAGTTTGGGCTATCGGAGCAATGTAGAAGAGATTGGAGCGTGCAAGCGCAAGATTGTCTGCGTTGGTGGCCAATCACCGAATGCCACCATAGCACCTTTCCATACATTAATATCACAAGTTGTCCGCGTGGCCTAATGGATAAGGCGTCTGACTTCGAATCAGAAGATTGCAGGTTCGAGTCCTGTCGCGGACGTTTTTTTCTTAGTTAAAGATTTTTGTCGGAGTTCATTAAAGTTTTGCTAATTATTGTTTGATAATTAACCATCGTTACTACCAATATATTGATTTACATTAGAACGAGATATTCGAGTTATAATTGGAAAGCGGGAGAAGCTGGAAGACCGACGAACTACTAGCGCAACTGGCGGATCCTCACTTGCCACAGATTGAATCCGCAATAGCCGCAGTAGTTGATGTCCTACTTACGAGTGTAGTTTGTCGTACGTTGCAAAGACAATCGGATGCGTTATCACCATGACGACGATATAACAGACGGCAATCAAAAACCACATGACCAACTTCAAAATGGCGCTGATCCGTAGGAATACAGCCACGCAAATATACGTCATTATTCCGCTGATGTAGATGTACTGAGGGTAACCGCAGGAGAGATGATTGCCGACCAGTACGTTCCCGTTCGTCGAGTTGCTTGAAATCATTTGCCCGAATATCAGGCCACCATCACAGCATAACTGTAAAACAAAGTAATATCCAATTCAATCTTTTTAACGTTTGGTGGGACTGTTGTATTATCAACCATAACATTATTGAGGATGTAGAAACTACGCTAATCAGTCAGATTCAAAACCATTAACAGTCAAATGGGGATGTAAAAACTACTGGGAACTGTCGATTCCGAGCGGTCTCAGTTGCCAAACAACATTTACATAATAATGGGGACGTAGAAACTACCGGGGGAAACTGACGTGATGCTGAACAACAGTTGGGGATGTAGAAACTTCCGGGGAAGCTGTCATATTGTGAAACAACATTTACATAATGATGGGGATGTAGAAACTACTGAAACTATTCATAGCTCACTTAGAACACTTACCACGTTCACTTGTCCCACTGTATAAACCAATAATATCGTTATAACTATCACAGACATGCGTATCGATAAACCCTTCCTCATATCAAACTCCAAACACTGAAAATAGATTTCAATAATTGAAAAGATAAACAATATTTTACTATTTAGTAATTAGGTCTTTGTTTTTCTATATACACACGATCAATGTAAATAGACCTAATTTCAACTTTTGACTCTTGAATCATAACTTCGAAATTGGGCTAGTGGACACTGGAATGAACCAGACGTTCAACGTTCGATTCGATTCTTTAACGGGACGATTCACTTCAAAAACTTACTCGTAATTTCGCGGCCAGAACCAAAATCAAAATAACGCAAATCCACGTAAAACTAATCATTATCAAAATCAACAGCAAAACCGTCCTGAAAAATAAGCAAGCAAATCAAAAATGTTGAAATACGGGAGATATCTTTGAAATATCATCTTTGCTAGCAACAATCCGACTTAATAAACCGTTTTAAGTTTAAACTCATGAAACCGGACTCTTAGTTTTATAATTAAGCCAAGGCAGTATTCCGCAATTTCCGACTTGAATTTGACTCTTTTGATTGGAGATGTCACTCCGTAGTCAAATCTGACCAATCTAGCTGTGGACCTGGGGCCGGTTGCATAGTCATGGCTTAGACTTAAGACCAGTCTAAGACCAACTTAGTTCTATAGCCAATCTAACAACTTAAGACCAGTCTTAAGATTTAAGACCACTTTTTGACTCAAGTCACGACTGTGCAACTGGCCCCTGGACATTATGACACGGAAATCTATCTCGCACTGGTCTTGCTCTCTTATCGGAAAGAATGAATTTATTGGATGCATACCTGGGTAAAACGAGTACTTGCGTTAGACCTAGAGATAATAGCACCAGTAGAACACACGCCATACTCCCACCGAACGACTCGTCACCGATCTTGTTATACTTTGAAACAGAAAACGAAGATTCGGTAAGAAAAGGTATACATGAAGAAAAAACTCGGCATTTATCGGAAATTTAGGTTTCAAATGGCAGTGTTCGGATCAAAAAGTGGAAGTCAGTTCCCAAATTCTATGTTAAGATTTCACGCAGTTATTAACTCATTGGTCAAAGTGAAGTGATCCAGTGTAGATATTACACTAACTCACAACTGGGCAACTGGACACTGTGCTTGGATGTAAAACGGTGCTTAATGGGCGTATAAAGATGTTGACATGGCACCGTGAAAATATGATGACTGAAAAGATTATTTCTTGACACAGAAAATTTTAGAAAGGGAAAATTGGGGTTCGAACCGGTACTTGATCAGACTATTATGATTTAATACTCTTCGTTTGATATGAATGAATTCTTATACAGACAAAAGCTCATTACAGAATCTGAATTGAGTGGACCGCAATGGGGCCCATAGGCCGTGATCCACGGGTCGTAGATCCCTGGGCCATGTATTCTCATATGAATATTGGATCACGTGATAGCGACCGTTACCTGTCGTTCCTGTTTCGAATGTCGGAATCGGAGGGTTACGTAATTGACTTGCGTGGTTTTTTCGCGTTGTATACTACGCGCCGAGATCGCCGTAGCCAGGAATTTATTCACCCGATCCGTTGGTAAAAACGCGTCCGAATGCCTACAAAAATAATTCGATACAGGTCATAGAAGATATTGTTCAATTCAATCACCAAACGCGCTATGACACATCGTTAAAACGAATCATGGGACCTAATTCCACAGTGCAGGTTGCTGCTCGGAAAGTTCCATAATGTACATCCTCCCTGGGATTCGAACCCGGTGGCATCGCAAGACTCCGCTGCGCAAGATATGCATATTCGACTACCGTGCTAAGTGAGTCCTAAAGGACAGGTTAGAACTTGTCGTTTCAAGCTTTTGGAAATGAACAAATCTAATATTTTCCGAAGTATAACTTCAACATGTTAGCAGGGATGGGTTATGTAAGAATACAAGAGAGTTTCTTCTATATAATAACTTAATTTTAACTAGTTATATAAATGTCTTCTGCCAGAAATCAACGAAAAATAACTCGTGCAAATAGCTGTATAGTTTCAAAGCGATAGATGCGGTAAATTAGCAGGGGCAGTTCCCTTCACTTCCATGTAACTACCCCCCCCCACCATTTTGGAACAAAAAGCTGATGTAGCGATACAAGATTTCACTTGTGGCAAGTGAACATTGTCTAGGTGTTCTTTTAAACAAAGCAGCACGTAGTATACGTGACAACGGAAAAATCTCCATTTGGGACAAGTGATGATTCACCAGGTGTCGCTAGTGTGCAGTAGGACATCAACTACTGCAGCAATAGAGATTCCTCCTATAGCAAGTGAGGATCCACCAGGTGTTGCTAGTGTGCAGGAGGATATCACCTGCTGCGATAATAGAGGATTCCGCGTGTGGCAAGTGAGCATTCACCAGGCGTCGCTAGTGTGCAGTAGGACATCGACTGCGACAATATAAGATTCGCTCGAATGGAATTCTACGCGAACTCATCATGAGTTTGATTTTCGCGAGCAAAACTTTTTCCAACATAATTTTCTGCTTACAAAAAGCGGTATTCAATCATCGTCAATTCTCACCGCGGTTTCAATTTTAAAAGTTCAGGCCTTGTTCGATTGATGGCCACTAGGTGTCGCTACTATGACAACATCGATATTTTTGTGTTCACCTTTTTCTGAACGGTTTTCGCAGTTTTTCTTTAAACGTTCCCTGCAAAATTCAAAGCGTTCGCAAGATAATGCTAGATTAGATATGTTATCAAGCAAGTCAACTGGGTACCGGCAACGCTACTGTGGCAATAGGGGATTCCAAGACTGGAAGCACTAGGTGTCGCTACTAGTTTCTCGATCTTTTTCAAATTCTTCTTCATTTGAATTGAAACTTTTCGCTTAGATAAATCAATGAAATATCCACCATCTTGTCGAGAATCAAATCTTGGAGGATTGTACGGTAAGATTCGGTTTTGGGAGTTCAATATCTAATTCATAAGTAGCGGATTGAATATGAAGTTTCGCTAAGTGCGACACACGCAAGACCGACTACTAGTAACGCCATCTGGTGCGCATTGCCGGCACCCGATTAGTGATTAGTAAAAGCTCGTTTCACGCCTTCAAGCGATCGGCACTCTCGCATGCTGAATATATGAAATGATAAAAACCCTGCATCGATGTGATTTAACCCGTATTTCTGTCGAAGAGATTCTTTAAACGCGTCCTGAAATAAGGTCAAATATGTAGATGTATTTTATTCAATCATTATTAAGAGGGCATTTCATCAATACTTTACTGGAGTAATTTATTAGCAATTCATGATATTCTAATGACATGTCCAGCAGCTTGTAGCGGATGAAATGATTTTCAATAAGGCCTATCAGTATCATTGGATGATCACTATTTATTTGTTGGTTTATAGAGGGGATAGCGCGTACGCAGTCCCCCACTACCAGAAATTGTACACCCGAGTCTCCCACATTTGGGGAGATCGTATGGGTCAACCAGTCTTTGTGCAATGACAGGCCTCGCCATAGGGGCACCGCCTTCCAGATCACGGTGAGCACCCCTGTGCCAGGTAAGTATGCTTACGTAACGTTCCGTATTTCTATATATATGACTGACCCTTAGAGTACCTGACCGGTGTCCAGATTATTCACAAAGATGATCGATTAATCAATCTATTGGGGTTTGGAAATCGGAAATATACTACGAATGTTTTAAGAAGAAATTTAATGACATTTCTGACGTATTTAAAAGCACGTCTTGAATAGATTTAACAATGTTTAGATCATTAAAATCTAACGACTGGAAACCCTTAATTGCCACTAGGTGGCGCTACTGAAAAGCAGTAGGCCTATCCATGTGTCCTCTCACGCATGTAGCGCATGTGAGTGCAATTACAATAAAGAAAAACTCTTATTATGGCCCAACCATTTAAAGCGAAATTTGGACGATCAGTTTTTGAAAGTGTGATGGTCTTTGTAATTCATTTTCAATTAGAAATGTCTCAGGTAAAGCACTGAATACGTGAAGTGTGCACGATTAGTTTATGAAAGTGAGCTGATAATGTGTCTAGTGTCTAGTGTCTGGTGTTTGTAATTCATTTTCGATTAGAAATATCTCTGGTAAAATTCTGAATTATACGCGTGAAGACTAGAAGATCTAAGATTGAAAAGACTGCTAATTAAGTATCGAATATCTAGGATGGCAGCATGTTGATGTTTGTACCTAACTACGGGTTGCATAGTTGAAAAAACGGTATTTCTGTTGTATTGTTACACTTAATACTATTGCTTTAAAGGAGATAAAATCCGCTTACGACCAGGTGACTGAATTCGATCGATAACCTACCAGCTTCGAGTTAGTAGCTTTCTGCGACATGGTGTGATGGTGTCCGAGGACGTTCGAAAACGGAATTTCGGCGTTGAATTTCACGGCGCGGATTAACCTCATAACGCAACTCGACACGTTCTTGAACGAGAGACGCTTCGATCTCGAGTAGTTACTGCTCATCCGTAAACTCGGTTGCTGCAAGAGAAAAATCGTTTACAGGATTTGTTTTTTAATTCTTGCTGATCCGTTAATGGGGTCATCATTGATGAATTGATTTGCGATTCGTGTATAGAATAACCGTGGGTTCAGCCAATCCCGGCGCTTCGGCAAAATGCTAAACGGCCGCTTGTAACAGATCGAGGCTTACAATAAAGACCTGGCTAAACCCATCTTTTGGTTCTTTTGACAGTTAATCAAAATTAAGACCAGTCTAAGCCAATTCTCTTATAGCCAATCGTTCAACATTGGAACCTGTCAAGTCAAAGCACATTTTGATTCCATGAACAATCTTAATAGTTTATAAAGCTAATCTGAAAATTCGTGACCCAGTCTATGCTCATTCTATAAGCAATCTAACAACTTAAGACCAGTCTAAGCTCATTTTAGTTCTATGACCATCTAACAAAAGATCAGTCTAAGCTGATTTTGGCTCTATAGCCAATATAACAAATTAAGACCAGTCTAAGCCCATTTGGGTTCTATAACCAACCTAACAACTTAAGACCAGTCTGAGCTCGCTTTGATTCTATAACCAATTCTAACTAGGAGTTGGTTGAAAGAATATCTTACCTTTTTGGAGGGTCTCGATTTGACTAGAAATGTTTCTGTTCCTGTTTCTTTTAGAAATAGATTCCTATCGCCACCGTGCCCGGGTTCGACTCCATATTCACCGTGTAGACATTCTAACGTGTCTCGTGTTATGTGAACTCGTCTGGAAAAGAAATTAATAATACTTTCAAATTATCAAAATATCATCGGTGCATGTAACTGTTGACCCCCTTCCCCCCGGTCGATGAGAACCCTGTCGCATTGCTACTGTGGCAATTGATGATTCAATTTCTTGCAAAGTGCCGATGCCCTAGGTGTCGCTAGTAGGCACTTGAACATCAACTACTGAGGCTATAGTGGATTCAACTCGTGGTAAATAAGGAAACAATAGATGTCGTTAGTGTGCAGTAGGACAATTGCAACCACTGCGGCAATAGGGGAATCCACCTAGGTTATTGAGGATCCACCAGGTGCCGCCAGTGTGCAGTAGGACATCAACTACTGTGGCAATCGAGGATTCTACCTGTACGTGGCAAGTGGGGATCGTGAATAAAAACATGAATATGGCGTCACTTGAAAGGGTCCATTGAAGATCACATCTTTTGATCATGGAATCTAATGTAGATTTGGTTTTATTGAAGATAAATGGATTACCCGGGAATGCCACCTGACTCCATCTGATTGGCCAACGTGACGTCATTGCTCCAGACGTCGAAACACCAGCGTTTCAAGCCTAACACACCGCACAACACCTGTCCCGTATGTAAACCAACCCGCATGTTCAACTTGACGTCCGTAGCTTCAACGACAGCCCTGAAAATAGTGCACATACAAAAAAAAGATCATAAATCATAAATCTAGATAGAAGTAGGAAAATATGGAACACGTAAGGATTATGCCTGATGAGCGGTTTTGATATATTGTCTTGATAATGCTTATTATCAATGTCCTCTTTTCTTAACTCATAATCTCATTAACCTGTAATCTCCAAGTGCTACCAAAACACCCTAGTATAGTCTGTCTAACGTAAGATGATAGCGAAAAGGGCCATTCAGCATTAATGAACCTGAAGTATTGTATTGTATTGTATTGTATTGTATCGAATCGCATTGTATTGTATTGTATTGCATTGCATTGCATTGCATTGCATTGCATTGCATTGCATTGCATTGCATTGCATTGCATTGCATTGCATTGCATTGCATTGCATTGCATTGCATTGCATTGCATTGCATTGCATTGCATTGCATTGCATTGCATTGCATTGCATTGCATTGCATTGCATTGCATTGCATTGCATTGCATTGCATTGCATTGCATTGCATTGCATTGCATTGCATTGCATTGCATTGCATTGCATTGCATTGCATTGCATTGCATTGCATTGCATTGCATTGCATTGCATTGCATTGCATTGCATTGCATTGCATTGCATTGCATTGCATTGCATTGCATTGCATTGAGTGGCATTGTTTTGTATTCATTGCGTTTTCAGGAAAGTCCATATCCTGGGACCGGTTGCTCAAAAGTTCGTTAGAGTCAACCAGTGGATAGTTGACATAGTGACAATGAAAAGTTCATCGTTACTATTGCATCTATTCATATGGTGGTTATCTTAAGCCAACATTTGAGCAACTTGTCCCTGGCTGTTAGCTAGATCGTGGACGTCTATAGACGTCCATGGCTAGATGGATTCGCCGAGCAAGCCAACGAAAGAGACTAGAGTTGAGTTTTAGCGAGTCGAAATGAGCATCGTTGGAGCGTTTCAAATCCTCAGTTGAGTATACGGGAGTCTGTAGGCCTACAGTTTTTTTGTGGTGTTTATTTGATTCAACAAAGACAAAAGGATCACTCTATTGCAAGTAGTTATTGTCCTACTGTACACTAGCGATCCCTGGTGGATCTTCGCTTGCCACAATAGGGAACCTTTATTGCTACGGCAGCTATATAGAAAATACCGATTGAATTGTAGAATTAATCGAACGCTGAAAATATTATACCGCGACTGCCGGTGAAGTGAAATCCTCGATTGCCGCAGTAGATTGCTGGGTTCTCGCTTCAGCGCTCGCCGGGTCACATGGACCCGTGAGAAATAGTAAAACACGTAATTGGTAGTTCATTGATCGGACAATTAGTATTGGCTGTAGTGAAAACGAATGTATATCGTTCATTGCTCGACGCTCGAAGAACTGAATTGCCCTCGAGCCGAACAGATAATTATAACCATTGTTCGATGTCGACAACGGAAGAAAGTTATCGGTTTGTTGTCGCTAGCGGTAACCTATAACGCGATGATTTCAAGTTGACACCAAGTATCGGAGAGTAAACATTTAGTTTTAATTCATCCCGCGATAGGATATCGTTTCTAACGAATTGAGATGGAGCGATGGAAGAACAATCGGTTTCGCATATCGGTGATATCGTGTGACTCCTCGAACAAACAGCGACCGGTGAAGAGGAATTGAATTTATTTCATTCCAGACTCGTGGTCGTCGGTAGCGCGCGTTTGAAAAACGGTGGTTAGAGTCATTTTCTTATCGCAATTTACACCGGACCGCGCGTCGAAATGGACCGCGGCGCAATCATCCGGGTTTGCTTGCTGATTACAACTATTCACAGTTTGATATTTCAAGTAACAGGTATTTCTATTTCTTGGGTGGAGAGTTTAGATGTACAGCGCAGCAAAAACAGTAAAAACCACATTATTCTAATTAGTAGAATAGATTCATTTAGATCCCGAAAACCTTCGCAACAATGAAGTTATTTTACCCCATTAGAAGATCAGGTTCTTTTTACTGTTTTCGCTGTTGTGGATTTTTAATTATTCACGACGAATGTTAACTATATCACCGTTTCTAATCTATCCATCATTCATTCCTACGCTAAGTTTCACCTTTTCGAGATTTAGATTTCTATCAGACTATCGTGAATTTCTAGCAATACACAAAATGTTCGCGCGTCCTTACGTGACGTAACATCGACTACGCTGGCCATAAAATGGCGCCATGTTTCATTGTTTGTTTGCTCTACTTCTTTCCGCCTGATTACGAGTTACAAATTCTAAATTCGATTTCGTCGCCTTTCTATTATGTTTTCAGTTTCGGTGGACGGTCGAGTAAATGTAGCGTTGAATAAATTGACGGCACAATGCAAAACGAAGGAAGACAAATATTCGTCGTTGGCCGTGGATGGAAATCGAGACACGGTATTGAACGCCGGATCTTGCACTCAAACGGGTGAATGGCTCGAACCGGGTCCGCTATGGTGGAAAGTCAACCTCACGCACGTATACAACGTGACCAGCGTCCTCCTAGTGAATCGGAACAAATTTTGTAAGTGCTCTTATTGTCCCGTAGGAGGTCCCTAGTTCGAAACCACCTCTGGCGTTGTCTGCCGAGCCGCTAGTCAGGCTGTGAGCCATAAACAACCTATAAAAAGGTCCTGGCCGTATCTTATGACCCGCTAGGGTTACACTGTTACTTGCAGTTGGAACTTTTTGTCTACTGGCCGTTTACGACCGCTGTGAAAAATAACTAGTAAGGTCTGGGAAAATCATCCTCCTTCTGCAGGGACTCGAACCTGATGGCATCGCTACACTCAGCCACGGCACGAACCCCTGCATCAGTAGACCGGGTGCGCAGGTACATGCGCAGCTTTCCGAACGAAAACTGGTGGCACCAATCAGATTGCTCGTTGTATAATCGTTGAGGCAAATTTCAAGGAAGAACTGTAAATGGGAAAACCCGGGCTAAAATAAAATGGGATTTCTGATTGGCTAAAAATCACATCATCTGAACTGCGCATGTATCTGCGCACACGGTCGATTATGGCAGGGTTTCGTGCCGTGGCACTCTCGATGCCATCAGGTTCGAATCCCTGCCGGGGGAGGATGGGGAAAATATGTGTGGATGTTTTTAAGAAGTCATGTTTATCACTAAAATTCACTGATGCCCTTGGTTATAATCCACATTTTATTTTTACAGACAAGCGTCTGAAACAATTTAGAATTCTAGTCACTACGGACGAGTCTCCGCCGAACATGGATTTATCAAATATACCCCAGAGTTTAGTTTGCGCCGCACAGGAAGCTTATATGGCCGCGTCAGAAGAAAAAGAGTTCTTCTGTCCCAGTCACATGACCGGAAATACTGTCATTGTCACGAAGCCAGCATCAACTGATGCCTTGAGCTTGTGCGAAGTGGAGGTTTACGGTAAGAGAAACGTCGTTCTTGGGATAGAAGTGACTGTAGGGGAAATATTTTTGGAAAATCGAGTATATTCTCATTTGCAGGATATAAACTGATCCTAAGTACTACTACAGCTACCACAGAACCAAGTACAACTACAACTACCGCAGAACCAAGTACCACTACAACTACCACAGGACCAAGTACCACTACAACTACCGCAGAACCAAGTACCACTACAACTACCGCGGAACCAAGTACAACTACAACTACCGCAGAACCAAGTACAGCTACAACTACAACTACCACAGGACCAAGTACCACTACAACTACCGCGGAACCAAGTACAACTACAACAACCACAGAACCAAGTACCACTACAACAACCGCAGTACCAAGTACTACTACAACTATTGCGGTACCAAGTACCACTTCAACTACCGCAGAACCAAGTACAGCTACAACTACAACTACCACAGGACCAAGTACCACTACAACTACCCCAGAACCAAGTACAACTACAACTATCGCGGTACCAAGTACCACTTCAACTACCACAGAACCAAGTACCACCACAACTACCACAGAACCTAGTACTTTGACAACAGATACAAGTCGCTGTGTAACTGATCAAACCCGGAAATACATCAATAACACATACCAACGATATTCTAACTGGATGGAAAAAGCGACGATTCTGAACACATATGCTGCTAGTAGATCTTGTATCGAATGTGCCGCTATATGTAGTCGCGATAATGATTGCATAGGGATCACGTGTAAGCGCACTTCCGGTCAGTTTAAGTGTAAACTATACGCGGCAGTTACAGACAGTTCTGCGCAGCCGCAAACAGCGACAAACAATCAAATTGGTATTTCCTTCTATCAGAGAAATTGCTGAATAAACTCTACTTAAACAGGGAGTCCGCGCTAACAGAATATTCTCCCTTGTGGTGCATGAAGCTATATTTTAACACTCAGACAATTTACGCGGCGTTTGGAGGGGAATATTTCAGATATGAACAGATAATGTTTCGGGATTAATGTTGAAATCAGCTCCGACAGAGGGCGTGATAGTGATAGCAGGATCTAACATTCGTTAATGTAGTCCAGGAGCAGGTCTCGAGTGAAAATTTCATGTTAGAGCTTGGCACCGAACATTTTCTGAATCTATGGAACTTGTCGTTACAGAAAAGTTTTGGTGCCATTTTTTCATTGTTGATTTGGTTGCCATGACAACCATTTCTACTTAGCCAGTGGCCATAATTTTGCCCAATTGGAGCAAGCAAGAAATGAAAATGCTCTCACGGAAAGAACATTTTTATTATAATTTAAACTGTATCTTAACAATAAATAGCCATTTATTCTTATTCTACAGCTGTTAATCATACAAGATGCAGGAAAGGTACCGAAAAATCACAGCATTTTTGCTTTTTGGCCCATTTTTTGCTCTTATTTGCTCTGTTGTCATTGCATTGTTACATGGAAATTATACAATAATACCTATCTGTCTAGTGTCATTTTATAAGATGGAGTTAAGCTATTATTCTCGACCATGGGTAACAATGACAATAGAAAGTTACCATGGCAACGGAAGCTTAGGAATGATTAGGAAACGATTTTGCAGCTGTTTTTTTGGTTTAATAAAATCCGTCCGTAAAATGATTGAATGATTTTTTTTGAAGTATTTTGGACCCGGAGAACGTAAAGAGACAATGTTTAAATTTGACAATCAACGCCCACGAATTCCGAAAAAAGTATCTCTTTGGGTAAAAAATGTGCTCTTATTCCCATTACTTTTTCAACAAAAAGAAATATAGTTTTTGTTGTGTCCATTGTAATCTTCGATATTATGATCTGCAAAAGGTATTTTTCTCAATTTCTTTTCATCATTTGAATACTATTCAATGTTACAATATTTTCATGCCTGGTTATATTCCTGCAATCCTAGTATATAATTATAATATCGTAATTTTTCCTCTTGCCTCTGTTCTAAAATACCGCGTATGGACTTCGATTATGGAACCCTCGACGGGGGATTAGAAAACTGCGAGAGTCTGACATGTAAATCACTTATAGTATGTCCTTACCAATTTGGCGTAATGATGTTGACAAATCACACGTCTGCTAAAAAGCCCTTTCGACTGGCGCAAAGTTTTCATAGTTGCATTGTTTATGTGCACCGTCTGTCATATGGAGTGTCGTCTGCATAGAATAGAGCCTTCTTCAATTGACCTCTTGATGATAAAGAAAGGGGCTCAACTTAACATACACGGCTTGCTGAAACTAGAATTGTATTGAGCTGGCAGCTACTAGTTGTCTATACGTCGTATGCCCGATCCACAGGACTGGTTTGAGATGCTTATCCTGACGGGAACAACTCGAGTAAGGTAAATGAATAAATAGGGATTTCTCGATGACTGTAAGCGAATGACCGCGAGCTACCACGCCGCGCCAGTGAAATCAAATGATGGAGGAAAAAGACAGAATTAAACGGCTTAGGTGCAGGCCTCGTGTCTCCGATACTTAATGAAGTGACCGTCAGTCACGAGACAATAATCTATCCTACAATTTTTGCTCTCGCTCGCCACAAGTTGTTGTCGTACTGCACACTAGCGACGCCTAGTGGATCCTCACTTGCCACAAGTAATAATCCTCCATTGCCGCAGTAGTTGATGTTTTAATGCGCGCTAGCGACACCTGGTGGATCCTCACTTTCCACAAGCGGAATCCTCTATAGCTGAAGTGGTTGGTGACCTTCTGCACACTAGTGACACCTAGTGGATCCTCGATCACCTGCCACCAAATGGAATCCTCTGTTACTGCAGTAGTTGATGTCCTACTAGCGATACCTGGTATCTTTTCTTGCCAAACATGGAATCACATATGGCCACAGTATTTGAATTTCTACTGGCACACTAGCGACACCTGGTGGATCCTCACCAGCCACCCAGTGGAATTCTATTTCAACAAACGCTCGTTACCAAGAAATACAATTGAGTCAAATCGATATTTCAATCGTTCGTATTGTTTTTTTGTTTCAAACGAAGTGAAATCGATGCTACGCGGACAATAGAGGAGTGGTCTAAACCTGCACTCAGCGCGAGGACGTGAAGTTTACTTCGCACAAGAGAGAATCGGAAGTGTATCTCGTGTGCAACGCATCGCAGGACCGTAGAACGTGAAAAAACCCAATATTTGAACAGTAAGCTATTGGAAACTGTCAACATCGGATGCGTCGGTCATAAATTCTTCTGTATCTTTATTTTGTATGGATTTTACTGCGATGCGCAGAATGGGAATCGCGACTTCTGCAAGGATATTTTTGCTGGTGACGACATTTTGTAAGTTTTTCTATTTACATCCCACATACTCAGTTGTGTAATACTATTCGCGCCTCTCGTTTATTGAACACCGTTTCGAAAGACTTTTTCTGCTTAAATTCGGTACAGTTTTCTATCAAATCGTTCAAGTCGCAATAAAAACGATAAATAGCGGAACCTCATTAAATCGAACTGTAACCGAGACAAAGTATCTATTTTGTTTTTATTCGATTTTCCGATATTAACACTTAACATATCTAATGTTCTGCATTTTTAATATCACAGGTTCATTATTTCGTTTTAATAAGTTCATTATTTCCTTGATAGGTTCATTATTTCCTTTGATATCCTCTGCATTGATAACCCGTATTTATATCGGCAAATCAACGGCTGCACTTTTGCTGCCAGTAGCCACTGCGCGGTACACTTTTGGGAATTCGCACCTGTTAGGAGGACTGCGATTCAGTTGACCTTGGAATCTACGGCAGTTTCAAAGAAAAAATTTATGTAATAATGGGGATATAGAAACTACTGGGATATGTGGCATTGTCAAACATAAAATTTACATAGTAATGGAGATATAGAAACTACTGGGATATGTGGCATTGTCAAACATAAAATTTACATAGTAATGGAGATATAGAAACTATCGGGAAATGTGGCATTGTCAAACATAAAATCTACATAGTAATGGAGATATAGAAACTATCGGGAAATGTGGCATTGTCAAACATAAAATTTACATAGTAATGGAGATTTGTCATGTTTGACCACATCGCAAAATGGCCCCGTAACGTGGCAAAAATGACCAATTCTACCAACATCTTTATATCTTAACTCCCAGTTGCGATGTTTCAACCCGACGTTGCTCTGGTGAATGTGGCTTTGGACAGACCGACTGACCAGTGTTTTACCAATGGTGACCATAATTCGTCGTTCGCAGTGGATGGAGACCGGAAGGGAACATCAACTCACACGTCAGGTTGGCCTGGACCCGGTCCAACTTGGTGGAAAGTCGATCTGGATTTTGTATACAATGTAACTAGTGTTATACTAGTTAATCGCAATCGATTTGGTAATTTATTTACATCTTTCGGCCCAGGGATAGATAAACCAGAGCGTAGAGGCCTGGTACGAATCAATGAATCTATGCCGTCCTCGGCATTCGAACCCATTAACATATGGAATTAGAATGTCCAAAAATTAAATGAAATGTCAAACGTCTAGGGCCTGGGTCTATTATTACCTATATAGAAAGTTCGAGCGCATGCATGCCGAGTAAACTATCGCAAGTTACAAAATTGTGGTTATGTAATTATTTCTGATGTCTTTTCGAACTAGTTGATACATAATGAAGGCAGATTGACTGAATAATAACGCAATAATGACCTAAATCATCGCAATATCAATATGCGTGACGATATTTCTGCTGAATACTGATTAAGTGTTTGTATAATTTTCAGTGAATCGTCTGCGAGAATTCAAAATTCTGGTCACCACCTGCGAGTCTCCGCCGAACATGAATCTATCAAATATTCGTCGGGATGTAATTTGTGCCGAACAGGAAGAGAGCATGGGACAAGTTAATACGAAGGAGTTCTTCTGTCCTAGTAACCTCACCGGTAATAGGATTATCGTCACGAAACCGTTCTCAACGGACGCTTTGACCTTGCGTGAAGTGGAGGTTTACGGTAAGGGAAACATCGTCTCTGGAGAATAGAACTTCGGGAGAATTTGAGGAAAAAACCACGTTATTTATGTTTACAGGATATGAATTGTCCTTAGTAGAATGTACAACTACCGCAGTACCAAGTACTACTACAACTACCACAGAACCAAGTACCACTACAACTACCGCTGAACCAAGTACCACTACAACTACCGCAGTACCAAGTACAACTACCACTACCGCAGTACCAAGTACCACTACATCTACCGCAGTACCAAGTGCCACTACAACTACCGCTGAACCAAGTACAACTACCACTACCGCAGTACCAAGTACTACTACAACTACCGCAGTACCAAGTACCACTACAACAACCACAGAACCAAGTACCACTACAACTACCGCAAAACCAAGTACCACTACATCTACCGCAGTACCAAGTACCACTGCAACTACCGCAGTACCAAGTACCACTACATCTACCGCAGTACCAAGTACCACTACAACTACCGCAGTACCAAGTACCACTACAACTACCGCAGTACCAAGTACCACTACATCTACCGCAGTACCAAGTACCACCACAACTATGGTGATTAGCAAGTATCAACGGATTGATTCTAACGACGCATCGATTCTGCAGGCAGTTCAAATTTGTAGATCTCGGATCGAATGCGCCGTCTTATGTAGCCGTAACACTGACTGTACAGGGGTCACGTGTAAGCGCACTTCCGGTCAGTTGAAGTGTCAACCGTACACAGCAGTTACACGCAGCTTTGTGCAGCCGCAAACAGCGACAAACATTCAGAATGAGATGTCATTCTACAAGAAACAATGCTAACTCTACCGAAAGAGGGCGTTACAGCTTACATCATACATTACCTTTATGCTTGTAACTAAGCAAAAACACTACATCCGATTTCTACATGATAGGCGGATATTACAACACGCCACCTAGCGCAGGGATATTGAACTGAGACCCGCAATGCAAGCGATATGCTCGATGCGCCACCTAACGGATGGCAGTTGGATATTTGTGATGAGCTTTTCTGAGGAACACAAAATATCTAACACTTTTAAGGTTAATATGTTCTTATGTTCATGCCGTTCAATGTACATACACGCGGGTAGATGAGGGAACACGGTGCCACTTTTTGACTGGTACCTTTTTCTTCGTGCACCTTTACTTTTGTTATGCTATTTCATTTTCTTAAGCCACAGTCAAAATGTTATCCAAAACATTTGTGAGCTTTATTGACATTTAAGTGCTTGTATCATATACGTGCATTATAAGAGTGTTTCTAGAAAATCTTCTCGATTTTTAGTGGAGATGATTATGATGATATTGAATAATAATCATTTGTCCTCGATTTACAATACGATTTCGTGCAAAAAAAGGAAACCAAAAAACCGCACAAAGGGGCACAATTATGAATATGGCCATTCATGGATAACTAGAGTATAATAAGCCTTAGTTTATAGTTGGTTATCGAAGTGTCAGCAGAAATCCTGAAGATAAAACTCGTCTCAGCATTCCCAAAATGGTCTAGGTTACCCATATATCACCGCAGTGGCGAATTCCTACCATGGTGATATCGCAGATGATGGTCGCTGGGCGCTGTGAGGAGCACTCTACTTTCAAGATCTTCACCCGACCCGAATTGAGGGTTCCCGGGGAAAGACTTTCAAAGAATCTTAAATAGTAATCAAATACTCACGCTATTGCGTCTATCATGTCCAAACCCATTTCTACGCAGCATTTCGCGTGGTCGGGCCTCTGGTCGGGTAACCCGCTAACGCAATAATAACAATCGCCCAATATCTTTATTCGTAAACAATGGTTCTCCTGAAAATTTAAATTCCAATTTAAAAAATCTTAGTACCGAGTCCCACTACAAATACCGCAGTAAGTACCACCAATACAACTAGGAAAACGCCGAGAGAAGAACCCAGAAAAGAATTATTTTCCTCGGCACATTTTCTGTGATTATAAAATCAAAAACCACTCTGTACAAATTAAAAAAAAGATTAAAAACAAAATTTGCTCGATCGAAAATTGAAATAAAGATGGGACGAAATTTCGAAATCATCGTCTTAGTTTAATTCTTGATAAGTAAATTTTGTTTTTTTGACTTTTCGATGTGTAGAGGAATTCGACCTTATGTTCCGATGTTATGATTGCGACTATTCCAGTAGAACGGATTTCGTAGATTTTATATCGGCGGAACGGTGTGTTTTCTATCGACCGTAGAGTGGCGCCCTCTTCGCGCCGGTTAAAATCGCGGTCGATTGAAAGATTAGACTTACCTCGGCGAGTTGGTCGAATCTGCCGAATAATTCGTTGAGTATTTTCACTAATTCCTGAGCCGTGCACTGAGACGACAGCGCGGTAAAACCGACGATGTCCGCGAACAGAATACTGAAATATATGAAACCGTCGTTTCAGGTACGTCATTATCATGGGGGTTGTCTTACGGTCGTGTTTTAGAAATGTTTCAGTTCAAACGCATCTAAATTCTGGTTTTAGGATGATAGATATGGAGCCTTATCCGATTTAAGTTCTATAGCCAATCGGCGTAACAACTTGAGACCGGTCTCTTATTCATTATGGTTCTATAACCAATCTAACAACAATCTAATAGTCTTAGGGACGTATCTAGCAAGGGGCCGTTGCCCTTATTGCAAAATAGCTAAATATTTCTTTTTTTTTACCCGATAGAACACTGGACCAGTTGCTCAAACGTTGTTTAATTCTAACCTGTCATTGAACTTAACGACTCACTGTTCCCTGATGAGTCGTTGATTAAACACACCTTTGACGACTGGTGAGAATTATCGCTCAAATACTGTTTAAGGCTTAAACAACGTTTGAGCAACAACCCTAAAATTCATATGCCTGGTACGGCCCTGTCAGTCTAAACTCAGTTTGGTTCTACGGCCAATCTAGCAAATGAAATTGTCACAAAGACCAGTTCAAGATCATCTCTTTTCATTAGTTTTCGTGTTTGACTTTTAACCGGGGCCTGGATTTTTCAGATGGTCTCTTGACGGAGAAAGTATTGTTTCTTTATAAGTACAAATAAGTACCTTTAGGCTTTTGAATACTTCTCATAGACATTTTGTAATTGTGTTCATGCAAAAATTTTCTAACCTGACGTTATTGTGTCTTTGGATGTAGATTTTATGGAAAATGCCTTCGTGCGGTCGTCGAATATCGTGCTTCATTTCCATAGCGACGTGTTCGGGCAAAACGCTCAACAGTAACCTCTCCTGGAAATAGAAAATAGTAAAAGAAAAATTAAGGGGTAGGGGTAGGGGTAGAGGTCTTGCTTGCCCTCGGCTCTGATTGCAAACATCTTTTTGACCGGAACAATTATACATTGATAAGTATAGTTATCATTGTATTGTTACTATGAATTACTGGTCCTGTGTGAGTCGAATGTGCACTACGTCATCAATAATGGCGTGGTTAAAAAAATTACAATGTGTTAATCGGAAAACTTAATCCTCAAAAGAATATTTCACTCGATTATCGTTAGATCGTTCAAGAGATTCGTTTTCGTTTTCACGAACATCCGCTAGATGGCAATGCGATCTCTCACCAGTTTCTCGTTCAAGTCTTCCATTTCCAGGCGTTGAGAAATGCACAGCCGCGTCTCGACGAAAGCCTTGTTCTGCGCATGATCGGTGACCCGGTGTATGAGCACCCCCGCGACGTTCACCGAAAAGAAAATGGCGGCGTTCGTGACGTACTGAAAAATATAACGAGTCGGAAATGTTTTAGAATAAAGTCAAAATCAAGATTTGTACAAATATTTTTAATAGCACTAATTCGTGTTTGGATTCGTGTTCGTGTTACTGGCTGTATCAATGATTGTGTTTGTGTACGTGCCCGTGTCCGTGTTCGTGTCCGAGTCCGCGTCCGTATTCGTTTTTTTTGTTATATTGGTAGTTTTCGTTTTGATTCTTTGGTTTCGCGTTCGACGATATCCTTAACGGTTTTGATTTTCTAGTAAATATTCCATTTCAAACGACTTTTGACATATTATATCTATCCCGATGACTGGCGGACATTTGACTGCATATATCGGGGTTAGTCGCGCTTGTCGTTAGATAAACGGTTCAATACATAATATCCAATACAGCGTCTAGAATCACGAGCATCATTTTCCTTCAAAAATCGACTAGTCGTTTTTTTTCCCTTTCTAATAATAGTAAAAACAGCCGCCGGCTTTGTATACGCGCGCTTAAAACGTATCAATTCACGACGCCGGAACAGTTCCATCCAGTCGCGTATCAAACAACGATCTATTAGGCTTTTATGCGTTTCTCGAAATGTACACATTCATCGGAAGATGAACACAACGCACCACGCAAATTGAAGAAGGCGTTTAAAGGCACGCGCTATGATGTCTAAAGTGGTTTGTTCTAGGCGGTTATACTCAGTTGTCGATCTGCTGCACAGCGAATTGAAAGGAAATATAATTGGTTATTTCTCTTGTTCTGGCGGGTAATTCTATTCCGAAGTTTCATCAGTGTCAGTGGGGAGAATATGCAACGCGAGCTAATAAGTTCACCTTGCGCGCTACTTGTTGCATAGGCCTGCGATATATAGACTTCATCGGGTAGCAGCGAGGCTTCTGCGGCAACGAAAGATTCCACTAGCGGCAAGTGAGGATATGCAAGGTGTTGCTAGTGAGCAGAAGGATATCACTGCGGTAACAGAGGATATTCCACGTGTGGCAAGTGAGGATGCAAAAGGGGCGCTTGTGTGCAGGCATCAAATTCTGCGGCAATAGAGGATTCCACTTGTTGCAAGTGAGGATCCCCAGGAAAAGACATCACCCATTGCAGCATTGGAGGTTTTCACTTGTAGCAAGTGAGGATCTAACCAGGTGTCGCTAGTGTGCAGTAGGACAATGATAGACGATACCGCTTGACGTGGTAAAAAGTCAACTTTTCTAATCAAGTAAACTAATTATCAATGAAAATTTTAAAACCGAGAGTAGAACAGTGAATCATCCCCTTTCAGTTCAAAGTTAAATGTAATATATTTGAAATAAGTTATCAAGTTGAACGAAAAAGGATACACCGCCCGGTATGGGACTCGAACCCAGGACCCTCAGGTTAAAAGCCTGATGCTCTACCGACTGAGCTAACCGGGCTCACGTACGCCATCTGGTGCAATACTTGGATTTGTACAAGCAAACCGCATTGAACAATGGGTTTACGATTTTCACGATTGATTTAGGTTTTCTAATCGGCCTGTATTTGATCAGCAATCAATATAGTTAATGTTAGACTGGTTGCCGCCAGCGAACGGACTGGTGCTCGTAAATAGAGAGTTATCAGTTTTTTTTCGAAAAGGAGGAAAACGTTTTATTCTGAATACTGGCTTTATCTGCGTTTGACAGATCGTGTTATAATTCGAGTCGAATCAGAATCCATCAGGAGTCTAGTTGAGCGTACAGTTGACGTTTTGTTTTCCAATACGAGCTTCGCGGATTCAGCTCGCAGTGTTTCATGATCGATACCATTGAAAACCTTTACAGGACCTCAACTGGCATCCCCAATGCGCACCAGCATCGCTAGTATTCTACCACCAGCTAAAACATTGAACTATTCGCGATCACTGGATCCACGAATCGGCAAAGCCATCTTCATTAAATCCATCATTACAAAAGAATTATCGACCGTTAGGTTTCTAAATTGGTCGCAGAGCGAAAGCGAGTGTCAGTTTCCGAGCGCGCGCGTGATTTACCGGTAAAGAATCTAGCCGGTTATCGGTGGAGTCGTGTTCACAGACAGATGTTGTCATTTCCTCGACAACGAACCGGAAGACTGCAGTTGGAATCTCGTTAAAGGAACCGATTGTTAATTATCGGCGTATCAATCAATTTGTAGTCCAGGCGATGATATCGGTTTGCCGGGACACTCGATAAACAACCTAGTTTAAAAGACTGGTTAGATTTATAAACTCGGAGCTAGTTTTTGAATACAGGTTTTGCTTTTAACCGTTGTTCCACCGTACCCAGTTGCGCAGTCAATATTCCAAATTTAAGTCCAGAAATAATTCCGTTAATGTCTTTGTCCGAACGGTCTTAATTTGCTCGATAGACGGGATAAGTAAGATGGTCTTTGACGGGTTCTTTATCAATGCTATGACTTTGCAACTGGCCCCATATGTATCAGTTATATATGCCCGGTTTCAAGCCCTTGCCCCATCTCAATCCAGACTTAAATCATTTAACCTAAAACTGGTAACTGGTATCAGTCATCGGATTAAAACCTAAGCTAGGTCTACGATCTAAACATGAACTGAGCCTTTTTTCAGGTATTTTTCACTGGTCCATCGTGTGCTGACCATATCATTGACATATGCCAGGTATGTACCACCAAGAGCTAGACAACCCAGCGCCTGCTCAAGCAAAGTTGAAATAAACATTAGCAACCGGTGGTTCGACTTAAAATTGCAGTTTATAAAACTGTGTACTGGGTTAAGTGGTCTCCACATCTAACTCTCGAAAGCAAAACCATATTCAGACAAACCTAACGGTATCAATTCCCAAACGGTTTGTATTGATTTTAGCGTTTTGAAATGTTTCAACTCTCGCATCAGATTCGCAATTTCCCACAAACACTCTCACGAAATTGAATCGAATTTTAAAACTTATCTCGTATGATAAGGTGGTAATGGGCCGCGACCCCGCCTAATTGGTATAAATCTCATTCTCGCTCACTGTGCAGATCCATTTTACAGCCGATCGACACACAAGGTAAGATTCAAATATGTACATGCCCCCACACTCCCAAGATCTAAGATTCAGTTGATTGATTCACGATTTTAATCAAAATGTAGATGATTTTTCTGACATCTAACTACTAACAGCTGACTTCTAGCATATCCAGTGTAAAAGTGAATTCCCTGATGGCAACAATAGATTTCCCGGCCTTTCGTTGATGTGCAACGAAGAAATATAAGCAAAGAGGACTTAAGCGAACCTAGCGGACCCTCGCTTGCCACAACAGAAGACTTTATCCGATTCGTTTTCTATTTCGTTTCAGATGAAATCGTTTGCAGTACTGCTCGTTCTTTCCGCCGTGTTCGTGGCGGCGACCTACGCTTCGCAGAACGAGGTTTCGGAAAAATCGAAAACCTTAGTCGACCACGTGAAAGACAAATACCAACAGACGAAGGATGCGCTGACCGACGCTTTGACGATGAAAATGAAGGATCTCGGTAAACTAGCTCTGCAACAGGTCAAGAAAGCGGCGATCAATGCCGGAAAAGGTAAATAATGAATTTCATATAGTAACGGTAATCCTAGCATAGTTCTAGCATGTCCAACTGGGACTCGTGACGAACAGAAGACCAAGAAACTGAATTTTTTCTGACTTTCTAACGAACTAGCTTGAAGCGTTTTGTCAGGCCCAAAAAGGCGATGTTTGCTGTAAAGTACGTATCAAAAGAAAAAATCCGTATGTAAAGAAAAAATCTTTACATGAATAATATTGTTCTAACAACTCATGTATTGAAATAAGGGACGGTTTTCGGGGTTGTTTGACCTAGTGCGGAGAAGACACCGGGCCGAAAAAAGATAAGTGTATTATATGTCCGACCAAGACGTTGTTCCCGAAGATTATAGTTTATCATATCCCCGCTCCGTGAGAAATGGAAAGGTTTGTCTTAAGCGGAATAAACAAGAGTAGTCGATCGATACAAGTATCTCTGATCGAAATCACTAACAGATGAAACTATAATACAGTGACTACAAATTATTTGCGAAAGTTTGGCCCGAAGATTCGACCACAATGTATGAAATGATATATACAGATCCCAGCTCCACTTTATTTGCGGTTTTTCGATGAGAAAGACTAAGGGAGTGATAGAGTTCAGCTCCTTTAGTTATCATGCATAAAAATAGCTTCTTAGCCAGATAGCCGTTAGTATAACAAGACTGACCATTTATAGTTACAATATATCGATATAGTTATAAGTTCTGAACAAATTATATATATTTATTCAAATATTTCAATAAAAACATTAACTTCTTAAATCTATTCTAAATCATAATACGTTCTTATCTGTAAATTCACTCAATCTATCGACTCAGCAGGTGCTTAAGATGAGTTCTTAATAGGACAGATCAATTTTTAAGCATGGTGATAATACAGTATCATGATGTTTGAACGCCAAAATAAATGCCTGGTCAAATAGATTAATATTTGTTGATTGTACGTCCGCGTATGTTCGGTTTCAAAGCTGAATCATATTTGATACGTTTACACAGTGGTTGCATATTAGGTTCTAATCTGTCAATGTATTTTATTCTATGTATCGATATTTCAATTTACCTACTACAATTCCCATCATTCTGAATGGCTTTGCAGAAAACCCGTCATCGCTGCTTGGCGGCTATATTTATTAATGGGATTTTCCTCTGTTGAATCGGAAACAAGCGTGTTAAACAAGTGAACGTTATCGATCGGTTCTTTTTTTCTTTACAGCTAAACTGATGGAAATCGTCGCGAAAAAAGGAATCGAACTGATCATCACCGGTATAGGAAAACGAGATCTGGGTATGCAGGAGATTACGCAACTGGTTTCCGGCGCCATCGATAAACTGGTCGAAACGGCCGACCGAATTGAAAAACGCGCCGAACGAAAATACGAAGCGGCGATCGATCAGTTAAAACTGGCGATGAAAGATTTCAACAAATCGGAGACGGTCAAAGCCACAAAAGAAGATATAAAACAAAAGCTAGTTACTCTCGAAAAGGCCTTCCGACACGCTTTAGGTAAACCGTTTTTTAAGCTTTCGTTTGATATTTCAAATCGGGAAAATAGACAATACACGTGTGAGAGAATAATTTTCATTTTTGGCGTAAATTATTACGGGAAATTTCTGCATTAATCGTTTAACATTTCCTATTAGTTCTATTTACCAGATTTCATAGCTAGAAATTGAAATTTTAGATACTCAAATTGTTCGTTATTCTATTTACAGAAGAGTCGGCCGCCGGAGTGTGCGACCAAATTATCGATGCTGTTAAATACATCGTAGCAACTAAAAAAACGTTGTTGCAAAAACTGAATCATGTTTCAAAATAAAGAATTGAAATAAAATCGTTAGATATCGAGGGAATAGATTTTCAAATATATGTTGTATGTAGGAAAGTCGGTGGTTTCGATCATCTTTTGACCAGTCCATAGGGCTTCAACGATAACTACTATTATGAACCAACACCAACTATGGCTATAGTCCATTTATCAATGAATGAGTCCTGTCTTTCCGTGATATTTTGCTTAATTTTCTGGGGCGCATACCTCGTTCAGGTCTTAGCATGACCACAAAGTCGCAGACCACAGCAGAATATCCAAAATAATACCGGTTCTTTTCCAATTGGACGGGTTGCCAAAGCGTCTGCTTCAGTCAAGTTGAAACGGAGAGAAAAGTAACTATTTTTTTAAATTTCTAGAATAATTTAAACAGTGCAACCATTAAGAGTCATTCGTTCATCGGGGGCCTACACGTGATTATCCGGACTATTTTTTGAAGTTTCTAGAATAATTGTAACACTGCAATCATAAATAGTCTATCGTTCATCGGCGGCCTACACGTGGTTATCCGGTTTTACCAAGGATAAAACATGAAGCCGATTTCGTTTCTAAACAGAACCGGTAGCAAGCACGAAGTAAATATGTTCGAGGCAGATTATATAGGACAATGGTTCACCGAGAACCCATACGTGGTTTTCGAGGTTCCGCATGATACAAGAAAATGAAGCGCCGTTATATGAAAACGGAGCTCACCAAGAATCACAATAGCCGTACTGGTACTATTTCATCTAGATCCATAATAACTGCATCCAGTTCTTAATTCTTCGTTAAAACTCTTTCCATGCTAACTGTGACCGGACGACACAGTCTCCAGATCGCTAGTTTTCACGCGGTGTGGCGCCACGTCACAGGTGTTTGACCTACTTATCCCCTTACTGCCTAAATGGCAATGTATAAAGCTTATACGGCTTGTATGTATGCCTGGTAGTCCTGGCAACCCCAGGGACTTGTTTTTGTTCGAGTTCGCTGGCGGGTGTATGAATAAAATCTATGTAGGTCACGAAAGTCATTATCGGTGAATTGAGGTCAAGTTGTGTAAACAAAGTAGGGCAAAATTGAAAGCTTTATAAATAGACATCCAGTTCTTAATTCTTCATTAAAAAACGATAACAGTTGTGGCTCGTATATTTGTCTCTGGTTGCTTCTCTTTTGCTAATCGGCGAGAGACCAGAGAAGAACCTTCGACCAAGAATCTGTGTCGACACCCGGATTCGAACCCGTGCACCCTGGTACGACGAGACTTCGCAGTGACTTGGTCAGTGATCTCGTTTTATACAAAAATCCCATGTCTCACCACGAAGAAAAAAACGATGTATTTTCGAACTCGTAGTATTATTACACATAAATCAAAATCGGCAATGAAAACATTTTTCTTGATGTTCATTTCTCAGAATGAATAGAAGCAATATCCCCCCCCCCTCAGAGTTCGAGCAGACCACGCTTTTTCGACTTGTAAAAATGTCATATTGGTGTCGACACACGGAGTGATTTACATGACAGACATTAAAAGTTTCTCGAGATCTCCTGATTACCTTTTGTTTCTTTTTTTTGGTCGGCAAACAAACGAACAGAATGATTCCGTCTGGGTAAAGATTCAGGTGGCGTTTACTTTTTTTTTCAAAACAAACAACACCGCAATCGCGGAGTCGGCGCACGTCTTACCTGCCACCATCCGATGCCGCAGAATATAAATCAGTCATTCATAATGGAGGCTATCGACGAACGGGACATTATTCCACGGACGATCGATCGACCTGCCGTCCTCCTCCAGAAATACATTTCCATTATCCAGAAAGTAATTTGGTTAAAAGATCGAAAGACCACCTCTCTCCTACATCGATGCTGATAAATGGAAGTATTGAGGTATGTACTCGGGTGAAGTCTTTTAAGACGGCGGCACTGGCGGTGAATTATTTTCGGATCAGATGTTCTGGGATAACTACGGAACTTAGCGTTTATCTAAACCATAATGGACATTGTTACTCGGAGCCGAAACTAACTCCGACCGCCGGCAAGCAAAAGAACAATTAGGTTAGATATTATCGGAGTCATCCCTTTTGAGAGAACTTGGTAACGCACATGGCTTCTAGTTCAAGTTTCGATTGATTTTGACACAAAAATTGAACTCTGGCTATACTGTGTAACTTTCTTGTGTTTAAACGCAACTGATTTTAATCATCTACGATGAACTCGGTCTGAAGTCATCGGTACAAAGTGTGACCGAAGAGTTCCGACTTTCAAACACTCTCAGTTTCGCCTTTGAAATATGACTGAATCAAAACATCCGCCTCCGACAATTTGATCACTTTATGTAGATCGGCTTCGTTTGTTATAACGACTTATTGTCGCAAGACTTATTGACTTATTGTCTAGTTTGAAATACCGTATACTGCGTCTATTCTCTATTAAACTATTCAAATCGAATTTTGAAATACGCCCTCGATGCTCGTTTGTAACCATTAAGATTAGGAATTTTTTCTCGCTGATAATGCCCGACTCGTAAATATTTGAAAGCTATCGAAGGCTATGGCTTTGAAATGAAAATTGTTGACAAAATCGACAATTTTTTTTCAAAACTTCGAGTTGGATATATATATAAAACAAAGTGTGGAACTACGTCCCGGGTTCTGAAACAAAACATCAGACTATCAGTTTATCAATACGTTTAGAGATATCTAGTAAATTATTTAATTGAGTTAAATTGAAAAGAGAATTTCGATCAGGTGGCTGATAAGATATGGCGGTGTTGTTAAGCGACAGGGAGTTCGTTTATAGAGAATCTGCCCACAACCGGAGCCACCGACATCAACGAGGTAGGAATTCATTCCGTTTATCATTTTTCGTTACATTTCATGTTGTATTTTATATCGGGTGCATGAATTTCAAAACTTAAAGGCCTTGGTGCCATCTTGTTCGTAGAAATGATGCAAGCCCATTTCTTGGCTGTCGGATACAAGTGATACACGTGATGGATCGAAATCCCCAACATTACATCGTTGAACCGTCTTAAAGTTCAGCATCACATGGTCAATTCTGACTCTGTTATAAGCCCGCAAAATAATAGTTTCTACATCCCCAATTACTATATCGATGAACCTTCTAAAAGTTCAGCAACACATATTCAAGTCTGCCGCTGTTTAGACCCCGCAAACTAATAGTTTCTAGATCCCCAATCATTATGTAAATGTTATGTGGTAATAATACATAGCCTAGCAGTTTTTGCGATCCCATCATTATAACGCCAGCTCAGATGGTCAATCATCTCGCCGTTCGGCTCTCGCAATGACATTTTATGGCTCCCACTTGCTAATAAATGCTGTATATTTGGCAATAAAACAGTTCCGAGTGGTTTCTAAATCCACATTATTATACAAATGTGTGTACGTAACGCATTCCAGTAGTTTCTTTATCCCCATTATTATGCTAATGACATGGATGTACAAAAATCTTACAGTTCTGATGGTCGAAACACGTCGTTTAAAAACACCGCTTACTTTATCTTGTGAATCCAAAAATTCCGCAATGGTTTTTTTTACGTTGATTTTTCTGTTTAGCACCAATCTAACCAAAACAGGGCGTCTATATCGAAAAAATGATCCCTACACGATCCATTGTTTAAACAATTTCTTCACATTTCAGATGAAGTCAGCGACAGTCGTGATTATTCTTTGCGCCGTTCTCGCGGCGGCGTGCTCCGCCCAAGAAACCACCGCCACCGCCGAAATCGAATCGACGGCGACGACGACCGCGAAACCGAAAACCCTACTCGATCGATTGAAAGAGAAATACGAAGAGAACAAGGAAGCTATCGTCGAGAAACTGAAGGAACTCGGAAAAGAAGCTTTAAAGCAGGCGACGGAAGCGGCGATTATGGCGGGGGAAGGTAAGTCAGGTTATGACTGATTTCGACTGATATAAATCTCATATTTCGAGTTAACAAGTAAAAATCCACAGTCGGTATTGGAAAGTTGATGTTGTAACAGTTTCGGGGGTTTATATCGTTTTGGGTAAACACCGAAACTGCTGCAAAACAGTTAGATAATCTAATTCAAAGACGTTTTTACCTGTCAGAAAAATAAATGATTTGACCTACACGAGAGTCTGTTTGGCTTTACGTCGCTTGGATCTTGGTTTCCCAAGACTAACCCTATTGGATTATTTATTTGACCTCACGACGGGACGGCCTTGAAGCGTTGCCCACACACTGTAACCGACTATTTTCCACGCCATCTAGTGGTTTACCGATGTAGCGAGTTCCTTATTTTGCGACCTGATTGTGACGTGTATAAATAAACCTTTGTTTCGGATTCGTAGGGAAAATCTTGGAGATGGTGGTTCAGAAAGGATTGGAGATGGCGTTAGGAGGTTTGGGCAAACGAGATCTGGATCGGCAGACGATTTCGCAGCTGGTTTCCGGCGCGATCGGAAAACTGGCCGCAACCGCTAAACAAATTGAAAACCGGATCGAACAGAAGTACGAAACGGCGATGAACCAGTTGAAACTTGTGAAAGAACAAGTGATCGACGAATTCAACAAATCAGACCTAGCTGACGCGATGAAAATAGAAGCGAAACGAACGCAAGAATTCATCGAGCAGGCCGCTCAAATTTTAGGTAAACCTTCGTCAGATTTTCATCGAATTAATCAAATCTATGATATGAAAGCACGTCTATGTTTCTTTTCCAGAACGAGAAGTCGGAGAATTGAGCTCGAAACTCGCTGAAGTAATCGACGAAAGTAAAAACAAATTGAACGCAGTTTTGGGAAACAAATCGATATTCGAACACGATTTCTTGACTAGAGATAAATAATATCGTTATCGAACATTACTCTTTAATCTATGTATCAAATATATTGACTATGCGTCAAATTTTGCAAAAAAGGTTTTATCTTTCACATGGAATTGATATCTTCAATGATCCAGTTAATCGGTCATACGGTTCGTGATTAAAATGCGCTATGAGATCTTTAGAGCTACAGCAATAAATTACGCTTAATCCGGACAAACTTAGACTGGTTAAAGGTGGCCCGAAGAATAAAGCGAAGACCGACTTAAAGATGAGAAAACTCGTCGCTAAGTTAGAAAGGTTAAACTAAGTAGACTTCGCTTAAGTCGGAACATTTGGGACCATAAATTGACCGAATTGAGCGATATCCGAGTTGGTTGCTATGTTATAAATAGTGTCACGGAAAAATGTTTAAAGAATTTACAATATACAAAAATAAAAAGAATTCTAAACATTTTGTAAATCATCATATATACATATATATACCCATACAGGTGGTCTCGCCTAGGGGTTGATATTCATTAGTAATCGGGCATTTTAACGAGCGATAGCTGATCTGAAACCTGTAGCCCGGAACCAGTCTCAATCCGCGGGGCTCACCGACACCACACGCCCTGCTGCCGCAGCGATATATACCGCAATCAATTCGCCGTTTAACGATCCGCAACAAAGAGAAATTGTCGTCATTAATTTTACCGTTTGTACCAGGTGCACGGAACTGTGCCTTCCAGCGTCTGGGGGTCGGTACTCAATCATATCCAGATACGGGGAAACGTCTCGCTAGGCGTAACCGACGCGAAAATCGAAGTTATACTCAACGCGCAGTCGAACACAAGGTCAAGGTGAACTTTTTAGAAAATCGTCGTTAATTCGAACTCGAAAATTTGAAGAATGTATTGATATAATTTGGGCCATGAAGTCACTCAAACGATAGTTTTGCTTCACCCGCTGAGAGGCACTTTGATAGGACTACAAGTTTATCCACTCAACGGTGGACCGATGGAGAAACGACTGTCCACCACAGTGATTCAAACCAATGAAAACACACGAACCGTTTACACCTGGTGGACCCTCGCTTGCCACAAGTGGAATCCTCATATTGTCACAGTAAGCGTTATCGGGTCCTTCCTGAAATATAGAAGGAAGACTGACCTTCTACTAGCGACACCTGGTGGATCCTCAATGCAACAAGTGGAATCCTCCATTGCCGCAGTAGTTGTTGTCCTGCTGCGCACTAGTGACACCTTGTCACTGGGGAATCCTCGATTGCCGCAGAAATTGATTATCTGCTGCGCACTAACACCACCTGGTGGATCTTCACTTGCCACTGGTAGAATCCTCGATTGCCGCAGTAGCGATGAAATATATGATAATGAGAGTTGAAATAAAACTCTAGTCTAAAGTAAACAATTCGACCCCCAGGAGGATTTCCAATCAAACACGACACGTCTATTCAACTACTCGCAATGACAGACGATCATTTTGATAACAACAATTTTCTCCCGCAGTCATTGGCTAAAAAATGCACCCTTCCTAAAAAGATGATATCATGCGCGCAGTAGGTGTTCGCGGGAGCGGGCGTTTACAACCGTTCAGGAGTTTCAATAAACGTCGTCAAATTAACACAGTTTCGACGAACAGGAATGACGGTTTGTTTCCATAGACCATTAAGTGACTGTTTGATATCAATGAAATAAAAAAACCCACAGCGCAATAGAAAAACGAAATGAGAATTCGGCATATCGACCCAATTCTGTGTTTTAAAAAATGGCGCTTAGAATCGGGTCATAGAATTGGGTCGAAAGGTCAAATTCTCATTACGTGGGTTTTTCCTGAATGAGGAACAACGAAATTCATTCAAAGATACTCTATCAGAGGTCTTCTTTCCAATCCAAAGTCTGAATATCGATTCAAATACTCAGTATAGAATAGCATTTTTTAGATGAGTAACAAGAAGAGAGTGAAGCTGAAATTTCGGTTTTAACGTGGCGTTAAAACGGAAAAGACAACGTTAATACCAAAAAAACTGGTTTTAACTTTACGTCAAAACGTAAAATTCATTATTGGTGGAAATCGAGTGAGTGTCATGATTTTTTTTTTCAATGTTGCCCGAATTAGCCACCATATAAAAACGTGTCCGACACCGCTCCCAGCGTTGAAAACAAGTAAATTGAATAATTCATCGCCGAACAGCGTCAGAAACGAACGCGCGCGGGCGAGTTCCGGGTACGATACGGCTAAATGGTAGGTAAACCGACAGCTAAGCCGGTTAGGGGATTTATCGCGGTACCTCTCGATACGGGGATGATTGACATACGAATTAATGCGCTTATTCGCGCGCGGCGGTGGCGGTTTACAAACGGTCCCTACGGATGCGTTCGCGTTGTGTCGAATACAAGCGCGTAAACGCACTATTTCGATTTGATTATCAATTGTTTTGGGAAATCCTTTAGATGAAATTGACAAAAAGTCGAAATCCTCGTGGATTGATTATACGATACGGAACAAGACAAGTATGAGAAAGAAGGAATTTTAGTGGAACAAACAGCAGAACTGGGCCCACTCGCGTAGTTCTAGTGATCAAATCACAAATCAATACACCAGGGCCCAGTCTCACGAAAAAGTTTAACTCAAATATTTGTTGTAATTGCTAATGGTTAATTCATGTCTTCATTGCGGACAACAATTCAAACTTAACCGTATTAGGCTTAAACTTGTTCGTGAAACTGGGCCCTGGATCCGGTTTCACAGTTGTGAGTTAAGATTTGACTCTGGGTTAAAACATTGAAAATGAACTAACTTTAACTCAAGAGTTAACCCTCACTCACAACTGTGGAACTGGGTCCTGTAGTTCATTCAAATACTTTTTTCTACCCCGCCCCGATAAGTTCGTTTCAACGACGCCAAGGTGGCTATATAAGAGGACTCCACTCGTTGGAATTAAGCAAACCAGGTGTCGCTAGTGTGCACTAGGACATTGACTACCGTGACGATAGAGGATTCTACTTGTGGTAAGTGAGGATCCATCAGGTGTCGCTAGTGTGCAGTAATTCCAGGAGATTCCACTTGTGACAAAACAGTGCGGATCTAACAGGTGTCGCTAGTGTGCGGTGAGACATCAACTACCGCGAGAGGATTCCACCTGTGGCAAGTGAGAATTCCCCCATTACTCTTCCATGCTACATCTTTTTTCTGCGTATCAATGATGGCCCAGCGGTGATGCTACTGCGGCAATAGAGGATTCCACTTCTGGCAAGCGAGTAGTTAATTCAGTCGCCCAGCAAAAAGCACGTAACTAATGCCTTGAATTGTTGCCGATTCTGTGGCGCTGAAAGGCTGCAGCGCGATTTCTCACTCCTCGCTCGCGTAAACGGCGCCTAAAACCATCAGATATTGTGTTGTGCCGCGCCGAAATTTAATTAATTACACATAAAAGGCAGGCATTAAAATACGCCGTAAGATATCCGTTAGTGAAGCGTATAAAAGCTCAAAGCGCGATTCTGACTCGATAAAAACAATGAGATCGACGATCGATACGCCGGTTGAAATTTCAATGAATGTGAGATCTGATTCTTGAAATGCGCTTTGTTTATTTAGCTAACTGAGATTGCATTTACCTTCTACGCCCTGCATTGTTTGATATAAAGTGTCCTGGTTAAGTCTCAGTTTATGTTTGAATGAGGACTTTTATATCCAGTTCCATATTCCATCGCCTTAGTCGTGAGTAAGACTTGAATCTTGAGTCAAAATAAGTTGATTCTCAGTCATTTTTGAATGATTGCTATCGTCCTGATTATTTTGCTTTCATTAACTTTTACTTTAACTTTATAGTCAAAATTAGTTAATTTTCTGTAACTTAAACTCTACAGTCAAAATCAGTTCATTTTCAGTAACTCAAACTCTACAGTCAAAATTAGTTCATTTTCAGTAACTTAAACTCTACAGTCAAAATCAGTTCATTTTCAGTAACTCAAACTCGACAGTCAAAATTAGTTCATTTTCAGTGACTTAAACTCTACAGTCAAAATCAGTTCATTTTCAGTAACTCAAACTCTACAGTCAAAATCAGTTCATTTTCAGTAACTTAAACTCTACAAGCAAAATTAGTTCGTTTTCTATTTTTTTCTATGCATTCAAAAGTAGTTATATTAGTTAGAACTAGCACAGAGCCGTGGATCGGGTCCAAGATCCATTCCTATAAGCGATTTAGATTTGAACTTCCAGTTAAAGGCAGTTTATTTCTCAAAATCCCGAGGAACTGTAGCCTTGAGACAATAAATCGTAACTTCGCGAAATCACATTTTCCAGATGTTTCCGAATGTCACTAATGGTTGATATTGATAAAAACCGCGATCAATTTTAACCGTTTAAATTCTTGATAACAAATCATTTTAATGTTTAATCGATAACACATCTGTTAAGTTCGCGGTTGAAAGTGCTTTAGTATAAATGTGACAACACGATGACCGATGTCCGAGTCACTTGAATATACCTCGCTAAGGTTAGTTGGAATTCTAGCTTTCTAACAATTTCGTAGTTTTCTAGGCCCAGCAGTTGCATAGTCATGGCTTACATTTAAGACCAGTCTAAGACCAACTTAGTCAAAACCAGTCTTAAGATTTAAGACCATTTTTGGGCCCAGGTACGGTCTTAAATCTAGGACCGTTGTTAAATCGGTGGTTGGTTTTATAGAAGTCTGGTTTAAGAGTAGAACCGGTCATAGACTGGTTTTAGATATAAGCAATGACTGTGCTATTTTCCCCGCAGTTTTATGTTGAATTTATGATAAGACTTTTAATGTTGTTGCAGATGAAATTCCTCGTGTTTTTAACTATCGCGGCCGTCGTCGGGTCCAGCTTAGCGCAACCGGAAAAGGCCGACGACACCAAACCTCTGAAACAGAGATTCAACGAGTTGATCGACCAACTGAAACAGATCGGCAAAGACACACTTGCCAGCGCTGCTCAACAGGCTCTCGCCGCCGGAAAAGGTTAGGAGGTATTTTTTGTATATCAAATAACTTCATAGTTCACCGGTTTAACAACTGGAAATGACTCGACCAGAGTCTGAATCGACCTGGATTGTGAAGCTGAAAATTACAGAATTGCATCCATGTAATAATGATAATATCGATCATTTTAAATATAGCCGCAAAGCAGCGAAATCAGTTTTCCCATACGGCACACTAGCATAGAATACTTACTTCGATAAACATATATACAATATTTCTAAATCAAGCTGCAAGGAATCAATCACGTCTTCTAAAAGGTTTTTGTAATGTAGGATTAGCATTTTTAGAAAAACCAGGAAACATTTCGGACTTCATTTGCAATTATTAGTGTGATCCGTGGTATCATCACAGCACGGACACAGAGTGTTCCGATGTAGGTAATGAAATATCCTAAATATGTTATTTCCATCCGGCAGCTACACTGATCGACCTGCTGTTGAAATTGGAAATGGAACACATCGCCGGCGGTCTGGGCAAACGTAGTCTGAAGGAAGATGTTCTGGCGAACGCCGCCGATTTGTTCAACAAAGTTTCCGACGCCATCAAGTCGAACGCCGCCAAAGCGATCGTCGCCTACGAGCAGGCCATGGACAAACTGAAGGCGACCGTCGAAAAGATGCACGAGTCAGACTTCGTCAACGGCCTCGGAGACAAAGTCAACGAAATCAAAGCCGAAATCGAAAACATCATGAGTGAGTTCTTAAGAAAAATTTTCAAAAAAAACCTCAAACATATATGATATAAGAAGAACCCCACTTTGAGTGATTTTTGAAGATTTCCGAAAATTTTTTAAACTCAAATATTATGATATATAGAAAAAAACTACCGAAGCGTTTTGAGCACAACAGACGAATATTTTTTAAATTCTTTCCTACAGCATATTTTAAAGAAACGTAATTTCGATTGAATAGAAAATTTTGATTCGAAATATTAAGTCGAATGCATCTGAATATCTTTTCTTTTTTCTTGTGATGTCTATCTAGTCCCCGTGACGGTTCCGTAGAACATCCCACTTTTTGAACACTTGAAAAATTAACTTTGATTTCTAAAATTTTATATGCACACGCCTGTGTTCGAAATTCAAATTACAACAATGAAATACTAAGAAAAATATTCTACATTTTATTTAGCCCGGCCGCGTGAAAGAAAATACCGCATTTTTGTAATTTTTTAACTAAACAAAATCGAAATTTTACGGAATATTTAAAAATTGAAAATAACTTTTCAGATTTGCATATTTGCAGGCTCCATTAATTCTGTTTTTCAAGCTTACTTTCGATTTCAATCGTCAAACTAATGAATAATGTTTGCATTTCATATATATTTATTCATTCTTCGATACGGCGACAATGTCTTTGAAAAAAAAAAAATCTTCCAGAGGAGCACAACATCGTAATGAGATCTGTCGAAGACGATATGGAATCCGACATTTCCCGGGCAGCGAAAAAAGCTAAACTCGGAAAGAAAATCGCCGATTTCTTCAAGCCACACATCGACACAGTAAAAGGGGTAGGTATTCGTTGGAGTTTGATAAAAAAAAGAAACGTCGACTCCGTCTTGACAAGGAGTGGGAGAGCCGCGCGCGATTTTAATAGTCTCGGAGACATCCCTGTTGGATGCACGCGTGAACGACCCAAACACGGTTTTGTTAACGCGGCTATGATTGATTTTGAACTGAAGATACTTCGTTACTTTCTGATTTTAATTCGCTACGATGAACTCGGTCTGAAAGATATTCACATCGATACTAACTGTGAACAAACAGCGATGACTTATAAACAGTTTCGTTGGTTTCAATAAACAAATAACTGTCTAATTCAATTGAAGAAAATCCTGCAATATATAGAATGAACTTCGAGAGTAATTGACGTTTAGATTCAATCTTATGAGCCATTTTCAAAACTAAGAGAGGGGTGACGTTTAGACTCAATTCTATGAGCCATTTTCAAAACTAAGATAGTGGTGACGTTTAGACTCAATTCTGTGAGCCCTCCCATAGCTTTTCTTTCCCGTATTGTGGGTTTTATTCAAAACATTCTTCAAAAACTCTTTAGTTTCATCTAAAACATGGCTGAAACATAATGAGCTCTTCTGGCGATCTGACCACGCGTACTATACTAGATCGACTGAATCTTAGACGAATGACGTCCTACGAAATATCTAATAGAACCCTTAATGATGACGTTCAAATAGATTTATGTATCCAGCGTTTCTTATCATTTATTTCGGGAGATTGAATAACCGAGATGTGATTAGATGTCGTCTACAGCAGGCTGCCCGTTTCACTCTGCGGAGTACTCCAAACAGTGCCATCTAGCGGAATTCTCGCTGCTCCACCAAATTTTGTGGAGTAGCGGAGTAGCGTCTGAAAGAGTCACGTGACCTGTTCTAGTGCATTTCTTTGCTCCGCACAGTGTTCGGAGTACTCCGCAGAGTGAAACGAGCAGCCTGCTGCAGTCACCGCGCAGGGAGCGACTTTCGATTTAAGACATTCGATTGTATTTTTAGCATCTGCAAACAATCGGCGATTTGGCTAAAACGCACGCGACGAACATCCACTCGGCCGCTAAGGTGCACATTAACGATCTGGCCGATAAGATGATGGAACACGGAAAGACGTTAGTCGGACACGGGAAAACAGCCGTCGACCAGCTGAAAGAGGCCGTCACCGATATTCTAAGTAAGTAATTCGTGTCTTCTTCGCGGGGTGGACGTCATGCTTGAATGATTTATTTACTTATGATATGTACAAGATTATAAACATAATTTTTTTTGGATATAATTGCGTAGATAAATAGACATATATAAGAAGGACAACCCCGAGCCCTAGGGGCTGAGCCTGATAGGGGGATTGCCTTGAGAAAAAAAATGAATTTGCTTAGAAATCTATCGCAGATATCCAGTTCAGAATGACTCTTGTGAGTTTGACTGTTCAAAGCTAATGAAAGTGTAATACTTTTGACTGTAGATTTAAAGCAATTTCAAATGAATTAGTTTTTTTTGTAAAATTAAGGAAATTGAAAATTTACCTAGTTTTTTACTGTTTAGTTTAGGTAATCGAACGAAATAAGATGATTTTGACTGTTAGAGTCAAAATGAGGATTTTGACTTTAAAATTTCAGTCATCGAAAATGAACTGATTTTGACTGTAAATTGGTAATGAACTAGAATTATGACTTTTCATTGACCTGTTCAGCAGTTGTTGGGACACATTCGGCTCAAGAGCGAGCTAATTCGACCCCGGCCACTCGAGCAGACATAAGTGTCGAATCGAAATGTAGCAAATGTAGGTAATCATAAACTTGTTAATAACAACGCAGACGTCGATAACGTATAAACTACAGGATGACATATTGCTGAGAGATGCGACGACCCCTAGACGTTCATTTCCTGCCGGTTTGAAGTCATCTTTCCCTGCAAATTTCCGATACATTAACGGCAACAGCAACAGCATCATCAGCAGCAGTCGCTTTCTATCTCAGGCCGAGCAACTAATTTACTATTGATTACCGCTGCTGCCTTGTATTATAGCTAAATGCCAGGTTAAGGCGATAGTTAAATCAAAAGACAGCTGATGGCAAATGATACCGAGATACATCAGCTTCAGCCGACAATCTCGTTCGCTAAAAAACGGCCATCGCTCTCTCTCTCTCTCTCTCTCTCTCTCTCTCTCTCTCAATCTCGTAAAGTATACGATTGTTTCCGCAAAAATAGATCGCGACTCTCTTCCGCAATTATCGCGCTGTTCTCGGCGATACTTAGCACGCGACATCGCGGACGGTCGTTAGGTCGAAAACAATGCGCGGCGCTCGTAAAATACACTCCCGCAATTCCGCAATTCCTCCGAGATATGCTAGGAACAACTTCGATCGAAACGGATTCGCGAGAATGCGCTTCAGCGAAACTATCGAAAAAAGAATTGTTTCGTCAAGTGGCTGTCCGTAATTCGGGGGTTATTGGCCACACTTGTTATGGATTGCACAATACACCCGACGACAATGCAACATATCATTATTGAGTTTTCTCGTATTGGGGTTCGGGTACCCCTACTGTGGCAATCGAGGATCCGCCTGGTGCGCCAGTGGTTATGCAGTTACGGCACTTCAATTTCTTCTACATTTGTCATTAGTAAATCAAATTCCAGTATAACTATACCATACGCTCTCATTAGGAGCGTCAATCTGATACCTATTTGATGACTTGTTTGACAACATTTCCATTTTGGAGCCTAGGAATTCCAGTTCAAAATTCATTGAAAATGAACTAATTTTCATGAGTGCATTGTTAAGCCATCTGGTACCCAATTCTATGGGTGTTCCGGTGATTTTTGGGCGATGCTTAGTATAATATTCTAGCAAACCGTACTCCTCATCGCATTCAAGCAAAAACTTCCGATTGTTCATTTATTTTTTTTTTGTCGTTGCAGATGAAACCTTCAAGAATATGGCCGGTACAATCAAAGATGCCATCGATACTGGCAAAGATTCCATCAACACTATCACAGATCACGTTGCCGGAGCTGTAGAAGCTTAAGGGAATGGAGAGTCTTATCTTATGTTAAACTAAAGCTAAAAAATAAAATATTCTTTTTCAAATCAGAAGAAAATATCAACTTTTTTACTTGTGGCTTGGCGCGGGATTCATTTCTAATGCGCGCGCATCTCTGGTTCTGTAGGATTTGATCAAATTGAAGAATATGTTTAGAAAACCTCCTATATATCAGGCCAGCAGTAGCGTGACGGATTTTATGGGCTGTCCGTAGTCGTCGAGATGCGGACCTATTCGACAGTTGCCAGTTAATGCTTTTAGGCAATGCATTGTAACGGCAAAGCCGGCCGAAATTGGAGTTCAAATTGGCAAATCTGGCGGTTAATCGCGGAACCCTTTGCGGAATCGCGGAACCCCGTTTTCCACAGCGGTTCCGGTACCCCATTACAATTATTGCATTTTGGTTTTTTTTTTCTTACATTTACCGTAGATGTATCCAGATATCTTTCTCTATCGCTAAACGACTGTATCGCGTTTCTCGAGAATCCACCCGATTACCGCACACGTGATTTACCCGGTACATGTATCGGAGTGGATCAGCACATGACTGTGTATCTAGATACCTGTCTAGCCACCGAGAGGTAGGGGTATCTATCAGAGAGTATATCCAATACGCGTGTTGACATAACAGCAATCGAATCCCACAATATAAAACGAAAAAGTCCGAAATCTGCTAATTTTGAATTTTTGTTAGGCACGACGTTTCGAATGGTCTGACACAGCCAACGTCAGGTGGAATGAGAAACAAGGGATCTGCAAATTATTAAACTTTTACGCTTTATATTGTGGAATTCTGATGTCTATCAGAATGGTAAGGAAGCAGTAGCAGCACAGCAGCAGCAGCAGCGGCAGCGGCAGCGGCAGCGGCAGCGGCAGCGGCAGCGGCAGCGGCAGCGGCAGCGGCAGCGGCAGCAGCAGCAGCAGCAACATCTATGGGAATTAGATCATGAAACACTGATGAATTTGTGTTAACCGCGTAAACAATGCTTGCGTATTAGAACGTGAGGATGATATGAACAGTTGCTGATGTGGGGCGGGAGAGGAACCTAAGGAGCTCACGGGGAACCGAAATAGCTCTCAAGTCCGTCAGGCACAAGAAGTATCCGCGTGGAAGTCAAAAGGTTTCTGAGTGGGCAGGTATCCGGGAGGAATCTAACAGGAATCTAAGAGGGCTCAAGAGGTATCCGTGAGGAATCTGAAAGGGCTCAAGCGGTACCCTTAGGGAATCTGACGGGAGCTCTGAAAGGGCTCAAGCTGTATACCTAAGACGTTGCTAGAGGTGTCGATGAGGAATCCGATAGGGATCCGAAAGAATCATGAGGAATCTGACATGGATCTAGTATCCGAAAGAGCTCAATAGGTCACGATAGGTAAAACACAATATCCGTGTTGACGCGATGAGGAGAGAATCCCACAATGATAATAGAACTCCTACGTTGGCTACCGATAAACAGCCTATCATTGTACCGTATGTACCTTTCCTCGAGAATTCTAAAGTTTCTCTTCGGTCACTAAATAAACAACTCATCTTTAAATACAATAATAAACTTAGTAACATATTGTTTAACAACAAACCGAAAACCGAATCCCTAAACTGTGGAATTTATAAAATACCTTGTAAAGTTTGCGACAAAGTATATATAGGAGAAACAGGTCGGAATCTTAATCAACGCATAAAAGAGCATAAATTAGATGTAAAAAACTTTAAACCTGAAAGCGGAGTTGCTAGTCATGTTTTTCAGACTTCACACAATTTTGATTTTGCTAATGCTGAATTAGTTTACCCTTGCAGCGATAAAACTAGAAGACATATTTTGGAATCTGCATTAATTATTGAAAATTCGAACAACGTTGTAAACCTTAACAATGGTTTTTCCCCCCATAATAAACTTATATCAAAATTCCTCTGTAAACTGGTTAAACTCAACACTTGATTTCCCCTTTGATTATTTGTTATTTGTTCTCTCATCAATTTCGTCTCTGACTTAACTTGTATTCACCTTTGTTTTAATTTAAGTGCCCCTTAGTTTGTCTTTCTTTTTACTACTGACTTTAAGTTTCATTTATATTTATACTCACTATTGTTGTTTATAATCACCCCTTAGTTTGCTTCCCTTTAATCTATTTTAGCGTGTAACTGTTTCTACGTTAATTTTCCTTTAGTTTGTATCATCTCTGATTACTTGAATTAGTCTCTTTGTCCCTGGATTGTATATATATCTCATAATTTCTGTAGTATCTCATTATTCCTGAAGATTACTATTAGGATATAGTCGAAACGTTGAATAAACTACTATCTCGAAGTTTCATTTTCGGACTTTTTATTATCATTGTGGGATTCTCTCCTCAGCTCAATAGGTATCCGTGAGAAATCCGAGAATGATCCGAAATAAATCCGAAAAAGAATCCGAGAGCGATGATAAATTTCGGCAGGATCGAGATCATTATCATTCGTCGGAATCGAATGTCGGATTTGCGAGGAATATCAGAAGCATAGGTTTGAAAAGAACCAGAGCATCGACTCCTCTGGGGTATCCCCAAAGAGGATTCCAGGCAATATCTAATTGAGCGATATTCTGAAGGGTTATTAGAGAGATCCGATAGCTGCCGGGGATAATCTAGTAGAGATTTATTCCGATACATCTTACACGTCACGCGCTTGTAACGAACTATTCCGTGTGACAGCATCAGAATGATGAGAGCGCGAAAGTAAACAAAACTAAACTGCGAATGCGCGTGTCGATTGTTCGAGTCACGAATCAGTTGATGAAATAAGCAACGAACAGGCAGCAGCTGGGAGGTTGATGAGGTTATCAGGAGGTAGAGAACGGAGGTTGTAGCGACGGTCATAGAGATGCTGGTAAATGGAGCGGGTAGCGCGTGAATTAAGATGGACACAAGGTTCTCTAGACGAAAAGGGGGTGATTATGACAAGGAGGTTGTTTTCCCGATGACGATGAGATGGTCCAGATGACAGGGAGGTGGTCACGATGACTAAGAGGTGGTCCAGATGACTAAGAGGTGATCCAGATAACTAAGAGGTGGTCCAGATGACTAAGAGGTGGTCCAGATGACTAAGAGGTGATCCAGATAACTAAGAGGTGGTCCAGATAACTAGGAAGTGGTCCAGATAACTAAGAGGTGGTCCAGATGACAAAAAGGTGGCCCAGATGACTAAGTGGTGGTCCAGATGACTAAATGGTGGTCCAGATGACAAAGAGGAGGCCCAGATGACTGGGAGGTGGTCCAGATGACTAAGAGGTGATCCAGATAACTAAGAGGTGGTCCAGATGACAAAGAGGTTGCCCAGATGACTAGGAGGTGGTCCAGATAACTAAGAGGTGGTCCAGATGACAAAAAGGTGGCCCAGATGACTAAGTGGTGGTCCAGATGACTAAATGGTGGTCCAGATGACAAAGAGGAGGCCCAGATGACTGGGAGGTGGTCCAGATGATAAGATGTGATCCAGATAACTAAGAGGTGGCCCAGATGACTAGGAGGTGGTCCAGATAACTAAGAGGTGGTCCAGATGACAAAAAGGTGGCCCAGATGACTAAGTGGTGGTCCAGATGGCTAAATGGTGGTCCAGATGACAAAGAGGAGGCCCAGATGACTGGGAGGTGGTCCAGATGATAAGATGTGGTCTAGATGATCGAGAGGGGCCCAGGTGACTATGACAGGTAGGTTGTCAGATGAAATTGAAGTTGTCCAGATGATCGGAATGCGGCCTATACGACAATGAATCGGGCAGGAATGGCCCAGATGAGGCGGAAAAGTCAATCAGACGATAGGGAGTTTGTCCCGATGACAAGGAGGTTGTCCAGATAACATGGAGGTACATGTATTCCAGGGAGGTTGTTCCAACGGCTGGAAGGTAATTTCCCACCTCTGCGACTCAATATTTTTCCATTTCTATCGCTATCTCGAGGCGCGTATAGTTATTAACCCCGTCGCTATAATGGAAGGTCGCACGCAATTGAACTGTAACCCAACCACACATGGTTGTTAATTTGTCACGGAATAAGCTGTAAGAGCGCAGACGCATAATAGACCGCGCTAAGACAATCAACGAGCTATTTCTGTACTATTGTTCCCCGAATCGTCCGACTAATGACGTACGCACACATATATATATATATCTATCAGAGATCCGTTTCAAAGGGTTCGCGAGTATTTTACTAATGGACGTTATGTGATTGATTTGCCAGCGCAATTTTAACTTGAAACCTGAGCTAGTTTTATGGACCATGGTTTTGAAAGTTTTTAACGCCAGCCCCTGGCGTATGGGATGAAAATAAACTCGGTCTGGAGAAATCCACCATTAAAGTACACGATTTAGTTGTAGCTATGTTTATGGCATTCATGACGTCAGAATGATGAACGGTATCTCTGCAGCAGCTGCTGCTGCTGCTGTTGCGGTGATATTTTCATCCAACGGCAACAATTATCGCGTAAAATTAATCATCCGTATTAATAATAATCGCTGCAGCAGTCGCGGCCAATACAGACAGCACGACTCATTAGCTTCCGGCGGATGTACGGTGACGTCACACAGATGACTACCGCGCGTATAAATTGTTTAATGAACTGAAAAAGGAAGCAATTAGACGAGTGGATAGATACACCCGGTGGATAGATAAACCCCTGGGTGGATGGATAACATCCCCTAGGTGGATTCTCACTTGCCGAATCATCGATTGCAGTAGTAGCGTTGCCGGGTTTTCTTCGAAATGGAGAAGATGTTGAAGCGTGGAAGACAGGCCTACCAGCTCACTTGATGGATCCTCGCTCGCAACAGGTGGAAACCTCTGTTGCCGCAAAAGCTTATGTCCTACTGCACACTAGCGACACCTGGTGTATCTTCACTTGCCAAAAGTGGAATCCTCTATTGCCAAAGCAGTTGATGTCCTGCTGCACACTAGTTACACGTGGTATAACCTCACATGCCACAAGCGGAATCCTCTATTGCTGCTGCAGTAGTTGATGTACACTGGAACTTCGTTTACGACCGGTGGAATCCTCCTTAAGAAAACTGCTGGATCCAAGGAGAAATGAGCCTGGTGGAGCCGTCGTACTATTCAAATTGAAGTATCAAGGATCGGCTATAATTGATTTATCAATAATTAGTAGGCCTACTTAGAGAACCTTGAACACCCTCGATTGCCACAGTTAGCGTCGCCAGGTCCAGCGTACAAACACTTGATTCTGGTTGCGCAATTCCACTAGTATCGAATTTTCGATATTGTTTTGAATTCACAGCGATGCGCCGCCTTCGCCTAGCTGAATATTCCGCCTCACGAACATAGGTAACTGAAACTGTAAACATACGCGCGGTCGATATTTTCACCTGCGAGTGAATTCGAAGCCGCTGTTTCCTTAAAACGTGACCCGAATCCGCGAGAAGCATTCAGACCGCGTCGTCTGCGTAACAATGACGTCATGATATCGATTTATTCTGCCGAGTATCGATTCTTTATTCTTTCTCGGTGGAAAGTTTGTGAATCTGACCCTGAACCCCCAGTTCCACAGTTGTGTGGGTTTAATCTGTCTCTGAACCCAGTTCCACAGTTGTGTGGGTTTAATCTGACTCTGAACCTAGTTCCACAGTTGTGTGGGTTTAATCTGTCTCTGAACCCAGTTCCACAGTTGTGTGGGTTTAATCTGTCTCTGAACCCAGTTCCACAGTTGTGTGGGTTTAATCTGACTCTGAGCCCAGTTCCACAGTTGTGTTGGTTTATGACTGAATCCAGTTCCACAGTTGTGTAAGTTAAATCTGACTCTGAGCCCAGTTCCGCAGTTGCGTAGTTTAAATCTGACTGTGAACCCAGTTCCACAGTGTGGGTTTAATCTGTCTCTGGACCGGGTTCTGTAGATCGCATGTAAACTCAAGCCACTTACAGCTATTAAAAGAAACTCAGCTCTTTTTCCATTCATGCGTTAAAAAGAGAACTTCTCTGAAAGTTTGTTGTATCTCGCTCGCTGTTTGAGAGAGGGGGAACGTTACAACTGTTGTCTGCTATTTAAAACATGTTTGATGTCTGATATCACGTGATCCCTGTAATAGGCTATTCGCTAATCATTATATACACAGGGTTTTAGTGTTGAGGTTCTCAGATGAGTTTGAATGACAAAGCGAAAGTAACTCTGACCGCAAATGAATAAAAACATCACGAATGTGAAGGTCAGTAAAATAACAGTAAAATCCCTCTTGTGGCCCAGCAAACTATTGCAGGGGTCTCAAGAGCTAAGGTTTCTACCAGAGGTAGCTAGCAGTTAACGTTACTGCAGGTAACTGGACTCGAAGCGTAGCCACGACCAAACCTTCCCCGTTGGAATTTTTAAATCCTGGTAATATTGTTTACCGAATTCAAACACGGTTGACAAAAGTGCAAAATCGTTAGAACATGTTCGGGTGGGGGGGGGGGGGACCACCGCTAGCCGGAATTCAGTTTTTCTCCGAATCGGCTTGAGAACAGGTTTGTTGGGTAAAGTGCGCGGGTGTAACACCCGGATTTTCACGTGATTTCTGCCATCCCCGTTTAATCGACTTGTCGTGTCGAATGCCATTATCAGCAGACGTCGGCGAATTTGAATTTTCCGATATTTTACGCCGAATCAGTTCCGACTAATATCGATTCGAGGGGGTTGAAGGATTGACTCCGGCGGCCAATGTAGGATCACTCAAAATCCTCTCAAACGGTTCTTGTCATATTTTACCCGTCTGTATCGGGAATTACGAGTAGGACTTATTGGGCTAATTGTTAATTCTGTATGACTGCGTCAAATGCCCCTCAAAGTAAGACTCGGTAGCATTAATAGATTTAAGACGGATCTGTCTCGGTTAGATCATTAATTAATTAACGGTTTGCGCTACTGTGCTAATAGAGGATTCCAAGTGTGCTAGTGAGGATCCACCAGGTGTCACTAGTGTGCAATGGGACATCCACTCCTGCGGCAATAGAGGATTCCACTGTGCTAGTGAGGATCAGCCAGGTGTCGCTAGTGTGCAGTGGGACATCGACTACTGCGGCGATGAAGGATTCCACTTGTGCTAGCGAGATCCACCAGGGATCGCTAGTGCGCAGCTAGTGCGGCAATAGAGGATTTCACTTATGCTAGTGAGGATCCACCAGGTGTCGCTAGTGTGCAGTAGGACATCAACCACTGTGTCGATAGACTATTCCACCTGTGGCAAGAAAGCATCCCCCACTCAACAACGGACTTTTTAAAGGATTAAATTCAACATTTTTTGTTTTTTGTAAGGAGTTCTGGTGTCCATGCACCCTCATTTGCATACCAGAAAATCTACGTAATGGCCCTAATCAGCCACCATAGAATAATGAGTAAAATTCAATTACAATTTTTAGAAACTTAACATGCTGCGCCATCTGGTGATAAATCTCACTGGACGCCGCAGTGTCGATATTACATTCTTAATAAAAACATTTATTGCGACCGCGGAATTGAAACGACATTCTTACCATCGTGAGCTCCGAAGTGATATAGCTAATCAGCTAGTCGGAAAGAGAGAGAGAGAGAGAGAGAGAGAGAGAGAGGGAGAGAGAGAGACAGAGCAGGGTGACGTGACATGTCAGCTCTAGTTCACCGTGCAAACACACGGCTCGACTCTCCGTCGGGGTGACACTTTTTTGTTGGAGAATTACGGATTAACCGCGCAGATTTCCTGCCGACTAACGACGTAAAAAGATGATGCAATTTCCGCGGTGGAAAATTTGCAGGATCCAATCTTGTCACTTGTTGACGGCTCTCGGGTTCGTCTGTTTGATTTAAAAAAATCATCTCCGTACCGTTGCGATGTCGAGTTAACGACGCTAATGGGGGTTTCGTATCGCGACAGAGTCTTGTTATATGTTCCGAATCCCAAATCCTTAATAAATTAGGATCGGTTTACTTTAGGCCAGGAAAGTCTGACGATGCCATCAGGTTCGAATCCCTGAACGTAGCAGAGTCTGAATTTAGACTTGAAAACGTGTTTTCCATTTTTTTGATATAATGCTTATCCATCTGCAGAGATTTGTTTCGAACGCTTTCTCCGTGGAGTTTTATGTCCCTATCTCTAAGATGTGATCACGTTTGAATCCCTGTAAGGTGGGCGGGTATGTTTCAAATAGGGTTTCGTGCCGTGGTATCATCAGGTTCGAACCCCTGCTGAAGGAGGAGCGTATAGCAGTGTATTTAGAAGTGCTCGGATAAAATCAGAACAGATTTGAATTCCTCTCTCGAGGGTCGATGTGCAAAACCCTGCCCCAAGTACGTTTTTTGACCTGAAGGCTTACCAGGGGCAGGGTTTTCGCACCAAGTCTTGCGATGCCAATACATACCTGCAGGGTAGGGGTTTGTATGAACTGTGTGTCACAATCTCCAGGGGCCAGTTGCACAGCCATGGGTTGGACTTAAGACCAGTCTAAAACAAACTTAGTTCTATAGCCAATCTAACAACTTCAGTCTTACGATTCAATAAGATCAACAAGATCAGTCTTAAGATTTGAGACCATCTTTGGACTTAAGAAGTCACAACTGAGCAACTGCGGCCGGTTCCCTAGTCAAGACTTCAGACCAAAAGTGGTCTTAAACCTTAAGACTGGTCTTAAGTTGTTAGATCGGCTTTATAACTAAGTTTGTCTTAGACCGGTCTTTAGTCTAAGCCCAGTCTATAGAACCGGCCCCTGGTCACATAGGGATGAACAGAGTTCAAATCCCTGCCCAGAGCGGTAGCTCAATTATTATAATATACGTATATGCACGCGCGTAGGCCTCTGATGCTGTATACCAACTGCTGTATTTTTAATATATATACCTGGAAATATCTAAAGGTAGAAAGTGAATACGGACGGAGAGCAATTTTAATGTCACTACACGCATCGATTATATATGTATATACATGTCTCTGACTCCCACGTTGTTGTACTTTCACTAATATCCGAAACGTTATATAACGACGCAGTATAACTCGAATAGGAGGGCAACAAGACTAACCGAAAAACAGGCATAGATGTTTACTAGTTTGCACCCTAAACTTCCCCCACCCCACTACCCCAAAACGATGTATTTCGCGGCGATAAAAAAACAATCAACGCCCCAGATCTACTCCCTTCCCCAGCCTAACACTCCCTCTCGATCGGATAGCTGGGCAGTGCGAGTCGCAGGACAGGTTGAGATATCGTGGACAGAGCCTCCATAAAATACCCTCTCCTCATCCGTATACACATACTAAAGAGGGACCCGTACCAGTTTTTCCCTCAATAATTCCCCTTTCATTTTTACATCCACCCGTCTGAAAATCAGCCATCCCTTCTAAGAATATATACTGCCCCTACCAGAAATAGAAGATTGCACCAAAATTAGGCTAAGGTTTATATAATATTTATAATATATCTTTGGGGGGGGGGGGGGAGGGCATTGAAAGCCTCACTACTTCGGTAGCTACGATGAATGCAGCCCCTTTAAAATACCAGCATATGTTGAACACTGCGCCTACTCCCTCCCAAAGAATCAATAACAAGAGTTAAAAGAAAATATGGAGTCTCTCCCTTACCCCTCACTTAAACTGGGTATCAACACGAAGTGGTTACGAGGCGCGCTATATTACATTCAGTTTAATCGCAATCCCTTAAGACGTCTATTCCCCCACCCCTCATAATCCCCTCCCCCCCCCCCCGACAGTAAGTCTGGATTCGTGACATATGCCGTATATCTCACAGCCGGGTTTCGACATCTCGCCGGCTCCGTCGCCGAATAGCCATCAAAAAGTCTGCAGGCCGAGAGCGAAAGAGAGAAAGTGACACTGCGTAACAGAGCACGATTCGACGAACCGCGCTTAATAATAATATCATCCTCCGCATCGACGAACATGAAAAACAACCAGACATAAATATACAGAATCCCAAACAACCTCTTGAATGTAAAGCAGCCGCGGCAGCTCTGACATATCTATCCATCCGTACGCGTCGCTCTAATGGATGTCTAGTATGGCTGACACCATAAATCCCCCTATGACATCACATTCGAATCGATCTATAATATATAGACTCATTCAGCGAGTGCCACTGTGAATCCCCCTACGACATCATCGAAATTGCCTAATACTAATGATCTGACCAGCAAACATTTCCAGAAAAGATGTCTGCCACCATAAATCCCGCTACGACATCATCAAATTACCCACTAGCGACGTGGTCCGTAGGCACTTCCGCATGCAAAAAAGACGGCCATCATAAATTTCCAAAGTAAGACGTCATCAAATTGATACACAGACACTTTTAGAAAAAGATGCCCCCCTACTTATTCCCCTATGACATCATTGTATATTAGCACTACTGATTGGATTCTTCCATTGCCGATGTTTTCTGGTAATGGCTATATATCAAAATTAGCAGGAGACATTTTTTATGATGCCAGACGTGCCCCATTGTTTCATGGAGGGTTGTTGTTTATATCGTTTGCGTTTTAAAGTGGGGGTAATGCACCTCGAAAACCTCCGCAAATGATAGGTTATGTTTATCGGTGTTGGATGTTCAGAGTTGAGCTGATGATCTACTGCGTTTGACAGGAAAATTGCCGATGAATTGATTAATCCGTGAATATCGCGGTCTAACGGCGCGGTGATTGGTACAAATTATCCCTCCGCAGGAGAGAGAGACGGCAATGATGATCGAACTGCTTTCTTCAAAACAACAAACGTCTCGTAGAAATTTCATTCGATTCCGGTTAGAATTTGGAGGAAGCGTGCACGAATGATTATAACTGTTATGGACAACTGGCGATGGATCCTCACTTGCACAAGCAGAATCCTCTATTGCCGCAGCAGTTGATATCCTACACAACACTAGTGACACCTTGTGGATCCTCACTTGTCACAAGTGGAATCCTTTATTGCCACAGTATTTTATGTCCTACTGCACACTAGCGACACCTTGTGGATCCTCACTTGCCACAAGTGGAATCCTTTATTTCCGCTGTAGTTTATGTCCTACTGCAAACTAGCGACACCTGGTGGATCCTCACTTGCAACAAGTGGAATCCTCTCTCTCCACATTGGCTGATGTCTTACTGTACGCTAGTGACACCTGGTGGGTATAGCATTGCTTGCCACATATGGGGAGGATCTTCGATTGCGCATTTAGCGCTTGGGTCATCATTGAAACTGAAGCGTGAGACCACCACATACTGCCTACGTATATACTATATCTGGTGGATGATCGCAACATTAGAATTCGTGTTGCGTCAATTGAAACAAAAACGAGATAAAAGAATATCTATATTCAAATTAATGAACTTTCATGGAATCGCGAATGACGGTTTCAGCACTTGCATCGTAGCCCTAGACCCAGTTCCCTAGTCACGGTTTAGGCAATCTTATACCTATCAGTCTAACAACTTATGGCCAGTGTTTCGATTAAAGACCTCTTTAGACTTAAGTCTGGGCTATTCGCTGGTCCCTGCAGTGTAGTCGTATCATAGAAAACGACGCCGTATGTCCGCGACATATTAAGATAGAAGGCCGCAGGGACACGTAGACGTGATATCAAATAAATCCTCCTGGAATCTAAGTAATCTCGGAGTAATCCCAAAGTAATCTCTTGCGATCGATACGGATATGTTTATATGTATCCAAAAAACTGGTGACCTTGACCTTGATTAGCTAGGCTGCACGCAGACGAATTGCCGGTTCGGTTTTCGGATTTCAGCGCGCACCCAGAAGATTATTGATCGTTTGAATATTATATTCATTCATATATATTTCAAGGGTGAAGCAAAAACGTGTTTGAAAGTCGTCAGTGTTCGGTCACAGTTCGTATCGATGTTGATATTCTTCAGACCGAGTTCATCGTAGATGATAGATCAGTTGCGTTTAAACACAGGGAAGTCACTCAGAATCATCGGTTCAAATGTCGTTTCCTAATCAATCGTAGCCGCGTGAACAAACCATGTTTTTGGCAGAATGCTGTATAATCGGTTACGATGAATCGTCCATACAAAATATATATATGTAGCGTGATATCACACGTGAAGGCCTACCCCGTAAGGGTAGCTCCGATAATATACAATTCGCGATATATATTCGGAGCCATTCCGGCCCGTACGGTGAGTGATTGCGTTTCGGGGCTGTCTCGTTTTTACGTCGCTGTTAGTGAGAAACCTTTCGTTTATGATTCCTCATATTATGCTCGCGATCGAAGAAGTATTTTCCGTCTTAAAAAATCGCACGGACGATTTTAGATTATTATTCGTGCTACGAGCGAGGATGGTCCTCGTTTTTTTAAGTATTTACTCTCGTTTGAGACGTTTGAGGGTAAACACAAGATGAATTCCGCTTCTGACTCAGGAGTAGCGGAGACGCACAGATCTCTCTCGAGACGCGCGCAGACTGTGGGGGAAAAATGTTCGGCACTCGACGTAGCTGTTATTCGTATAAATACTTGTAACTGTTTTTTATTACGTAAGAGAAATTGAGGAGACAAAGAGAGGACTTTGAGATGTGAACGGTAGGGAGCAGGTAGAGGTGAAACAGTTGGAGAGGAGAGAGAGGGAGAGGGGTGATGGAGAGATGAGGGAGGGTGAGAAGAGAAATCGAGCGTACTGCGTACGAAGTGGATGGGGCAGAGGGGCGATGCAGGGGGAGGAAAAAGAAAGGGATGAGAGGGAGAGGGAGTGTCGACGGGGAGTGTGATAAAGAAAAAAAATGGTCGAAGGAGAGAGAGAAAGAAGAGATGGGGGAAAAGTGATTGACAGAGTTGGGGGGGGGGTAATGGTGTGGGCATTATGAGGCGAGTCAGGTAATGAACGAACGAGGAAGTAGGGTAGCGGATGTACAACAATGATTTCATCAAATAAAATGAAATACGATGAATCACGTGACATTTATTAGAATATCAGGAGAACATTTTACCGCGACGATATTACTGTCACGCGAAGTAAGAAGTTCGCGTCGGCGGCGTTCAATTCCAGCGAACAGGAAGTTTCAATCTCGGCGCTGAAAGAAAGGGCTGACGTTGACGTGAGCAGAATGCACCGGCTTATTAGCTTATTAATACATTAAACACGATTAAAACTAACAGTCAATTCGAGACGAGGCGGTAATAGCCTCTTACGGGGTTTTATGGATGTTAGCAATTTTAATTCCATCTCGCGTAAACCAGTTGACATGACGCGTCGAGGAGTCGACTTGTTGATTTACTTTCTGCGCCGCGAAGAAGTGGAGCTATCTCGATTTACCGGCGGTTTTATATAGACGCCCCGCGCCCCTCCAGCCCTCCGCCCCTTCTCGCTGGACAGGCGGGCTATATCCGTTACTCGTAAGACGCAAATATTTGATCTAAAGCGAAATCAAACCTTGAGGTGTTTATTGTAATTAACCGTGAGTGATAAATGGTTTGTAGAGCGAAGGAATTCGCAGAGTGCGAAACTCAGCCGTCTCAATAACCCGAACCCCGCAACTGTTTATCGGATACAGTCTTATGATTTGTGATCGTCCGTTTGTTCAGTGCTTCATCTGCGGCATTTTTAATCGAAAATAAACTAAAAACACCAGACATTAGACATTTTATCGGCGAACTTTCAGAAACTGATCGTCCATTCCGCTCGTGTTCAGTGCTTCACCTGAGACATTTCTTATTTAAAATGAACTACAAACACCAGACATAAGACATATGTCAGCACACTTTCAAAAAAAGATCGCTCACACACTTCGCACGTGTTCACTGCTTCACCTGAGACATTTTCAATTGCAAATGAACTAAAAACACCAGACAGTAGATCGATATTTCATCAGCACACTTACAAATACTGATTGCCCATTCTTCAAATATATTCAGTGCTTCACCTGAGACATTTCTAATTGAAAATGAACTACAAACACCAGACAATAAACACTTTATCAACGTACGCACTTCCAAAAACTGATCGTCAACACCTTTCCATGGTGTTCAGTACTTCAACTGAGACATTTTTGATTAAAAAAGAACTGAGTCGCTACAAATACGTACCAGACATTAAAAACCTATCATATCTATCACAGGAGAGACCATGCAGTATGATGCGTGATAGACCGATAGACTGGCTGTCAAAACCTATTATATGGCCGTTGAAAGATCGTTCATCGGGTTGGAAGGAACCGATGAACCAATGAACAGAATCCTCTCCGAGTTCAAATAAATCGACTACCTTGAATGCGTTTATTTCGGGATTATAGTACGGAGGCGGAGGTGGAGGGGAGGGAGAGGGAGAGGGAGAGGGAGAGGGAGAGGGAGAGGGAGAGGGAGAGGGAGAGGGAGAGGGAGAGGGAGAGGGAGAGGGAGAGGGAGAGGGAGAGGGAGAGGGAGAGGGAGAGGGAGAGGGAGAGGGAGAGGGAGAGGGAGAGGGAGAGGGAGAGGGAGAGGGAGCTCTTCTGAAACTGTATAGATACCGATATAGCGAGAGCAGCTTCCCCGGTTCAGCGCACTTACAATCTATACAGAATCTAATAAAGCCCCGTTTCCGAGTACTCTCCTCAGAAACTGTAAATTCTCGAGCTGAAGAGAATCGACTATCAGCCGTCTCTCTCTCTCTCTCAATCGGCCTGTATCTGTAACCGGGTTCGTTCAGTTATGTTTAATTTAATTCCAATGTATTTACTTAGATGTCTCCGCGTAGAAAGCCGATGTGACTGGCCAAGAATCCAGATCGGTTCGATCCCATTCTAGACTGGAACCAAATAAGCTCATTCCCGATGAATTTACTCTATAAACCAAGATATTAACTTCGAACTGCAGGCTCCGTTATTGATAAGCCGACAAAAATGCATTTTGCCGATCCACAGAACGACTTACAGTACGTATCATTATTCGCAGAAAACGTCGTTTTAATACCACTGTTGGGACCGATGCAAAACATGGAGCGTAAAAACGAATTCGGCAGCATCACAAAGAATGCCAATTTCCTTCGAAGTTGCGTTAACCCTTTCAGTGCGTCTACACCGCGGTGCGGTGTATAAATCAGTGATGGATTTTGCTAGTACACCGCACTGCGGTGTATTGATGTAATTAGTAATTTGTAATTATCTCTATTGAAAAATGGCAGCAAGTGTCAAACATAGTGAAATACTAGTAACTAACGATACACCGCACTGCGGTGTAGACGCACTATAGTGGTATTCCCATTGTTCAACACACTAGGGTGGAATTGTTTAGAATTTTCAAATTTTCTCCAGCACTATAGGGTATTAATTAGTCAGCACTGAAAGGGTTAAATTGGGCAAATTGGTTCTCGAAATCATGTCGGCGTTATATTGGCGAGCAATGGAATTATAAAAAGGATGGCGTTGACTTTGGTTGTAAATATGTAAAAATTGAATGAAAAACCGTCGCTGAAACGGCAATCCCTCTAATCTAAGTTATCTAGAGCTTCGCAGCTTCGGACTGCACTTGTATATGTGGACATTTTACAGAAACCAAGCCTGTATACAAGTAAAATTCAAGACTCAAGACGTGGTGGCCGGTATATATGTGTTGGTCCGTTTACCAGAAACAGAAATGTAGAGATTCGTGGAATGCGGGTAGTGTGCATGTATGGATGTCTTACAGAAATCAATCTTGATCCTATATATAGCAGTAATTAAGCATCTAGCAGTAATCTAAGGGATTCGTGGATTTGGGCAGTATTTCTTAAAGAACCCAAGCTTGTAGAGTATTAAGGATCAAAGAACTAATTAATGAGATTCGGTAATGGGGCCACAGTATCGGGTCTTTGTTGACGTCTGAAAGAATCTATAACATCTAAGATTTAGAGAATGTTGAAAGTCTGTGTCAGTGTCGAGGTATAATTGAGCCCGAGTTTACGGAGCAGTATTTATGAGTCCCGCGTGGATGCGGGCAATGTGTGATTGTGTAATGGGGGTATTGTGTACGGAATCCACGGGCGGGTCCAGAAAGGAACACAAGGAGCGCACGTGCTCCCGTCGCGATTTTCCGCGCCCTTTTGAAAATACAATGGCAACTTTTTACAGGGCAATTTGTCAACCCGCAACTGATGACACGGCATGCAGTATAAGCTTTAGCTTACATTATCATAAATGTTCCCAAGGAGTGCCTGGAAATTGTATGAAAATGCACTGAAATTTTAAAAATAATTCCAGACCCGTATTTTGGTGGTGGGGACCTGCCCTTGTTCAGTGCATGCGCGCCCTTCCATTTCTGTGAGCTCTCCAGTCAAAGTCTGCCCTGGATCCGCCCCTGGAACCCGAGCTTTCAGAGCAGCAGTATTTAGAAGATTTAGCAGATTCTGCCGATGCGGGCAGTGCGTGCGTATTGCTCGAGGTTACACAACGAGTAGAACCACCTGTGAGTTCACTCATGCATAACCAATACTGAAATACTGATATTATACATAAATATAGACAAGCGGTATACACACGTGTTAGTATATATACCGGTCTAGCTGCGTGTAGGCTCAACGCGTAGAGTTAACATCAAATCGTAGTTTAACACGAAATGCAGGCATTCGAAATTGATTTTAACTGGTAGAATTATAGACTAGACATGCCATGTCACTCGCTGGTGATTTCGTATCGATGGCGCGCGGAGACCCTAGCTCGCACAGACATACGCTTCTAGGCTCTCGTTTCGGCGAAAACCGTACCCCTATCCGCCGTTCTCTTATAAACCCTACGATTGATTGGCGCTCAGAAAAAGATTGAATCGCCGTTTTGATATTTGATATTCTTGAAGTTTGTCTCGTAGCAACCTCGCAGCGATGTGTGCAAATAATAGACGACGCTACGGATTTCCTATTGCGGCGCTAACTCCGAACGACTGAGTATACGCGAGTAGTCGGTTCTGCATCACTGAAAATGAGTTCACTTTCAATGTTCGGCTTCGAACTTGATTTTCAAACTCGCGAATCAAAATGTATATCAACAACGAACGTCGATTAAAAACATATGATTCACTTGTGTTCAACTGGATGTTTGTCATAGTTTGTATCTGATTAGTACGATCTACTATTGCAACGATAGTTGATGTCCGACTGCACACTAGCGACACCTGGTGGATCCTAACTTGCCACAAGTGGAATCATCTACTGTCGCAATAGTTGATGTTCTGTCACGCACTATAGCGAAACCTGGTGAATTCCTAGCCAAAAATCCGATCTACTAATTGCCACAGTAGTTGATGTCCTACTGAACACTAGCGACGCCTGGAGGATCTTCACTTGTCACAAGTGGGATCCGCTATTGTCACAGTTGATGTCCTACTGCACTCTAGCGACACCTGGTTGATCCTTACTTGCTACAAGTAGAATCCTCTATTGCCACAGTAGTTGATGTCGTACTGCACACTAGCGACGCCTGGAGGATCTTCACTTGTCACAAGTGGGATCCGCTATTGTCACAGTTGATGTCCTACTGCACTCTAGCGACACCTAGTGGATTCTCACCTATCACAAGGGTAATCTGATATGCAAGCTTCATATCCTCGATTTCCACAGTCGAGGATCTGCGACGTCGCCGTCTCGTCTGCGGCGCCGCGTGATGATAGTTGTTTAAGCGCAGACGACCGATGAAACCGCCATTAAATTGAGCGATGATAAATCGACGACGCGCGATGTTTCGTGAGAATTTTAAAATCGAAAAGTACGAATCGCGACTTCATTCGTCATTTACAAGATCATCACGCGTGTAGAGGATTCTGAATTAAAATCGAATATAGAATGATTTATCAAATCGCGCGGCTGTCAACAAAACACGCAGCGTCGGAGAGTGGGATGGGAAGGGAAGGCTCGCCTACCGCGTTTCTAAGATGGCTAAATAACGATTTTTGATGACGCCGTAAAAACCGTTAGAATAATGTTTATACATTGATACCTAGTATATATATATATACGTTATTCAAGGAGTTCTGTGCGAGTCGTTGTGCATTACGTCATCGATATTGCCGTTTCTCAGATAATCCCGTTTCAAAAATACCGTAAAAACTGAAATTGTGAATATTGACGTTTATTTTGTAATCAAATATATCTCATAGCTCTTACTTAATTTTTTATAAATTTTTTGGTAATTTTTGAAAAAAAAATTGGCTGTGCACTTCGTCGTGAAAATATCGGAGCTAGACTGGTTGCCGGTCAATTCAATTCAATTATCGATATTATATTAAATCAAAAATAACTTAATCCTTTATATTATATAATAAATTATTTCATTTATTGTCGGTAACACTAAGCGGTATGTTTTGATTTTTAAGCGTTAAGTTAGTTTTCTCATTCATTGGTCTCTTTAGTATGACTGTATTGCAAAGAGGCGGATCCCAAAGATCTGAAGGTTGGGGTCCAGAAGTTAAAGAACCTCGCGAGTAGCAGAACTTCCAAGGCCACGGGGAATACGAGATTTTTGAAAATCTCATCTAATCTAGAAAATCTAATCTAGAAAAAGTGTCGTCATTTTTGCAGATTGGCGATCACCGTTTCGATACAAACGACAACCTTATTGGGTAGGGTTCCAGCGCCGAAATGAGGATACAATGTTGAGAAGAAAATGAACCGATATTTTTTCAAGAAATTGAAGTTTCTCAAGATCCGCGAGTGGACTTGCATTCCCACACACACACACGCGCCTGATCCACCGTGATTCAGATATAAAATACGTATCTACACGAATAACGCGAATCAAGGCGAAGCACTTGAAGAACATCTCGTATAAGAGACATAGACGGGGAGAGGGAGAGAGAGATAGGAGAGTGCAGACGACTTGTGGTTTATATCACTATATAACGGAATATTGCCTACAGTTTGACAGGTTTATCGATCGGATGAAATAATATCGATAACTAACGACATCGTCTGCGCGGCGTTTTAAGTCACCGATAAAAACCGTTGTAACGGAATTATGTTAAGAAACATATTTACAGCTGAATTAAAGGCCTGTTTATGCTCTTACTCGCTCACAATTCACCAGGTTTTTGGAGAATACTTCACCCGAGATATTTTCAACTGAAAATTAACTAGCGTACTACACACACACCAGACATTTTATTAGTACACTTTCATAAAGTGATTATCCACAATTCACCGTATGTGTTCGGTGCATCACCGGATACAATTTTCATTGAAAATGCACGACGAACACCGGATTAGATATTTTTATCAGCACTTTTTCAAAAACTGATCTGATTGTCTGAAGGGATGGTTGCAAGCCGCAGATGGCATTTTCAGCCGAGTGAAATCCTTTCAAATATGGTCGGCCGTTACGCGAATATACAGAAAAATCTTAATATATGTATATATGTACTATATCTTCCTCATTACTGTTGTGAGTCAGGGAGAAGGGCTGCACTCAAAATAGAATCTCTCAATCGCGAGCCACGAGTATTTCTCAAAACAAACATCGTTTGAGTGAGGGGGGAGAGGGGAGAGAGATAAAAGAGTGAATCATGGTTTATAGTTAGGTAGTTCTCAGTAATCACAGGGAATATAACCAGGATGTTTCTATTCATGAGTCTAGATCAGAGGCCGGATTCGAGGACTTGTTTTAAATTAAAACCTGGGGCCAGCTGCACAGTCGTGACTTAAGTCCAAAAGTGGTCTTAGATCTTGTTAGATTGGCTATAGAACTAAGTTGGTCTTAGACTGGTCTTAAGTCTAAGCCATGACTATGCAACCGGCCCCTGGGGCTGATATCGTGGAGTCGTTTGGGCTTGGTTTTATAGACAATTTTTGAAACTTGGGCCTAATTTCATAAACCAGTTTAACTTTTACCCTGCAGGGGCTGGCTTTATAGACCGGTCTTAACTTAAGCCATTCTTGGGCTGGCTCTAAAGGCCAGTCGCAGGAGCTGCATGGTTTTACAGATCAATCTTAACTTTGACCTTGCATGGACTGGTTTTACATACCAACCTTAACTTAAAACCTGCAGGGGCCTGTTAACTTAAACCCTGAGCTTATGTTGATAACTGTGTTTGATTCAGAGAGGAACATTTTAAAATGAACGTCAATTTTATCGCACTCAAGAAGAGTTAACTGTAACTCACGACACTGTAGAAGCGGGCCTGACTGATGTTGTCGGTAAAGAATGAGTTCATATCAAATAAAAAGCCAGTGTCGAATTATAACCGAAAATTTGCTCGGCTGTAATCAACGACGATACGCCATTTATTCATTATCTCGTCGCGGCAAATAAAACCTCATAGGGGAACGCAAAAAACCGTGATTGATATAGACAAAAAAAGAGATCGCTGACACACAGACAGTATACGCCATCCATAATCAAACTGACACAGTTCTGTGTATAGCGATAATTAGTTCGCCAGAATATTAATCGGAATTCCAGTGTTCGAGGAACCCGCAGTGAATGTCATCAAAAATACAATTGAATAAAAGCGCTCTGATTCTGGTGACAGTTCTGAAGCAATCAAAGGCTTCACTCAACACGTGTTACTCGTAAATCGGTCGTGTGAACGTATCGCCTGTATCAATCGGCGAGTCTGTTCGTAAGCCGCGATCACACGGAGACGATTCGGCCCGGGCTGAAGTGGCACGTATCGGGTCAATTTTGACCCTCGCCTAATTAGAGAGCGCGTTCACGCTTAAACCAATCACTCACTCGATACTAAACAAAACAATTTCCAGAACCAGAATCGTATGTCCCGCGCTTAAATTTGGCTCCGGCCTGGTGCGACGTTTTTGGTCGGGCCAAAAAATTTGGCACAGGCCAAAAACGCTCGCGTAATCGCGGCTATATATAGACCAAGTTAGGAATGATAATAAAGTGTGTCACTATTCTTTCTTCATCGGTGATTTCACTACGAGTTAAACATATCGTGCCTTCATTCTTGAACAGATTTATCAATTTACGTAATTCCGTCCGTTTGACATTCTTTTCAGGACATCCTACGTGTATATGCATTCAGTATTTTTGCCCTTATAACTTGTTGCCAATGGAAATTATGTCACAAATAGATTTATATGCATAGAGCTTTTTTCCCATTTGAATCTTTTATAAACAACAATTTAAGCCTTCTAATATCTTCCGCATTATGTTCGAATATCTCATATTTTGTATATCTTTTTATGAAATATTGCGATATTTATTGCGGAAATTAATTCCATGTATGATTATCATCATAATCTATATATAGGGAATTCGTATCAGCGTTGATATAATTTTAGTGCCTGCTTTTATTGACCATTTTCAGCTCGAACCCAAGAGGCTGATTTTACAGATTATCACTTTTTAAACCCGAGGACCGTTTTTATAGATCGGCTAACTTGAAATCGTCCGCGGCCTGTGCTTCAGTTTTGAATTCTAACACCGACGAACCAGTTTCAACGTTTCAAACCGAACAAACCCGATTTTATGGGACAGTTTCAGGTGGGCGCCGAATACAATCCCTCGGGTGACGTTGTCTTTCTGACGTAACTCGGCAGACGATCTCTGAATACGCGCAAAGAACCACGGCGAAAGGAGAGTATCAGTCTTTTGTTCCGCGCGCACTATGGGCGTGGTGCCGATACAAACCAGTACCGATATGTACATATATATATATATATAGCACAAAAAACATTTGTAGATTGTGTTCCTGCTGCGCGCGCCGCGTGTGACTTCAAACAATTGATTTAGAGTTGAAGTAATTTAGATATTTTACGATTTATTAGAAAATCGATACTCATTTGTGGCGTTGTGCGATAAACCAAAACGCGCATTTGCGCGAAATGGAATTGAATGTCTCGTCGGATCTATGCGTCGTCTAACTCGTTTTGGATATCATCGTGAACGCCTACATATCCACCCCTTACCCATCGTTGTCCTGCCCCTAGACCCCCGCATTCATTATGTGCCTATATTCCTAACTTCTGCGATCCCTTCCGAAATTCCTTTTTCTTGACCGTCAATACCACTCGCATCGCTCTATCCCATTTCCCTCGAAATAACAATACATGGAGTTATACTGTAATTGATTAAATTTCATGATTCTAATTTTTCCATTCAACAAATTTTCATGCATTTTTTTTATGAATTAGAATATTGCGTGAGTCTATGCGCACTACGTCATCAATATTGAGGCCAGACTGGTTGCCGGTCAATTCAAATTCAATTCAACGCATTCAAACTAGACTTGGCTCGGTTATGTCATCTACGTCACAATCATTGTCGACAATATTAAACAATATACGTTATTTTTTTTTGAGGCGTTTCAAGTTATAGTTTTCTTGTTTATCTCATAGCGGACAATCGATCGTCGCCTATAATAACCACAACAGCCGAGCTATCGATCGATTCATTGTCTCAATTACGTTTCTATAGCGTTAGAGAATTGTACACGTGAAGCTGGTGACGTTTACCGACTGTAAAAACTGTCGTCTCGTCTGTCGGTGTCTGTCTGTCTGTCGGTGTGTGTGCGTGTGTGTGGATGCATTGATGATAGCTTCGACAATCGAAGCGCTTACAAAAATCAAGATAACGACGATGAATGAACGGATGTAAAGTAAATGAAAACTCATTTCCGACAAAGCGAGCGTTCGCGCGCGCTGTTTTTTGAAGTTTGCCGTCAAAAGTGCGTCGACTCTTTTAATGGCAGTTACTTTACTTAAAAACAGGGGACTCTCTCCCGCCCCGTAACTCCCTCTCTCCCGCCCCGTTACTCTCTCTCTCCTCGCCCCGTTACTCCCTCTCCTCGCCCCGTTACTCCCTCTCCTCGCCCCGTTACTCCCTCTCTCCTCGCCCCGTCGTTACTCACTCTCCCTACCAGGTCTGTCTCCCACCCGTTACTCCCTCTTTCCCGCCCCGTTACTCCCTTCCCCCCGCCCCGTTACTCCCTCTCTCCTCGCCCCGTTACTCCCTTTCTCCCCGCCCTCTCCTTCTCTCTCTCTCTCTCTTTCTCTCTCTCTCCCTCCCTATTCCACCAATCTGAACTCGCTACGAGAAACTTATACAAACAGTTAATACAATCTTAACAATACCGCTCTCTTCAGGTGGTTTTTGAGAGGTTGAATTGAGGCCACTCGCGCCCACTCGTAAAAAAAACCAGATACAAAGCGAGCCTTTATTTCTATATTTCTACCGCGGTATGAAACTCCTATAACCAGGCGTCAATCAATAGACGTGTGTCTTATAACCCCGCTTATCCTCTGTTCGTTTCTACTGATAAGCCCGGTATATTTGATAAGTTCAAGGGCTTCTTACCAGTCAATCCTATATAGACGCGCGGTGTTTTCTCGGTAAATATTGTTGTTTGTGTAGAAAGTTGTTGCGCGCTGTTTATTTGCTCGGCGGCGTATCGCGGGCAGCAACTACTTCCCACTGCGGATCAGTCACCAAAAAACTCGGTTAACCCCTTGCTATAAACCGCGTAACCCCTATCTCACGACTCGATGTGAATACGGTAGGAAAATATAAGGGCTTTTTAGCCCAGAGGCCGCTGTCATGGTCGAGGCTTAAGCCTGATTCCAAAAGTGATCTTAAATCTTGAGTTGTTAGATTGGGTATATATAGATCTATCTTCTGGGGCCGGTTGCATAGTCATGGCTTAGATTTAAGACTGGTCTAAGACTAACTAAGTTCTACACTCAATCTTACAACTTTAAGACCAGTCTTAAGATTTAACCACTTTTGGACTTAAGTCACGACTGTGCAACTGGGCCCTGGTCTTCGACTGATCTTAAGTCTAAGCATCGGCTATGATATGGAACTGGCCCCAGATCGCCAGACATTTCGATTCATTGTTCATTTGTTATAAGACCCACTACAGCATTTGAACGATTGAACGCGACTTTTATTCATTAACAATTAAAATCAAGAGATACACGAAATCGTCGGGGGGGGGGGTGGTTGCACAGTCGCGACGAAGTCCAAAAATGATCTTAAATCTTAAATCAGATTGGCCACAGAACTGAATTAGATCTTAAGTCTAAGGTTTGACTATGTTACTAATCCCACAGGTGTGTGACACCTGACAATCATGGCTCTGGTGAGAGTTTGAAACGTCGTGTATTCTGATTTAAATTCATGATAAACAAAATTCGATTTTAATCTTTGAAATCCTGGCATGAGGTTTTTTTTATCATTCTATCTGTTTTCCACGTCTGAGTGCGCGGGCTCTTCTACCATTGGCCGTGATATTTAGGAGTAAAGGAGCATTTCAAAATCATTGAGTCAGCCAGGCAATGGAACATGTAAATGAAATATGTGAAAGTGCATGTTGGAAATGGCACCTCAGAAAGATAGACTATAGCTACAGGCATGTAAACATATAACATATTTATATACATATGAATCAAGCATATGTTTCAGAATCGACGAAGTTCGAATGTATCGATTAAAAACGGTCATTCGTATATGGAAAACCAGGCGACCCGGTTCCGCCCCACTATATCGAGCCACTTGAAAGTATTCACGATTTTTCGAGGGAAACCACACCGCGACCTGTAATGTTCCGCGATTATAATATACCCGATTAGAATTCAGTGACTCAAAATATGAACTCGGTTGAAAATATTGGCGAATTCTCCTTACACAAGGAAATTTGAATTTTGAAATTTAACGGCCACTATCTGAATATGACGTAAATTCAATGGCCGTGAATACATATAAAAATTAGGGGCCGGTTTTATAGACTGGGTTTACCTTTAACCCGGGGGTTAACTGAATTGAAAATGAGTTAGCCCCTGGGTTAAAGTTAATACCAGTCTATTAAACTAGGCCCAAATGATTAAAGGCCATATGGATATAAGGATTTGATCGAATACGAATTTTGACAATGAGATCATTGAAATATCAAACACATAGGCCTATATCCGATTTTAAAAATTTAACGGCCTATAGGCTTACGCATGCATTACGCATTATGCATTTTCAAATTTATCGGGCATATATTCAACGGGCATATATATGAATTGCTAGGTTTAACGGCAACAAGAGGTGAAATAAAACGTTTGATTAAAAATGTAACGACCCTAGTTAGAAACACGATATCACGACGACGACGACGCGGGGCTTTGTGACGATACGCGGTGAAAATAATTTGTGCCGCCGTGTTCATGATAAAAGCCGTTTGAGGAAGTACTCGAATTGTTGACAGTCATCTGTGTTTGATGTACGTGTATATATAGGAACAAAAAAAAAACCCCGATGAAACATGATACCAATGCCAGCTGAATATCGTATCGATACTATTGAAAACAATGGCTAAGCTGTGTCCGTAAACCCCCTATGACGTCACCAAATTGCCTACTAGTGATTTGATCACTTCCAAAAAGATGGCTGCTGTAAAAGAAATTTAAAGTGTACAAGACCGACCTCCTTCCAGAGAGGAGCAGGTGGATATTGTCTTCCGGAGGTGGAATACTCTATTGCCGCAGTAGCTTTGAAAGATCCCCATTTAGACAAAACAGAAACAAAAAAAAATAATCAATACTTACTAAAACCCACATTTCGTTGAAATCGGACGTTGCTATGGACGTTGCTAGGTGACACAGCGGCAACAATACTCCTATCGCCATGGCCAACAGAATACGTAACGGAATCATACAATAAATCGCTAAAATTACGTAAACGATTTGCCAGACGCCGTCGGCGGGACTGTAAACTTCGACGTCGAGTCCGAAAATTCGAACCGGCATGTAGACAACACTGAACAGTACCGACAGGCCGATGTACGTAACCGATATGTAGGGCAGAATTTGTTCTTGCATAAATTTACTATTACAAAAAATCACCAAACAAACGAACACCAGGCAATGAAAGACGTTGTAGACTATCTGAACGGTCGGTCGTAAGGCGTAGGCGAATTGCAACGAGGCGAACAGACCGGTCAACACGATGAACATGAGAATCGCCTTCGACACGGATCTGACTTGCAGTTTGTAAACATATCTTTGGTATAGGTTATCGAGTTCTTCTTCGCGGAACGGGTGAATGTGTAGAACTTTAGAAAGTCGTGTTCGCTGATAAGGCGGTAGACTACCGGTGCTTTGTATTTCCTGCATGTTACCGATACTGCTAGTCAGACTAGCTCCGTCGTCACGTCCGCCGCTGCGAGAAGAGATCGGTAACAATCTATAGGTATGTTTATTATTACCGCGCCCGCCGCCGGTCAGTTTCGTTTGAGCACTTCCAGTCACGTCCATCTTCTTTTTGAATTGTTCTACGATAATTTCATTAAACGGATCTTAAATGCAGAAGTAGTTAACTTGTACTCGATGAAGTTATCACTACTATGAGGAAATCGGTCGGCGCATTTTCGGAAACCATTATTGTTTTTCGTTAACGATTCAAGAGATTGTCACAAGCAAGAGCAGTTCCGTCTCCGACGCCTGGCTGAGAGGATATATATATTATTTGACTCTCAGCCGAGAGGTGAGTTCCAGTGAACCCGTGTTATCCTTCGGCTGGGGCGTGTTCCACGGTATCCGTTTCACTCCAAAAGGAAGCAAGCGCGCGATTCTAAATCCACCAAACTCGAAGGCATCGCCCTGAATTTCAAATCCACGCGAGACGAGGACGCAACAAGTACCGGCGACAGGTACTTTTGAAAATTATCATTTTCTCCGAGTTCAATGGTGGTGAATTCATTAAGAAATTATCTCCCAATTCTACGAACGCTTGTCTTTCATTTCCCGAATCATCGACTTCAAAAAGAACACTGTTTCTATCCCAGCGAAATAAGTAGCTTCGTATTTTCTTTCCTCTCGCGCTTACTCGAATTAAAAGATAAATGTTCGACCATTTAGAAAAAGATAAGATAATTACTTCCTCTTGGAATTCAATCCTGGCCACCACAAAAACGCTAATCCATAAAATCGGCGCCGGTACGATTTAATTCTAATCCCAATCCAATAATCCACAATACGACGTCGAGCAACAGATAATTCAAACGTAATCCATTTTCATCAGAACACTGATTAAATTCATATTTGCTCCGGGAATGAACGGGCTTAAATCCTTGCGTTATAAACTCTGAGCAAAAGATAATCCGCCCGCAACATTTTTTTATTTCTATTTATTTCAATTCGCAAATCGACTGTTTCACCGCTGCCGCAGTACTGGTGAGTAGTGTGCGTGCAGTACTGCTCTCAGCCGCTTTCTGCAAAATGATTAATCGAAAAATCGTCTGCTAACGCTGCGAACAGATGGTGGCGACACGTAGTGGTTATGATCGATGACTATTCGCGGTGCCGCCATCGGTCGGTCAGAAAATGCAGGCTGTGCACGCTGCGCGCCGCGAGGGCGAAATAAGGACAAACATTTGAAATTAGTAAACGTTATTACAGTAAAGATCACTACGATTTCGGTATTTATATTATCTATTGCGATGATGCAGCCTTCCAAAGCTAGAAGAGGGCCTCAATACCTTAATACACACGACAAACACCGTGACTGGTAATCGGTGTATTTCAGTAGTGTCCCTAATATTGCCTTTGTGGACAATGTGCCCTTTTGGGATGTGACTCAAAACTGGCCCCTCAGTACACATAATATTGTCATTTTCGACATCAAGGTGCCGTTTTGGAGATGCGTCAGTTAGTCCTACAAAACCGGTCTCTGGACACGGCCCGCTGGACTGAGATAGACGGACCCGATCTGCGTTAGCAACACCGAAATCGTCTCTCCTGCACACTCAAACTTGCTTATCGTTGGTAGATGGGAAAATCATTACGTCGACGACTTATCCAAATAGGAACTTACACTTAGTAAATTGCTTTGTAAATTGTAATGGGACTTATGAATAGAGACGACTGAAGCGATGGTGACTTTACTTCGATTTAAACCGAATTGGTCGTGGCCTTCTTTGTGTCAGTGCGATTTCCGATGCCCTATGTTGCCAACAGGTGGCGTTGCTTATAATGGCGGACAAATAAACAAGCGATAACGAACGTTTTTTTTTTTTTTACCAATAAACTATGAATCATGATTTATTCTTCGCAATAAAAATCACCAATAACACGTAGCAAGCAATCGATATTCAACACGCGCACGTCATATACACATGAAACATGTTCATATATATATATATATATATATATATATATATATATATATATATATATATATATATATATATATATATATATATATATATATATATATATATATATATATATATATATATATATATATATATATATATATATATATATATATATATATATATATATCGTTAAATTAAAATCATTCAAAATACCACAAAAAATGATATGTTTATTAAGAAAAATAACATTCGATTGTAAGGTTTTTAAATATTCTTACTGTGTATAATATACTTCATTTTGATTGCAACTTACATTATGGTAGCTATAATCAGGGACCAGTTGCGCAGTAGTGACTTAAGTTCAAAAGTAGTCTTAGATCTTAAGACTGGTCTTAAGTTGTTAGATTGCCTAAGTCTAAGCCGTGACTATGCAACCGGCCGCTGCAGCCTGGGACCAACTCAGACTCGAAAACAGATTACATACACTAAAATATGGCTTAAAAATTAAAACATCAGTTTGGAAAACAACTTGTTAATCGGGGTTTGAACGCGTCTTTGTTACGTCCAGTAAAGTTTCGAAATGAAATTTTTACCCGTGGAAAAGTTTTATGTTATAATTAATCCACGCCATACAATTAGATTATACAAATATTGCACTGAAAGTTGAAAAAAAACAACGAATCCGTTAAAAGAATAAAATAGACTCGGATCATCTCGTTAAAACTCGAAATTCATGTTTGTAAAACTTGCCGCCCGTTACAAGGCGTGGTTCGTCGTACAGAGGACCGAGGATCCTAGCTCAGACGAATTGCCACACGTACAACAGGCTAACAATCCTACGACCTATAAATAGTAACAGTGTATTTTAGTTGTAAGGTTATATCATGGCACACGAACTCCTAAATTTCACACGTCTGTGGGTATATCGGCAACATGGCAAACTTCAGATTTTTCGTAGATATTCTCGACTAGTGGCCGGAACTAAACCGAACACACGCGCCGTATAGTTCGGTCGCAACGTTCCCAGTGTCGGCGATCTTGCTCCGAACTACAGCGACCGTGCCCGATGGTCGACATTTACCGGATAGCTCCGACTAAAACTGGTGATTCGGTTTTACTCCGTTCGCAAATAGTGGACTAACTCCGCTAACCGAAAAGTTCGCCAAGATGAGCTTGTGGTTGGTGGTTATCTTTGAGCACCGAGATGCGGAATATCTATCTGACAGTCAATGGTGGGTGACTTGTAATGAGGTAGCTGTCTATTAGGTAGTTTTGGTAGTTAAAGCCCGCAGTCGAAAAACTGCCCCGGGAGTCTAATGAACCAAACCGTAGTTACAGTGCATGCGTCCAATACCGGTACATGTCATTTACACGTGTATAACATGTACATGTATCAAGCGATCGATATTCAACACGCATGTCATATACATATACACATAAATCATGTTCATATATCAAGCGATCGATATCTTACATGCGCGTGTGATTTACACGCGTTACAAGTAGATGTATTACGCGATCGATCGATATTCAACACGCGCATGTGGTCGTCTGTCATCCGCTCTGGAAACTCTTTTTGATGTCGACTCGCGGATATTGCGAGTTCCACGAGTGAACTTGCATAAAATCGATAGCGGCGCAAAACGACACGTCCAAAAACACGAGCTGCCTACATTCATCCAACACCCTACAAAATACATACAATTTACATAATACATGCGTGTATCTGGTAGTTCATTTTCAATAAAAAATTTCTATTAAAAATGTCTCAGGTGAAGTACTGAACACATGTGAAGTGTGGACGATCATTTTTTGAAAGTGTGCTGATAAAATGTCCAATATCTGGTGTTTGTAGTTCACTTTCAATCAAAAATATCTCTGGTGCAGTTCTTAACACGTGTGAAGTGTGGACGATCTGGCTGGGACGCTAGACCCCACTCAGGTATTCGAATTTTTAATAACCATTTTTTCCATATTCCATTTTTCATCCTCTAGACTATACATTAAACATTTCAAAAACTGATCGTTCACACTTCACGTGTATTCAGAGACATTTACTCGGCACCCGGTAGTGTATATACTTCTGGACGGCATCAGTTGATATGGCGCTTGTTCCGAGTATATCGAGTTGTTGAAGGTCAGGAAGATATTTGGCAATCAGATTCAACTCCGTATCACTCACCGTCCTGTGAAAAGCAGAAACAACATAACCAATTACATTCGTCGATTTAACAATCTAAATGACGACCTTCTTCGATTCATTGACTTTCAAAGATTTAGTCAATCAAATACCTGTTTGCAGTGAGAAATAGCTTTTTTAATTTTCGACATCTACTGATCAGATTTGCCAGACAGTCGGACATTGCTGCTGATACACCACTACTGTAAGGAGAAATATCGACAAGTCAAATTAGACCTTTCGACCTCACACAACTGTGGAACTGGGCCCAGAGTTAAATTAAACCCGCCAAACTGTGGAACTGGATTCACAGTCAAATTAAACCAACATTACTATGGAACTGGGTCCAGAGTCAAATTAAACCCACACAACTGTGGAACTAGATTCAGAGTCAAATTAAACCCACACAACTGTGGAACTGGATTCAGAGTCAAATTAAAGCCACACAACTGTGGAACTGGATTCAGAGTCAAATTTAAGCCACACAACTGTGGAACTGGATTTAAGAGTCAAATTAAACCCACACAACTGTGGAACTGGATTCAGAGTCAAATTAAAGCCACACAACTGTGGAACTGGATCCAGAGCCGAATGGAACTCAGTTACAAAACAGCTCGTGCACATACATAAGATTCTTACCACCATCCCAAATCGACATCTTCGAGGTGAGGACAGTTTTCTGAGATCAGATTCAAACCTGAGTCGGTCAATGATTTCATTCGCCAGAAATCGAGGCCGATCATCGATTTACAATTTCTACCGATTTCGCCGGCAACGACGTCGAAATTCGACATTAAATTCAAACACGATCCTAAATTTAGATATTGCAATTTCGTTTGAGTTCTGAAAAAGAAAGAAATTAAATTTCATTAAGTGGCTTATCTAAATCTTGTCCCCTGATGCAAGTATCAGGTCGATAGGTATCCAACTGCCTGGACCCTGCACCCCTTCAGATATTTGATGCTTTATCAGCATTCTTCAAATTAGTGATCGTCCACACTTCACATCTGTTCAGAACTTCCCCTGAGACATTTTTAATTGAAAATGAACTACAAACACCAGACATAAGACATTTTATCAGCACACTTTCACAAACTGATCGTCCACACTTCACATGTGTTCAGAAATTCACCCGAGATATTTTTAATCGAAAATGAACTAGAAACACCAGACGTTAGACATTTTATCAGAACACTTTCATAAACTGATCATCCACAATTCAAACTGGAATACTGAATGTCCGAACGGGTGCAGGTTGCAGGATACAGAAATCCGGCTGTGTAAACTGTAATCTGACGTTTGAACTTACTTGAGAATGTTTACGATCTGTTTCGAGCTGATGTTCGTGCGGTACAGATTCAGACGACGCAATTCCAGCGAATTCGTCGCCAACGGCAGAAAATTGAAAACGTTCCTACAACACTGCACGTCTAATTCTGCAACGAAACAAAAATCCAACAAAGCGTTGAGTATGACGCTTCAATTTCATTGATTGTTTATTCTCCATCATGCACAGATTCGAGTTTCGTGCAGATGAATCAGCGACGAAATTAAAGTTAACCCGGAGTATAAAGCCAGTGCTAAATGAAATAGGTTTTAAAAATTGTACAAATCATGTGTTACATTTATGTTGAATATTGTTTGAAATGGTCGTTTAAAGATTCTGTAGTTTTAGATTTAACTTTTAGGTAAAAATTAGTCCATTTTCAATGAGTCAAAACTGACAATACAATAATCATTTTTAGCATAGAATATCATAAACATATATACAATTTACCATTTTTACTATCCTCAATTTTCAACCCAGGATATTGTATCAAATATCGGCCCCAGAAGCCTAGAGAATTCAGTCAATTAACTCTTTGAGCTCACGCAAGTTAATTCGTTTTCAACCTCGAACTCAACATATCAAAGCAAATAAACACTTAAAACACCTACGTTTCAGCTTTTTAGAGCAAGTCGCTATCGATTTGATGACGTTATCGTTAACGAATTTACAACAACCCAAACGAACGTCGACCAACGAGCTGCAAGCTTTCAAAAACCTACGAAAGACAGTTAACCAAACATGAGACTAATTCGACATTTAAAAAAAACAGCGGTTTAATTGAAAATGAAAAAAGAAGTTATTCTGATTTCGAGAGTAGTTTGATAGAGTAGAAACTACTCTCAATTAGTTGACGTTCTGGTTCCGGTTCCGGTTCCGGTTCCACAGTTGTGAGTTGAATTTATCTTTAAGAGTTAAAGCATTGAAAATGAACTGATTTTAACTCAGAGTTAACTCTTACTCACAACTGTGGAACTGAGCCCTGGTACGAGTGCGGACACTTCGAACGTTTCTTGGCCATTTCGACTTTCATTTATCGTATTTCAAATACCCGATGAATTCTGTAGATGTGATGTTGTTGCACCAGGATATATTGAGCGTTTGTAAGTGCTGACAGCAACGGGACCGCAGACCGACCAGACTAACATCGGTGAACTGAAAAAGACGATTTTAAAAATTTATCTTTTGAAATTTGTAATTGATCTTAAAGGCCCCTCTACAACCAAGTGGAGCTTGGTGTCGTGACGAGGAGAACACTCAATTTGATTGTCGAGGGAGGAGGGCCGGAGCTTCTGCCAGAGCCTTTGCTCCTCTGATGGAAACGAAACGATCTTAAAACTAGCCACAACGGTGGAAAGTTCTTTGTAATTCATTTCCAGCGCATTTTCAATCAAATCAGTTTAGTTTTTAGCGCGATTTGTGACCATTGCTTTAAAAACTTGAACGAATCGACGTATGAAAAGATTGCTTACTTTATCCCAGTACGGTTGTAGATTGAGGGCTGTGTATTGTAAAGGGTCGTAGGCCTGTTTATGAAACAGCCGCGAGACCGACGCCACCTGGCACAACGATCTGTGGTCTAAATAACTAAATATCAGCTGTATGATTTCGCCCTGAATAACGGAAAGAAAGTATTAGGTTTAGCGGAAATTAGCACGGAATTCGGCGAGATGTTTATTACAGTTTCTTCGGCAAGTTTCGATTGCAAGAATCAGGCCAACAGCGTGACTGGTTTCACGGGCAGCGCGGGTCACCTTTTTTGGTATCTTCATCAGACGGCGCTCGAAGTTAAAATCGTCGCGTATGACAGCAAATACGTTCGCATTTCAAGGCCATAACTGAGAACCCGCACGCTTATTGGACTGGGAGTACATAAGATTTATTTCGATTTCTGAAATTTTTGCAAACGAGGAACTTACTCTCGAATGATGGATTGAGATTCGCTATTTACCAAACGAAAACAGCCTTGAAAAACAGTTTCGTGGCGAATTTCGATCAGTTTCGAAACCGAGAAAATTTGAAAAACAAGATTGAAACCAGTTTCCGTAAGATGGGAGGTTTATAGCCTTCGACGAATAGCCGTACTGGCAATCACGTGCTATACCGTACCGGTAATAGTGAGAAGTAATCAGTGTCGCGTACGTCTAAATTCAAATCTGAAAAACGTTCCGTCGTTATTTCGAGCGCGTTCTTCGAAGCGGCGGCCGGGTATTTCGTATCGACGCTCAAAACGGAATTCATTTGCTGAAGTGAACCGATCAATTCTACCGCGTCCAGTTCCGTGTAGTACGTGCAATACTTGGAGTTCAGTTCCAAACGAATTTTGCTGCAAAATACGAAACAAATACGATCAGGTGATGTCTCGGGTGAAGTACTGAACACATGTGAAATATGGTGGATGACCAGTTTTAGAAAGTGTACTGATAAAATGTGTAATGTCTGATGTTTGTAGTTCAATTGAATATGTCTCAGGTGAAGCACTGAACACATGTGAAGTGTGGACGATCAGTTTTTTAAAGTGTGCTGATAAAATGTCTAATGTCTGGTGTTTGTAGTTCATTTGCAATTGCAAATATCTCAGGTGAAGCACTGAACACATATGAAGTGTGGACGATCAGTTTTTTAAAGTGTGCTGATAAAATGTCTAATGTCTGGTGTTTGTAGTTCATTTGCAATTGCAAATATCTCAGGTGAAGCACTGAACACATATGAAGTGTGTCAGACGATCAGTTTATGAAAGTGGGCTGATAAAAATGTCCGATGTCTGGTGTTTGTAGTTCATTTTCAATTAGAAATGTCTCAGGTGAAGCACTGAACACGTGTGAAGTGTGGACGATCAAATTTTGAAAGTGTTCTGATAAAATGTCTTATGTCTGTAGTCCGTTTTCAATTACAAGCAGCCTGTTTTTTGTCTATATCATTATTCTTCATTTATCTTAATTTTGCTAAAGGTATCTTATGTAGTTGGAACATAAGTGTTTCGCAGATAGGAGGATTATATTTCTCATTTTCACTATTTCATATCTGACTTTTTTTCTTGTTTAGTCGTGGTTAATCAGTTGGACACTAACGTCTCTCACTTTCTCAACTGCAAAACGACTTGCGTATTGTTTCCCGAATAGAAGTTTGGATTCACAGAAGATCCGACATGACATAAGGGCAAATGATACAACGTATGCTTTCAAACTTGCCTTTCTAACTCACCTAGTTAGAGACGGAATGGACATCAGTTTCGGCGAAAAAATCCGCGATTCTCTCCTGGCGTCGGTCGGCTCTCCTGACCACAAAATTTCCCAACTGAAAGATTTTCCTTTTTTATTAATCACGTCAACTTAATCCAGATCTGCTAAATCCGACTTATGACATAATCCGGATTAAACAAATCTGTATTAAGCTTAATCTAGTGATGGACTGTGAACGTTTTGCAGATGAGATCGAATCTTAATCTAACCCGGACGGGACCGAATAATCCGGATTATTGGGGATTAAACGAAACGCGTTTTTCTGAGCGAAATCTTCGATTAGAAATTTCAGAAATCGTCACGTCATCACTTACCGTTTTCTAACGGTATCGACCGCTAAAATGCGGACGACCGCTCCCGGGTTGTAGGTTTCGTAGATCCTGATTTCGAACGGATGGACCGGTACGCTGAACTGTAATTCTACATTTAAACAAATTAAACATTTCAAAACAATACGTAAATTAGACCTATATCGAAATCCTTTTACGTAGGCTCTACATATGAAATCAGTATTGGGTATTTCGGTGATGTCATAGGGTGATAAATAGAGGCCGACATTGCTCCTTTATCAAAGGATGTACAGCATCAGTAATGGCTCTGCTCTAATTTTTGGCGACTGATATTTGGATGATGTCATGGGGGGATTTATGGCCTGTAGATGGAATCAATTGTCGAGGTAATTTGATAATGTCACTGAGGATCCAAAGAGGTAGCCATCATTTCTTGAAGAGTAGCTTTAGCTCCAATAAGAGTAAGTGGCAATATGATGATGTCATAGGGGTATTTATGGAAGCTGCCATAGTTTCTGGAAGGATATACAAATCAAGTTACTGGTACGATATTTGATGATGTCATGGGAGATGATGACCTTGAAGTATAAATTATTTTGCTCACCGATAAAATCTGTACTGAAGAAAGTGTCTGGAGTGCGTCTGATAACGGTCGGAGCAGACGGACTGATCTTCCACCACGGACCGTACGTCCTCTGAAATAATAATTCAAACGCATCGTGACAGGTGAGAGTATCCACCAGGTGGTGCTAGTGAGCAGTAAGACATTAAAACTACTGCAGGGGAGGATTGCACTTGTGGCAAGTGAGGAACCACCAGGTGTCGCTAGAGTACAAAAGGACATCAACTACTGCAGCAATACAGGATTCCATGTGCAAGTGAGAATCTACTAGGTATTGCTAGTGTGCAGTAGGACATCAACTCCTGCGAAAATAGAGGATTCCACTTGTGGCAAGTGAGAATCCACCAGGTGTTGCTAGTGTTCAGTAAGACACCAACTCCTGCGAAAATAGAGGATTCCACTTGTGGCAAGTGAGAATCCACCAGGTGTTGCTAGTGTTCAGTAAGACACCAACTCCAGCGAAAAATAGTGGTTTCCACTTGTGGCAAGTGTGGATCCACCAGGGGTCACTAGTGCGCAGTGGGACATCAACAACAGTGGCAATAGAGGATTCTACTTGTGGCAAGCGAGGATCTACCGGTTTCAAAAACACAATGATAGCCGATTATTGCAAAAGATAAACTTACAAAAACGCAAGCCTGCGTGTAATCACCGTAGCTCGGGTAAATGGAAATAGCGTTCGCTAAATTGGCGGCTGTGTACGCGATGCTCGCCTCACCGCCGTATTGAGAACTAAAATCCGTTACTTTCTCCGCGAACTGGCTGTAGGTGTCAGGTACACCCGTGATTCGATCGCCTCCGCACAACGATGAGTTCGCCGCCATATTTTAATCGAGAAAACTCATCTGAAATGGTTGAAATGTTTATGCCATGAGGGAAAAATGTTGTTCAATTTTATTTCAGCGACGTGGTCCAGTTGCGGGAGTACGGTTCGGCTTTACAGTTGGTTTAGTCATTAGACCTACCTGTAAACTGGACTACAGTTCTTAGTCAGATACCGGACTGCGATTTATTCAGTAAAAGGACCTCGGTTTCGTCAGTTAGAGTGTACTGCAGCAGTTTTAGTCAGTGACAGTGAGTAATCAGATTGCGATTGGAATCAATTAAACTGAATTTAGTCTGTAACCATGGTTGGTAACTTGACTGCATTTTTAATCAGTAACCTGACCATTTTATTCAGTGAACGGACTACGATTTTATGAGGGACCTGACCGCAGTTATAGTTAGTGATCAGACTTGGGTTTTAGTTAGTGACTTGACTGCGCCTTAGTCAACAAATATGGACTTTGGTCTGACTATGATTTTAGACACAAACCTGTATTTTAATCCTGTTTACGCGATAAATTAAATTGTTACCATGGGCGGCGCCATTTTATGATCATGTGATCGGGTTCTAGTGGTAAAGAATTAATCACAAATTTAAATTTGTTTTATTGAATATGTCCTGTATAGGCGAGCCGGACGGAGACGGCCGGTATCGGGGGTCCATTTGGAATCTAGCCCAAAACCCCAAAGTAGGTAAAATACGTGCCTAGATTATCTTAAGTAATCCATTGGACCGTGATAACGTTGTGGATACTCGCTTGTCACTGAATCCGCGATCGCCATTTAGAGCTTTGTACGACTCCCGGTCGGCGCTGGATCTCCAGTTAGTTACCTAATCTTTGGTGGTAAGCTTTTTATAATCGGATGGGCTTATACCTTGTGAAAATATCCGATCGTGAAACTAAACCACAGACAGGTTACTGACTACGCTGGATCGAAATACAAAGGAATTCAGAAGACCGAGTGAAATTGAGATTGATTTATTTTACCGTTTGCTATTCGCTTTTCTCAACATTCATTACATTACTACACCTGAATGTCTTGAATCAGTGCCCGTTAAAGTTTCCAGAGAACAGGCGAATGCATGGGCAATCTTAGAAAGCACAGAAGAAAATGCATTTCTATAAAAATATCAATAAACTTGAGAAATATTGAATGGACTTGTGCAGGCCTGAACGAAACGGGGAAGTATGTTTTAGATTTTTCAATATAACAGAGTGAATAAACTTGAGACTGGAGATTCAAGTGAAACATATACCGTACAGTAACCCCCGAACAATTACCGGGCGTGTTTTATTGTGTATCTATAGAAAACCTGGCGGTAAGCGGGGTGGCAGGTAAATGGGAGGGCGGTATATCGGGGGTTCACTGTATATAGATACAAAACTATGGAGTAAACTTACAGATTCAGTAAATATGATTCATAACGCATTGAATAAAATGTATGCGGCGTTCGCCAAATTTCGAATTTCGCTTAGATTTCGGGACACAGGATATAGTTGACCCGAAATGATCCAAACTTAGCAAACCGACTGCACCATAGACAACCGGGTATAGATTGGAATTGTTTTCCGTTCGCAATTTGTTTGAAAAGTCATCTGGAGTTAATGGCCCTGTTTCGTAGTAGCGTACATTTGTGCCGTGGTTGCCACTACAGCTGGTACATACTGTTCCCACAACACCTCGGGTCGAATTGCATATCTTGCTTTACGTCCATATTGGAACCGTCCTCCCCGGCAGGGATTCGAACCTGATGGCATCGAGATTGCCACTGTACGAACCCCTGCCACACTAGACCGAGTGCGCAGCTACACGCGCAGCTTAGATGATGTCATTATTAGCCAACCAATGATCCCGTTTCATTTTAGCCCGGTTTTTCCCATTTACAGTTCTTCCGTGAAATTTACTCAGCGATTATACAACGAACAATCTGATTGGTGCCGCAAATTTTCGTGCGGCAAAGCTGCGCATGTACTGCGCACCCGGTCTAGTGTGGCAGGGGCTCGTGCCGTGGCCGAGTGTAGCGATGCCATCAGGTTCGAATCCCTGCTGTGGGAGTATGATTGGAACTTGGTTTCCCACCACGACTGAACCTATTGTAGTGGTGCTAACCTCACGACGGGACCACAAACCGTAGAGTAATCGATAACACGGTACGCAATTCCTACATTAAAGACATCCAGCACATATTTACGGTGGAACTCCGCTTGTGGTCTTTAGTTTGACCCACTTTCCTTTCCCCTAGGTCCGCCCCAGTTAAAAGATCTTGACGAAATTCTACTTGATCAAACAAGAACCGGTGACTCACGCCGAGTAAAGAGATTAGAATTCTAAGAAAGTCCTGCAGCTAAATAATGGGGTCTCGATAACGATTTCAACAGAAATGGACACAGTTGTTTCGGTTCATAACACAATGATTCAGAACTGAAGTACCTGGGGTCAATAGGTTTGTCGTTAGGAAAATCCTGCGCTTCCATTGTGGCGTTCAATGTCCCCATTATACTGCGGAATGCTCATGTAATGTCCACTGAACTATGCCGGTTTGTTTGGGCCCGCATTCCCGGCCCATTGACGACGGTATGAATACCTCGACTCGGTCCGTTCGTTAATCAGTGAGTCGTTGACCACACATCGAGTAAGAGGCAGTCAGCACGAAAATGGAAAGAACTATCTTGATGATTTTGGCCGTTGCCGTCGTCCATTCGGCATCGGCAACAATTCGTAAGTATTCGTCATAGTCGTCCAAACATCGCAGACGTGTTTTTCGCACGATGCTAGCTTTCGAATTTTTGAAATCTAACGCCCGTTAACTGCCGTGTTTCGTCATAGCAAATTATGGATAGATTAAAACATGTAGACTATTTATCCAGATTTTATATCGTGATATCATTTGTTGTTGGAAGTTTGTTCTTGTAAATTTTGCCGCATTTTATATCTATATATTGCTCGATTTTTAACACTGGCTACATTTGTCCAAATTTTGAACACCCACTATCGAAGAATTTGAAATGTGAATTTTCTCTGAAATCTTTCAGGATTAGATTGTTTATCATATCATCAATTTTATTCCGCAGTGTACGATTTGGCGCAAGGACGAGATGCGACCCAGAGCAGTACTTTAAGGGACGCCAACCTGGCTATCAGAGGGAAGGAATGGCCCCGAGCTATCGATACGTGTAGCGCTACGGAAGATACCGCTAACGACCCCTGGTGGCAGGTTGATCTGGGCACCGAGCGCGAAGTGTCCGACGTTTTCGTTCAAGGTAATGAAATCAACTTTTCGAAAATAAATCAGTTGTTTTGTTACCGCTTAAAATCAAAATACACCAGACGATGATATTTAGTGAGGGCTCGAAATGTCGTGTATTTTGATTTCAATTGTTGATAAACAAAATGCGATTCTAATCGTTAAAATTCTGTATATATACGGGTTTTAAACTTATGGTCTGATCACCGCGTCTGGGTGTGCGGGCTATTCGACCAATAAATGTTTACCTACGTCCAAAAAAACTGTACACGATCTGTGTCTTTATCTAGGAATGCTGAAAACCTTTAACATTTTTGTATCGAACCAACCCGCGTCAGTAAATGACCTTCCGATCCAAAGTCGTCTGTGTTACGCAAACGAGAACACACTGACTGACGACCGAATGGGAAAGTTCAAGTGTGCTGAACCCCTGAAGGGGCGCTACGTAATCATCACATCTCCGGCCAAATTCGGAAAGTTAGAACTGTGCGGAGTTCACGTGTATGAAGGTGAGCTCATAAACCAGCTACGCCACTAGATGGCGTAGCTAACAATCAATTTTTTGTTATTGCTCGAATACCGATAATGGGTTTGTGCGTGATAAATGATGATAATAATACTGAAAACAACAAAATAAATTCACTTGGAAATTTCGACTTCAAACTGTGACATTTTTGACTCAATTAATCCAAATACAAATTATCGTAACTTTTTTTCTCTCCTTGACAAACAGAATGCAAGACTGATAATTGTAAAATCGGTACCTGCATGGACCTGTCAACTCCGAGACGGTAAGCCTACGTAACTGGTATACTACTAGCACACCTGGACCCTTGCTTGCCAAAAAGTGGAATTATCTATTCCTGTAGTAGTTAATATCCGAATGCACACTAGCGACACCTGATGGATCCTTGCTTGCCACAAGTGTAATCATCTATTGCCGATGTAGTTGATATCCTACAGCGCACTAAGCGACACTTGGTAGATCCTCACTTGCTACAAATTGAATCATCTTTGCCGCAATTGTCCTTACTACATCTCAGTGGCGACACCTGGTGGATCCCCACTCGTTACAAGTGTAATCCTCAAATGCCACAGCATTGAAAAGTTAAAGCGCAGTAAACTGGCTAACTACTAACGCACCAAATAGATCCACACTAGCCACAGTCAGAGGTGGATCAAATCGTGGTGGACTTTTTCAAAACTTTAAACGACCTCAAATTCAATTGTCGCATTCGCTTCGAAAGACGCAGGACTGAATATAATTGCGTGGAATAGAACAACCTAGAAATACGCGAGCAATTTCAGTAAAATAAATGCACAATCTTTTTGAGAAGCATTGTTGGTATTGGAGCTTTTACGATGCCCTTTTCTCAATGCGATTTACCCTGAGATTTTTTGGTAAAACTATTGCTCCCGAGCCTCCCTGACGGCCAGCCTTACTAGGTCTCCTTCGCGTCAAACGTGTAAGAATATTGAGATCTTCTATTTTTCGTTTCTTTTTTGTTGTAGCTGTAAACTGGCGGCTATGAAAGGATGCAAGGACTATTCGTTCTTGAAAAGCTCCGAGCAGTGCAGAGCGACGTGTAAATTATGCAAGCCTGAATCCGGAATCCCTAAAGCCCTGTGTTCCGACAACAGTAAATGGTGTCCCACTTGGGCGCAAAACGGCGAATGCGACTTAAATCCCAAATACATGCATGCTAATTGTAAAATATCCTGCGATACTTGTTAATACTGTGATGAATTCCAGGTTTTTCGCCCTTTCGTTTCGCGTATCCGGTGTAGATCAATTTGAACATTGAATAGTAGTTATAAAGTAGCATTAATAATAGTCGTTGTATGATCAGTAGCGATGAAATATAATTAATCATCATAATAATAATATATACATACAACACTTGAGCCTTGATTTTTTGAATTGCTGAACAGATTAATTAAGGGTAAATGCTACTTCGGTCGGATTGGCCAGCTCGAAGACCCACGGTACCGTGGAATTTTCACCCAGCACTGGCAGTGGTTGTCTCCACCAGTGATCTCCGCATCTTCACCCGTCAAGGGATTCGAACCCACTACGCTAAAGCTGTTCCCCGAACCCCTTGACCTCACGTGTCGTTGGAGTCGTTACTAGCCGACCAGAATCCGGTCGTACCAATCACAGCGCTTGCAACAAACCGTCAGTAGACTTCTGTTGGTTTCCCGTTAAATTGACCAATCAGCGAACGTTTTACCGAACAAGGAAGTATTTCGCAAATCGATATATGACGTCACGCGCAACAGCGCCAGTAATGAAATCACGCTTCGTGAGGCCAGGGGGCTGGTGGAAGCGAGTTCGGGAGTGACCGGACCCCTGGCAAGCGAGGATGTGATCTCCGTCGCTCTACGATCCTAGTGTAACCAACCACTCAGACGCGTGCATTCAAATTCGCTGTACAGTTGCCAACCAGAATTTGGTCGGCTTTTTGTCCGTGTTCAAACTGCGATATCTCAGCAAATAAACAACCGATTTTGATGAATAAACTATCTACACTAACCTGATGATGTCCTGCGGTAGTTCATTATATCATTTTGACGATAAATCTGATTTTAGTATGACTAGATTTAAGATACAAAAATGATGCGCTGTTTAGCGACGAGACACGCATTGCTCGAGTATCTTGTTGCTAACGAACTACAGTCTTACAATGCCTAGTTTCATAGTGAAGAAAAATGGTGTCATTTTTGCTATTTCTGTATTTATATCGCATCAAGCACGGACTATGATGAAGGAACCTCCGAATGAAAATAATAATAAGAAAACTGAATGTTTGAGGTTTGTAAAGAGAGTTTATTTTTCACAATCGGTTTAGTGAAACTGGATTTCTGGTGGTTTAAAGTCACAGCGATTTAAGAGTATTGAGAAAATGTCGTTCGCATCTTAGTGTCTGTGGTACATCAGACACTAAGATTCTTGGTGAAGTGGAATTCTGAATAGGTGAAGATCGTGATGTAAAGCGCTTCTATCGACTATTTGAAAATGCAACAAAACACTCATATACGTATGATTCGACCAGCACCTAATAACATCAACGGATACACATCACGATATCAATTTTTAATCTATATGATTTAACAAAATATATAAGAAGATATTCTTGAACCGGGGCTAAATCGAAAATGAATTGAGTCGAGCCCCGGGTTAAATAAAGATAATACCGGTCTCTATAAAACTGGCCGCTGCGTATTATCCGGATCCACCGCTGCGTCAGACATAGTAAGAAGACGAAACGTGAATATTCATTTAAAAATCCATAAGCTTTTATTTCTTCATCATCGAATCTTTGAGCCATACAAGAAATTTTTACAATGTTTATTACTCAATATTTCTTACCATCGATGACATAATGGTTCCTATTTTCACAGTCGTACAAAAAAATACACCTTAACCCTTTCAGTGCATCTACACCGCAGTGCGGTGTACAAATCGGTGATGGATTTTGCTAGTACACTGTGCCGCGGTGTATTTGATGTAATTAGTAATTACTAATTATCTCTCTTGAAAGATGGCAGCACCTGTCAAACATAGTGAAATACTAGCAACTAACGATGCACTGCACCGCGGTGTAGACGCACTATAGTGGTATTCCTGTTATTCAACACACTAGGGTGGAATTTTAAAAATTTTCAATTTATCTCCAGCACTATAGGGTATTGATCAGTCAGCACTGAAAGGGTTATATTCCGCTTGCAAAACAATCGTCCCCCTACATCGGGTAGCTGAGAATGACGTCCTGTTTCGCCAATTCTAACAACATAGGATCGTCGAAGAACTTATTGATGCTGACGTCCTCGCTGAGACCTTTACGTCGGCGCGATTTGATCATGAATTCGCGCGCCAGGGCGGTCGCCGGCTGCTGTTCCAACGGCCGAATGATGATGCTCTTATCCAACGGGTCACCGGGTACGATCTGGAAAATATATAGAAAATATATATATGAAAGGAAATGCGAATCGGACTTGCAACATTTTTCCTCGTAATTGATGATTGCATGCAGTGGAGTACGCAGATAATGACATTTCATATCCCGCAAAATGAAGCTAACTCACCTGCCAGTGGTGGAATACGGACAGGCAGAAAGCCTGGCCCTGCGTGTGCGTTCTCAAATCGGTCTCGAACCCGAACGAGTCGATCGCCGGAATAAATGCTTTAATCGTGTAGAGAGGCGACCCGGGCACCGGCGCGTCTTGAGTTACGTGACCCCTAAAAATCGATAGAGATCGATGAAAATTAATCGAAAATCATCACCGAGTAAAAAGAGAGCGAAAGATTAAACTAGTATCCTAAAATCACCCGGAATGACCGACTAGAGGCTCAGCCTGCAATGATTTGGATATCCCTGGAGCCACCCGCAAATAGAGAAAGGAATAACACCGAATATCATGATTTGCACATTCTTGGAGTCAACCACTATTTGCACATTCTTGGAGCATCATATTTTGGATATGAGTCTGAAATCGAAAACATGTCTTCCCTCAATTCCTTTCGATTTTTGAACCAATGATTGAACCAATGATACTGCATAACTGATTTTAATCATCTACAACGAACTCGGTCTGAAGAATATTCACATCAAAATGAACTGTGACCGAACAGTGACAACTTTCAAACGCTCCCAGTTTCACCTTAAAGCTGAATCACGAGCCTGATCTGATCACTAGATGGGCGATTTATTGGTAAGATTCAAGAATAGGGGACTAGTGGTTAGGATTAGGGTTAGGATTAGGGTTAGGGTTGGGTTTAGTTCCCTAATCATCATTAATTACTATATACATTACTATCATTATATATCATCATTATCAATTACTAATATCATTGCTTAATTGATTACTCTCACTACATATATATTGCTATAGTCCCCTATTCTTGAATCGCAACGATTTATTTTTGACGAAATGTCCATCGATTCGAAACTAAACCCCGTTTTCAGGTATCTGGTTCAATAGAGGAGTGAGTTACTAACCTTCTCCTAGCTAACACTGTATAAACAGCCGAAACGCAATCAGCGGGTGCCATTACTTCTACGAAATTATACGGCTCCATTAGCCGAGGGGTAGCCTGAAAATCAAATTTTCAAAAAATTGAGAAATCTCAATCCGAATTGTTCAAACGACAGAATCTAGGTTCTGTAGTTGTTTATTAAACCGTTCAGTGCCGAAAAATTTTGACCCTTAAATGCAGGAGACACGGTAAACATTTTCTTTCTTAGATCTACCCCACGGTGCGGTGTATTGTTAGTAACCATATTTCAAAAACGTTTGATAGGTGCTGCGTCCTTTCAAAACAGATCATGTCTAATACTCAAATTCGCGGTGGCGCAGTAGTGTATAAGCCAATCGATACACCGCACTGCGGGGTAGACACACTGAAAGGGTTGTTGAATACGTACCATGAGGAAGGCAGAGTAAGCGACCCGTCTGGCGGTCGGTATAATCTGACCGCCGCCGCGATGTATTGGCTCCTGAGCGATGACGGCGTCGAGGATTTTAAATTTCACGTTTCGAATCGCTACAAAACAATACGCAGCATTGATTTAGAAAACGAGGACTCGGCAATCAAGTGATGATTCACCAGGTGTCGCTAGTGTGCAGTAGGACATCAACTAACTGAGGCAATAAAGGATTCAAGTAGTGGCAAGTGACGATTCACCAGGTGTCGCTAGTGTACAGTAGGACATCAACTACTGCAGCAATAAAGGATTCAAGTAGTGGCAAGTGAGGATTCACCAGGTGTCGCTAGTGTTCAGTAGGACATCAACTACTGCGATAATAGAGTATTCCACTAGTGGCAAGTGAGGATCCACTAGATGTCGCTAGTGTGCAGTAGGACATCAACTACTGCAGCAATGGAGGATTCCACTAGTGGCAAGTGAGATCCACACGGTGTCACTAGTGTGATGTAGGACATCAAGTGAGCACCCACTAGAGGTCACCAGTATTCAGTAGGACTTACGTTCGTCACATAATGGACCTTCGCGCGTTCCCCACTGGAATCCCTGTACGATGCTGTCTTTCACCGAACTCAATAAATTCTTGTCGACCTGAAGAAATATCAAATGAAAACATCTCACAGATCCCCCTAGTATGACATCAGCCAATATCTACACATCCATTCTATACATTACATAGACCTTCTGAGAAAAGATGGCTGCCACCTCAAAATCCCCCTATGACATCATCGAATACAATTGAGTGAACCCCGGAAAACGATGACCACCCAATTAATCCCCCTATGACATCAACAAAATCTATACCAGGGTTTTGATGTATATAATTAAACGAACCTCTGAGGGCAGGGTGTCGTCGACTAGAATATTCGGACCGGTCGTGTCGGGCCCGAACGCCCAAATCGACCGCGCCGCCAACAGATCCCAGTCGTACTTCGTCTGGAAGAATTCGCCGAGACGTTTCCGCGGCCACGAGATCTGAACGACTTCGTTCTCGATGTCCTCGGCGAGACCTTTCTCCAGCGGTTCGGCGATCATCGTCACTTTATTCCTGAAATTCAAACGGGAAACCGCGTCCAAAATTCGTCCAACGAAAATTCGTCGACGCCAAAACTGATCGTTCGCACGAGAGGGACGGGTGAGGGAGGGGTGAACGGAGGGGTGAGGTGAACAGAGGGGTGAGGGGAGGGGTGAACGGAGGGGTGAGGGACGAATGAGGGGAGGGGTGAATGGAGGGATGGGGGGAATGGAGGGGTGAGGGGAGGGGTGAGGGACGGATGAGGGGAGGGGTGAACGGAGGGGTGAGGGACGGATGAGGGGAGGGTGTTACTCACTTTTTGTTGGGAGTTTCGGCGAAACACTTCAACGACGACGTCTCGACGACCGTTTCGCAGAACGACACGACCGGATCCGCGACCTTGATGTCGATTTCCGAATACATCTTCCTCAAGTCGTGCATGATGCAGTCCAAGTAGAGTTCGCCGGTTCCGAGGATCACGTGTTCACCCGACTCCTCAACCTGCGTACAGTTTTAAGAATATTACATTTTCAGTTTCGTGAAATCATCGACACGTATAAGATTAAGATTTGGATTCTGAGTATGAAGAGGTTCGGAGTTGAAAAGATTACCAGTTTGGAGAGTAGAGAGATTGTGGGTTTGGCGACATTGTGAGTTTTACGCAATCGTGGGGTTACATTTGAGAGATTTTGAGCTTAGGAAAGATTTGGAGAGGATTTTTTTTCGAGTTGCATAAGTTTGTTAGAATCGACGCAAGAAAATTCGTAAAAAAGCCGACGAACCTTCGTCGTGACCAGCGGGTAGCTCTTGTTCACTTTGCGGAGGCCGTCCAACATTTTCGGCAACTCGGACGGATTGACCGGCTCGACGGCGATCTTAACGACGGAGCTCGTGTTGAAACGCAACGGCCGGAAGATCAACGCGTCCTCGTTACCGGTCGCCTCGGTGATCGTCGCCGTTTTCACGATCGGCTGATCGACGCCCTCGATCAAAACCCAGTTTCCGGCCGGCACGCGGTTCACTTCCACTCGATACCTGCGAATAAATGCGCAAACAAATCTAAAATATTTTTTCGGCATTTTCGATTTCAAAAATTCCCAAGCAGGTCGGGCACTTTTATTTTGACTAGCTTTTTCCCTGACGTGCACGTGAGTTGTTTTGCCTGACTTGATCTGCTAAGAATCCAACCAATTCACGCAGTCAAATACATAAAACATAGACAGAAATCGTTTGAGGCATTTTAAAGGAGAAAATAAGGAATTTTCGACGAGGCGTCTGCATCACTTTCATATCCCAATAACTGTAGAATGACTCCTCCTAAATCAGTACTGTTTATCTCAGCAACCAGTAATTCTAAGGTTTTGTAAGCAATTAAACACTTTAATTAATTTGGTAACTACCTGATTGGGTAAAAACTAATCCTCGTCCCAACTGTACCACTTCAGGCGTAGTTTACTGTACAACTATTATTAATTAACAATTCTAACTGCCTATTTCTCAAAAATTCAAGGAGCTTTCAATGAGTGTTGGGCATTTTGCTCAAATCAAAGAACCTTTAAAATTATTTTCAGTTTAGAGTTGGAGGGATTAACCCTCGGGGTCATTCATTTATTACATACGCATTAGGGGAAGGGGAGGGGTCGGTGCAATTGCGTAGTACTTTAATGCTTAATGTATATGAAAAATGGCCGATTTTGCGTACAGAGGGGGAGGGGGGTTGAAAAATTCAAATTTTATGCTTACGTAATAACTGAATGATCCCCTCCCTAATGGTGAATCCCCCCCCCCAAAAAAAAATTTTCAGCTATTTTCAAGTACTTTTAGTTTTGGAAATGCGATGATAAACAAACCTGGATTCGAATATCCACAAACGTCCGACCTGACCGAACCGCGAGTCCTCCTCGTCCTGCAGCGAATAGTTCTCGCCCAACACTTTAATATCCTGATTCGCGTGCAGCGTTCCGGACATCACGCGACCCATCACGTGGAACGTCGTCGCGTCGTTCGTCGGGTACAACTTAGTCGTGTGCACCATCAACGGACCCTGTCGAAAATACAACACCGATATTTTAACTCATACGACTCATATTTTCTGACCATCCTTTGATTTTAAGACCACCGTTAGCCAACTTTTGAGCGACTGTTAACCCGAATTATCTTTCAGACACATCTATCTCATCTCTGATATAAATAAACCCCTTAGAAGTTTCTAGTGTTCCTTGATCTCATTTTCCCAGTGTTTCAATTAACTGCACAAAATTTACAATTTTCACTCGCGACAGTTGTTTTGAATGAAGACCCTAGCAACATCTATCGGAGGTCAGGGTATCAGGACAATTGCCCCCCCCCAAATTAAATCTTTTTAATCTTGAAGTAACGCAGATATTTACTTCAAATTAAATTAGACAAAGTGAACTAATTCTAGCTAATTACTCTAGGACTGCTTTAAAGTTTTTGATTGGCTAAAGTAACACTAAAACTAATTCCAATAAATCAGCCAACGTTAACTAATGCACTAATAAGTGGACTAATTAAGTTTCCTTTAATTTGGTAAGTTAATCATAATTACACAAGGACTGAATTAAGTTTTTGATCTGCACACAACATCAGTAATTCTATATCTTATAAAAATACTAACATTACATACTAACAGTTACTAACATTTGACTGTTTGACCATGGCAATACCATTTTTTGATTTTGATGTAAATACTTATTACTAAACAAATCGATACACTGCAACGCGGTGTACTAGAAAAGTCAATATTCGATTATACACTGCACTTCGGTGTAATCGCACCGACAGGTTAAAGTGTTAACCACGTTCACGCTTATTGAAGGATTCGAATCGAGGACTTACGTCTGGATCGCAGGCGAGCATCGACTCGGCGAGTTCGTTGTCCAGCGAGCCGGTGTAGATGTGTTCGATCTTCGCGCGAGCGTTCGCGACCGGCGACTTGACGTGTTCGACGCACATGTCGACGAAGCCGGTGAAGTCGCCGAAGAATTTGCGCAGGATCAACTGCAACAGCGGCCGGATGTTCATCTTCTTCTCCTGCGCCGTCAACGAGATGCCCAACTCGTCGCACAGAGCCGGCAAACAAGTGTCCACGTCGCCGACGATCTGTTCGAATTGGAAAGAAAGGTAGTTGAATGCGGTCGAACCCCGATATGAAAACTATAAGCTACTTATTGGCAACTGCGCAAATCAAAAAACACGGTACTTGGAAGAAATACATGTACTTGAGAATTTCAAATAGGAAGAAGTTGATTTTCGTAAGCAGAGTTTTAACATCTTGGATATCTCGTTTATTGTAAGCAAACGGGTTTGAATCCCGCTGTAAATGTTTTTAGTGTAGCGGACAAAAAAGATTCAGGTGGCTAGAGGAGTAGGCAGGGTGAATGTGGGTGGCTTGAGGAGTGACAGTCAGGGTGGATGTGGGTGGCTTGAGGAGTAACAGTCGGGTGGATGTGGGCGGCTTGAGGAGTAACAGTCAGGGTGGATGTGGGCGGCTTGAGGAGTAAGTCAGGGTGGATGTGGGTGGCTTGAGGAGTAAGTCGGGTGGATGTGGGCGGCTTGAGGAGTAACTGTCAGGGTGGATGTGGGTGGCTTGAGGAGTAACAGTTAGGGTGGATGTGGGTGGCTTGAGGAGTAACAGTCAGGGTGGATGTGGGCGGCTTGAGGAGTAGTAGTCAGGGTGGATGTGGGCAGCTTGAGGAGTAGCAGTCAGGATGGATGTGGGCGGCTTGAGGAGTAGTAGTCAGGGTGGATGTGGGCGGCTTGAGGAGTAGTAGTCAGGGTGGATGTGGGCAGCTTGAGGAGTAACAGTAAGGGTGGATGTGGGCGGCTTGAGGAGTAGTAGTCAGGGTGGATGTGGGCAGCTTGAGGAGTAACAGTAAGGGTGGATGTGGGCGGCTTGAGGAGTAACAGTCAGGGTGGATGTGGGCGGCTTGAGTAGTCAGGGTGGATGTGGGCGGCTTGAGGAGTAGTAGTCAGGGTGGATGTGGGCAGCTTGAGGAGTAGTAGTCAGGGTGGATGTGGGCAGCTTGAGGAGTAACAGTAAGGGTGGATGTGGGCGGCTTGAGGAGTAACAGTCAGGGTGGATGTGGGCGGCTTGAGGAGTAGTCAGGGTGGATGTGGGCGGCTTGAGGAGTAGTAGTCAGGGTGGATGTGGGCAGCTTGAGGAGTAGTAGTCAGGGTGGATGTGGGTGGTTTGAGGAGGAGCTTATAGGTTGAACGTACCTGCGCAAATATCTTGTAGAGCGGTTCGAGAATGAATTCGACGAAACTACGCTGTCCGCTCGACGACGCCGGTTTCTTCATAAATCGATGCCTGTCAAACAGAAATCAGATACAAAATGTCAGATGAAGACCCACGGGCTTCAGTAGGATCAACTGAGTGCAGTTTAATCTTGACCACAAAAATCAATTTGTTCTGGGATTTGCAAAAACGTATAAAAGATGAAATGAAATCTTGGTGCACAGTACCACTATGTAGCGAGCGTGTTCAACTATGATGATGGGTTTTCTTTCCCAATGACTCAATACTAGTACACACGATTTTTCTAATAGCATGGTTCCCACAGTTATATGAATTAAAGATTCCCAAGTTTTTCCCAAGTATTTCATGGGCGATATTTTCAATTTTCCAAACTGGAAATGAACAGATATCGTCATACTACAGTCGACATTTTAGTAGTGACTGGGTGATTAAAAGGTGATTCCCGAGGGAAATCGCTGAAGAAAGTTACCCTTGTGAAATGCGATACGCGAAATGTAAATGAATTTCCCAAATAATTCCTCGATTCGAGGAAAATTTTTCAAATTCCCAAATATTTCCAAACCGGAAATGATTATTTCAAAATTCCCAAGTTTTTCGCAATTTCCCCGTTCTGCGGGAACCATGTAATAGACAAATTCTCAAAATTCAAGGAGTTTTCAATTCAAGGTCTTTTAGGCATTCTGCTCGAATTCAAGGATATTTGAGTACTGTGAAAAACATTTTTTGGTTCAGAAGGAGTTTTCAAGGAAATCGACGTTGGGGGACCCTGGTTGGATTCTAGGACAATTGCACCCCTCCCCCCCCCCGAATAAAATCCTTTTTGATTTGGATTAACACCACCTAAGTACTTTACTAAGAAATTCATTTGACGTTGTGTGCAGATCAAAAACTTAAAATCAGTAAAGAGTAATTAGCTGCACTAATTAGCTAGAATTAGTTCGCTTCGTCTGATTAATTTGAAGTAAATATCTGCGTTAATTTAAGATTAAAAAGATTTAATTTGGGGGGGGGGGCAATTGTTCCGGGGTGAACTCACGTTTTCGAGTTGTAGTAAACGTCGCCCCACAGTCGTTTGTAGAACTCGTCGACGTTGATGTCGCCGTACGAGTCGTTGTAGATCGTCGCGAACGACTTCAACGTGAAACTGAACCGGTAATACGAACTGGCGAAGCAGACGTTGTTCAACAGCGGCGAAACGACCAACGCTTCCTCGCCCTCCGAGTATAACCTGCAAAACACGACGAAAGAAATCACGATTCAAATACACATTGCATAAATAGTTTTCAGGGCGGCCACTTTCATTGACTTGCTTCTTGCCCTGACATGTAGGTTGTTTTTCCTGACTTGATCTGCTAAGAATCCGATCAATTAACACAGTCACATACTTACGTTAGACATAAACGGTAACCGTTACGATCTAGCTGTTTCAAAAAAAATTCCCCTGACATTTTAACTTTTTCATTGAATATTCCCAGACTTTTTTAAAGAAAAGAAAATTTCCCATCTTTTTTTAAAGAAGAGAAAACTTCCCGACATTTTCTGATTTCCACCCATGTACCAATCCCTGAACTTTCATTGATTTTTCCCACAAGATTACACAAGATTACACTCAACTTTCTTTATAGAGGGCATCCCCTCAGAAATCATACCGATTTTCGCTATGAAGTAACAAGTATATAGACGGCATCGCCCTCCAAGATACAGCTCTTAGAGCCCGTGAAGTAACTAAGTAAGAACTTACGCGAGCAAGGCGTTGACCTCGTCGATGATGTTGCGCAGTTTGTAATAGGCGTCGGTCGGCGGCAATTTCAACTCGAGTATCAAGCGATCGATTTTATTGATGCACAACGTGACGGCGAGTTTCTCCTGTATCGCGTGTTTGATCAGACGCTCGGTGTTCAGCAGAACGCCCTCGGCGGCGTCGACGAATATCACCGCGCCGTCCGCGATACGGAAAACGGCGGTCACCTCGTCCGAGAAATTCACGTGGCCTAGATAATAAATAGAAATCGCAGTAATTAATTAACCCCTACTTCGCATCTACACCGTGGTGCAGAGTATTAACCGGCGGTGGACTTACATCAATACACCGCATCTCGGTGTATTGATGTAACCTGTAACATAGTGAAATATTAGTAACTAATGATACATACACCGCACTGTGGTGTAGACGCACTATAGCGGTATACCCGTTATTCAACACATTGGGCATACAAGGCTGCTGCAGCAAAAAAAGGATCCCCTTGTGGCAAGTGAAGATCCACCTGGTTAAAGGATCCACCAGGTGTCGCTAGTGTGCAGTAGGACATCGACAACAAGCGATAAAGGATTCCACTAGTGGAAAGTGATGATCCACCAGGTGCCGCTAGTGTGCAGCAGGACATCGACAACTAGCAATAAACGATTCTACCAGTGGAAAGTGAGGATCCACCAGGTGTCGCTAGTGTGCAGTAGGACATCGACAACTAGCAATAAAGGATTCCACAAGTGGAAAGTGAGGATCCACCAGGTGTTGCTAGTGTGCAGTAGGACATCGACAACTAGCAATGAGGGATTCCACTAGTGGAAAGTGAGGATCCACCAGGTGCCGCTAGTGTGCAGCAGGACATCGACAACTAGCAATAAACGATTCTACCAGTGGAAAGTGAGGATCCACCAGGTGTCGCTAGTGTGCAGTAGGACATCGACAACTAGCAGTAAGGGATTCCACTAGTGGAAAGTGAGGATCCACCAGGTGTCGCTAGTGTGCAGTAGGACATCGACAACTAGCGATAAAGGATTCCACTAGTGGAAAGTGATGATCCACCAGGTGTCGCTAGTGTGCAGTAGGACATCGACAACTAGCAATAAAGGATTCCACAAGTGGAAAGTGAGGATCCAATCGGTGTCGCTAGTGTGCAGTAGGACATTAACAACTAGCAATAAAGGATTCCACTAGTGGCAAGTGAGGATTGAGAAGTTGAGTAAAATGCCCCATTGGTAGGAACGCTATTTGGTGGGATCGCTGGAGACACAGAATGTTACTTTACCTGGAGTATCGTAAATATTGAACAGGAACGACTTCGACTTAATATCCGGCAGGAGAAGCGTAACGGGACTCGATTTGATGCTTAAACCGCGCTGAAAAACAACGAACGCAGAAATCAGTTTTCAAATTCGCGAATAAAACCGATGACGACGACGAGAAGTAATTGGCGAATGAACTTAATTTGAAAATGTTCAAATTTCCCGATCGTGTAGACGTTCAAATTTGAAAAGTTACCGAATCGCCTTTTTAAAAATAAACGTACCTCTTGTTCGGTGAAAAGTGTGTCGGTATAACGCAGCTGGATAAAGATAAATATCGAATAAATTATTTTAATGAGAAACCAGGGAAAACTATCTACTTTAAGCCGTGGCTTTTGAAAACTTTTCCAGGAAAGCTAGTCCTCGATCAAGCTTTTACTTCGACTTTGGCCACCTTACAACTTAAGCTAATCTAAGACTCGTCCATATTTGACCTAGTTTTAAGACTTAAGGAGTAATAGGCTACTTACATCTTTGCCCTCCAGTGGAGTAATTTCGGGGTGAGTTTGTTCCATCAAACAATCGACGAAAGTCGTCTGGAAAAAGAAATATTATTTCTTCTAAAAACTTCTGATGAATGATGTACGTTTTTCAATCGTAACTTTCACAACAAGAATCAGATCGATGAACGATGCCAGTGAAGACACTTAAAGACATTCAGATTAACAACGTAAGGGTAGAAGGGAAGGGTACTTACCTTTCCGTGATGCAAATGGCCGCAAATGGCGATATTTCGAATGAGCTCTGTACCGTCCATGAGATCGGCCATAAATCTGAAAATAAATTCATACATACAGTTATCAAATACGACAAGAACTACGAGATATCTTGTAGTGGCAATGATGGCTGAACTGGAACTATGAGATATCTTGTAGTGACAATGATGGCTGAACTGGAACTATGAGATATCTCATAGTGACAATGATGGCTGAACTGGAACTATGAGATATCTCATAGTGACAATGATGGCTGAACTGGAACTATGAGATATCTCATAGTGACAATGATGGCTGAACTGGAACTATGAGATATCTCGTAATGACAATGATGGCTGAACTGGAACTATGAGATATCTCATAGTGACAATGATGGCTGAACTGGAACTATGAGATATCTCATAGTGACAATGATGGCTGAACTGGAACTATGAGATATCTCATAGTGACAATGATGGCTGAACTGGAACTATGAGATATCTCGTAATGACAATGATGGCTGAACTGGAACTATGAGATATCTCGTAATGACAATGATGGCTGAACTGGAACTATGAGGTGACTCATAGTGACAATGATGAGTGAACTGGAACTATGAGATATCTTGTGGTGGCAATGGTGACTCAACTGAAACTATGAGATATCTCATAGTGGCAATGATGGCTGAACTGGAACTATGAGATATCTCATAGTGACAATGATGGCTGAACTGGAACTATGAGATATCTCGTATGACAATGATGGCTGAACTGGAACTATGAGGTGACTCATAGTGACAATGATGAGTGAACTGGAACTATGAGATATCTTGTGGTGGCAATGGTGACTCAACTGGAACTATGAGATATCTCATAGTGGCAATGATGGCTGAACTGGCACTATGAGATAACTCAATAGTGGTAATGATGGCTGAACTAGAACTATGAGATATCTCATAGTGGCAATGATGGCTGAACTAGAACTATGAGATAACTCATAGTGGCAATGATGGCTGAACTGGAACTATGAGATATCTCATAGTGACAATGATGGCTGAACCGGAACTACAAGATATCTTAAGAGAGTGGCAATGATGGCTGAACCGGAACTATGAGATAACTCAATATAGTAGTAATGATGACTGAACCGTAATTTTGTAAGAGTATACTAATAGCTGGAAGCAAACGCGTTAAGGGTATAAAGGGTTAATAAATGAACATACTCCATATCGTAAGTGGTCACCGGCAGCTCCTGGTCGACGAGACTCATCGTGAATTTGTGTTTTTTAACGGGCGCGATGATCGGTTCGGTGAGCGCCTGCGTGTCCTCTTCCTGTACGATCGTTTCGACGTCCGGACCGTAGATCTCCTCGGCCGACGGGTAATACTTCTTATCCTCGTGCAGGACGACTTGCATCTCGTTGGCGTCGTCGTCCACGGCGCCTCCTCCCGCGCCGCCGCGATCATCATCCATCTCTTCATCCTGATAAACAGAGAAAAGAATAACAAGAGCGTTATTACAGCATTCAATTGCTTCCATCTACGGCCAAAATCTGTTCTTAAGCGGCAGGGGCCGGTTACATAGTCATGGCTTAGACTTTAGACCAACTTAGTTCTATAGCCAATCTTGCAACTTAAGACCAGTCTTAAGATTTAAGATCACTTTTGGACATAAGTCACGGCTGGTCAACTGGTTGCATAGTCATGGCCTAGACTTAAGACCAACTTAGTTCTATAGCCAATCTTGCAACTTAAGACCAGTCTTAAGATTTAAGATCACTTTTGGACATAAGTCACGGCTGGTCAACTGGTTGCATAGTCATGGCCTAGACTTAAGACCAACTTAGTTCTATAGCCAATCTTGCAACTTAAGACCAGTCTTAAGATTTAAGATCACTTTTGGATGACTTAAGTCATGACTATGCAACTGGTTGCATAGTCATGGCCTAGAATTAAGACCAGTCTATGACCAACTTATTTCTGTAGCCAATCTAACAACTTAAGACCATTCTTAGGATAGGATTTAAGATCACTTTTGGACGACTTAAGTCATGACTGTGCAACTGGTTGCATAGTCATAGCCTAGACTTAAGACCAGTCTATGACCAACTTAGTTCTGTAGCCAATCTAACAACCTAAAACCAGTCTTAAGATTTAAGACCACTTTTGGACTTAAGTCGTGACTGCGGAACCGTGCCCTGGGGTAAACAGGTAGTGACTATAGGTGGTGCTGTATGTAAATGGTTGGATAGTTTAGCGGTGAAAGGGTTAACGCATGATCGAGGGCGGAATTTACGTTACCTCTTGCGCGTAATCGTTGTCATCGTTATCATCGTCGTCGAGTTCATCTTCGGTTTCATCGTCGTCGTCGTCGGAATCTAATTCCGGTCCGATGTAATTACCGAACTCGTCGTATAAATCGGCGTCCATCGCGACAACTGAAACCAAACGACAAGAATCAGACCTCCTTATTTTGGTGTTTCTTACGGCTGGAGACGCGGGCGCGGATCTAGAGGGTGGTTTCAGGGGTCGTGACCCCCCTGCTCAGCTAGCAAAAAAATTTGGATTGTTTTCTTGTAGGAATGTACTGACAAAGCGGGTAAACAGTCCCACATAATCGGTACCATATCATCTTATGTTTGGCCAAACAATATGCCGTATAGGCCCCCAATCAGAGATTTTAGTCGGCGGTTTAACATTCTTTATGGACCCCTCCTGGAAAAAATCCTGGATCTGCACCTGAGATGCTGGTGATAAGGTCCCGATTTTGTTGAAAAAAAAAAACGACCCCGTCTAACTGCAGTTTGGGTCACCTATCCACTGGGTGGCGCTAGTGTTATTAAAGAATAGTGTTAGGCCTATGGTAAGGTTAGGTACATAACCATTAGGGACACCTAAACTGCAGTCATACCAACAACCCGAAAGTAAACATCATACCATGGCTGCAGCCCTGTCAGATAGGTAAGGAAGGAGGCTAAATGGGATAGGCCAGAAGGCAGGGAAGGGATACGGGGTGGGGGGGGCCCTCAATTTACTAACTACTACATCAAGAAAAAATCTAGAAATGAAATGTTTTATACAATTTCACAGGGTCAAGATTCAGGATGTTCTAAGCTCAAAGCGGTTATTATTGAATAGACTCGTTGAAACTGGGCTATGAAGTTTTAACCAACAGCAACAAACACTGAAACTAAACGGGGCGCGAACAGACTACTCTTCAAAGCGAGTATCATCATTTGATAACATTTTTTTTTTCACAAAAGCGGCCTAAAATCGAGTGAAAACTATCCCCGAATAACGAAGAAGAAATTCTTTAAACGATTCGTTAGGTAGTTTTATTATCTACCTTGTTTTAGTTGATCGTGGAAGAATGTTTTTCTTTTGTTTGAACCGGCGAAAATCTTCACGTTATCCTAACGTACTCTAGCGTCCGCTCGGTATTCACGGGGGCCGGGTCACACTTTCATTCAAACGCCATTTTCGTTATTCAATAGATTTGGAAATAATTTCGATATCTAACAACGAATATAAAAGCGAAAAGATTTTTATTGTAAAACTCCCAACAGATCTATCTTTCTTGATTGATCGGCAGAAGATCGGCTTATTGGTTGAAAATAAAGTGATTTACAAAATAGTGGCCCGGCTGAAGTAATCTATGAACGCGGTACAAAAGCGACTCCACTGTTCAGGGTCGTAGAAAATACTCGCTACCCGCGACAAAATCGATCAGCGATGGGGGCAGCACCGTCTTGTCTGAACTTAAGCGCGCGTTCAACGCACCTAACGGTTCACTTGATGAGATTCCAGTAAATGTGACCACGACCGATTTATAAATTAAAAAGTTTAACGGGTAAATCGTTGAAAATTTCTCCATTTATTCAGGTCAAATAAGTCGATTAATTCGTCGGAATCGGAACACGGCTTCAATCGAATATAATATTCATAATATTCAATAAAGTTACAAAGTTCAAAACAAGATAACGTAATAAACATGTATACAAAACACAAGAAAATACCACATACATAACAACGTTATTCATATAGAATAACAAGTTATTTCAAATGACAATGCAGGATGCCAATCTCAAAAGTATATCAGTAACATCATAATATCATCGAAATATGAAAGGAAACGTTCAAATTAATCGGCAAGGCCATCGGTAACATCATCGCCAATCATCCCATCGTCAATTGCTTTCGTCACTCGATTGGCGGGGATAAGCGAATGACGATTGACGATTCCGTATTTAGAATTTTGAAATGCTGCGTATTTGAAAAATAAAATACGCAGCTCTTCGTAGCGTTATGAGTATTTAGTCTGAATACCAGTCGTTGTTTACAAGTTCCCTACAACAGGTTCGTTTGGGGAACGACGGCATAGACTATTGGTATTAACACTGTGAATAATTTTTTGTATTCAAACGGAAAAGCCCTCGTCTCCCCTTAGAAAATATAAAAATACGAGTGTATTTTACCACTTTTTTATTTCAAAAAGGCTCATAACCAAAACTTCGCCGGCCGGCCGATCGTCGTGTATGGAAAAAGGTTTGGACGAGAAACAAATTATCAACTTTGAAGGGCCTAATTTGCTCAGTCGAATCACGACGATGGCTAAATTCGGAGGGAGCTGTTGGGAATCAAGTAGTTCATTTTATGGCCTTATTATTAAAGTTCTACGATATTCAGCTGGCTACTGGCGCGTATTCAACCCGGCAGTAAAACCTTCTAAAGGCTCTCAATGTAAATCCATTCAACGATACAGAGACACAATTGCGGTTTTTCAGAGTTGTTGATATCATTCGCACGCGCTATTGATCACAATAATTGGAACACGTCACCGGCTGACCACGGTATGTACAAGCATACAGGCGACCATTCACCTCCGCAATCTCACACTGTGCAGACATGCTTCCGTGGATTCTCCTGGCGATCATGATCCTGGCGATCTTCGCTGCGCTCCTGTTCCTGCTTCCTGAGGAATGACGTCTTTATGTTTTATGTGTTACTGTTCGTCTCCGTACTGTCCTGTACTGTTCTGTGTTTATTAATCCGTTCTGTTTTTCAGGGTCTAATCTTTTTTAAATTTCAGGGCCGATTTCTCTGTCGATTTTCAACGTTCTATGGAATAAACCTAATGTCCGAAAGTGTCGGCTCCTTCGCCGGTCATGTGCAGAGGATGTCAGAAAAAGAGTCGGTCAGGAAATGCTGCCCTCTACACGCCCTCATACGGAACACGAAAACCAGGACGACAACTGCTTCACGTTCGTGATCTAACTGCAGAGTGTGCTTGGCGACTTTAATGACGGGCACATCTGTCGGATTGTTCGCGGTAAAAATGGATCGGTTATACTGGACCGTCACGCCACTAGTATCCATTGGTCCTTGTGACCACTCGGATGAGGGATGATTCTTCTGTCACGCCTTTGATTTCTGGTATTCATTGAGTCGGGTGAGGGATTGAGTCTACTGTCTCGCCCTTTGATTTCCACTTTGAGTGCTAGTTTTCATTGTGTCCTTGTGATAACCTCGGGCAGAGATGAAGTCTCTTGTCGGCTTGTGAGTGCTAGTTTCATTGTGTCCTTGTGACCACTCGGGCAGGGATGAAGTCTCTTGTCACGCCTTTGGTGCTAGTTGAGATCCTGAATCTCAATTCGGGCAATCTGGTTGTACTGCGCTATTTTTGCTTTGAACAATCGTACAGGTTTGTCAGTTACTAACGTCGCCCAGTACACCCTGTGGTTAGATGGTGAGGAGTTGTCATTCAGGTTTTACCGTTCTGTGTGAGGGTGTGTAGAGGGCAGCGAATTCCTGGCTGCCTCTTTTTCTGGTATCCTCCGCTCATGAACGGCGAAGGAGAGCCGACGCTTTCGGGCATTAGTTTTGTTCCGTACCAGGTTTTCATTTATGTTCTTTTTTTTCATTTCAGGACTCCCACAGAAGACGACGACGCCCCAAGAGGACAGAAGATGGCGATGCTACAACAAGACGATACTGAACTCGCCAATCTTGAGAAAGTTAAGTTGATAAACATGTAAATTACAATTAATCGAAGAATTGTAACTACAAAATATCTTTCTTTTACTCATTTTAGGTACACTTAATCTGAACACGCCCATCATGATTAAGAAGATGACTGAGACACCATAGGACGATGAAAAAAGGATGCTCGGCAATCTTGAGAAAGTTAAGTTGATTAACATGTAAATCACAATTAATCAGAGAATTGTTGTGTCTACAGAATGTCTTTCTTTTACTCATTTTAGATAAACTTAATCTGAACAGGCCCACCATGGTTAAGAAGATGACGGGGACACCATAGGACGATGAAAAAAGAATGCTCGGCAATCGTAAGAAAGGTAAGTTGATACACATGTCAATTACAATTAATCAAAGAATTGTATGACCACAGAAATGTCGTTCTTTTACTCATTTCAGCCTAACATGAATCTGGAAAGGCCCAGCATGAAATAAATTAGCCATCTAGATTCTACCGACCAGAAGCGACCACTGAAGACTCCAGCTTGAATTAAACTCGACAACAAAACACCAAGAGACCTTTCGAAACTGAACCTGGCAGTCTTGATAAAAAGCTAAGTTGATTTTTCATACCTGGGTTGTATCAAGGGCAGGATGCGTATAGCACTGGAGAGAAGAGAGACGCTGGTGAAGTTCTCAATTTTACTATAATCGTGATTGGAGATTGAAGCTCTGTGGCCGGTATGTGGTTATTAGTGAATTGAAATCTAAAACAATCGTCGCTCTAATATTACTCGTTAGGTCTCATATGAATATTCTTGGCTGAGTATTGAAGTGTAGATAGGCCAGTTACCTTATATTCAGCCTCATATGAAACAGTGATGTATTAATGCTGCTGAACTACTATTAATTATTGTGGTCTTAAGCCGCAATCAATTTCGATGAATTTTTCTTAACTTATTTAAGCTAAATTCTATCCTGGAAATAATGGTCCATGATTGGTAGATGACAACCGTATAATCAAAATTAATTTGTGAATCATAATCAATGCTTATTAGGATGGTCTGCCTCAATGGATGTTCTTTTTTCTTATTTCAGCTAAACTCTATCCTGGAAATAATGGTCTTCGATTGGTAAACGACAACCAAAAGTAGACGACTACTGATGCCGATGAAAACTGCAGACGTCCAGATGAGAAGTTGTGGAGCTAGCAGCAGCGAGTTATCGCCCAACGATTGATTTCTTCAACAAGGTGGTGGATTTCTACAAACACTATAATTCAGGAGCAGCAGTAGCGGATCTTATAAACAATCGAGGAGCAGCATGGACAATAGCGCATCTTAAAAAGACTGATCCAGGAGCAGCAGAGACAACAGTGTAACTTATAAACACTGATTACGGAGGAGCAAAGACAATAGTTCATCCTATTAACACTGTCTCAGGAGCAGTTGGTGCATCTTATAAACACTTGAGGTGCAGCTAGTTAATCGTATAAACACCGACTCAGGAGCATCTATAGTGCATTTTATAAATACTAAGGAGAAACAGAGACAATAGTGGACTTTAAAGTATAGTAAAGTAATGGTTTATTTTTACACTTCACACTTTTACACTTGTACAAACTGGTCTAGTCAGAAATGTAGTTCACGAAATTCACTGTTATAACTATTAATTGTTTTAGGGGTACTCTGGTGAATAAAATGTGATTGGTACCGTACAATTTACACGAATGTTTAAACAACTATAAACAATATGCGTTATTCAAGGGATGCTGTTCGGGTTGATGTGCACTACGTCATCAATATTGTTTTCGTGACGTAACTGTGCCACACTTTTCGCCAAGCACAAGTTACTTTAGTGATACCTTGGAGAAAGATAACACATTATACATCGCCAGATATTATCGATAATCAATGTGATGATGACCAATGTAATTGTGTCAATGTATTTCAATGATCTCATTTATTTGTAAATTATCGAATTATTCGTAAGAAACCGATATTCTAATGTCATCACTGTCGTAATGACGGTGTCGAACATTTTAAGACACAGCCGCAGTCAGGATTCGAACCAATGTACTTTCGAGTGACGACATCGATGTTTCCTCAAAACGCCGTAAGATATCGCTGTAGAATCATGAGAGGAATAGAGATATTTTAATGCATTTGATTTATTCCGACACCACTTTTACAACGTACGAATTCATCGAATTTCATCGCCAAATCTAATCAAGAGCTTTGCCCAATGTTTTACAAGCATTTTGTTTCAGCAGGCAGTACCACGTTCTTCTGTAGAACCCCCAGGCTTTCTTCTGAGTTTTTTGAAATCGGCAATTATTGTAGGTTTTTTCCTGCCGAGCCTTCGCGTTTCGTGCCGCCTTGTCTTTACGGTAACAGATCATGACTCCGTTTTCAAAGTGACGCTCCCTGGTGCCCATTTTACCAATCAGACTCTTACCCATCGAAACGGCTGCTTTAACGTCTGCTACTGTTTGTCCCACCACCGGTTTCGGATTTTCCCCTTCCTCTCCCCCCTCCTCTCCACCTTCCTCTTCCTCTACCTCGCTGCGCTTTTGTATTTGTCCCAGGTGATCATTATCTGTCGTTAGAAAAAGCAAATTAAAATCGTAACGTATACGTTACACACCTGCCGTCTTATTCGCGTGACGTCACTGCACAGTGCGGACCGCCGCCAGGCACAAGCAACTTGGAGAAAAATAACACATGTATATTGCCCGATATCGACCTTGAATTATATGATGATAATGTTTTAAGAACATATTGAGTTATTTTCAATTTGAATATATCGGCAATGGGATACCCGCGGTGCTACTGTGGCGATCGAGGATTCCGCGTATGGCAGGCGAGGATCCGCCAGGTTCGCTAATAGATAGTTGGTCATCCGCGTTCGATTTCTTCCACGTTTCAATTCAATCTAAATGAACTTCTCTCTTAAATGAATCAATTATCTAAGGAAACTATACCGAGTAGATCTGTCTGAGTAGAATGATGAGAGTATTGTATATTTTGCGGGTGCTGCGATAATATATGGATTTTAGAGAGTCTAAAAATCCAGTTCTAAGTTCATCGAAAACGAGCTAATTTTGACAACGGACAACGTCAAGCCATCTGGCGGGATCATAGCTAGTTTTGCGAGTACCCCACTGGATTGAATTGACCGGCAACCGGTGTAACCTGACAAGTAAGTCATTTTTGGTAAGGTAGCGCGCATCGACTCGCGCAGAACCCCTTACATAAAGTAGTTACCGATAGCATTACGATAAGTTTTACGGCGTCAGCGGTAGCCAATATGACAAGGTAACGCATGAGAAAATTAAAATGTACGTATAGTGTCAGTAATTCAGGTCTATGATAGTCATGATAGTCAAAACACTTACCGTCAATTGTCGCAATAGTCATGTTCACCAACGACGCGAGCAGGCAAATTATCAAACATACATACGCGAATTTCATCTCGAAGCCTGTTCTTGAAATAGACATGAAACGTATAAGCATTTTCTTTATACAATAGATTACGCTGTTTTTATGAATTTCAATGAATTAGACATCTGTATAACATGAACCATGAACCCCGTCGGATATCAGATAGATTATCATCGCCGTTCTTCTAGTTTTCGCAGCCCAAACGTTAAATGGGCATCATGTCGGTCGGGCATCGGACATATCACGACATTGATGAATGCCAACAGGGCCAAATTCGGTTTTCGTATCTAGTCGACTAGTTGTCGGAACTAATAACCGAATGCGCTTAATTTCCGAGCTATTTCCGGAATACAGCTCTGACTAACTGACATTCGGTTTTACTTAGTTCGCAAATAGTCGACTAACTCAGAGATAACCGGAGTTGGCCCAGGTGGTCGTTCCAGTGCCTCCAATACTGCTGAAAACACCGAAACAGGAGACGGAAACATGTATTTGTGCGTTTCTCTCGAAACGAGAAACTTTGTTTCGGAAAGAGAACGTTTCCGAGATCGAACATGTTTCATTCCATGTTTCCCTACGTCGAGTGCGTTCGACTTCACTCACCTTTGAATATGCGTTCGTCAAACTTCTTACGTCCGATTTGTTCTACAACTTTTCTTGGGGAAAATTCGAAGCTTATATTGTGCAGCGAATTGCAATAAATCAACTCCTATCTCAATCCAGCTGTACATTTTCGATCCATAAATGATTATATTCATTACATGATTAATTGGTTTTTTTATCGTTTAATGTCGATTCCACCTCTTTACGGCTTCAATACGCTATCGGTGTGTTTATCACGATCGAACGTAAGATACCTCTCGATGAATACATTATCAAAGGAGCCACTGGATAATAACTTAAATTGCAATAGATGGGTTGAAAGATCAAGATTACCTGGCTACATATTGTCCAGAAGCCGCTGTATCCAATTGTAAAAGATGGGGTGAGCTGTACTGGAACTGATTTCCGATTGAAAGATCTAGAATTTTCTTGCTACATATTGTCCAGAAGCTGCTGTATTTAATTGTGATAGATGGGGCGAGGTGTACTGAACTAATTTGATTATTCAATTGTCATAGATGGGGCGAGGCGACTGAACTGATTTAATCATTCAATTGTAATAGATGGGGCGAGGTGTAACTGAACTAATTTAATTATTCAATTGTAATAGATGGGGTGAGGTGTAACTGAACTAATTTAATTATTCAATTGTAATAGATGGGGTGAGGTGTACCGAACTAATTTAACTATTCAATTGTAATAGATGGGGTGAGGTGTAACTGAAATAATTTAATTATTCAATTGTAATAGATGGGGTGAGGTGTAACCGAACTAATTTAATTATTCAATTGTAATAGATGGGGCGAGGTGTAACTGAACTAATTTAATTATTCAATTGTAATAGATGGGGTGAGGTGTAACTGAACTAATTTAATTATTCAATTGTAATAGATGAGGCGAGGTGTAACTGAACTAATTTAATTATTCAATTGTAATAGATGGGGCGAGGTGTAACTGAACTAATTTAATTATTCAATTGTAATAGATGGGGCGAGGTGTAACTGAACTAATTTAATTATTCAATTGTAATAGATGGGGTGAGGTGTACCGAACTAATTTAACTATTCAATTGTAATAGATGGGGTGAGGTGTAACTGAAATAATTTAATTATTCAATTGTAATAGATGGGGCGAGGTGTACCGAACTAATTTAACTATTCAATTGTAATAGATGGGGTGAGGTGTAACTGAAATAATTTAATTATTCAATTGTAATAGATGGGGCGAGGTGTACCGAACTAATTTAACTATTCAATTGTAATAGATGGGGCGAGGTGTAACCGAACTAATTTAATTATTCAATTGTAATAGATGGGGTGAGGTGTAACTGAAATAATTTAATTATTCAATTGTAATAGATGGGGCGAGGTTTAACTGAACTAATTTAACTATTCAATTGTAATAGATGGGGTGAGGTGTAACTGAACTAATTTAATTATTCAATTGTAATAGATGGGGCGAGTTGTAACCGAACTAATTTAATTATTCAATTGTAATAGATGGGGTGAGGTGTACCGAACTAATTTAACTATTCAATTGTAATAGATGGGGTGAGGTGTACCGAACTAATTTAATTATTCAATTGTAATAGATGAGGCGAGGTGTAACTGAACTAATTTAATTATTCAATTGTAATAGATGGGGTGAGGTGTACCGAACTAATTTAATTATTCAATTGTAATAGATGAGGCGAGGTGTAACTGAACTAATTTAATTATTCAATTGTAATAGATGGGGCGAGGTGTAACCCAACTAATTTAATTATTCAATTGTAATAGATGAGGCGAGGTGTAACTGAACTAATTTAATTATTCAATTGTAATAGATGGGGCGAGGTGTAACTGAACTAATTTAATTATTCAATTGTAATAGATGAGGCGAGGTGTAACTGAACTAATTTAATTATTCAATTGTAATAGATGGGGCGAGTTGTAACCGAACTAATTTAATTATTCAATTGTAATAGATGGGGTGAGGTGTACCGAACTAATTTAACTATTCAATTGTAATTGATGGGGTGAGGTGTAACCGAACTAATTTAATTATTCAATTGTAATAGATGGGGTGAGGTGTAACCGAACTAATTTAATTATTCAATTGTAATAGATGGGGTGAGGTGTACCGAACTAATTTAATTATTCAATTGTAATAGATGAGGCGAGGTGTAACTGAACTAATTTAATTATTCAATTGTAATAGATGGGGTGAGGTGTAACCGAACTAATTTAATTATTCAATTGTAATAGATGAGGCGAGGTGTAACTGAACTAATTTAATTATTCAATTGTAATAGATGGGGTGAGGTGTACCGAACTAATTTAATTATTCAATTGTAATAGATGAGGCGAGGTGTAACTGAACTAATTTAATTATTCAATTGTAATAGATGGGGCGAGGTGTAACCCAACTAATTCAATTATTCAATTGTAATAGATGAGGCGAGGTGTACCGAACTAATTTAATTATTCAATTGTAATAGATGGGGTGAGGTGTAACTGAACTAATTTAATTATTCAATTGTAATAGATGGGGTGAGGTGTAACCGAACTAATTTAATTATTCAATTGTAATAGATGAGGCGAGGTGTAACTGAACTAATTTAATTATTCAATTGTAATAGATGGGGCGAGGTGTAACTGAACTAATTTAATTATTCAATTGTAATAGATGAGGCGAGGTGTAACTGAACTAATTTAATTATTCAATTGTAATAGATGGGGTGAGGTGTAACCGAACTAATTTAATTATTCAATTGTAATAGATGGGGCGAGGTGTACCGAACTAATTTAATTATTCAATTGTAATAGATGGGGTGAGGTGTACCGAACTAATTTAATTATTCAATTGTAATAGATGGGGCGAGGTGTACCGAACTAATTTAACTATTCAATTGTAATAGATGAGGCGAGGTGTAACTGAAATAATTTAATTATTCAATTGTAATAGATGGGGCGAGGTGTAACTGAACTAATTTCTAAAAGATGGGTTAGAAAATCCAGAAGATGACGTTTTCAATTATAATAGACTAATTGAGTAGGGATGCATTGCAGAACTGATTTCTAATAAATGGGTTCAACGATCCAGAAATGTCTGGCTACATATGGATGACGTATTCAATTGTAATAGTTGGGTTGGAGTGTTCCGAGCTGATTTCCAGGATTGAACGATCCAGAATTCCCTTGCTACATATGGTCCTGAAGATGATGATTCAATCTTGATGTTTGATTTATTCAAGAGAAACTTATCGCAGAACATCGGGTAACTACTAGCAAACCTGGCGGATATTTGAGGCGAATTTATCCTGCCAAAATCAGATTTGTGATCCTAATCGTATTTTGCTAGTGATCACGTGTGTCATCTAATCAAATAAGATTTGCACAACAGGATAAATTTGACGACTTGTTCCAAAGGGCTGACAAGAAAATACTGTCCATGATTATTGACCGTTATTTTCTACAACGCATTAGTTTCAGTTTCACTGCGAGTTTCTGACCATTTCGATCAGTTTTCTAAAAGCTATGGGCAGCTTTGATAGGGTTTGCCATTTGATTACGCCGATCCTTGAATCTAAAACGATCAGTTGATGGGGCACGCGCATCGGGTTTTCAAAAACAGCTCAGTTCGTGTTCATTGATTGGCGGAAACCCTCTTGTGAAAAAGAGATTTGTGAGTCCGCCATCTTTATATCACGTCAAACCGTATCCAAACATCTCCGTTGGTGATTTGATGATTTGATAAATCAATTTGAATTCGATGCCGCGTGAAATTAAAAAATTAGACCAAATCAAATTCGAATGTGCCCGACGATTTGACAGTATAAATTCGCCTTGCCATGCGCGGAATCCTCGATTGCCACAGTAACGTTGGCGGCTCCTGATTTTTTCCTTAACCGCAGGGCGTAACCATCCTTGCAGCCTTCCTGAAGGTCGTATCGCTAGTGCGGAGACAGGCACAGATTACCCAACTGTATCAAACCAACAGAGCATCGGCTATTTCGTTCAACAGCAGCATTAAGCTTTTGATACATAGAATAACTACGTATCTTAATCACGAAAAATCAATGAAGAAAAAACAAACTATATTTAATTATATGTACAGATATTCTTTATTCATTAGAATCATCAAATTATTGACTCATAACAAGTTATTCTTTGGTGCAACAGGTTGTTGGGTTATACCACGGTCCCTCTTTGCATTTGCTGAATCCGTTGCGGCAACCGACCAGAACAAATCTCACACCTGGTTTACCGTCATCGCACGTACAAGATATAAAACGTTTGTTTCTATTCTGCGACAATTCTGGATGATAAGATATCAGTATCGATATGAACTGCGAGTGGAAATTGTAAACAAGAAGCGAAACTCAATGCCGTCAGTTTTACGATATTGTGGCCGAGTTGAAACAAGACCCGCTCCTAATCCGCGTGAGGATATCAAAATAAAAACCTAATTCGCTTACCTTCAGTGGAAACTGCTCCTGAAATGAGTAACGCGACTGCAAAAACCAAAATGATGATCTGTAAAATAAACAACATTCAAAGACTGATACCTACAGTTTTACTATCAGTTCCCTCGATTCTGATTCGTGTTGATATTCGTGGTACATACCTTCATGTTTATAGAGTGATGATATTGAAAGCTCGTTTGTCGGATGATTCTGTTTTAGTTTGTTCGGTCTGCAATAAATGTTAATCCTCGCTGCATAATGAAAGATTGGAAACAATTCAACACTAACGACACCTAATATTTACTCGCGCCATTACGACAGATCTAACCATCAAATTTTAGATGTATCATAAGAATATGGAAATCTGTTTATTAAAAAACAATGGAAATTTATGTGATTACGAAATTTCAAATAATTTGGGTTTTGGTGGAACAAGAATCCTCAATCATTTGCTTATACCGTTTGCGGGGCACAGTGGGTCGCGGTATGAAACAAAAGATTCTTTATCTAAATTCGTGGAAATGTGGTCGGTTTGGTTATAGATTTAACATTTGACAAGTAATGTCATATGCATTGACACGTGTAAACATGAACAAACGAACCATCTCCATTTTAAGTTAAAAACTTTCGATATCGCTAAGTAATTTCAAAATCGAGTTGTAACGACTTAGAAAATGTAGAAAAACGAATTCAAGTCAATTTCTGAATAATGATAAGAATATCAGGAATACCGATAGAAACTAGATCAACGCACACGAGCGAAATACCGAAACAGGAGCGTTGCTCTTCCGTATTTCCGTGGAGTTCGTTGGACTTCACTCACCTTCGAATATGCGTTCGTCAAAACTCTCGCGTCCGAGTCGTCCTACAACTTATATCGTGCAGCGAAACGCGATCGATTAACTCTTATCTCAACCCGGCTGTGTACATTTACGACTCGTAAAATGTTGAATTCATCGATTCATTGGGTTTTTATCGTTTAGTGCCAATTCCACGTTTTGATTACTTACTTACATCAGTGTGTGGGCGATTCTTTTTTTTCACAATCGACCAAAAACATCTCGATGCACATTACCACATGGATTGAAGTTGATGGAACAAGTGCATCCAGTTTGTTCATTGAATGGCGGCAACTCTCTTGTTTCTGCCATTTTCGAATCGAGTCAAAATCATCGTGTCCAATCACCTCTGGTGAGGATTTGATGATTTGTTGATTTGATGAATCGATTTGAATTCTAAGCCGCCTCAAATTGAAAAAAAATATACCGAATCAAATTTGAATGTGCCGGCATGGATACGATTTCATTTTAAATCAAATCTGATTTGACAGGATGAATTCGCCTTTGTTGCTAGCCATAAGTGGAATCCTCGATTGCCACAGTAACGTTGACGGCTCCTGATCTATCCTTAACCGCAGGGCGTAACCATCCTTGCAGCTGTCCTGAAGGTCGTATCGCTAGTGCGGAGATAGGCGCAGATTACCAAACTGTATCAAACCAACAGAGCATCGGCTATCTCTTTCAAGACCAACATCAAGCATTTTGATAGTAAGAGCGACCAATTATCTTAACCAGGAAAATCGACGACGAAAACAAACTGATTCAATTGTTTTTATAGATATTCTTTATTTGCCATAATTGGCAAATATTTGATTCATAACAAATCATTATTTGGCGCAGCAGGTTGTCGGGTTATACCATGCTCTATGAGCGCATTTCTTGAATCCGTTGCGGCAACCGACCAAAAAGAATCTCACGCCTGGTTTACCGTTACTGCACGTGCACGACATATGCCGTTTGTTTTTAGCCAGCGACAATTCTGAATAATTAAAAATCGATATGGATATATATATGGACTGCAACGGTAATAAACAATTTAAACAAGAGGAACAATATAAACAAGAGGTAATATACTCAATGATGCCATGTCGGTTTTACGACATTGTAGCCGTGTTGAAACAAGACCCACTCCTAATCCGAAGGAGGATATGAAAATCAAGATCTAATTCACTTACCTTCAGTGGAAACCACTCCTGAAATGAGTAACGCGACTGCGACAACCAAAATGAAGATCTGTAAAATGATCGACATTCAAAGACCTAGGTTTACTACAGTTTACTATAAGTTCACTATCGATTGTGATTCGTGGTACATACCTTCATGTTTGTAGAGTGTTGATATTGAAAGCTCGTGTGTCAAACGATTCTGTTTTAGTTTGTCCGGTCTGCAATAAATGTAAATCCTCGCTGCGTAAATAATGGATGGCCGGACGAAATTCAGTGATTTGAGGGGAACAAAAAACTTCAAACCTGATAATACCCTGAGTGGCGCTTAGTGTGTTGAGGGGAAGTAGAAACCTCAAACCTGCTAATAATACCCTGAATGGTGCCCAGTGGGTTGAGGGGGACCAGAAACCTCAAACCTGCTGATAATACCCTGAATGGTGCCCAGTTGGTTGAGGGGGACCAGAAACCTCACGTGCTGATAATACCCTGAGTGGCACTGAGTAGGTTGAGTTGTACAAGAAACCTCAAACCTGCTGATAATACTCTGAGTGGCGTTCAGTAGGTGGAGTGGAACAAGGAACCTCAAATCTGCTCATAATATCCTGAGTGGCACTCAGTGGGTTGAGGGGAACAAGAAACCTCAAATCTGCTGATAATACCCTCGATAATTCGTCGAAATAAACTTACCTTCGATTACGAACGATTCTTCCGAAGATTTGATGAAAAATTTTCTCTGGACCGGTTTACATCGATAGTATCGACGCAACGTGCCACTCGTCTCACACTGTCAATCAGTGTCCGCAATTATAAACGCGTGAACTCACAATGAATCGTCTAATCAGTGGTTTATTGTCGAAACGCGATAAATACATCGAATAAGTGCAGAAAATTAACTGAACCAGAAACTGAGATAACAGACGGCTCTCGCTATGGCGGGGCTCCCGCGGAGCGAGGCGCACCGGAGGTTCAGTTACTAGCTAAATAGCCCTCTATTATTTCTATATTCGGTTTAGTGAGTTTTTCGCACGCATTCGAAATTTCCTGCCGAGTTCGAATTTCGACGATGAACCGCGTTTCAATACAAACCGACAAGTTTTCATCGATATGTCACCGACTCTTCGGAATTAAGGGTCAGTTCATCGATTCGACTGTCATTCATTGCCCCATTATATTCAGAAATTTCGTTCCGCCTTGTATATATATATATTGGCCGAGGAATGGTTACGATCCAATTGATACCTGGTACTAGCTCAGAAGGTCACCAAACACAAACGATGTTATGATAATTTAATGGTTAATTTATCATAAATATTGAATGAGAAATATAGAGCTCGGGGATAGAACGAGAGCCAAAGAGAAAGAGAGCGAGGAATAGAGTGACATGAGTTTATATCGCTCCACTTGACAATGGCCAGACGTCAGAAGAACAAAGTCCAAATGACCAGTGCCCAGTGAAGTGAAAGGTTAGGATTGAAAACAATATTGATTTAAATACAATACGAATATAGAATATGTTTGTAATGAGAAATTAATAATTAATAATGACGTGGATATTTAATTAATTCTATCCTCTGTATCGCAATCACCCACACTGCATCTACCGGAGGCTCCCACTCCCTGTGAATAGTTAAAGGCCTAGATAACGTTGAGACTGCATTAGCACTGTTTGCTTTTGAATTTCGAAAGCTAACCCTTGTTTGTTGTGGTGACCGGGCTACACTTTTCTGTTGATTATAAAGTGTAAGTAATGTAGTTTGGCGTGGGAATCGTTCACAGGCCACGTTACACTCCGGCCTTTTATGTAAAGAAATCTACTAAAAACTCGCCGATCGATGACTTTCACGTATCTCGACTCAATCCGGGTATTTGTGGATGTTAAATTACATGTTCTAAATGTCAATACGGCGGAAAAACGACTTTCATACGAGTAAATGATAACCTCGACCAGACTCCCAAACAACAATTTTGATTTTAATACCCTCGGGATTCTTAGCCTTGGAACTAGAGTAACCACGTATCAAATTAACGATGAACAGAAACTGATTTATTAGCACGAATCGATTTTCATTTATTCATCCGAATCGTCGAGATATTGACTCGTGACAGATTAATATTTGGCGCAACAGGTCGCGGGCCATTTAGCTCCTCCACAAAATTTGTAGCCGTTTTGGCATCCGATGACCCAGAACAACACACCTGGTTTTTTAGTGTACAGGCAGCGGCACGACGCGCGTCTTGTTCTTTCGTGAGACAATTCTGAAATATAAAAAAGTCGGTGCACCGTCGATATAATCCGCGAGTAGAGAAACATTCGACAAAACATTAAACTACACGGATTGCTGCAGTCCAATGAAGTGTAGCCTAATTCACACGAGACCAGCTATTATATAATGCGACGGACGTCAAGACATGCAGTATAAATGTTGCAAAAGAAAACTCTTAAAGTTTTTAACATGTTCTTTTATCAGATAATCATTTGTAAAGGTCCCGGCTGACTAGAATAGTTCGGTGAATTAGTGGTTTTCCCCGTTTCTTAAAATAGGGATTGTCCCTGTTATTTATTAAATCGGTAAATTTCGATTTTTGATTGAGTGTCCCTTGCAGACCCACCACACCTGCCGGGAGCGAAACGGGGGGTTTGATTTCGAAATCGGAAATCGAAGTACAAAATATAGTTGTGTGATCGGCGGTCGAGTTTACAAAATTTTTGTATAAAACGAAGTACATAATTGGGAAATTCGGCCCCGGTTCAATCAAACAGTCATCCAAGCAGTCTGAACCGGCAAGCGACTGATTGGGGTTAATTTTTCTGGCTGCCTTTAGACCCGAAGGCTGTAGCATGTTTCTAAAAATACATGCACCAACTCGCTTACGATTTGGTAGTCCACTATGACTTAACCAGTAAGGTTCACTAATATTCTATTATTTCTGAAATTCTTTCCGTACTTCTTCATTATCGATGATTAAACAAAGTATTATCATTGGCATGATAACCTGCAGGTCAGCGGATGTAAGTTAGAATGTACTAGGCGGACCAAGGTTTCGGTAGGTCCACGGGACTAACAAGATTGGGTTTAGTACAACGGGGCGAGTAGTACTTCATAGGAAAATCGGTTTATTCAATTTCTATTGGAGTTGAAATAGTTAATTCAAATTATTTAATTGTTTCAACACAGTTTCTGAATACGATCTAATTCACTTACCTTCAGTGGAAACGACTCCTGAAATGAGTAACGCGGCTGCGACAACCAAAATGATGATCTGTAAAATAAACAAAATTCAAAGACTGATACCTAAGTTTACTATCAATTCTATCAAAAATTCATAGAGGCTGACTAAATAGTCTTTATGAATTTTCGGTTCTATCGATTGTGATCCGTGTTGATATTCGTGGTACATACCTTCATGTTTGTAGAGTGATGAGATTGAAAGCTCGTCTGTCGGAGGATTCTGCTTTAGAGAGTGATAATGAACCGCGATAAACGGAGGGTATTTTATACAATAATTCCCAGAGAATTTAAGAGGCTTATTTTCACCGAAAGTCCGAATATTCTCCTCGTCAATCTGTGACCGTCTAGAATAAATCTAAATCATTGCATACGTAATGAGTGGCTGTACTCTATGACCGGGCAAAACCATCAAAACTTGATATCTTAACGTGTCAAAACGACTAAATTTAACCATTAGATTTAAGATTTACTACGAAACTAGTGTGGTCAAAGAAACCTCAAACCTGCTGATAATACTCTGAGTGGCGTTCAGTAGGTGGAGTGGAACAAGGAACCTCAAATCTGCTGATAATATCCTGAGTGGCACTCAGTGGGTTGAGGGGAACAAGAAACCTCAAACCTGCTGACAATACCATGAGTGGCACTCAGTGGGTTGAGGGGAACAAGAAACCACAAATCTGCTGATAATACCCTCGATAATTCGTCGAAATAAACTTACCTTCGATTACGAACGATTCTTCCGAAGATTTGATGAAAAATTTTCTCTGGACCGGTTTACATCGATAGTAGAGTGGCTGTACTCTATGACCGGGCAAAACCATCAAAACTTGATATCTAAACGTGTCAAAACGACTAAATTTAACCATTAGATTTAAGATTTACTACGAAACTATCGAAGTTCGCATGAAGTGAGATGTTTTGAGATTTGGTTTCGCATCTCCGTATCTACTCTAGCTTTTTTTGCCTACGTATATACCTAAAACCCAGTGATCGCCTCTTAGGGCGTTTCTAACGAGATCGATGTTTCCAAACCCTAAAGCCCCGAGCCAAGTTCCACAGTTCCGATTTAACTCATTGAAAATGAACTAACTCAGAGTTAACTCTAACTCACAACTGTGGAACTGGGTTCAGGGTGTAAATGATGGTGTTTTTAGGTGATTTTCCTAAATATATAACCTATGTTTCTTGACTAAATGCCTCTCAGAGATGCTCAGAAAGCTTTAACAGGACATAAGTATAAAACGGCCCCATTTATCGTGGTAAATCATCACTCTCTAAAAAACAGAATCATCCGACACACGAGCTTTCAATCTCATCACTCTACAAACATGAAGGTATGTACCACGAATATCAACACGAATCAGAATCCGCGATGGAACTGATAGTAAAACTGTAGTAAACCTAGGTCTTTGAATGTTGTTTATTTTACAGATCTTCATTTGAGTTGTCGCAGTCGGGTTACTTATTTCAGGAGCGGTTTCCGCCCCATCTTCCACTGAAGGTGAGTGAATTTGATCTTTATTCGGTTCCCCGTGAGTTGAATTAATAAGATAATGAAAAATAACTATTTCAACTCCCATATATGAATTTCATTACACGTTTCATAAACAAAAGTGAAATCATTTTTTACCAATAACAGAACGTGCCGTCTATTTTCAACCTCTAGAAATGAATTTTGTGTATCATAGTTTAGACTATTATTTCGTTGTTTTCGTAAAACTAATGCATCTTACTATGACGTGCTTCAGCGGAATCAGAACGGGTTTCGTTAGAATTCTGCTTCACTGATGGACAACAACAACAACAACACATCGAGTTTCAACTATTATTTTCTACTCTCAGTTTTTATCGATACCGATTTTTTTATCATTCAGAATTGTCGCTGGAGAATTGTTGCTGGTAGAGCAACAAAATTGTTCGAAGAAGTTTCCATTTGTTGTCAGAGATGACGTCAAAAACACAAACCTGCTGGCATGCAAAAAAAAACAGTGAACACGTGTTAAAATCGCCGATTCGAAAGTCATATTTCTCAGTAATGGCTAAAACCAAAATTCTAACTAGAAGCGTATTAGATATTTGTAAATATATCACATTTGAAAATAACTTTTACGCATTTAGACGTTTTCTATTAAGACGGCATGTCCTTTGTCAAATCTATCGCAAACGATAGAGTAGATATATAAATTGCCGAATTATGATATTTGATTCGATCCGAAATCATTGCTATAACGACTTTACCAACACCTCCTAGCAATATACAACATGTATTCGCGATTCATATTATTCATATGTACCGGTCACGTCTATGTTTATTCATCATTTATTCACAGTCAATGATGGGTCACTTGGGTTTATGAATTCGACGACGATTATTGACGACGCAGTGAATCTAAATCCCCTCGTTATCAAACCATCTGATCATGTCCACCTTGTCAATCTGTTGCAGTTAGAATTTTCAAGTAAACCTTGTGTTACACTATGCCGTAGATTTTATAATCATAGGTACACGTAACAAGTAAAACACGAATAAGATATATGATGTCAATTTTATACCCATGTAATATCAAGAATCAATAAAGTTTTTTTTTAGATTTGAATATATCAATAATTGAATTGAATTGACCGGCAACCAGTCTTACCCCGATATATCGATGACGTAATTCACATCCTCGCAAAAATAACTATCGAAATTTATCAAAAGTGAAATAAGAGTTTTGAAATATATTCAGTTACAAAATGAATTCACAATTGCAATTGTCATTTTGAAACGTCAATATTGACGACGTAGTCCACATCGACTCACACAGAACCCCACTAGGTATCAACGTGAATAAACGTCATTGTAACTGTTTTTACGGCGTCAAGAAATTCCTTCTCGAATTTGACCTTGGGAGTACGAACTAAACTTGAACGATTACGACGAAGACGACGACAGGATTCTGCTTAAGTTTGTCCGGTCAGGAATAAATGTTAATCCTCGCTGCATAATGAAAGATTGGAAACAATTCAACACTAACGACGCCTCGAACGATTACCACGAAGACGACGACAACGAAAATGGCATGATGTTTAAAAGGAACGTGCCATCTAAATTTTACTTTCTGTGATAACGTTAAGAAAGGAAACTTTTATTCGTGAATAACGATAATTTACGCTGACTGAGCGAGAAAGATACCTGCCGTTTTAAATCAATCACTTATTTATTCTTAACTTTGCTTATGTAGTTCTCGTAAAACCCGCAGTAGCTCTAGTTCTCAAATGGGTTAATGTTGCCGTAATTCCTGAACGGCAGGTTCCATGGTAAAACTATGTTGAGGTCACATGGACCACTTTGAATAGGCCCCAAACGTATTAACGATGCCATGGGTGGCGCTAAGTGTTTTTTTAGAAGAACGAGAATCTTTAGAAATTCTAAAAACACCATCATTTACGCTCTGGACCCAGTTCCACAGTGTTGTAGGTTAGAGTAAACTCTGACCTAAAGTTTCCCCTTCAATGAGTTAACTCAGAGTTACATCATAACTCGGAACTGTGGAACCTGACTCGGGGTTTTAGGGTTAGGAAACATATTCGATCTTGTTAGTAACACTCTTGTTAGGTGATCACTGGGTTTTAGGTATATACGTAGGCAAAAAAGAGTTACGTATAACAGATACGGAGATCCGAAACCAAATCCTAAAACATCTCACTTCGAGCAGATTTCAATAGTTTTATAGTAAATCTTAAATCTGATGGTTAAATTTAGTGGTTTTGACACGTTTAGATATCAAGTTTTGGTGGTTTTGCCCGGTTATATCATAGAGTACAGCCACTCATTACGTATGCAATGATTTTTGATTTATTCTAGACGGTCACAGATTGACGAGGAGAATATTCGGACCCTCGGTGAATATAAGCCTCTTATAAATTCTCTGAGAATTACTGTATAAAATACCCTCCGTTTATACTTAGGATAACAACGTATCTCAGCCGGGAAAATCAATTACGAAAACGAATAAACGAATATGATTTAACTGTATTGAATAGACTTTTATTTATTCACATGAATCGTCGAAATGTATAGACTCGGTTCAGATCAGTTTTTTCTGCAACAGAATGCGGGCCACAAACTGGGACCACAAGCGCTGTATCCATTGTTGCACCCGAAAACCCAGAACAAAACACCTTTTTCATTTGGACCGCAATCACACGCAACAGCTCGTCTGTTCAGCTCCAGCGACAATTCTGAATGATAAAAAAATCGGTATCGATAAAAACTGAGAGTAGAAAATAATAGTTGAAACTCGATGGAATCTTGTTGCTGTTGTTGTCCATCAATCAGTGAAGCAGAATTCTAACGAAACCCGTTCTAATTCCGCTGAAGCACGTCATAGTAAGATGCATCAGTTTTACGAAAACAACGAAATAATAATCTAAACTATGATACACAAAATTCATTTCTAGAGGTTGAAAATAGACGGCATGTTCTGTAAAGGAAAATTGGACGCGGCGAAAAGCGCAGTTCTCGATTGACTAAACCATGTTGGTTAAAAAATGATTTCACTTTTTTGATGAAAAATGTAATGAAATTTATATACTGGAGTTGAAATTAGTTGTTTTTCATTATTCAACTAATTTTACTCACGGGAAACCGAATAAAGATCCAATTCACTTACCTTCAGTGGAAACGACTCCTGAAATGAGTAACGCGACTGCGACAACCAAAATGATGATCTGTAAAATAAACAAAATTCAAAGACTGATACCACCTACAGTTTTACTATCAGTTCACTATCGATTCTGATTCGTGTTGATATTCGTGGTCCATACCTTCATATTTGTAGAGTGATGAGATTGAAAGCTCGTGTGTCGGATGATTCTGTTTTTAGAGAGTGACGATGATCCGCGCTAAATCGGGCTGTTTTATAACGATTTTCTCAAACAGTATAAAGAGGGTTCATCGACGGGACATTCACCTATCATTAGTAAAAATGTCGACAGATTGTGGGTTAATCGACGATTATGGTAGGATTTGAATAAGTCGTCGATTTAAAAAAAAAACTGATGAATATACATGTATGTAAGCTATATATGAATATGTGTTTATCGATATGAGTTCAAGTCGTTTATGAATGCACGTCGTTGGATAGTATTCAAACGATGATTTCAGAATTATTTTGAATAATTATCATAAAGCGGCACCGTTTGATGTTAAAAACAACGTATCGTTTTTTAAAGTTTGCAGGGTTCGTTTCGGAGAGACCGCGAGATGCTGCAGAAAGCAAGGTTGTCCCGGGTTCGAACCCGGTACGTATTGATACAGATTCTGACGGTTCGAACACGGTTATATTAAGTGGTCCAGACGATGAATCAACTATTCAAAATCAATTGCTTTTCGATTTCGTTCTTAGAGACATCGTATACAGATATTCAACACAATTAAGACACTTGTTTAGACTGAAGTTCGTTTCATTTCAATCACATTTTTTATAAATCGCTTTTGTTCTGATGGAATAATTTATTATGGATTCATCATTTGAATAACACGTCACAGCCCCCTGAACAGATTTCGATTTAAGTGTTTCATGCATCTTGATTCATGTTGGTTCATCTTTTTACTGTGTATCTCGGTTAAGTCACTGACACTCTATTCCATGTATGCACGGACCACCGTAGGTGATGTGGTTAGAAATGAATATGTCTACATTTCGTGGGAGCAAAATGTTTTATATAAAATATTTTTCATGGCCACGGAAAATAATTGGTTGAGGCGAAAAGATTATTTCGTTTGAACGAAACGGTCAACTATTGCGGCAATAGAGGATTCCACTTGCGGCAAGTGAGGATCCACCAGGTGTCGCTATTGTGCTGTAGGTCGTCAACTATCGCAGCAATAGAGGATTCCACTTGTGGCAGGTAAGGACCCACCAGGTGTCACTAGTGCGTATCGGAACATCGACCACCGTGGCAAGAGGGCTCCACTCGCGGCAAGTGAGGATCCACCAGGTGTCGCTAGTGTACGTCATTGACGAAATTCTGCAATTGAATTAAGTGTATCCATTTTTTTCTCAAAGTCAACGCATGACGAATGAAAAAGCGTATATGAACGCTTGATATCAATCTGAGTTTATCTGGAAACGTTTCTCATGTACGCAGATGTTGGATCTGGATATCTAAATAGCACCCTCTATTTCTAGAGTTTAACATCGTTTCTTGTAGTAAGAAATTCCAGTTTGATCGTTTGTCACTGTTTGCGGCTGCGCAGATCTGTCTGTTACTGATGCGTATAGTTGACACTTAAACTGACCGGAAGTGCGCTGACACGCGACCCCTATGCATTCATCATTGCGGTTACATCCAGCTGCGCATTCAATGCAAGATATCCTAGCATCATATGTTTCCAGAATGGTTGCCTTGTCTATCCAGTCGGGATGAAGTTGATTCTTTTCGACGGTGTACCTACTTCTTGTCAAACTAGTTTCCAATTTAACGCCTGGAAATAGCAAATAGATCGGGTCTTTTTCGATAACATAACAAAAGATAAGATAACAAAATCTTTAAAAAGATTTATCGCTTTCTGGTATTGTGCGAACGAAATTTGATGCTAGAGTTTGAAGTGAAATTGAAAGTGAGCTAAATTTCCAGCGATAGTGTTATAGCTATTGAAAATGAGATGATTGCGAGAAGAAACGAATCGACAAATCTTTGATCGTTGAGTGAATGGAGATAAAAACTGCCGCTTTGGAATTGAGGTCATTGAAAACTAGAGCTTGTTTTTATTGTGGAGCTCAAGCGTTTGAGAATGAACTGATTTTGACTGTATAGTTTAAAGTAATACAATTACAATTACAATTAGTTTATTGCTCCACAAAATTTACATTTGCACAGAGCACAAAAAACAGGTCCATACATTGTACACGTACCCATGCAGTTTACGGAATTCATACAAACACGGTTTAAATGAAAAGAAATACATGAATACTTATCAATCAACAATAGCTTAAGGCGGGCATTGAACAGTACATATTTAATATGAGTTAGAGAAACTTTGATCCTTGCTGTATAAAGCGAGACAGGTTACAGAGCTGTTTGCCCTTAGAATTTAATAATTGTATCAGTTTGAAGGCACTTGGTCTTATTCTAAAATATGGTTTAATGAACCGGGTGCGAAGATTCTGAAGGAAAGGGCATTCTAGAACAAAGTGGTACTCATCCCCAATGACTCTCATATTACATAGATTACATATTCATAATAGAAATGTCACTAATTTCGACTCTAGGACGTATTGAACACAAACTTATCCCGACTGTTGTCGAACTACTATCGTAGAGTTCAATAACAATCTACGTTTGTTAATCATTTGTTAATTATCTGTTTGTGAAACGCATTGATCACTGTAATTTCTATAAACGTTGATTTGGTTTTTGCGCTCTAAGCAATTGTATTTTTGTCGAGCAATTACGAACATATTCTATTCTATTCTATTCATAATTGAAAAAGAATATTCGAGTATTCGAAAATCAACTAGAAGTATAGTTTTTAGGAATTTCGGGTGAACTGATGATTTTGTTAATTTCGACAATTTATTAAACGAGAGATTTTTCCCTTACCGTAAACTTCAACTTCGCACAAGCTCAAAGCTCCTGTACCGGACGGCTTCGTGACGATCACAGTATTTCCGGTCACGTGACCGGGACAGAAGAACTCTTTCACTTCCGACGATTTCATTTGCGCTTCCTGTTTGGCGCAAATTGTATTCTGTGGTATGTTAGATAGATTCAAGGCCGGTGGAGACTCGTCCGTAGTGACTAGAATTTTGAATTTCTCCAGACGATACGCTGCAACGTAAGAAAACATTTTCATTAGAAATGTTTCGCCTTCAGAAGTTGAAAACTGGGTTCCGGATCACGAAATGAAGTATTAGAATTCGGATTTCTCGCCGCGACAAAACCAGTCACCGCTGGAGTGAGGTTAAAACTGGTCCAAAGAAACGGACACGAGTAATGAGTGTGGTTATCGTTCTATTCTAACAGACACGAGGTTCTAGTTAAAACTGATCCATCAAAACCACTTCAGGGTTTAGATTTAAACATACCTAGAGTTAATCGATAAAACCGGCCATAAAGATGGCAACCGACCCTTGAGACTTCAATAGGACCGACATAAAGCAGTAAAGTCAGCCGATCTTTAAAATCCTTACCGGCCATAGCTCTGTTGACCAGAATCACACTCGTAACCCTGTATCGAGCGCCTAGGCATACTTTCCACCAGAGCGGCTTCCCCTGCGGTTCCAACGAATTGGTGTGTGTACAAGACCCGCTACCCATCACCGGATCGCGGTTTCCATCCACTGCAGTTGAAGATAGCCACCAATGTGTACGATAGTTGCTAGACTGCATCGTAGTTCGACCTAGAGCCACATTCTCGTTCGTCGCGCCATCTTCGAAGATAAACATAGCAAAAAGTTCACGATGAATATCTGAATTTTTCAAAACTTTTATTAGATTTGATTAACGTGATTGCTACGCTTTTCACGATGATAGTTTCTATACTGGGATTCTTATTGCTCCCCACGAGCTGTCGTCTAGAAAAGCTGGATAAGTTCGGACAAACAGCGTTTCCAAACTTATTTCAAGCTCGAATAACTGCGTTTGAACTACTCTAACTTAACTCTAGCTTGTTATAAGTCAGTATAAAATCAATACGTTACAGCTTATCCGACACTCAAGTGGTTTCTAAATCCCCATTATCGCGCAGATGATCATACGTAGAATATGTTAAATCCCAGAAGTTTTTAAATCCCCGTTATCAAAATCTGATAATGCATGCCAAATCGTCAGTTATGACGTCAGCCGAATGAAAGATGACACCAACGAAATTACAACAAAACCAAAAACAGTATTTTGGATTTAAGATCGCACATGCAGGCCTGCCTCTTAAATCAAAGATAGTGTGGAAACTTTGAATCTAAGGCGATTTAAATAAAAGTTTACAAATGAATAAATGTTGAGATTACACGGTGATATTGTAAATTCGAATTAGATACCTGTTACTTGAGATATTAAACTGTGCATTGCTATCATCAGCAAGCAAACTCGGACGATTGCGCTGCGGTCCATTTCTACGAGCAGTCAGTCGGTGTTAAATCCCGATCAGAAAACAGACTCAAACCCCGTCTGTTAATAACGTGCGCGCAACTGACGATCTCGAGTCTGAGGTAGATTAAATTCACCTCCTCAAAACTCGCAGTTTCATCGTTAAACGCGCCGATAAACGGCACCTCATCGTTCGTGTCGATGAGTCGCATGCTATCATCGTGATGCGAAACCAATTGTTCTCATATATCTTTCTCTCGTCAGAACCAGTATTCTACCGCGGGGTGAATTGAAGCGAAATAATACGTTCCGAGCTCTCGGCCTCGACATGAAGCGCGCTTGAGTTACCTACACAGGCTAATAGTGACAACAAACCGATAATTTCTTCCGTATTTTAAATCAAACAATGGCTGAATTTTTCGATTTGGCTCGAAAGCAGTTCAGTTTGTTTTTTTAGCGTTGAAAAAATACATTCCTTCTCACTGTAGCCAATGTTTGTCCGATCAGTGAACAACGAACGCAATGTGGTACCCGCAGCGCTACTGTGCCATTCGAGGATTCCACGTATGGCAGGCGAGGATCCGACAGGTGTCGCCAGTAGATAGTTGGTCCGCGTTCAATTTCCTTCTTCATTTCAATTAAATCTGAATGAACTTTTCTCTAAAATGACTCGATTATTTATGCAAACTATACCCAAATCCGATAGGAAGAATGAAAGTATTTCATATTTGGTGAGTCCTGTGATAGTATACGGACTCAGGAGTCTAAAAATCCAGTTCAAAGTAAATTGAAAATGAATTAGTGTCCACAACGAACAACCTACTGCTCGTCACGCCATCTGGCGGGATAGCTGGTTATGCAGGTTCCCCATTACGTATTTATCACTTCTCGAGAAGGTGCGAGCGCTAAAACGAGGATTCGACAATCTACTGCGGCAACCGAGGATTTCACTTGTCCAGTCACCAGATCATTTCGTGTGTATAGTAAGTTTCATTCGGATCCACCAGGTGTCACTTGTGTACATCTGTAAATTTGTAAAAAAAAATCGGCCCCGACCAAGTTATATGGATCTATTCATCTCTGGAATGCAGAATCGTGATCTAAGTAGTCCCTTATATCAGTAAGACAGGAGCCGCTTCCGTAGCCAGGGCTTGGACCAGTATAAGACTATATTAAGACTGCGGAACCGGCCTCTGGTGTTTTTTGATCTTAAAATAGGGATTGACCCTGTGATTTATTTGATTGGTAAATTTCGTTTGATTTTTTGATTTGGTGTCCCTTACAAACCCACCACACCTGCCGGGAACGAAACAGGGGGTTTGATTTTGAAATCGGAAATCGAAGTACAAATATAGTTGTGTGATCGGCGGTAGAGTTTACAGAATTTTTTGTTTAAATCGAAGTACATAATTTGAAATTTTCGGTTCCGGTTCATTCAAACAATCATCCAAGCAGTCTGAACCGGCAAGCGACTGATTGGGGTTAATTTAGTTGGCTGCCTAATTTAATACATCAAGATTTAGGAAATAACTATATTACCTGGTGTTAGATGGTTAGATCGGCTCAGTCTAATATAGGTCTTAGGTCTAGAGAGCCATCGCTGTACGACCTGCCCCCAGGTTTATGTTGAAACTGATCGGTCGAAACCACCTTACGTCGTTCCAATAAGCGGGAAACTTAGATGAAAATGCCAAATAACCTAACCTGTAAGTTATCGGCTACATTGAGCGAAGAAACCCTTGAATTAGTAGCTTTTTACAGATTCCCTTTTGCGAGTATTTGATTTCACGGTAATTTAGATGAGCCTAAACATATCGCGACAAAATGGTGACTTTCATTACTTTGTTTATAGAGGGGATAGCGCGTACGCAGTCCCCCACTACCAGAAATTGTACACCCGAGTCACCCACATTTGGGGAGATCGTATGGGTCAACCAGTCTTTTTTTTTTTTTTTTTTTCTTTTTTTTTTTTGCCTCAGATACTACCATATATATTGAAAGCCTAAAAATTTTAAATGATGTGCTGTAGTAATTAGAGAGAGATTCGACTATGTCTATAGAAAAGTGTTCAAATAGGTATGTTAAAGTTAAGTTGGCGGCTGATGTTTATTGAGAGCTAAGAGCTAAAAGCAGTGAAAATGAAGCGAGTTTGATATGGCAGTCGGTCTCGTATCCTAAATATCGGATACGATAGTCCTTCATCATTGGCTTTTTGTTTTTGCTTAGGGTTAGGTGTATTTGGATTTTGGTAGGTTAGTTTCCTGTTGTTTGACTATGTGCTGCAAGAAAGGGGGACATTGTAATAGTTAAACAGTTAAATAAGCATTTAAATATTTGAAAAGTTGGAAAAGTCTTCTGCTTTTCGTCTCGAGGAAAAAGGAACCTGAAAAGGAATTAAGAAATTTCTTTGAATTAATGGCGCGCTGCGCTGCGCTGGCGCTGCAAATTTGCTTTGCTTATTCGCTGGTACCAATAGTAATAATTTGGTGTAGTCAAAGGATTTTCTGTATAAGTTATAGTACGTACAGGTGGGATAGTACTAAATACGTGGGATGTAATCTTTTATTATTTATCTAATTTTTACGTAATTACATATACGTATAAGAAACACTGTTTCTTTGCCAGTTAGTGTAGGATAGAGTTTCGTTGGGTATGTTAGCAGGTAGGGAAATTTTGGGTTTGTGTCGGAAACGACTATAACACAAGTTTCCTGCGGGGTGTATACATTAAGAATATGTCAAGACGGGTAACAGCATTTAATAAAATAGTGAACGCTGTTCGGGGGTTATCAGGGTGACGGTTCTGAGTATACATATGTATAATTAGGATATTATATAGTTTTGATCTACAGTATGTTGCTATAGCATTACACACTGTAGATCTGCATAAGGTTTAATGCCAGTTTTAGACAGTTTATGCTGGATTACAGCGTGGTATGATATCTATTATAGAGTGTACGTAGCTATTTTCACAGCAGTACGTACATAAGCTTATGTAAAAGGAATACATAAATATGCTTATATATACAGGTTCTATATAGAGTTGGTGTCAGGAGTTCATCTACCAGTCATTTCACTTTGGGTATTTATAATAGTATCGTTTGAGGGTGGATTTGGAAGTTAGATCAAGGGGTATTAGAGGTTTTCTATGATCTGTAATGTGTAGCTATATAATATATTTACATATGCATTACACATAAGACAGGTCTGTTTTTGCTGCTGATCTTTTTGGGCGGTCGTTCGTATCAAGAGACGCCTGTGCATAATATTTTCCTTGGTACGAGATAAAAGGTGTACCAATAATGTATATGCCTTGAATTCCTTTGGGCTTTGACAAACGCAGATCGTTCATGCAGAGGAGACGGTTGTCAGATATACGTATTCGTCGAAAATTGGTAGCGTAATAATGAACGTTACATTTGGGGTAATTTTCAATTGTGGGGTATCAGAGTGAATATTCTGATTTTGCAGAAGTATAGTCGGGAAACTAGTTTTGATCTATAGTGTATAGCTTTGTGCATTACACAGTACAGATCTGCAGATTTGCCGTTTTCTGAAGTGTACGTAGCTATAAATACAGCAGTACGCACAGATGCATATGTATAAAAATACATACCTATATATGTATAGTTGGTCTTACAGCCGCTTCGCTTGGGGTTTTACCAAGATAACGTATTATGGTGGTTTATACGGTGTGTAGCTATAATATATGTTGAAGCAGTACACGCCTGTATTAACCCACAATTTTATGCAGCGGTGATAGTCTTTCAGATATTCTATATCTCAGCATGTGTAGTGCAGATACAGAGATTATTGAAAAGTAAAAGGGAGGTTCCGTTCATGTCAATACATATTTGACTTCCAGGTTTAAACTCCTCTTTTCAAAGCGTATTTGGAGAGGATGGTTCTATAGTATAGTGATCACACATATGAAGAGTTTGGTATTATATGGTTGTGTAGCTATTATTGTACAGCAGTACACACTCTAAACAACCCTGTACTTTTATGTACAGTCACGTAGAAACTCCTGGAGGAAAAGGAAAGAAAAAGTTGCCGTTGGTTTCAATCTTTCTATTAGCAAGCAGAGAGAGGATCATATGGGTTATAATCTTTACATATTTGAAAGTAGATTCGTTACAAATTAGGATCACGCGTGTGTCGAGCCAGGTTCATATTGGGATATTGTATATATGTTTATAGACGTATTACACGCATGTAAAGAGAATATGATTTGTGGTGGCGGATTTCCAGAGTTTTAATGTACGGGCATTCAAGCGTAGTATAAATGGTTATAAAGGGTTTGCCCCGATATTATTTTTGAATATGTATGAAATTTTAGTGATGTATACGTACATATCTACATATACCGACATATACATACGTATCCATATATACACACATATACATATAGACGTTGTGTTTTTGAAAAATAATACCAAAACAATACTGCGTACATAGACTCAACAGTTGTTTACGATATATTAGTATTTCTGATTTTATTTTCTCTTCTAAACTTTGCTATTTGATTTTTAAATTCTAGTATAGGGGGTATAGGTATAACGTTTTTATGCTTAGTTTGGTTTCTGTGTTTCCAAATGATGAATTTATAGGTTGTGATAAATATATTGGCGTTGTTCTCAGCCTGTTTGTCTTTGTACTTAAATTTAGGATGAAAGAAAAATATCAGTTCCCTATCGAGGGTATTGTTCAATAAGGTATCTGAACTCGTATTTTTCAGATATTCAAGCAGAGAAGTTTTTATGGGTTGTATATGTTGACACAGTATAAAGGTGTGATCTAAGGTTTCTTTTTGATTACAGTGTGGGCAGAAGGCAATGTATTTACCCTTTGACATGGGTAGTACATCATGTACAATCCTGTAGTTCAGTTCCTGGAAGTTGTCAGGCATTGTTTTTGACCAGATGATTTTCCAAATCTTTTCGTTGATTAGATGAGGGTTTCTTCTTTGGATGTTAATTTTAATTTTTTCAAATTTAATAAGGTGTAGGTATAGAGTTTTCAAAGTGTCTGTCGGTTGGGTCAGGTCATATCCATTGTCTTTGATCTCTTGTTGTAGTAGATTGAGTATCTGATAGTCTGGTCGAGTGGTTAGTTTTAATGGAATGTGTCTTATATCAATATTAGGGATAATTTTCTTGATCTTTAATGATCCAAAGGCATAAATAGTGAAGTCAGCCCATTGTGGATATATGTGTTGCATGGTTAGCTGTTTTAGTCTAATAATTTTTTGGAAGAGGTGTGCTTTGGCTTTTTGTTTTATATTCGTAACTCCACATCCTCCTTTATCTAATGGTAGGTACATTGTTTCTCGAGATATTGTCGGCATTTTATTGTTCCAAATGAAGTTAAATAATTCTCCTTGGAGTTTTTGTTCATACATTTGGGGGAGTGGGATAAATTTTGTTATGTACCATAGTGTGCTGAGAATATAAGTGTTAGCTAAAGTCGCTCTCTGTCTAAAGTTGATGTTTCTAATTGTCATTATTTTAAAAGTATTAGTAATTTTTTCCAAGAGAGGTGTCCATAATTCTGAATTTGTCACTTTCCCAATTTTTAGTCCTAAAATCTTAATAAAGTCTTTAATATATTCTGTCGGGTATATATATTGTGGTTTAGGGTTTATCGAAAGTATTTCTGTTTTTACGGTATTTATTTTGGAGCCGGAGGCTTTACTGTATTCGTTAAAAGTTTCAAAGGTCGCATGCATCTCATTTGGAGATCTAATAAAAACATTCGTGTCGTCAGCATATTGGGTTAGTTTAGTTAAATTTTTACCGCCAGGATGCATTATACCAGAGATATTGGGGTTTTTCCTTATCATATTGCCTAGAGGTTCGATACATAAAACATATAATAACATCGATAAGGGACACCCTTGTCTTACTCCCCTTTGAATTTCTACAATATCGGTTAGTTCATTGTTGATAATGATTTTAGATTTGGGTTTTTCGTAAAGGATGTGTATCCATTTCTGGAAGTTTGGTCCGAAATTATATTTACTAATTACTTTAAAGAGGAAGTTATGGTTTACTCGGTCAAAGGCTTTTTCCTGATCTAAAGACATTATAGCTGCATGTGTATTAGTGTTTCGGATATATTGAAAGATATCTTGGGCCAGATATATATTATCAAAGATTTGTCGTCCAGGAATGCCACATGTTTGGTCAGGATGGACAATTTCTCCTAAAACTGTTTTCAATCTTGCAGCTAAAACTTTTGTTAGTATTTTATAATCCACATTTAACAACGAAATTGGACGCCAATTTTTTAAAAGTTCCAAATCACCTTTTTTTGGAATAATTTTTATATAAGCTAGTTGTTGCGATTCTGTGAGGGATTGAGCGAGGAAGATGTTATTATACAGTTCAGTTAATTCTTCTCCTATGTTTTTCCAAAAAGTCAAATAAAATTCTTTAGGTAGTCCGTCTGGTCCAGGCGTTTTATTGTTTTTCATGTCAGTTAGTGCTTTAAAAATTTCATCGGTAGTTATAAAATCTTCTAAACGGTCCGCATTTTCTTGTGTTAGTGTTTTATCTATATAATTAGTAATTTCCTCTTGTTTGGCATCGTTCAGGTTTTCTTTGGTATATAGGTCTTGATAGTATTCTTGTGCGATCTTTTTAATTTCTTCAGTGTTTTGGGTCGGGTCATTGTTTTTATTTTTCAAGGTTTCAATGATAGTGTTTTTATTTTTGGAGTCCAAAAGTCTCTTAATATAAATGGGACTGCTTTCGTCTTCAAAGTAATTGTCAGATTTGCTTTTAATTTCATTTCCTTTATTTTTATGGGAGAGTATAGTATTGAGTTCTTTTTTAATATTGTTTATTTCGGTTGCTAATGTTTCGCTAGGAGTGTCATTATATTGCTGGGATTTCAAAGTTAGTTCTTCGTCAAGACTGTTTTCTGCTAATTTATATTTTTGGGCTTGTTCTATAGTGACTTTATTAATGGATCTTTTAAATTTTTCTTTTAAATTGTCCCAGGCGTCGCGTGCAGTCATGTGTTTTTTAGTGTAGTTTCTGTAATGATTAATATCGGCTTTAATTGATTGTTTAAGTTTCTTATTTTCTAATATGCTAACGTTGCATTTCCAGAGTGCAAAGTTTTTGTTTTTAGGTCGTAAATTACTAGTAGAGATTGGATCCAGAAATGGTATTTCGATTTGAACTGCCTGGTGGTCGGTAAAAGCTATTGGAAAATGTCTTATAGTTGTTTCTAAAATGCGTGAGTCGTTGGTATAAAATCTGTCTAATCGGCTAGAGGCGAGTCTATAGACAGATTTTCCTCTAGGCATTCGTGTGTAAATAGTTTTATTGGGATATTGGTGTCTGAATATATCTATGAGTTTATTATTTTCCAAAAATTGACTAAAGAATTCTCGTATACGTGTATAGCTGGGATCTAACTTATTTTTCGAGCTATCTAGGGGGTTGAGTATAATATTAAAGTCTCCAGCGAAAATAGTGGGGGTATTATCAACGCTAATTTTTTGTTCGAGGACTTTATAGAATTCTGATTTTTGAAGATTTATAGCCGGGTTGTATATATTAATAATTCTTAATTTTGAGTTGCTAGTTTTATTTGTTAAATAGATGTGTGATAGTCGTCCTGGTATTAAAATCTGAAAGGTTATATAGTGTTCGGCTGCTATTATGTTGGGGATTAGAAAGATGGTTCCAGCCTGCTGTTTCGTGCCTGGGTTGTTAAAAATATGGTTGTTAGTCTTGTTTTCAAGGTATTTGATCGTTCTTTCAGGGGGGTTGTGGGTTTCTTGTAGTAGGATAATTGGTTTTCTAAATTTTTTAATTTGTGCGACAATGTCTGGAATTTTGGTTGATAAGCCCTCAGTATTGAGGGTAACTACGTTTAGAGGATTTAGATCCATGAAGATTTAATTTAGACTTCAACAAATTGTATGTTCTTTGTGGAGGTTTTCTTTCTTTTATCTATTTTTTCTTCGGGTGTGCTTCTCGGTCTTTTTGGGGTCGATGTTAGAGCCTGGCTCGACACACGAGGTTCGGCTTTATCATCATACGATCGTGTCCTAGGGGGATATATCGGTAGGTCGATCATATCTTTGTATATTTGGATATTATGGTCTACATCCAAGGTATATTCGGTTTGTTGGGATAATGGAGGTGGGAGCTCAAATTCCTGATCGTTTAGCTCATCGGCTTCCTCGATACTAGGTTCGGGGAGCGGTATTTGAGCCGGTTCTTGGGAAGGCTCCTCTACAGCATGTGGTATAACTACCGCTTGGGCATACGTTAGATGCTGTTGGTGATCTTGTGTTGCGGCTGCATCTTTCGGGCAGTCCTTTGCTATGTGTCCCCTCTCGCGACATACATAGCAAAGAGGAGGTTGAACTATCTGGCCATCGTACTTGACCGTGATTCGGGCTTTTTTAACGTACATGGTACGATTTATAGGTTTGTCTATGTAGCCCTTGAAGTGACGGACTCCCGAAAAAATTTGCGGGTAGTCTTTGAGGACTCCTCTTTTATGCGAAAGGGTCATAAACCCATATTTTTCGTTAAGTTTCTTGGCAATATCTTGGCTTGCCAGTTCAAAAGGTGCACCATATATGTGAAGCCACACAAAGGGTTTCGTGTCGGATGTTACGTTGGGTGCACGTTGAAAATTTATTCGGGTGCCTTTAATTGAGGGTATCTTATATTTTATTTCTCTTAGAAGTCCTCCAATCGTTCTGGAGTCAGTAAAACTGACCTCATAAATGTTGTCGGACGTTCTCGACACTTGGCATATTTCAGAGATTTCGATGTCGTACTGTTGGAGGAGTTTAATTATTTCTGTCTGATTAATGTGCCTATTGTCATTATCGTCAGGCTCAGGCTCTAAAATCAGGGTAGCTGACCTGTCTAAGAGGGTAGTCATAGTGCGTCTGATATATATATATATAAGTGCGAAGAGACAAAAGGTTATAATTTTAACAAACAATATAACAATTGACAGAGAAAATGTTAATGTAATAACTTTTAATTTTCAAAATGATATGAACATGAAAAAGGTGCACTACAAAGTGAAAAGATTTCACCGATAATGAGTGTCTCCAGCTAGATTATGCTCCAGTCCGGTATCGAAGAGCTGATATATATCCGCTAAGTCTGCGAATTAGCACTGTTACAAGTATGGTATAATCCAGTAATCCAAAAGTGGTTTTGATGAAAAACTATGCACCTGGGAGTGGCGCGGAAGGCGCTACGTAAAAGCGACTAACACAACGCTAAGCTCCTTTACCGCCCTTGCCTCGGCCAGACATGATTAATCGATGATTATTGAGTAGTATTGGGTCAACCAGTCTTTGTGCAATGACAGGCCTCGCCATAGGGGCACCGCCTTCCAGATCACGGTGAGCACCCCTGTGCCAGGTAAGTATGCTTACGTAACGTTCAATATTTCTATATATACGACTGACCTTCTTGGTACCTGACCGGTGTCCAAATTATGCAATAAACGATCAATTCTATTCAGTTTTACCAAAATCATTAAAATAATTACCTGAAATACCTGGAACGAGTATTTAATGATATTTTGTAGATGTTTATCGTGCTTGGAATATTCTGTTACAATGTGTAAATATACGCAATAAAAATCCAGCTTTTGGTTACTCCGTTATTTGCCGCTACGTGGCGCTAGTAACGACATCGTTAATTAAACAGCGAGTGTACGCAATGTTAATAACTTAACAAAGAAATTTAATGAACAATTCTAACTTTTTACATATATCTTTTACTGGGACGAGAAAAATCGTGAATATTTCTGTATGAAAATCCGCGGTAGAAATTCAGTCAATGACAATGATTTTAAGTTGATTCACATTTGCAGAGTGTTTTCGATTTCATTTCTTACGACTTCAGTCAACAGATTCGTACCCACGTCGTGAAGTTGAATTTCAATGATGCTTCATAAATTTTTGCTACCGTTAAAGGACGTGTGTTTTCTGCAGTGTTGTATAAACATAGCTAATTACGGCCCCGATTAGTCGCGTTGATATTACCGAGAATATTGTAGAGGTAATATACGAACGGAGAGTTATTTCGCCGCAGAGTTATTATTACCCCAACAAATTACGACGCTTAACTTATCTGGGTTATAAAAAGAGAATTTGTCGTTGTGTAATCTAGTGCCATCACATAATCTCGCTGCACCATACACCAGAAACATGGATCCATTCCGTATGTGTCTATCGATGCTCGGTATAATCGGCTGCAGTTTTGCCCAGGTATGCGGGGAATCTCGGGGAATCTGATCTTTTCCGTTAAATCGATCTCTTCGGGATCGTGATTAGTTGTTTTTTTTGGTCTTTTTCGAGGAATTGTGTTCGGATGTTTTGGGGAAAGTGACACAAATCACCGCCCTCGAAGACAAACTGTCGTTAGAAATCGTAATCGAAACTGGTCTTGAAGTCGAAGTCGTTTGGATTTTGAATCGCGTTCCGATTATTTGTATGTATTTAGCTTAGTTAATTTAATAAATCAAACCGAATACAACTTTCTATAGGCTACTTATTGCTTTGGGTTATCAATTGGGGACTCACGACCTCCTGTGGCAATCGAGGATTACCCTTGTGGCAGGCGAGTATCCACCAGGTTCGCTAGTAGTTACTCGGTCTTCCGCGTGAAAACCGACTGAAATTCTTTTCAGATAAATGAATTATTAATGAAAAACCGATATCTGAGTAGGAAAATGAATCTATTTTAATCGGTGGGTCCTTCGATAATCACTCTAAAAATTCGGTTCAAAGTTTATCGAAAATGAACTAATTTTGATAACAGAAGAGTGCGGATCACGCCATCTGGTGCGATAGCTGGTGTTCCAACGCAGATTCTTCTTTTTCAATTTTGATATTTGACATTCAATTCGATGTTCACATTTAGCTTTTTGAATTCTGGAACCCTTAATGCAGCTATCTATAGAAATAATTTCTCAAGCAATAACAGGATTCGCTTTCTAATTCTTTAGCTAATGAAAACTACACAATTGCGACGACTCAGGCGGGAACCACTACCCGGTCAAAGATGTTGGTAGATCGGTCACAGCCGACACATCGAGGAATGTCGTTTCGGGCGTGGGTAGCCCTCAAAGGTTGTCAGACGCACACATTCGAGGCCAGTTTTTCTACGAGCGATAACCTGCGAAACGAAATCGCGTTAGGTACTATCGAATCTACCCGGGCGGTTCTGTTCATCGAAGACGACCCCGGACGAGTAGAGCTGAACGTTCGAGTGACGGTGCCCGCGAACAAAACCGAATTCGATGGATCGCGGCGTAGTCCAGTCGACGCGTACAGATGGCGCTATCGTTTCACGACGAACGGTACAATAAAGCACACGCAATTGCACAGTTCCGGAAATGGAAATTTCGTCAAATCCTCCTGGCTTTCTGCTGGTGAATTATATCGCTACCAAAGATTCAACGTGATAAAATCGCCGGATAGACTACGGGATACGGGTCTGTGTTGCGTGTTCGTGAATTACTACGGTAACTTTCGGAGATCTAGGCCGAGTGTACAAACATGCGTCGCCGTACAGACGAGAGCCGATATGGGCGTCGTTAAAGGGATGGATGTACGATTGATGGAAGTGCTCGACAGAACGACGAATCCTGGTAACGAAGATACGATCGACGCCTACGGATCCGTACCGTTGGCAGACGGCATGGGTACGTAATGTCCGACGAATGAAATACAAACCGAAGAATTTCCATTGAAAATTGTTTTTCTTCGTGTTGTCGGTTCGACTTTAAATCGGCTAAAATTGATACTTTGTTCATCTTTTCTGCTGAGGTTTAATTAGTTAGAGTTGACCCGGCCGGCCGCCTATCTACCCTGTACATTACTTTTAAAAATCATGATCAAGCTAACAATAACAGACCCGGCAGAAATGAACTGATTACAAATTTCATGCGTTTTGCTAAATAACCTGCCCGATTAGGAGGAACAATGTATCATTTTTCGTTCAAACTAAATGTTAAACTTTCCGATCGAAATTTACAGAAATTCAAAATACATTTCTAATCGTAGCGAATGGTTTAAAGGTGGCCGTATTCGGCTACCCGGCGCCGCCTATCACAGTTTACAAGGTTCACAACCGCGAAATCGTCAAACCAGTAACGGTCGAGAATAACGGGGTCTACACGATGAACTGGTATTATCTACCCGTGAATAAAGACGCGCAGGAGACCTGGACCGCGGAGGCCGGCAATCAAGGCAGAATAATACCGTTTACTCGTATGAAACCCATCTGGACCCTCGGGAGCCACCGCCAAACTAGATACCTTAAACCGGGCATTCACTACGTAAGCGTCTTCTACCAAATTTGGATGAATGTTCAGATATCTTAAGACCAGGATTAGAATTAATTTCGACATCGTATTCAGGAAACTTAAACCAATCTAACAATATCATGCTCCCTCCCATATACCGCCACCCCCGCCTACCGCCAGGTTTTCTCAATTTACGTACATCTGTATACAAAGTAAAACACCCCCAATATACCACCCTCCCATATACCACCACCCCCGCCTACCGCCAGGTTTTCTCAATGTACATCCCAATACAAATACATACTAACACACCCCCAATATACCACCCTCCCATATACCACGACCCCCGCCTACTGCCAGGTTTTCTCAATGTACATCCCAATACAAATACATACTAAAACACCCCCAATATACCGCCCTCCCATATACCACGACACCCGCCGATATACCGCCATACTCTCTATACAGCCTTAATCGTTCTGCACCGATGTGGGCGGTATATATCGGGAGTTGACTGTATATGCATGTGTCGGTAGTATGGAAATTCAAATCGATTTAATTACCGTTGCTCGATTTTCGTTGCAGATCGAATGGACTTGCGCGGCGACCGGCTTCCCCCGCCCGAATATCACTTTCTACGAGATGAATTGGCCGTTCAGGAGTTTCGCCAACGTAGCCGAGGACGCTAAACGAGTGATACAAAGCTACAAAACGTTGACATCTACCGACATGATCGCCAGCATGGTTCGAATGCACGTTCGCAATAACACGATCGCTAATTTCGCCTGTAAAATTTCTAATTTGTACGAAAATAGGGGCAAGTTGTTGCACGTTCGTACTTTAGCCTATAAGTAACTATGAACCGATGAACGGGGTTGGGAGTGAGTGTATTTTCAGAATGAAAAAATTCATATATATAGATATTTTATGTAATTCATATACTCAGTATCTGTACACATTTAGTCGTAATAATAATAATTGCCATAATCGTTATTTGCAATGTGCAAGTATACTTTTACAAGTGCGCTTTCCGTGAGTTCAATGGTATGTGCTGTATGGAGCAAAATCTTTCGGAAATCGTATTCTCGGTGTAAACAATCGCCGATCGATAAAAACAGAAACACAGGAATAATGATTTACGTTTTTAAAAGCGCGCAACTGACGACCACGTGTCTGAAATAAATAAAATTCAATTCCGCAATTCGCTGTTTATTGGCAGACGTATCGATAATCGGCACCTCTTCAGAGACTAGCCGTCGTTCGTGTCGACGAGTCGCATGTTATCGTCGAGACGCGAAACCAATTGTTCTCATATATCTTTCTCTCGTTAGAAACAATATTGTATCTATCGAGGTATGAACTGAAACAAAATATTTACTTCCGAGCACTTGGTGTCGACATGAAGCGCGCTTGAGTTGTCTAGACAGACTAATAGTGACAACAAACCGATGATTTCTTCCGTTGTCGAAATCAAACAATGGCGGAAATGTTCGATTCGGCTCGAGTACAATTCAGTTCGTTAGCGTCGAGCGGTGAAAGATATACATTCTTGCCGATCAATTAACTACGAATCACGTGTTGTTGTTTACTGTTTCTCACGGGTCCACGTGACCCGGCGAGCGATGAAGCGGGAACTCAGCAATCTACTGCGGCAATCGAGGATTTCACTTGTCACCACCGGTAAGTGTCAGTTTTTGACACTTTGATATCTTCTACAATTCGATTGGTATTTTGTATTGTAACACTCTTGGTTCCCTGTTGTAGCAAGTGAATATCCATCAGGTGTCGGTAATGTGCCATAGCACTGGCAATAGAGGGTAGATAAAAATAATGATAATGATGATGATAAAAATGATAACTATAATAATAATAACTATAATAGTGATTATAATAAAAATAATAATGATAGAAATAAGAATACTAAATTGAATTTCTATAACACAAAGATCCTAATGTGCCTGGAACAATTGACTTCTGAAATGCCTTTTGAAGATTTCCACTTGCGACGAGCGGGATCCACCAGGTGTCACTAGTGTGCGGTAGGACAGCTACTCGTGCAATTGAGGATTCCACTTCTGACAAACAAGGATCCACGGTCCAAGTGTCGGAGGTGTGGAGTAGCACGTCAGCTACGACGAAAATAGAGGGCTGTGGCAAGTGAGGATCCATCAGGTGTCGCTAGCGTGCGTCAGTGCTGAATTTCTACGATTAAATCGGGGAAGTGTCTCATTACACTATTACTGCACCCATGATTTTCCAAAATTCAACGAATACCGAATAAAACAAACGTGCCTTGTTTGAATGCATGACGTCGATCTGGTTTTTCTAGAAACGTTATTTGTGTAGATTTTTTATATGGGTGGCTAAAGATCCAAATAGCACCCTCTATTGGTAGAGTTTAACATCGTTTGTTGAAGTAGGAAATATCGATTTGATTGTTTGTCACTGTTTGAGGTTGCGCAGAGCTGTTTGTAACTGTTGTGAACAGTCGACACATCGGCTGACCGGAAGTGCGCTGATACGTGATCCCTTTGCAGTCAGTATGGCGGCTACATTTAGCGGCGCATTCAATACGAGATCTACAAGTTTGAAATGTTTCCAGAATCGTCGCTTCATCAGTACGTTCGTCATACTTCCTGATGACGTAATTCATTCGTGTACAGTTCGTTTCCAATTTGACGCCTGGAAATATTCAATAGATTTTTCGTGAAGATGATAGAAATCATTTAAAAAAAAACTTATTCCGTTTAAGATATTGATGATGAAATTCGTCGGTAAATGTAATTGATTTCCACTATAACGATATAGCTATTGAAGATAATGAGCTGATTCCGATTGATAAACCAACTGAAAATGGATGACTTTTCAATGTAGAGTTACAGTAATTGAAAACGAACTGATCCTGGCTGCATGGGGCATTCAAACGGGTCGGAGTCCATGGTTAAAGCAATGAAGAATTAACTAATTATGATTCAGTTAACCCTGGGATGCCCAAACATACTTCTGGCAGTAGGGCAAACCGCATATTCGTTTTTTAGTTCATTTTGGGTCCTTTATGACAGTTGAGAGTTATTAGTTTAGAGTACCTAAATATTTTAAGAGAAATTTCATAATCTGAAAAAGTGCATCCATTAATGCCCAGAGTTCCATATATGACCCCAATTTGTTGATTGAAAACGTACACGCCACGCTCTGGCCATGGGTCATATATGACCCCTTGGGTTAAAATGGTAAAATTAATTTCATGGAGCACCACCTGGTGAGTTTTCTGCTAACCGACAAGGCTCATATATGTAAAATTGGGCTTCTCATGTAGCACAGGTGCTATTAAACACAGCTAAGAACTCAGGAACCCCACCATCAACAGTTCTTAAATTTATGACTGCCTAATTAGGTGGGGTCATTATGACCCGCAGGGCATCCCAGTAAACTTATTAAACACAAACTAATTCGGACAGTGGAGTAAAAAAAGAAATTGAAATATTAGTAATTTTGAGTGCAGAGTTGAATATTTGAAAAGAAACTCGTTTAAAATTAGAATATTCTAAAATTTCGACTCTACAGCGAAACTAATCGGAGGTGAACTCAATTTGATTGTTAAAAAATCGTGAAGCCGAATTTATTTTGTTGATAGAGTAAACGAAAGATTTTTCCCTTACCGTAAACCTCCACCTCGCACAAGCTCAAAGCTCCTGTACCAGGTGACTTCGTGACGATGACAGTATTTCCGGTCATGTGACCGGGACAGAAGAACTCTTTCACTTCCGACGAATTCATTTGCGCTTCCTGTTCGGCGCAAATTGTATTCTGTGGTATGTTAGATAGATCCATGTCCGGCGGAGACTCGTCCGTAGTGACTAGAATTTTGAATTTCTTTAATCGGGATGCTGCAACGAAAAAAAAACCGTTTTCATTTCAAAATGTTTAGGCGTTAAAAGTTGAACTGACACTGGATCCGGTATCCCTTTTGGGGTTAAGCTAAAACTGATTGATATGATTTATTTTCATAAAAGATTTTTACAAAATTAATGAATAAACAAATACATTAAGGGTGTAATGATATGTGTAATGACTGCTTTGAAGCAGCAACGGTTAGCTTGTATACAAGAACATATCTATATAACTATGCCATAGGTTGATATTGAAAGAGCGACCATGGTCTACACGTTCAATGCCAGACCAAGAGAGTTTGTATCAAAACTCGACTTCAAAACAGTAAAATCAGCCGATCTTTATAATCCTTACCGGCCGTATTTCTGTTGACCAGAATCACACTTGTAACTGTGTATCGAGCATCTAGATGCACTTTCCACCAGAGCGGCTTTCCATGCAATTTCGAGTCTTTGGTGTGAGTACAGGACCCGCTTTTCATGGCTGGATTGTGGTCTCCATCCACGGCTGCCGAAGATAGCCCCTTGTCTTTTCTATAGTCGCTAGACTGCATCGTTGTTCGACCTAAAGCCACATTCTCTTTCGTCGCACCATCTTCGAAGAAGAACATTAAAAATTTCACGTTTTATAAATTTCTTTACAGTTTAAATGGTGGTTTACATTTCATGAGTGTTAAAGTATTTGCATAAAAAAATCTGCCTGATTTACTATTCCTTTTGAGATAAAACTACCCTCCAATATTGGCCCCATGGGTAAAAAGTTAAACTGCTCCATTGAGCTCTGGGTTAAAGACTTCAACTTTACAACTTAGAGCTTAGGATCGGTTTAAGATTGTAGAACGGCTAGAGAACTAAGATAGTCTTCGATTGGTATTAAATCTAACTAGCAACGGTTGTACAACTTAGGTTTATGTTTAAACTGGTCCAACGAAGCCACGATACGGCGTCCCATTCAGCGAGAAATATGGAAATATAGATGGAAATGCCAAATTACCTGAACTGTAGGTTACCAAAATTATGATCCAGAGCGCGGCGATTTTGTTATCATCCATTTTGACTAGGAAGTGTTCACCTGCCGAGCTACAGTACTTTAAATGTGTTACTTCTCGTGGAATGACTTCTGTGCAGTATAGAAGTCAATATCTCTCTCTCTCCCTCTCGGAAACACGAACGAGAGAGTTATCGGTAAATAAAGTTCCCGGTATTCGTGTTTTAGACTGATGCTTCAGACTTTCGCAGTTTTTTTTTATTAGCTCATTTAAGCATCGTTTCAGCTTTTCAACGACAGCAGCACACACTCCACCTGACGTGTAGAATCTATATCCAGGTTGCGTGAATGGTTCTGATTGGTTGTTCCACCAAACGGCGCCGGTTTGGTTTTAGAAATGTAACTGCTCGCCAGTGTCGATTTTTTATTCAAATAGTACGTACACGGCGCTGGGTAAACGTTAGATCCTGTACCCGAGTCGTTTAAAAAATGGCGGCAATTTTAACCGATGAAATTTGGTCTGCAGATCAGAAGGGTTAGTATCAAGAGGGTTTACGATTAGGTTAGGTGAGGTTTTAGGGTTGCTCAGGGTAGGGTGTATTACTAAAGCGTAGTGTAAGACTACATCTAGTTATACAACTTGGCAATGCGAGAATCAGATTGGCTAGCGCTATGGTATAACGCTACGTGTTCGAATCCCCATTTTTTCAGTATTTTTAACGAGTTTTTCAAGTCCCCACGGTCAATGCGCGTGCGCGACGAGTTGGTTATAGAATCTAACGATTTGATTGCCGAGTAGAGACGACTTGTGCTGCCCTCAACCGGTGATTAGATCGTCACGCGGTAGTTAGGATTAGGATTAGGATTAGGATTTTATTTACACTCCAACCATTTCTATGATACATGGAGGGAGACTTATACAAAGTATACAATATTTATAATTTTCCGATAACAGATGTAAATTCTAGTTTTCTGGATTTTTGTAGTCTCTGTGTTATTGATCGTGTGGGATCTAAAAATCTATCTCTAGTGATGCCTGGGAACTACATGACGTTTATGCTGTATGCTGTAGGAGATAACTCCTATTGCGCACAGGAGCTCCTGGTGGATCCTCACTTGCCACAAGTGGAATCCCCTGTCGGTGCAGTAGTTAATGTCCTAATGCACACTAGCGGAACCTGGTGAATCCACGTGCGATAAATCCCCATTTTTTCAGTATTTTTAACGAGTTTTTCAAGTCCCCACGGTCAATGCGCGTGCGCGACGAGTTGGTTATAGAATCTAACGATTTGATTGCCGAGTAGAGACGACTTGTGCTGCCCTCAACCGGTGATTAGATCGTCACGCGGTAGTTAGGATTAGGATTAGGATTAGGATTTTATTTACACTCCAACCATTTCTATGATACATGGAGGGAGACTTATACAAAGTATACAATATTTATAATTTTCCGATAACAGATGTAAATTCTAGTTTTCTGGATTTTTGTAGTCTCTGTGTTATTGATCGTGTGGGATCTAAAAATCTATCTCTAGTGATGCCTGGGAACTACATGACGTTTATGCTGTATGCTGTAGGAGATAACTCCTATTGCGCACAGGAGCTCCTGGTGGATCCTCACTTGCCACAAGTGGAATCCCCTGTCGGTGCAGTAGTTAATGTCCTAATGCACACTAGCGGAACCTGGTGAATCCACGTGCGATGCTGAAAGCCAAAAGGCAAAAGCATTTCTCCCAACCATGTTTGGCAAATATCACTCTAACCCTAAAGTTGATGCCTTGCCTCCTTTGCAAACTGAAGTCGGAACTAATACTAGAACTTGATGTCAACAAGCAACTCGCAGCTCAAAACCGTTTTGCAAAGAATTTTATGTTTTGTTAATGAATACTCCTAAGCTATCCTGTTTTTTTTCGAGCTCCATCTGAAATCCGTACAATTATCAAACGCTTCATTTTCGGCTTTTCGTTTCGTTCGTTTTGCATCTTTGGAAACCGGTGAATAATTGGAAGAATCGTTTTCGGAAAACCGGAATAGTACCGACGTATATGAAAAAGTTGGTACAGAAAACCGATTGCCGGAATATCAGTATGGCTCTTCCTACAAACAGCGACGAACGAAGCGCCCTGAACGTGCTACTGTTCTCATAACGTTTATCAGAACCGAACGCCGAATTGACGAGAATGTTGAGGTGATGCAACAGATTGCATATACCATTCGGTAAAACCAGCACTATGAACATGATAACGACAATTAGAAGAGTTTTACTGGCCGAAGATTGATGACGATCCGTTCTCCTCGTCGCTGTCAGATCGGTAGAACCTTTGTTACGTGTCACGGCAGTCATTACCGATAAAGCAACTACGAGAAAACATGGACAAATTTCATTGATGAACGGATTTATAGATACAAATGTGGAATGCAACACACGTGAATCTAACAGAAAACTTACAGTTCTACATTTCCATTCATGTTTGGTTCCATTGCGTCCGTATCTTTTGCGTTCTTCAAAACGAATATCGCTGTATGAAATAATGTAATAAACTCCTGTGAAATAAGCCCAAAAAACTACGGCAACAACCGCCATTTTACGCCTCTGAACGTTGAGATGTTTCATGTGAAAGAAAGGAAAACGAATCGCAACAAATCGCTCGATAGCGATCACTAAAACCGTGTAGTTCGATATAGTTCTGGCTGGATAGAAGAACAAGAACTCGTAGAAACACCACGGAATTAACCTTTCGCGAAGATAATAGAAATAGTAATAGTAATTGTAAATCAACGGGCATCGTTTTCTGATTTCAGTTATAGACATGACATATATGTAACAATTGTGTAGACCGATTCTGTAGAGACGAGTGATGAAAATTTGGGAAAAATCGCGGATCAAATGATATGTGACGACAATTTCATCAGTAATCGCGATTGCCATCAGATAGGGGAACGTGTAACGAACCGACTGACTTCTCCGACATTTTATCAGTAAGACTACACTTACGATGTTCAGGAAATTTCCCAAAGGATACAACAAGAAGTACCTGATGTGAAGATTAGCGAGTCTTGTTCTGTGGATGATGTTAAAAAACGCGTCGCTGAGCGAGAACTGACGACTAGTCGTGGATGTATAAGTGCCGGTTGTAGTGAAATTGTTCACAGGTTCCAGTGAAGTAACTACAGTCAACTGATTCATGTTATTATCACAGCGCAGACGTCACTGAGTCTGTCGTCAGATACGGCTGAACTTGTTAAATATGGCGTTTTCAGTAGAAATGAAATTAGAATATAGGAGTACTTTCAGGTGTCTAGCGACATTTCCAGAAAATATGCGGTTATACCAATGACGCAGGCCCAATCGTAAAACTCTTAGTCCAAAGTTCTCACCAACAGTTGGGCGAACATGCTGCTGATATCACAGATATGGGGTACACCATGGGCGGCACCAGAGGGGGGTCGAGGGTGCGAACGACCCCCTTTTTACAAATTCCCAAACGATCGTCGCATAGGGAATTGACCTCGATAATGCGGTGGCAGCCCTTTACGATCGTCGATGTGTCGTCACCGGTCACAATCAACGTATTCGTTGGTAGTAGGCCTAGTAGATTGCGTCAGAATGCATCTCTCAGAAATTCCCGCTGCGCGGCGAGAGGGGACACGCTATCCCCTGTGCCACACTGCACCGGAGCGGGCTCTGCCCTTCGGCGACTTTTAGTTAAATATTTCGTACTCGACCCCCCGTAGACAATTCTTGGTACGGTTATAGTTGAATATGTTAATTAGAATATTCAATAATTAGGTCACCTTCGGTAAACGAATTTTCAGCTTGTAGCAAGTGAGGATTCACCAGGTGTCGCTACTGTGCATTAGGACATTTACTACAGCACCGACAAGGGGTTCCACTTGTGGCAAGTGAGTATCCACCAGGAGCTCCTGTGCGCAATAGGACATGAACTCTTCCAGCTATAGAGGATTCCACTTGTTACATCAACTACTGCGGCAATAGAGTATTCCACTTGTGGCAAGTGAGGATCCAGCAGGTGTCGCTAGTGTGCAGTAGGACATCAACTACTGCGGCAATAGAGGATTCCACTTGTGGCAAGCGAAGCCCCAGGTGTCGTTAGTTTGCAAGGACATCAACTACTGTAGCAATAGAGGATTCCACTTGTGGCTAGTGAGCATCCACCAGGTGTCGCTAGTGTGCAGTAGGACATCAACTACTGCGGCAATAGAGGATTCCACTTGTGGCAAGCGAAGCCCCAGGTGTCGTTAGTTTGCAAGGACATCAACTACTGTAGCAATAGAGTATTCCACTTGTGGCAAGTGAGTATCCACCAGGTGTCGCTAGTGTGCAGTAGGACATCAACTACTGCGGCAATAGAGGATTCCACTTGTGGCAAGCGAAGCCCCAGGTGTCGTTAGTTTGCAAGGACATCAACTACTGCGGCAATAGAGGATTCCACTTGTGGCTAGTGAGGATCCACCAGTTGTCTAGTGGTAATTGAGGCCAGTCACCAGGGCTACATACGTACAATTCTAGTTATCTCCTAAATAAACAACGCTAAGTTGATTTCCTTGTAAACAAAACATATAATGTATTTAAACCTTAACTACAACGTATAAATATTACAAATCACCTGGGCCCGGTTTTATAGACTGGTATTACCTTTAACCCGGGGGCTAATTCAATTCATTTTCAATTGAGTTAGCCCCCGGGTTAAAGTTAATACCAGTCTATAAAACTGACTGGAACCGGAATATACCTAGTTTTAATCGTAAAATGATGATTATTGCTACGGTAGAATAAAGCTCAAAATGTTTTAAGCAAAAATAGAATCATTACAGAGTTGAGAATTAAATTCTAGGTAAAAATGTACGTACGTAAATAAAAATAATCTCCTGGAGCTTTGTGCTCTTTCGCGTGGCGACGCCGCCAAATTTGGTTGGCAAACATATCGCAATAACTGATTTTTACAGCACATATGTTAGTACTTTACTATTATTAGGTTAATTGATGCGAAGGAGCCCGGAGTCAAATCTGCAAACGTGAAGACAAATAGTACTTAAAAGGTTAACCAGATTTCATTAAAAGTACAAGCTTTCGCAACAAGCGTAAATGAGCTTCACGGGAATGTGATTTACTCATTTACCCGATAAAGCTACAATGCTAAAGTAGCGTAAGCTCGTACTTTAAACAAATTTAGTTAACCTGCAAAGTACTATTTGTCTTCACGTTTACTGATTATTAATGATGATTTTATAGCAGGCAATTCAGAACCAAGTATCGAGGTCTCGCAACGAGCACGCTCTGTATCAAAAATCAGCTTCAAATCTTACGAATCTATAAAAATGTCTCTTTGTTTTTTTCATTAGCGTGAACAATAATTGCATGCGTTCGCCAACCAATATGGCGTAGCAAACAAACAATGAGGTCACACGAGTGCAAAGGCAAAATATTTTTTGAGAGTTTACCGTTTTGCAATTCATTTGCATTTTCAATTATTCAAGATGATAAAATGCACATCGTCTACACCTAAAATACTGTATTCAAAATATTAAAACGATATATATGACCAGTAAGATATTTCTGTCCGAAGCGACTAACGTAAAATTTAAACGATATTCTTATTTACATATTGTATTCCTTGGTATAAAATGTAACAAATTTCGTGTATTTATTTCATCGATGAATACAATAGCACTTTCCCAACATTTAATTGCATGTTTGATCTATTCATATGATTATCTATGCGAATTAGACATAAAAACTACACCACAAAATCGAATCAACTGTGGAACTGTTGGTTCCGAGTCGAATATTAAACCCACGCAACTGTGGAACTGGGTCCATAGTCAAATTAAACCCTAACAACCGTAAAACTGGATACATAGTCAAATTAAGCCCACGCAACTCTGGAACTGGGTCCAGAGTCAAATTAAACCCACACAACTGTGGAACTGGGTCCTAAGTCAAATGAAACTCTCATATGGAACTGGGTCCTGAGTCAAATGAAACTCTCATATGGAGCTGGGACCAGAGTAAAATGAAACCCATTCAACTGTGGAACTGGATAGAATAGTCGAATTGAATCAGGATTGCCGCGAGACTACCCCCGCCCCTGCATCCTCCGGCTCACTTCAACTTGCTGCAAAGTCGAATTTACCAATCATTTATGTCTATATCTTGTTTGCTCCATTTATATTTTCCGCCGCGTTCGAAGAACATGTCCTCGTCGAAACCGCTGTAGTTCAAAGCCTCCTGCACCCCGACGTCTAATATCGATCGACTCGGTGTTTTAGCGCCTCGTGTACAATCTAGAAACCTCATCTACAATAAAACAGAACAATATTCGTCAACGCGTGTGCGCCCATAGCTGCTGCTTAAAACAAACGGCTTAAATCTAAAAGACTAGTAGTCTAAGTTCATACTTGGTTTTGAACGAAACTACTTGATAAAGAGACGAGCGTACGACCCGGTTCCTGAGACCGATTTTAAAGAACGTATTTGCTGGAACCGTTTTATTAATTTCAGTACTCGTTGACTGGTCATGAGTCGTTAGATTTGTTTTGAAACCAAGGAGTTTAGACTGGTCATTAGTTACATTTATTGTAGAACCAAAATAAGTTTAGACTGCTTTTTAAGTTGTTAGATTTGTTATAGACCCCCCAAAAAGCCTAGACTAGTCCAAAGTTGTTAGATTGGTTATAGAACTAAATTGAGCTCAGACCGATCTCAAGTTGTTAGATTGGTTATAGAACTAAAATGAGTTCAGGTTGTTTCTTAAGTCGTTAGATTGGCTGTAGAACCAAATCGAGCCTAGACGGGTCTCAAGTTGTTATATCGGGTATAAAACGAAAATGAGTTAAGACTGGTCTCAAGCGTAGTCAGATTGGCTATGGAAACAGAATAAGCCTAATGACGATTATTATGTTGTTCCGATTGGTTTTAACCGAAATGAGTATATCCGGTGTTAAGGTGTTAGATTTCGCTGTAATCAAGCGGGAGATTGTCTAAACATCGTAATATGCTTTTCGTTGTACTTACGCGCTCATCCAAAATAAGATATGAATTTTGCATCTGCAAAAGAAATGAATGATCGCAGTTAGAATTTGAATCAGCGTTAAAAATAGTACATTCGATGATTTAACAGTTCATTTCGACGGTTTCGAAGGTTTGAATAAATTTTGAATAAATTTCACAGAAACGTAAATCAAAAATCATGAAAATAATAGAAAAATGGTTTATTCAAGACTTTACTCAAAACTTCGAAACCGTCTGAATAAAAGGTTTTATCATAAGTTGTGGATTTTGCTTATTTACCGGGCCGAGTTGCACGGTCGTCAATTAAGTACAAAAGCGGTCTTTGATAGATTTTAAGACCAGTCTTTAACCGTTAGATTAGCTACGGAACTAAATTGGTCTTAGACTGGTCTAAAGTCTAAAGCGGTGTGCAAATGACTGGTCTTACGTAGAAATGATATTGTGTTATTATCTTCGCGTACCTTCGTGTTCGACTCGGGAACCAGACCACAGGACACATTCCGGTGGCGATCGAGGAAACTCTGGAAATCTTCCTTCGATACGACGAACGACTCGGCGTGCCTCTTGGCGCCCTCTCCGCAATTCTCTCCTTCCAAAAGCAAACACTGGAAAACCTGCAATATTTTTCTCGATTAAAAGACTATGTTTTTATAGTTTTCAAAATACCGACTATGGATATAAACATAAAGGGGCCAGTTGCAGAGTCGTGGCCTAAGTCCAAAAGTGGTCTTAAATCTTAAGACTGGTCTTAAGTTGTTAGACTGGCTATAGAACTAAGTTGGTCTTAGACTGGTCTTAAATCTAAGTCAAGACTATGTAACCGGCCCCAGTTGCAGAGTCGTGGCTTAAGTCCAAAAATGGTCTTAAATCTTAAGACTGGTTTTAGTTGTTAGACTGGCTATAGGACTAAATTGGTCTTAGACTGGTCTTAAATCTAAGTCAAGACTATGCAACCGGCCCCAGTTGCGGAGTCGTGGCTTAAGTCCAAAAATGGTCTTAAATCTTAAGACTGGTCTTAAGTTGTTAGATTGGCTATAGAACTAAGTTGGTCTCAGACTGGCCTTGAGTCTTAGCCATGACTATGCAACCAGCCCCTGGGATGTTCACGGAAAGTGAATGAATGAATCTTATTTTTCAATCGATATTTAGGAAAGGGGATGTACTTAGTTACAATGAAGATTGACAGAATGTAATTATTGAGAGGACACCCACCGGACACCCACAGTCACAGAGACTTAACAGAATATTCTACTCTAAAATCCACCAACCTTCCATCTACACGGTTTCAGGATCTCTATATATTCGCTCATATCTTCGTCTTTATTGTGGATGTTAACAACTGTGTTCATTTTGAAGGCGACCTGCAAAAAAACGCGCCGAATTAACAATTCAATTGACGCCGAAAAAACCGTTACAAAAATGTTTTTGATTACTGTGCATTATAAGGGGAGGCGATGCGCACTACGTCATCAGTATTTGCGTTTCAAAATCGCAATTCATTTCTGAATTCATTACTTTGTAATTGAATATATTACATTATTCTTAATATATTCTACGTAGTAAATTTCATGTTTTTTCTTCGTTACAAAGAGGATACAAATAAACTAGACTAAATAATACTTTATATTAACCTGATATTTGATGCACCAGTCTCGTACTTGTTTCAGGGTATGAACGTGTTGCTGCCTGTTGCCTTCTTGACGGCCGATTTTGCTATTCACCTCCGGGTCGAAACTGTCACAAGATATCGCCAGGATATCCAGAAAATTACCTAATTAGATAAGAATGATAAGAAAGGACCGTTCCCGATTCGTCTGGGCTGCCACTTTCCGCCGATTTATGAATCGTCCGAATTTTCCCTGACATTCCTGAGACACAAACATCAGTGAGGGAATCCGAGCAATTACTGGGTTTAAAATGTTAATCAATATCTATGAATCACGAACTGGTAAAGAAATACACGGTCCATGTATCCAAATTCCCTAGACCCATTTCCACAGTTGTGAGTTAGAGTTAACTCCGAGTTAAATTAGATCATTTTCAATGAGTTAACTCAGGGTCAAATCTAAACTCCGAACTGTGGAACTGGACCCAGAGTCTTTCAGGTTTGCAAAATTTGTCAAATTTGCTGAGTTTTCCCTATTTTTTTCCTAGATTTTTTTTTAAATATATAATATATAATATATTTTATTTCAACTAAATATTTATATATAATTTATAATATATTCGATTGCCACTCAATATTACAAAATATCATTATTATACGATATATTTTTATCGAGCTTACCGTACTGTTCGAACCACTTCTCTTTGATTCTGCTGCCGTTGCTGACGATGGTAACGCTTTCTAGTTCAAGCTTCTGTTTACAGTATTGCACTAGTTCACCGACGTATTCGCCTTTCTTTTCCAGGAACGGCTCGCCGCCTGAGAAATTCACTTTTTTCATACCTGATCAACAGAAATAACCCTTACATAAATGACAGTTTCTAAAATGCTTTTTTTGATAAGTGATAATTTGTTATGCAAAGTTGAAATTCCACTTGAAATCTTTTATTGTTTATTCGACGTGTTAGTAGAGATTGCATAATGAGTTTAAATAATTCAATTTTCAGGACACAGGTGCACTGCACAGTTGCGACTTTGATCTGAATATTCTCAACCATTTACAAAGGGAAATGTGTTAATGGATATGTAAATTGTGAATACACGTATAGCCATTTTCATATTGTGATATGTAGTTATAAATATCTAATTTTCACAAAACAATTTATATTCTAACTCCACCCAGCCCATAGCGGGTTTATAAGTCACCAATTATCCTATTTAGATTTGATTGAAAATAGATTCGAGTGGCTCTGAAAATAATGAACTCCTCATTTAACTACAACATTGTTCATTAAAAGTTGCTACTAGAGTGATTTGATAGTTAGCCATTAACGTTTGAAACTGTTGTTGCCTCCGCGTTAGGTCTTGCAACCCTGCTCTGCTACGCACCTGATTCTTGGAGCAGTCTCAGTCCGTGTTTCGCTTCGTCCAGCGGCAAAACGAACGACGTTTTTGCCGTATGGAAACAAAAGCCGCATTTATAATTGCACTGTCGGGTAAAATGATAGTTTACGCTCAGCGGGGTTAGATCGTTATTGTTCGCCGGCGGGTGCTTTTTGAACGCCCTGTAGGTTCTTGGTCGAGTCGAGTCGTCGTCGTCGGAGCCGTCCCTTTTAACAGTCACGATCCCATTGTCCGCGCGCTTCCGTTCAGCCCTTCTACTAGGCAGTCGACTTCCTACAGCTGTCCCGATGTATTTTGCAATCCGGTAGTAGAACGTAATAATGATCATCCGAATATATATCCAGCACTGCCTCGTCATAGCACTGAACATATTTGACAACGTTTCGTAAGGCACCATCGTACGTAGACTCTGTGTCTGAAATGATATAAAGAAATTATATGAAAGAAAGCTGGTTTCTCTACTTTCTTTAAAAGCACGAAAATAAACCTTTATTCATTTTTTGGTATTTTTTCGTATAGAAAAAACATCTATCTAATCTATGAAGTCCTACGTTAGTCTCTACAAACGTTAGCCTGTTTAAAGGCGCTGCATTTCTCTTATCCACAGTCAGGTCGGACTAGTTTTTTTAGAATTTTTGGCTCTTCCCCACTCTAGAGTAGCAAAATCCCGATAGGTTAAGCAGATTAACTAAGTTAGTTCGTTTATTACTAATACAATGCAAAGACTAATTCGAGCGTAGAGTCAAAATATCAAAGACATAATTGATTGCTAACTCATTTGACTAAGATTCAGGCAAATCTACCTCACAGGACCTACTGTATCCGGGACCTACTGCTCCACTGTTACTAAGTTAGACCTACGGCGTCGATTCACTGCATAATGGACGATATGGTTAATTTCGTGGAATTCTATATAGCCTATTACTGGACCCTGTTTTAGACTATGAAATCCAGTTTACAGTATGGCGTTAGATTCCAAGAAACTACAAATACCTGACCGACAGGATATCTATATTTGATTCCTGGGCTAAATTTGGAGTTTTTATAATACGTAGTCTAACAATGAATTTATTATTTCTTTATATAGGCCTAGTGCAATGCATACATTGCAATCCGTTTGCAAAACTAAAATGAAACGAAACGAAAGTGAGATTGCGAAATCGTTGTGGGATTTGTTGTTACAACATTTCATACACACACAGCATCAGTGTTAATTCGCGAGTTCAGAGTTAACTTCCTCGATACGGAATCAACTAAACGAAAATGTAACGTACCTTCAATTCAAGACTCCGTCAAAATAACTATCGATTTCAAGAGATATTCAATATCTAAAGCGAGTATAATATCAGCCGTTAAATCCGCTAGCGACCGCTCGATCGAATGTTGTCTGGCTAAAATAATACCACCAGCAGGTATAACGGCTTTTTATAAATCGCGATAGATCTATGAATAATATTCGGGATTTCCCCAGGTTTCACAGCAATTACGATGTATAGTATAACGACCCAACGCCAGTACGCCGTACGATTTCAGTTTTCGCGTAGGCATCCCCCTCTACGCGGTACTGCCGTAGAACATGGTTTTGTCTGATTGTAGAGACATCGAATCGACATCGATTTATTCATGTGACGTACAATGTGTGTTTGTTTTCATTCCGATGAATAAAATATACGTGTATATTTTATATAATAATCCAAGCATTTATGAATTCATAGATCTGATGAAAACGACATCTAACAATCTCTTGAAAATTAAGGGACGGAAATTGCTTCTTAGGGTGATATACCTAAACGTAAAAGAAATGTATGTATATTTTGAGGTCAAACGCCAACTGCAAAATCAATGAACGATCGCCATACAAGGTTCATAATCACTTCGACGAATAAATACACAGCTATTTGATGATAAACTATCAAATATTTCTTTTAGTTAGTTAACCGATCAGGGTCCAGTTACGTTGATAAAAAGCTTCCAGCTTGAAAATGTTAAGTAGATTTTCAAAATTCCCTGTACCTGTACCGAGTAATAGGTGCCTACGAGTGATTACGTTGTACTGGGAAAATCCGGGTCGCGTTACGCCGTAAGGAACAACTGTACACCAATTCCACCAGATGGCGCATTAGTGGCGAGGTACCATGCTGGTACGGATGATATTATTCCAGCGGTCGCGCAATTTTGGGTATATCCTCGTTGATGAAGATCTTTAGTAAAGGCAGATTTGATTATATCTCTGACAAGAAAACTCAAACATTGAAAATATGCGTGAATTCGATTTTCTGAAAATGATATCTTTTGCCCTAAAGATACACATTTCATGACCACTAAAATCATAATTTTTACGTATTTTGCAGTCGACGACAATCCATTTTCAGTTTGAAAATGAATGCTTAAACGCAAGACTACAGGGACATGAATAGGGACAGGGATTTGAATAGTGATTTTCACACCTTTCACGAACGATGTAGGACTGCCGTAAACAAGCGCTGGTAATTGCAAACGACGACATCAGTTTACGCATTTGCAGGTTTTTTTCACATGCTCGTTTTCGTTCTCACGAAAAGGTCAGTCCACAAAAAATCAGCGAGGACTTTAGGGGGAGGAGGGTGCATGTGCCCCTGTGCATCCCTGGATCAGCCGCTGAGGGGTGCAGAGTACCTTGATTGCCGTGTTTCTGTTAAACATGGGACCGGAGAGATACTCGCATCTTGTCTGGCCTCGTTCGTACAGACGAAAAAAAAACCTGTATTAACAGGTGACGGGTCATTGAACCGGCATAAATTCCCATAAATCATAGCGCGGTCCGGCGCCAGACGAAAGACAGGCCACGAGGAAACCGATGATAAAATCAGTAACAATCTAAATCCCATCAGCGTCGTTACTGTAGTCGAGCTGTTGAACAGAGTGTATCACTGTTGTCTGATTATTCTTTATATCGAGTGTTTATCGGATTAGGAACTGACCGCCATCACACCTCTTACAAAGCAATCTACGACAAATTGGTTTACCAAGTTGAACTCGCCGGTATTCCGATGATACCCGTGCGTGGTAAAAGTGCACCTGTCAACCCCTTGGCACAGGGAAATTTAGCCCAAAACACATGTTAGAAATACGATTTTCGATAAGGTCTCGATTCAATACTATAGTGGTAATCTAAAGTTTCACATGGAGACGGGGGTCTAGACTTTGTAATTGGAAAATTAAAAAAAAAGGATCATTTTCTGGGCATCTAGGGAAATTCTTAAACAAAGGGTCATGCAATCATTTGACCACATTAGTTCAACTTCCTATATATATATATATATATATATATATATATATATATATATATATATATATATATATATATATATATATATATATATATATATATATATATATATATATATATATATATACATATACATATACATATACATATACATATACATATACATATACATATACATATACATATACATATACATATACATATACATATATATATATATATATATATATATATATATATATATATATATATATATATATATATATATATATATATATATATATATATATATATATATATATATATATATATATATATATATACATATATATATATATATTGCCCCAAAACAAGAAAAAAGTCTATACGGCTCGATTCCCGACGAAAATCCGGCTATCAATTTCTGTATTTTGCTAGTTAATGGCGGATAAGACGCGTAGAACCAACGATCATTTAAATAGATGAGTTTTCATAATTATCTCTGAAATCAGGCCGTCGCATCGAGTCAGATGTGGATTTGTCGGTGACCACGGGGATTACTGCGGGCTGATTCGATTCGCTGTTATTCCCGGTTTATCCGCCATACCGGAAGTGCTGTAGATTACCCGGTAACCGCCGTGGCATTCGGCTAAAGTCGACTTTGACACGCGCGAAAGTCAATCTAGATGGATTCAATGATTATTGGTACTCGTCGAAAACTGAGTGAAATCGAAAAAACCAACAATTCGAATATTCTGCGAGAAGGACAAGACTACCAACGAACCGTAATATATATACGAAAGTCGCTTATGAATTTTACACTTCAGGGCCCAGTTTCACGAAAAAGTTTAAGCCTAAAACGGTTAAGTTTGAATTGTTGTCCTCATTGAAAACATGAAGTAACCATTGGCAATTACACCAAAAATTTGAGTTTAACTTTTTTTGTGAAACCGAGCCCAGAAATTTGATACATTACTTTTCAATTCAAGCTTATCAACTTGCCGGGTGTTAGTTTCAGTCCTTGAATCCGGAGTGAGAACGGATGAAACATGAAACTTTTTCGTCTGATATACTGAATGTTTTACTGAGACATTTCAGGACCTAAAAGTTAACGAACGAGATATGAAAGAATGAATATTAAAAAAAATCACATTCGCACTGTTAACTGGATCCAAAGTCAGATTCATTCCACATGCTTATGGAACTGAATTCAGTATCAGATCAAATCCACATAAATGTGGAACTGGGACTAGCGTCAAATCAAATCAACGTTCTACTTGTGACAACCGAGGATCCACAAGGTGTCGCTAGTGTGCAGTAGGACATCAACTACTGCTGCAATAGCGGATACGACTTGTGGCAAATGATGATCCATCAGTTGGTCGCTAGTGTTCAGTAGGACATCAACTACTGCGGCAATAGAAGGTTCTACTTGTGGCATGTCGCAGATTTGTGGATATTGCAGACATCATAGGTTCACCCAGAAATTACGTGTATAAGCTTAAATGTATATCTGCCACAATAAATGAATGATAACTAACTCAGATATATTACGATAAAGTGTCTAGACGCTTCGAAGAGAAAAGGCAGCTATTAATTTGGAATCGGCTGAAGATGCGCCAAGCCGCAGACGAATCCCCGGAAAAAAATCGATGCGATATTTCGACTGTGTTTTTTATCTCGTATAAGAGAACGCGTCTAGACACAATACCGTATCATAAAGACAAATGGCTCGGTGATTATAACCGATCGCGCCGTATGTCACTTCACAGAGGGCCATCTCCGATCAACATTCGCCGTCGACGAGTTATCGGTCGTTCGTATAGTCGTTATCTCCAGGGCTACGTGGTCGGGAAAACAACGAAATATATAAAAATGGTCAGTCGCCGTGTCGTACGATTTCAGCTCGAATTGGAACAAGAATCTAGATGTCGATCTTCGATTAGAATGCAATCGTCAACTGCATTTGTCCTGCCCTGTGGCATGGTGGATAAGGTGTTTGACCGAGAGGTTGTGGGTTCGAATCCTTGTGAAACCGTGTTATTCGGGTAGGACGCTATCAGTGCACTGACCTAACAACAAAAGCCCGTACCTGGCAAAAATTTTCAACATGATGAAGTAGGCCAGTAACAGGTAGAACTAGAACTAGAACTGTGTGTTCATCGGCTTGTTTCGAACTAGCAAAATTCAACTCTTCAACTATAAAGAAGATTGGCGGAATCACAAAGGTGGTAAAAATCATATTAATCATGATTAGGCCCACCTGTGATCTTAGTTCCACGTTGGTTTAATTTGATTTGCACCGAGTTCTGCAGTTTTTTGGGTTTAATTCGATTCTGAATCCACTTCCACAGTTGTGATGGTTTTATTCGACTCTCTGAACCCAGTTTGCGGATTTTTACCCCGGAACCAATTCCACAGTTGTGTGGGTTTAATTTGACTGTGAATCTAGTTCCACAGTTATGTGGCTTTAGTTTGACTCTGGATCCAGTTCCACAGTCGTGTGGGTTCAATTTGACTCTGGATCCAGTTTCACAGTTGTGCGGGTGTAGTTTGACCCAGGACGCAGTTCCACAGCTGCGCAGGTTTAATTTGACTCTGGGCCAAGTTCCAAAGTTATGAGGCCTTAATTTGATTCTGGATCTAGTTCCAACATTGTGTGGGTTTAATTTGACTGGGAAAAATCGACAGATTTTCTGACTCTTATTTCACTCGGTCACGGTTCAGTACAAACGTATGTTCAAACGACCAACGAAACATATAAAAATCGAATCATTCAAATAGTGAAAGATAAAGTTTGTCAAACCACCTTATAGCCTTCCTATAATCTTCAAATATCTTCAAATTTGTAGAGCTTCGGTGCTCGCAGTCAATCGGCAGATTAACTAATATTGGAAAATATTTGCTAGGGATGTTCAGACACTCCTAAAGTGACACTAATTAAATGATTTAGATAATTACTAATCTATATCGATTAAGATATTGTATTGTGAAAACGTAACGCATTTATATATAACGTAATGTATTTATAATTTTGTTCAGTTTATTATTATTGTCAAACAAGTGTAAAACACTTGGACGAAATAAACATTATCCATATTCATATTCATATAATCAATGATGGGAACGATAGGAATTCTCATCGGTAATTGATTGTTTTCAATAGGTTCACGGTACAATTCCCTTGAGTACGCCATCAAGCGAATGCTGCACAGAGTAGTAGTTGGCTCGTTATTCGACAAAACGCCTCCTAAGATAAATCCACGTTTACAAATTGCTATCACGAGTTCGCTGCCGGTTTCGTACTGGCAGTGATTCGTTTTGTCAAAACGCTGCAAGCCGTACTTAACGTAACGTACGTCATTTGTCCGACGACACACTGGCAACCGTGGAAACGACGTTCTTTCTGACGTTGACAATAAAACCCTATTCATCACGGGATCAGGGTAAGCCCACGACGGAACGATTTACGCGAGCGCTACTCGCTTGCCGCAGTTAACGTTACAATGATGTAATTAATTGACTTGTGTTCGGAGGAACAAAACCTTGTTCGACACTCAAATATTTTTTTATCCGGTTAACTTTTTGATGAAATCTATATATATATATATCACATCACTAGGGAACCAGGAGTTGGCAATTTGATAATGGAGTCTGCCATCATTCCTAGAAAATATCCTCGAAATATCTAGTTTGAACGACTAGTGGGCAATTCGATTAAATGTCCATCGAAATTCTATAGCCGAAGTTGGCGAACTGATGATGTCATAATGGGATTTCTGGAGGCAGCCAACTTTTCTAAAATGACATAGATCAAATTTGTAGTAGGTAAGTTAGTGCTCTCATAGGGGCATGAGTATGGGCAGCCAACATTTCTGGGATCGGGGAATGCCGTGGTTCAAATCGCTTGTAGGATACGTTACATCGGGCGTAAGCTATATTTGTGAAATTGGGTCGACGGATCATAAGCGTTTTGTGTAACATCATATTTAGTATTCCCGAAGGAATTCTCAATAATGTGAACGGTTCAGCGCGCATCCACGTGTTGTTACTTGTGCAATTAAACAAAAATATATTCCGAACTCGAAAGCAGCAAAATTCTGATGAATTTTTATATTGAAAATGACAAGTTCCGTGATTCATGGTTTGTTTACTTTGTAGAGCACATCAATTCTACGGCAAGCGAGTGAATCGACTACGGATGCGACGGCACTCGAGGAGATAGAGGGAGAAGGAAAAGAAAGACGCTTTGATCTTTTAGCTCGAACATTTTATACGTTTTAAAAGGCAAAAAGCTGGATAAGCTTGAACTACGGCTCCAAAAGCTTAGCGTCTCAGCAGCTGGAGGTGACTTTTGCTACGCAGAAACAATGCGTTGAATAAGCAGTTCCGCAGTTTTACAACTGTGGAACTGGATCCAGAGTCAAATTAAACCCATACAACTGTAGAACTGGTTTTAGAGTCGAATTAAACCCGCATAACTATGGGACTGGGTCTAGAGTCAAATTAAACCCACACAGATGTAGAACTGGTTTTATTTTCAATTTAGACCCACGCAATTGTGGAACTGGATCCACAGTGAAATGAAACTCAGACTCTTGGGTTCATTTGCATATTTAAATGAGCAGAAGCTAAAACGGGCAGCAGCTTATTTGCATATTGATATTGATTCCAACCAAGTCGTCTGACATCGTCCACACTCCCTCGATACTGCATAGACAATTCTCTGCTCAGAGCAATCAGTTTAGGATAATTGAAAATCGGGGACTCAAAGAACCTTAAATCTTTTTTGTAACACTCCCTCGGGGCGTTTAACGCATTTACGAGTAGCCTAGAATCGTTTTCGAAAAATCGATGTCACGCGCAGCTTATTTCCGCCCGAAGACGATTAAATTCTACCATCAGCATTTTACTACCGTTCACTGCGAGTCATTCAGTTCATTACGTGTCGAGCCCGACGCCGTCGTCCAAAAAAACCGAACGACATTTCGAACGAATTTCTCAGACGGGTAAATCGATAAACGCCGTAAATGGACCCGCGATCGTCCGTCGTCTGCCATCTCTAAACATACGATCCATCAAAAACCTGTCAAAATAGCCTCAACACACGCTTTACCGTCAAAATACCGACAAGACATCCAGCATCGAATATCAAAGATGTGCCATACGTTGCTGCTCTGATGTGGTTCTATTACTCCGTCTGCCTTAAAAATGCATTTCTTATACGTAGGTATATATGCATGAGGCATGCAGACGGCAGGTCGATACTAAAAAAATGGATCTAAGTATATATTTCAATCATTATAGGAACGGATAAGATGTATAAGGGAAATACTTCACGGTCGGTCCGCTTTAGAAGTTTATATCTGCCGCTTTTTCCGCCGAGCCGAAACGCGAAATTTCGTCTGTACGTGTCACCGATGAGTTTTAACGCTCAAATTTGTTTTAAGGCCATCATCGGGTTGGACCTTCCCCGATGAGAACCTCCCCTGTTCGTTTAGACCCTCTAAATACAGGCCTGAGTGGTCCCTGATGATATTATCGGGAGTGTCATCGTGATGATAATCTACCAGCGGCCGTGGTCGTCGACCTAGAATGATGGTAAACGAACAACATTGAATGCTAACGACGAGGTGTTCTAGATTTTGAAATCACATGAAGAAATCATTATTAAGTTTATTTATTTATTTATTTCCTGGATAATTTACATCAATAAATAAATACCAGACAAAATGACGATAGATAATTAATTTGATTCACACAAACATATATTAACTGATGTAAAATAACAGCAGGGCAACCAGAGAAAAGCAGAGCTTGTAATATCAGGCACCGAAGAAGGAACAAATAGAGATGAAATACTGAAACGAATCATGTTTTCACTGGATGAAGTCATCGAAAATGAGACGGTCAACTTTCCAAAGTTCAACGAGATAATCATCGCTTTGCCATCGTCGAAGGCCTTCACAAAAAGTAACAAAATCCTAATTAAACGGATACCCGTGAATTCGTTCGCGAGGCTGCAGTTCGAACTTTCAACCTAGTGGCGTTTGTTGCCGATTGAATGACCTTGTAGATAAAAATGCGACCATTAATCAAAACCGGTGAAGCCTCGTCTAAATGATAAATAGTTTGACGCATTTACCTTTAATGGTTTCAGGGATTTAGAGCTTGCAAGTAACCGTGTAATAATGCGCATCGTCCGTACATCATATGGAGTCACGAACTCAACATTAAGCTATCAGTTATGGACTCCAAGGGCCAGTTGTACAGTTATGACTTAAGTCCAAAAAAAGTCTTAGATCTTAAGACTGATCTTAACCCTTTCAGTGCATCTACACCGCAGTAGTAACTAACGATACACCGCACCACGGTGTAGACGCACTATAGTGCTATTCCCGTTATTCAACACACTAGGGTGGAATTTTAGAAAATGTTCAAATTATCTCCAGTACGATAGGGTATTAATTAGTCAGCACTGAAAGGGTTTAGTCATTAGATTGGCCATAGAACTAAGTTGGTCTTAGACTAAGTTGGTCTTAAGTCTAAGCCACGACTATGCAACCGGCCCCTAATAGTCAATTATATGCCCGATAACCTGATCAGTCCTGTTCGTTCTGTCCAGTGTTGTTGGTATACATAACATAAATCTTAGTCAAAATATGGCCTTAACTTCGTATCTGTAACGATGGATTCTGTGCCCTCGCAGTGCAAAACTATATACCCCCCGTACTAACGTTGTACACAGGTTTCTTCAAGCTCGATCCACTAAGCTTTGCTGAAAGACGGACACAGACAAACCCATACTCGTAAACAGAGGGACAGTACGAAAATTAGAGTCTCGCGGAAGCCCGAAAACCAATTATGCAAATAAGGTTACGTCGCTCAGGTATTACAAATGGGGTACCTGCTACACGCACCAGGTGGCGCAATACTACGGTCGACTCATCTTAAACTTTATGCTAATATAGAAATATTTTCTCATTCAATTTGTCTGTCTATATTTGTATGTGATTGTGTTTATATTTTGAACATTTTTATATTTTATATTTTGTATTCAATCTGACCTCCGTGATCCAGATTCTTATGGTAGGAAATGGTGAAATGAATATTGTATCGTACCTTTCACGTAGAGAGTAATTCAGTTAAGTTCAGGTAGAATTTCAAGGCTCCTAAATCAAATATTATCAATCGAGTCATCGAACGGTATTTTGAATAGATCTAAATTAAAAAATTGACCCATTTTAACAAAAAAATCGAATTGCATCGAAAAATAGAAGAAATCGAATACGAATACGAATATTTATTTACACTCCAACCATTTCCATGGTATATGGAGGAAAAACAGTATTTACAATAATTACATAAACAGTAGATAAAAGCTACAAAACTTAATTAACTGGTTTCGCACTTATGTACAAAATATACTATTTACTATTTACAATACATATATTTACAATACATATACTACCGGAGGGATTTCGAAGCGCCTGAACACTAGCGAACCTGGCGGATCCTGGTGAAATCCTCGCAGCCGTGCAGAGCAGCCGTGCAGGTACTTCATTAGCAGTAAGTTTGTTTGGCTTGTTTGCAATTTATTTATCAGTCCTGTTATGGTCCGGCGATGAGTTGTTCACTGAAAAACCTCGCTGCAAACGCAATATGATACATCGGCTTCACCGAGGCTCTAATTGTGAAGACCTATGAACCCGTGTCCACTGCCTGACATTCTATGCGGTGTCGGGTATAGATTATCGATGTCGGATAATTTAGCGTCTCATATCGTTGTGAATATAGTTTTATAGAATAATATCACGTATGATTTGATACCCCGCACGCGGCGAGGATCACAGACAATAAACACGGTTTAGAAGTAACCGAGAAACTGTTAGGACTTTTCTACATATCATCTTCTGCGGGTTTTCATTCGTTCACTCTACCTTGAGATTAATATCAGTTAGTGAAAATATCGAAATGCAAAATTTTACCAATTCTCAGAGATACATTCTGAAGAAATGTTCCGTTAACGGTAGATAATATTGCGTAGGGATTCTGTGTTTACACGTATGTGACACAAACCCATTCAAATTGGGTGTTAATTGTATCACCACTTTCCGACCGCCTCAATTTGAATTCTCCGTGTCCGTTGATTCGGATGCAGGCGATATCGAAGTGCGGAATACCGAGTGACTACTAGCGAAATCTGGTGAATCCTCACTTGCCATGAGCGGGATCGTCCTCTGTCATAGTAGTTCATGACCGACAGCTTACCAGAAACACCTGATGGATCCGCAGTTGTCATATGTGGAGTCATGTTTTGGTGCGTCGATGTTCTACTTCACTAGCGCCACCTGGTGGATCTCCACTTGACCCCATTGAAATTCGCTTTTGTAGATTTTAATGTCGTCCTGCACACTAGCGACACCTAATGGATGCTGACTTGCCACAAGTGAAATTCTCTACTGTTGCAGCAGTTGATGTCCTACTGCACACCTGGTGGATCCTACTTTCCACAATTAGACCCTCTTTCAGCTGGCTCGATACGTGATGTCCTACTACACACTAGCGACACCTGGTGGTTCCTACTCCCCATAAGTAGAATCATTTTTAGCCGGCTCGATACGTGATGTCCTACTACACACTAGCGACACCTGGTGGTTCCTACTCCCCATAAGTAGAATCCTCTTTAAGCCGGCTCGATACGTGATGTCCTACTACACACTAGCGACACCTGGTGGTTCCTACTCCCCATAAGTAGAATCATTTTTAGCCGGCTCGATACGTGATGTCCTACTACACACTAGCGACACCTGGTGGTTCCTACTCCCCATAAGTAGAATCATTTTTAGCCGGCTCGATACGTGATGTCCTACTACACACTAGCGACACCTGGTGGTTCCTACTCCCCATAAGTAGAATCATTTTTAGCCGGCTCGATACGTGATGTCCTACTACACACTAGCGACACCTGGTGGATCCTACTCTCCACAAGTAGAATCCTCTTTAAGCCGCCTCGATACGTGATGTCCTACCGCGCACTTGCGTACGGTAGCGTCGTCGGGTTCTCATTTCAATGCTGTCAAACATTAAGCCAAACTACTTTTATACTTGCCGATTCTCGACCGTCATATGAATCATTCCGCAAAAGCCCAATATTTCCCCCATCCCGAAATGCGCGTTCCTATCCATAATTCAACGTAACTTAGATTGTCACCGGCAGGTGCGAGGTATTACGGAGAAAAATCAATATTTTGATGCAACGTAATATACCGCAGGACAAATTGATATGGGTAATTGATCTATTAATGTTGACCGTGGAAAAAACGGCTCTCCTAAAGCAATCGGCGTGCCATGAACCCGGCGGTAAATTCATTACTTTATCGATTTACGGTAAGTAGGTAATAGCGTGACACAAATTCATACTCCGTAGTCTCACCCGAATACCATTAGCGACATCTGCCGGTTTAGTTCCAGTTCGATGTTGTATTGATCGATGCCCTTTCAGGATGTGTCGGCGATCACGAAACGTTGCGACTGATGAATCCGGTTTTTAAGTTTTGAAAGCCTTTTTTGCGGACTGTTCGGCCATTAGGCAACAGACAGCGACAGCGACTGTACCGCCAGATGGCGTGAATCGAAGTCGGTCTTTTTTTGGTCGAAAACCAGTTCATTTTCAGTCTTGTACTTTGGATTTTTAAACTCCTAAATATAAATATTATCATATAAACGTCAATGAAAAAATTAATCTGCGCTCAGTTTTCAATAGAGCCTTCATCGATTGATTTTTTAATGGGAAGAACTTGGACTCAAAATTTGACGGAATTTAAGCGTAGGTCACTCGCGGCAAATGGAATTCTCTATAGCCCCGCGGGAGTTTATGCCCTACGGCACACTGGCGACACCTGTTGGATTCTCACCTGTCACAAGTGTAGTCCTCTATTTGCCGCAGTAGATGATATCTAACGACATACTAGCTGCGCCTTTGTCGATCCTCACTTGCCACAGGGGGATCCTCTATAGCCGCAGTAGTTGGTGTCCAATGGCACACTAGCGATGCCTGGCGGATCCACACTTGCCACAAGTGGAATCCTCTATTGCCGCAGTAGATGATATCTAACGACATACTAGCTGTGCCTTTGTCGATCCTCACTTGCCACAGGGGGGAATCCTCCTTAGCCGCAGTAGTTGATGTCCAATGGCACACTAGCGACACCTGATGGATCCTCACTTACCACACCTCTATTTCCAGGTGCTCGTCGACATGGGAAAAGGAAATGAATACGAGATATGGTATGAATCCAAAATAAACTAACTGCAAACGAACCTGAATCCACATTTTGTTAAATGTAGAATCATCGATTGCCACAGTAGCGTTTTAAACTGACAATACACCGATTCCATTAAGGAAATAAATACACTCTTTAAACAGCGCGTCTGACATTTTTATTGTCACTTATCTCTAAAAGGAAGTCGCAGATATTAATAGTAATGTCTCGAATTGTCATCTATACCCGTGGGTTTAGTCCATTAACGTTATTACGCGCTGTCCTCTGAACGTTTTCATTTGTTTTAGATAACGATGTTCACATCAGCTCGGGAACACCCTCCCGCGAACTCTGGTGGACGACCAACTGTCGACCCTGACAAAAAAAAATTGGATTTTCTAAAGATTCCTCTTCTGAGATATATTCAGAACCAATACCTAAAGTGCTTCAGGGAAATCTTCTGATGGATAAAAAAGACCGATCCATTTTCAGCTGGCTTGTGTTTATCCGCAGTCAAATCGTGACGTATCTACTGTTTACCTGTCACTCATTGGCGAGACGATATTTCGCGTTTGGTATTAGCTATAATCCCGGTATTGGCTTGATTACTGCTTAGAAAAAAAAATGTCTACTATAATCACATTCCCAGAGCGAATGTAAGAACGAATATTAACTCGAAGTGCAATTAATTTTTCAAAATTTCGTTTCGTTTTCTATTGCCGAGATCTGTATTTTAACGAGGTCCCAGTGAGGCTACTGCGGCGAGCGAGGATTCCGCTTGTGGCAAGTGACGATCCACTAGGTGTCGTTAGTGTGCAGTAGGACATCAACTACTGCGGCAATAGAGGATTCCACTTGTGGCAAGTGAGGATCCACCAGGTGTCGTTAGTGTGCAGTACGACATCAACTACTGCAGCAATAGAGGATTCCACTTGTGGCAAGTGAGGATCCACCAGGTGTCGTTAGTGTGTAGTAGGACATCAACTACTGCGGCAATAGGAGATTCAACTGTTCAAATGTTCATTTATAACTCCCTGTTTATCCATCAAAAATAGAATTCTAGAAATAATGAATAGATTTCAATTCAATCTGGAAAAAAAGTAAATTCGGTATCGTTGGCCGAACGTACACTAGCGCACCTGGCGGATCCTCACTTACCACAAGCGGAATCCTCGATTGCCATAGGCAGACGTTAAGCCGTCATTTCCACATTTCATTCGGAAACCGACGTCGAATCGCGATAACTCATCTTTCTATTTCATGTTAACTCGAGAGTAAAATGCGCACGGATTTTATCAAATCGCCGGGTAATTTATCAAATCGCGTAATAAATAATCGAAGTCACGTTTTGATAAAGGAGCGGTCGTCTGGAAAAAAAATGTGCGTTCCACTCGAACGCGGCGGCTTGAGAGCTGCGCGTGACGTGTACAATTGAAGTGAGCCGAATTTGAAACACGTTGTCATTTTACAATTGATTAGGGACCAAATAGCAACGCAGAGCCCAGTTGCACGGTTGCGACTCAAGTAGAAAAAAATGGTCTTAAATCTTGAGACTGGTCCGGCGTAAGTTGTTAGAACGGCGAGTTATCAGTTAGTCATAGATGTCCAATATTGGCGCATTAATTTCAAATACCAGTCAGTTGTAGTACGATTAACACACTCAAACGTGGTGAACGGATAAAAAAGATTAAAACCCACTATCTACGGATTAAAAGAATTTAAAATCAAGAATTTATTTATTCGAACAATCTGAAATATATAATAAACACGACGTTTCGATTTCACCCTAGAGACCATCGTCTATATTTTAGATTGTTCGAATAAATAAATTCTTGATTTCAAATTCTTTTAATCTGTAGATAGTGGGTTTTAATCTTTTTACCAGTTAGTTGTGATTAGTGTTTGCTGGAAGTATCTAATGCCCTTAAATGGACTTGAGCAATGTCCATAAATTTAAATTGAGTGAACTGTAAAAAAGTATTTCCCAAAAATTGTATTGATCAGTTGTTGAGAAAAATGCGCGGCGAGAGATACGTGTCATTCAGTGTTTCATACCCGTGTGACCCGCGCACTTAAACAACTAACCCATTGACCACATCGGTCTTAATCCGTGTAGACACGTTACCAGTCAAGATCAACCACCCGATCCATGAAATCAGAGCCGCCGAGAGGCTGAGAGATCGATGACGAACTGTGAGATAGACTACACCTGGGATTCAACCGCGTTTATCGTCGTCGTACGAACTTATTATGTTATTTTTTGGACGGCCCGATTCAATTATTCAGTAGTCAACGAAACCACGCGCGATATCGGATTGTCCCGACATCGCATTCATAATTCAGCGCTACGTTCGATGTTGTTCGTACGGATTTGATCTCGGGGGTAAAAACGTATGGATGTGGCAGGCTCCGATATTCCGTTCGGGGTAGAGCCTTTGAAAGTGCGTTTACTATTCGTCAGCAGTCGATATTAAGGGACTTGGAGTCCGAGTAAGATTATTCTAATCCGCATTAGATTGAGAGCTGGGTTCATGGCATCATTAAGTCTTATCTGTGGACGAAAATCAAACCGACGCACATGTTGAACCGGGTCCAGAGTCAAAATAAACCCACGCAACTGTGGAACTGGGTGCACAGTCAAATTAAACCCACACAACTGTGGAACTGGGTCCAGAGTCAAATTAAACCCACACAACCCTGGAAATGGGTTTAGAGTCAAATTAAACCCACACAACTGTGGTACTGGATCCAGAGTCAAATTAAACCCACACAACCCTGGAAATGGGTTTAGAGTCAAATTAAACCCACACAACTGTGGTACTGGATCCAGAGTCAAATTAAACCCACACAACCCTGGAACTGGGTTCAGAGTCAAATTAAAACCACACAACTGTGGTACTGGATCCAGAGTCAAATTAAACCCACACAACCCTGGAACTGGGTTCAGAGTCAAATTAAAACCACACAACTGTGGTACTGGATCCAGAGTCAAATTAAACCCACACAACCCTGGAACTGGGTTCAGAGTCAAATTAAAACCACACAACTGTGGTACTGGATCCAGAGTCAAATTAAACCCACACAACCCTGGAACTGGGTCCAGAGTCAAATGAAACCCACACAACTGTGATACTCGATGCAGAGTACAATCAAAATGGACAATCTAAGTAAATCCACTAAACGATTCTTTCTTTCAATATCTTTCGTCGAAATTCTTGCCAGTGTTTTTAACAAACGAAAAAAAAATTCCACAGGCCATTTCCCGAGCAACAAAAACAAACAGAATCGATAACGGAAAGAAAAGCGATTCCGTACTTTTTCTTTCATCATCGCTGTGCGTTGCGAAATACAGCGGTAAGGCTCGTCACCTCAGGCGTCGAGGTATCGCTGATCGTTGCAGGTAACTTTTTCACGGACAATTATCAATCGCGAAATTGACGTTAGCGCATGTGGCAATGTTCGCACACTTAGGGGCCGCATTTGTTAATTAGACAACCCTGACCGCTTTTAGCCGAGAAAGCACTGAAAGATTCCGTCCACATACACACGTCACAGCCCTGAGAAGCTTGGCAAACGTCATCCACTTGGTTGAGCTTAGATATGTTTTGTTGTGCGATATTTTCGTCGCGGAAACTCATGCCATTATACGGATTATTTTTCAAGAGTAATATTGTCTAAAGAATTGTCATGAATTCTAGAAATCGAAAGACCGACTGCACATTAGCCACGCCGTGGTGTCCAGTTGCTCAAAACACGTCTGCTGCCCTAAGTGGATATTGTGACAATCGAAATTTGTGTTCATCGACTCGTAAACTCTAAACAACCTTGAGTAAAATCCCACGACGAATGAATTGATCTAAAAAGTTTATCTACAGTATTAGAAACAGTTGTCTAGTCTAAATCTTGCCAAATAAGTACTTCATTTTTGACTGAAGAAGGCTGGCAGCAAACACACGAAATACTTCTAATATTTTATAGCCTAAATTTTCATTTCGGATCAATTCATTTATTGTGGGATTTTGCTCATCGTTTTATCACTAATATTGTGATCCATAACTGACTCGTCTAAGCAACCTTGAGATACTGGCCTCTGGTGGCTAGTAGGTTTTATATGCTCCGTTGAAATCTATATCTGGGTAGTGCAACGTCGTATACGTACCGAAGCTACCACCCGATCAGTACACAAATATATACGCGGAAAACGATAAAAACGACTTCTGAATTCCGTTTACTTTACTTGATGAGATTTTATTGCACGAACACGACGAACGCGATCGGCCAAACGGATTTATCGATTTTCGAGGCGCTAGCTAGATCCCAATCGTGGAAGAAAGTCGTCCGTTCCAGAATATTTTCTATCGGGTCTGATCGAATCATCGGCGAAGAAGCCACAGTCATCGGTCAATACTCGAAATATCTTATATAAACATCGAGTTTTTTTTTTCTGGCGTTTTGTTCATTTTCGGTTATTGAGTTTTATCGATGCTGTATAAAGCCGTAGTAAGCCGAACGCTCGAGTTGGAATACACCATCGAATAAATTGGACAAAATAAGATCGATGGCGACCGCGTCGAACGGAAGAATCAGCGCGGCTGAGTGTTTCAAATGTGTTCCCCACAAAAAGAATGCGGAAACTATTTCGTGAAATTTCGAGCACTCCCTGGGGATCGAACCCGGGTCTCGTACATAGAAAGAAAGCTCGATAGCAGGTAGACCAGTATTACAAACAGTTCACTCGGCATATTGTTGTACTGCTCGATGTCGTATTTTGTGTAACATTTTCATTTTAGACAAATAACTAAAAACAGCCCGTTGTAGCTGCTTTGTGGCTATATTTGATACACTTTTCAAAAAGTTTGTTTCTTATAAGTGCCACTGCCTAAAAAAACCTGCTCAAGTTGCTTTGCGGCTATATTTGATAAATATTCCTGACGCTCGTCTCCACTTGTGCAACCGTGCAGAAAATTCACCGTCGCAACATTATGGCAACATTCTTCAAATTGTCTTCGGGTGTAACCATACATAACATGTTCCGCTGCTTTCCGATGTTCAAATCAAAGTATAGTCTAGTTAAGACTGTATCGTATTGAAAGGTCCGCGATTCATTTCATTCGTTTTTATGACACTATCATTCCCGCGTCATGTCTGACCTAGTTTTTGTGATGAACTGTTCGTACGAAATATCGATCATCCATTTCGTCGGGTGCGTATAAAAATGGAATGGTCCGGGTACAGTACGACATGCAATTATAAGCTGCTGTCAAACCGGTTGTTAACCCTCGGAAAATTCATTATATCGATTCATATTACGTACCCGGTGAAGAAATTGCTCGCAAAAGCGCCACCCACCAAGGCCGTTTTCCTGTTCGGTCGAAAATCGGTGTACTGATCGACGCGCTTTAACTAACGTATTTCTAACGATTACGTAGGAGCAGCAGGATTCGCGCGATGCCGGAAATATGTGAAGTCATAGCGAACTGTGTACAGAGATGATTTTACGAAGCGACTTCTTCTTACTCGGTGACTGGAAAATGATGAGAAAGAGATCGAAGTAGATACATCGGATCCGTAATTGTGGGGGTATCAATCCGTTGCATAGAACCGCTTCTTACCGATATTTGATACCATACTATTTTCCGTTATTAGACATTAAGGATTAGGTATTCACACTCTTGCAAAAACTGATCATCCAGTACATCACCTGAGACATCTTAAATTGAAACTACAAACATCAGATAATAATATGTTTCATCAGCACACTTTCGGAAGCCGATCGTCCACACTGTACATGTCTTCAAGATTTGGCCCCTTACAAGACACATTTTTTACTGAAAATGAACTATAAACATCCGACATTTTGAACATATTTTCAGCACAAAAACTGTTCCACACTTCGCTTGTGTTCAGAACTTCACCTGAGACATTTTATTTGAAAATGAACGACACATACCGTACATTAGACGTCTTATCGGCCCATTTTCAAAAACTGATCGTTCAAACTTGACGCCAGGACTGTGGGTGTGATTCAATTGAAAATGAGCTTCAAACACCAGACATTTTTGTTTATGACCGCACGCTTCACATTAAAAAGTCGTTTTAAGGATAGGTTTAAGATAGAGTATCGAAACTACACTACCCACAGAATTTGAGATATCCATGAAGCCAAATAAGGCGTTGGTCACTTTAAAGTGTTATCTGGCCATTTATCTGCAATTGTCGATATTTTCAAAACTGCTAATGGTTTTAATTCAGTCCCATTTTCAACAAGTAACATTATCAAGTCTCAATGAGAAGGCAATTATCAAAGCTTAGACAACGTTTGAATCCGCCCCTGGGCCATCAACGGGTGCATTTTAATTAATGGTATTCGTCTTATTCGAAACGATACAAAGCGATGTCAAGTATTGCCTTTTACTTTTATCTACTAGATATCAAACATTCTCGACGCAGTTTCAAAGACCGCGAGGTTTCTCAGCGAACGAACGTCAAATCTAATTTCGATCCGATCCTCGCATTTTCAGTTTGTCATTAAGAGATTTGGCAGGTTTTGAATGTGCTTATGAAAATACAATGAATAAATATCTGTAGGCGTTAGACAATGTGCCTACACCTGCGGCAAGTGAGGAACAACTGGTCCACGGCGACTTCGGGCTAGAGTTTCTCCGATATTTCAATGATGAACCGAAAACGGTCTGCGGCAATCGAATATCCACCAGGTGTCACAAGTAGTAAATCAGTCTTCCTTGCTGCAATGTATTCTATACTCTTACCAGGACTTGGCAAGTTCGGCTCAACCAGGTGTCACTTGACGTGTGCAGTAGGACATCAACTAGTGCGGCAATAGAGGAATCCACTTGTGGCAAGTGAGGATCCACCAGGTGTCACTAGTGCGCAATAGGACATCAACGACTGCGGCGAAGTAGAATTCCACTTGTGGCAAGTGAGGATCCACAAGTTCCCTAAAAAAGTCAAACTCAAATTTTTGTTTTGATTGCTATAGGTTGACAATGAGGACAACAATTAAAACTTAACTGTTTTAAGCTTAAACTTGTTCGCGAAACCCTATCGTGTTTGTAAGTAGGTCTTCCGAGATTCGATTTCTTCAACATTACGATGAGGATCCAGCGAAAGCTACCGTGGCAATCGAGGACGAATCCACTAACCGAGACTGATTGATGACTAATGTTTGAGGAGCGACTGAAATTAAATTTGTCTCATTCGTTCCCTCGTTTATTACTCAAAATGATGACAATTTTTCAGTCGAATGACTTTTTCATGGGCAGATTTTTCATCTTCGGTAAATTGCGGCGTTGGCGGTAACAGATTCTCTCTGTGGCCAGCAGTTGACTCGATCTACCTGCGATAAATAATGTAATATGGCCCTCAGGCAGCCAATTGATATAATTCACAACCGAGCACACCGCTAGGACAAATTGTGCATTGTCCATCGCTTCGTTAGCGGGTAGAAAAAAAGTCAATTTGCAAACTGTGAATAACATCGTTGCCGTTTAGGCTCCACCGAATAGCAATCATCGGGTAGCAGAATAGAAACTGCAACAACACCAGCTATGTCACCAGATGGCGTGACTTACACTTGGTTTCGCTTGACTAAAGAAAAAAGTTCATTTTCAACTTTGATATGGAATATCCCCTATTGCCCAATTAGTACACATCCTACTGTACACCAGTGACACCTAGTGGGCCCCAGCTTGCCACAAGTGGAATCCTCTATTGCCGCAGTATTAGATGTCCTACGTTACACTAGTGACACCTAGTGGGCCCCAGCTTGCCACAAGTGGAGTCCTCTATTGCCGCAGTAGTTGATATCCTACGGCACACTAGCGACACCTGGTGGATCATTACTTGCCACAGGTTGAATCCTCAATTGCCGCAGTAGTTGATATCCTACGACACATCAGCGACACCTGGTGGATCATTACTTGCCACAGGTTGAATCCTCATTTGTCGCAGTAGACGATATCCTACGGCACGCTAGCGACACCTGGTGGATCATTACTTGCCACAGGTTGAATCCTCAATTGCCGCAGTAGTTGATATTCTACGGCACACTAGCGACACCTGGTGGATCATTACTTGCCACCGGTTGATCCTCAATTGTCGCAGTAGACGATATCCTACGGCACGCTAGCGACACCAGGTGGATATCCCCGTCCATCCCCACAGTAGCTTTACCAGATTTTCAATGAAGTTCAGAAAATTGAAGATTGGCGAAAACCAAATTTCAACTAGTGCCACCTGGTGGATTTTCACTTGGCTGCGCGTTATTTACGAGAGTGTCGTAGTAGCGTTGGCGGGTATCCAAGTATTTAATGGTACAATAATAGGGCTGGATTTTATCATATGAAATATACATTGTTTATAAAGCAGATTTGATAGATCTTATTCCAAAGCGCAATGACAAGCTTTTAAGCCGTATCTTTATTTATGAAAACACCGTTGGCTCCTTTATATAAAGCGACCTTTGATAAGCGAGATATTATATGAATAAAATACAACTTCGAATGGAGTATGTGAATACTAAAACCGTAAAAACCAAGCGGCTGGAATCGTTATCAAGAACGCTTTTCGTGATCTAGCGACGTTTATTGAAACGTCGTTCATTAAATTACTACTGATTGGAAATCGTCGCGGATTATTGCCTATTTGAGTTAACGATCACTTAGCGGTTGTCAACAAGCCGAACACGCAAATGACAACATCAAACCGCGAAGCGCCGCGACAGAAATATTGCTACTACATGTACCGACAGTGCGGTGCTGCTGCTCCACACCCCTTGCAAGGAGGTGTGACGGAGAAATGCGGAATTCACGAATCAAATATATCGGTACTCGTTCTAGAATTAGGCTGGTAAAATGAATTGTTAAAGTTGCCAGGCCTCGACACTGTGGAACTTGATTTAGAGTCAAATAAAAACCCACACAACAGTGGAACTGTATCCGGATTCGAATGGGATACCGGCAACGCTACAGTGGCAGGCGAGGATTCAAAGATAATCCGCCAGGATCGCTAGTGGCACTGGCTTACCGCGCTTCAATTTCCATTAAATTTGAATCAACTTTTCTGATTAGTAAAATCAATTTTCAGTGATAGACCCGCGATACCACAAACTGAGCGACAAAGCGGATCTCATATCTATTCGATGGCTTCTTTGATAATTCTACGGATTCTTAGGCGAGAAATCGAGTTCAAATTGCTTTGAAAATGAACTGATTTTCACTACGAATGACCCAGTGTTTTGTGGCGCCATCTGGTGAGTGTCGGTATACCATTAGACCCACGCCACAGCGGAACTGGGTCAATAGTCGAATTGAGCTAGATTAGACCGTACCTGGGAAATTAAAGCACTTTACAATCCAGAGATCGAATCTAACCAAGTGCAATGCGTTCCTGTTAGGGAGTTTATCTCCAATTTCACATAATTTTCACACCGCACAACCGCGGAACTGGATGCGTTCGGAAGAATATCATATTTTGTTGTTGTTTTATTTCTCGCCTGGTTTTCCGTTGTAGCGCGGACGTTATTTACGATTCAAGCCTCAGTTGATGATAGAACGTGACAGCGCTATCTCATACAGTAAATCAACTGGTGTTATTTTTTGTTCTCGGCGCCTACGCATATTCCAGCAGATGTACTGGTGATTTCGTGTCGTCGCCCGGTGTAATTCGATATTGGGCACTATTGTTTACCGATCCTTAAGGCGGTCGAACGGCTGCAAACCGGGTGGACCTTCACTTTCCACAGTAATCGCTAGACTGGTTCAAAGAACGAAGGTCGACTTCAGGTAAAAAAGGGCCTCGTTATCTCTGTTGAATGTCATATTTTGACCATCCTTTTCCTGAGAGCAGGTAATTGGTATTTTCAAAGGCGATATGCTCCAAAACTAGCCCATTAGGAACAACTTAGAATTTTTCAATCCAGATTCCATGGCGAATTCAAACTTTGATTGACGGGAGGAAGAGCTTCTGCACTAACCACTGTAACAAGCCAGCTGAATAAGACACACACATCATCAGCTGCACACTAGTGACACCTGGTGGATCCTCACCTGCCACAAGTGGAATCCTCTATTTCCGTGGAAGTTGATGCCCCAGCGCACACTAGTGACACCTGGTGGATCCTCGCTTGCCACAAGTGTAATCCTATATTGCCGCAGTAATCGATGTCCTCCTGCACATTTAAGGTGGCTCGTCGCTTACCACCATTGGAATTAGCGTAGCCGGTTCCCTGCGTACAGCTTGTCGTTAGTGGCAAAGACAATCAAATACGTATCCGTTACTAGTTTGTCACAGTTTACGATTGCTGTGACATCAAAACGGCAAAGTTTTAGATTGACAGTTTTCCGCTGACAATAAGTCTAGGAGCGGCCGATTTTTGTAATACGATTCTTCGAATAAAAAAACAAAAGAATCTTTTTTTTTCTTTGCTGTAAACGAGAACGAACTACGCGTGAAATCCCGAGAGGGTTTGCGACGATTGAATCTAGCTGTCAAAATAGATAACCTCGGGACTGAGTTAAAGCAATTAGCCGCTTTCACATCCGCCATTAAGAACTCAACGTTGCCCATTACCGTCTAATCGGTTGTCTGAAAACATAAATCTCTCCGCCGAAACGCAAAAATAGCTAGATTATCCGGCGAACGAAACGACGAACGCGCGAGAGTGGGCCATATTTTACGCGGCTAATCTCGGATAGCGGGAAGAATACGGCGCTAACTGGAATAGAAACATTGTCATGTTGTAATCGTGATCCGCGTTGGCGGTTGCCAGATACTCACTGTTGACTGCGACTGTTGATTAAGAATTTGTAGTTGATTTATAATGCTGCACGCAATTTCTGACCGCAAGCTATCCGTCAAAATGATACTCATTGAGTCCATGGGATGAGGAGAGAGAGAGGGAGAGGGAGAGAGAGAGGGAGAGGTAGAGGGAGAGGGAGAGGGAGAGGGAGAGGGAGAGGGAGAGGGAGAGGGAGAGGGAGAGGGAGAGGGAGAGGGAGAGGGAGAGGGAGAGGGAGAGGGAGAGGGAGAGGGAGAGGGAGAGGGAGAGGGAGAGAGGGAGAGGGAGAGGGAGAGGGAGTTGGAGAGGGAGAGGGAGAGGGAGAGGGAGGGGGAGGGGGAGGGGGAGAGGGAGAGGGAGAGGGAGAGGGAGACGGAGACGGAGAGAGGGGAGAGGGAGACGGAGACGGAGAGAGTGAGAGGGGAGAGGGAGAGGGAAGCTTTTTCAAAACCGTGTCCTTATCTGTTGTAGTGAATTTTGTACCGATATCTTTAAAAAAATATATTTGGAAAATCTCAGGGGTTCTTCCGTAGCATAAAACTTTTTGCTAGGAATTAATGTGTTAGCTTTACCCCCCCCCCCTCCCCTCCCCCTCCCCCCTCCATTGTAGCTCGCAGACGAATCTCCTCGTCTAAAAAACCACGAAACGAGCAGTGAAACACTCGTCACTCGTCGCGCACTCGGCGACATCGGAGTGTCCACGAGTGTGCGCCCGTCGTCGTATATACGAACAAACGTCCTCTGTCACCTAATCGAGGTCAGGGTTATAATGGAGCCGCTTTTTGCGAAGAATCAGGAATTCACAGCACGCGATAAGCAACGCTGATAAGTGCTTGGTAAGTAACAATAAAAACGTATCGCGCCGTTAGAGGCGGGCTAACTGGAGAGGACTTTGTCACCAATTAAACCAATAAGACAATACATAAGGGTATTGTAAATAGTGGCTGTTATTTGTGTATCTCTGCCTAGACCCTAAACTCCCCTCGTCAACTGCGCGAACGTCACTGTCGCTACCAATCAAATTGGTTAACGGTTTACTTGAATAAACATTCCGACCAATCAACGAACTATTTCCTGTCTCGTAGTATCAGGTGACTGCAGAATTTTCTTCGAACAGTTTTTACTGGCGCCAATCGTCACGATCCGCGGTTAACGGTTTATTTGAACTTTGAATATAATCTCGACCAATCAAGGAAAGGCTTCAGATCTCATCTGCCCGTAGTTAGTCAGTATCACGCGACTGCGATATTTTATTCAAATAATTTTGCGACCGGTTAACGGTTTATTTGAATTTTTAATATTTCGACCAATCAACGAAAGCCTTCAGAGCTCATCCGCTTATAGTAAGTCCGCATCACGCAACAGCGAAATTTTCTGTAACTTTCTTTAACGGTTAATTGAATTTTGAATATTTCGACCTATCAGAGACGCTGAGAGGTCTTGTTGTCCTCCCTCACTCTTGCTACCCTCTCTAGCTCTTGCTATTTTCCCTAGCTCTTGCTATCCTTACTCTCGCTGTTTGCCCTAACATGAAAATGCTGATGTTCTTCTAATTGTTATATTAATGTAAAATGTTTACGGTTTGTGAATACTGTTGGTAAATTTCAATATCTGAACATCTCGACCCGAAAGGGTGTATTTAGTACAATCACGATTGATAGAACACTATATCCGTGTTGATGCGATGTAATGTTGACACGAGAGAATCCCACAAATCCCACAATTATAACGAAAAAATCCGAAAATGTAACTTCGAGATAGTAGTTTATTTCATTTCATGTATTTAGTACAATAAAGAGATTATTGAATTGAATTGAATTAAATTGAATTATCCCCATGCACTCATCCCTCTTTGTGAGCCGATTGAAATGTGCAATCGGCTGGAAATATTGTTCTCGTAAATTCTCGTAATTTGTCGTAAAATCGCGCGCCCGATCAGAGATTTGGTTTTTACAAGAGGCGGTTTGTCTATCCGATGATCGGAAAATATGGTCTTTACAGAAACCAACAGATTCTCTTGCAATAAACAACTATAATTCACACATCGTGATGATAACTACGCCGCCGATGACGTCATCGTATGGAGGAATCCCGATAAACAACCGATAAACCACGTGATGATTGGCGTTTATGTTTAGACCGTTGTCATAAATCTGTTGAAATTCGTCAATCTTCTTCAAATCTCGCACAACTTAATAATCAATTTCACATAAAGATTCCCGCGCGCAGACTCCGGCGTCAATTCGATAGTTACACAGGCTCTCGAGTCAACGGTTAACAGTTCCTCGGATTCGGGTGTCATTTCTTAAGTCATTTCTGGTATCAATTCCTCAGTTCCATAGACTCTGGAGTCAATTATACAGTTTCAAGGACTTCGGGTCATCTTTACGGTTCCACGGAATCTGGCAGCAGTACACAATTCCACGCACGGACCCCTGATCAGTTCCACATTTCTTATGCCGTATTCCATATTCATTTCTTCTGCTCCGGCAGAAACTTGAGTCGGTTTGTTGAACTGGCCCAAAGAGCCGGTTCGATAGTCGACGGTTAAGTCCACAATTATGGTCTTAAATCTTAATAAGCTGGGGCCGGTTGCATAGTCATGGCTTAGACTTAAAACAAGTCTTAGACCAACTAACAACTTAAGACTGGTCTTAAGATCTAAGACCACTTTTTGACTTAAGTCACTGTGCAACTGGCCCCTGGTCTTTTAAGTTATGAGCTGGGCTATATATCTAAGATGGTCTTAGACTGAAACTTGGAACAGTCCCGAGTTGCCCACTAGCCCCGTGCGTTATTCCCAACCCATTTAGATATCTAAGCGGAGTCGTTCTCGTGTAGGTTGTCGCGCGACACGCACGTCGTCACTAGCTATACGCATAAATACTTCAGACATCTGCGCCGTCGAGAATCACACAGATAGTCAGCAACACAGCTGTGCGCAACAGCGGAGAACTAGAACATCGACTAGAACTCATAGTTTTCAAAACTCAAACTCACGAAAACAAACAGGCGTCCAACTCATTCCACACCGCGACGGAATTCTACTTCTAAAACTATAGGGAATAACTTTGAGGATGTTTTATCGTCAATATTTGCGCGCGTTGTGAATGTATATTTTTTGTCGACGAACGAACGACGCGTTCTAGATTGCTAAAACAATATACGTTCAGAGACCGGCGCAACAAACCTTGTTTGATGATATAGAGATACGTAGAGAAAATAGGTCGACAAATAAACGCTTATGAATGTGACGAATTCGGTCAATACACACGAAAAACAACCGAGGTTTATAGACGCGAGTGAAGTCTGGATATCTATTTTGTGGATCTTTCTAGAGACTTGTATGTTGGAAAACTATTATGGGCCGATATTTAAGACGGGCCCGGCTGTAGAGTGCAGATAAAAGTCTTTTTTGTTGGAATTGACGCCGAGTCCTCGGGGATACGTAACTTCATATAGTTACTCTTGTGGGCGAGGCTTATATACGTCGATTTTTGGAATTCGGTTATCATATGTTGGAACCTGATTCCGATTCGGAGATCTTAAACTCTACTGAACTACCACCACCGCCGCCGATGTTTGACGGACCCACGAGGGAGCAAATAAACAGCGGAACTGTCATCGGCGGTATATAATTTCCCAGCCGGATCCGGTACAGAATTCACGCCGATTCGAAAACCGATTTAAGTTTGATAATACGATATACGACGAGTTGATTAACTTGATAAACATACTCTCGAGTTCTCGGGCGCGCGTGTTCAGTTCAGTGAACGCGAGCTTAGATTTCAGGAATCCCAACTCCACAAACAGGAATGCTATAGTTCGGTGGCGCAGTTACTCGCAGCGGGAAAGACTGGCGGTTAGTTTTTCCGACTGGTCGGTCTCGTTTCATTGCGCGTTTTAAGAGTTCGACGGGATTGCCGCCGCGAGCGCGTTAGATCTACTAAAAAAAAGTACCACGCCAGAATTCGGTCTTAACGTTCGATCTCGTCGCGTTGCCTTTAGACGTACAAAAATAGTAGAAGAAAATACTCGGATTTACGCAAAAACAAAACTTGCTCCTGTCATCTTCTGGTATGTACAAACTAACTTTAAATCTTAATGTTAAGACTTAAAAAATTGATACCTTGTTTCTCATTTGTGCTGGGTTTAAAACGGGCCGGCCGCCTATCTATTATCCTGGTATAAATGACTTTTTGCAAAATCGTGATCAATCTTACAATAACAGAACTAGAAGTTTTTATTATTTATTATTATTTTATTTTTCCATTAAATACAAAAATTCAAGATGGAGGGAAACATGAAGAAACCTGTTAAGGTTTATATGATATTAAGTTATATTAAGTTATAGAAATGAACTGATAACGAATTCTATAGTTGATGTTTACATAATGACTCCCGGCTGGAAAGCAGAAACGAGGTATCATTTTTAGCCTAATGGGCCGGTTTTATAGACCAGTTTTAATTCAAACCCTGTAACACATTTGATGGATCGGACTTGGAGTTACTTGGAGTTGGTTTTATGCGTTAGCTGAATACGTTAGCCGCAGTCGAAAAAATCTGTCGTTCTCGAAGGTTTTTAGATTATCAAATTCGTTTTTGAAGAACCAGGAATGAACCCGTGTAGTCCGAAATCTAAAACCCTACTGACTAAACCCGATTTACGTAGACTCTATGCGTATCCTGGATCTTTGATTTTATGTCGTCTAGTAGCCGACGCGATTTCAGGGAGAACTTTTTGAATTTTGGATTTAACCGATTTCTACTACTAAATCGTCCTAGGGAAATCGCTATTTTTCTGACTTTACTTTTTTACGTTACTAACCCGGAGAAACATTCAAAAGATTTTTTTTCTTTTTTGATGAATCAAAACCTATTTCACTCCGAGTGACTTACTCGTAGTAAAATGTAAAAGTTAAATGAAAAAATCATTATTCATCTAAAGATTATTTCCTTAGGACGTAATGGTATATATCTCAAAGAAACATTTTGTTCAGGGGCCAGTTGCACAGTCGTGGCTTAAGTCCAAAAGTGGTCTTAAATCTTAAAACTGGTCTTAAGCTGTTAGATTTGCTATAGAACTAAGTTGGTCTTTTAGACTAGTCTTAAGTCTAAGCCGTGACTATGCAACCGCCCCAGAAGACTAATTGTTCAGATCGCAGGCGCGTCCATGCAGTCTATACTTAGCGATGCTGTAATCGAGTTTTCAGTGCGGATTTTATAGGATTTTCACTATCTTATAAAATTGAAATCCATGTTAGTCCTGCACTCGAGTAAACGCTTTTGCAAACTCGGCGATATTGTATCGAATCGAGGTATCGATCTCTAAAGGTACATAAAACGCTTTCGGAATTTCGGAATTTTTTTCTCGAATTTTCACAATCACTTTCGTATACGGTTAGCTCTTATAGGTTTACGCGGGTACTATATTTATGAGTTTAAACTCTATGGAGGAGGAAGTTATTCGAGGATTTATTGGTTATGCGTGGTGTTTATAGATGTATCTGAACTGACACAGTGTCTGAGGTAATGAATGGGGTTTGTTGTTTTGTGAAGCCATTAATCAGTACCGGGATCGATTAGATAAAGGGTCCAAGAATGCTAGTATATATGAGGAGAGAGATGTAATGAGATGCGAGAGGGGCAGGCAGGAGGGGAGGGAGAGTGGTGGGAGAGGGGAGGGGGAAGAGGGGAGATGGGAGAGAGGATAAAGAGGGCGCGATGGTGATAGAGTGATGGTAGGGGAGAGGAGGGGAGAGAGGAAGAGAGAGGGGCGTGAGGGGAAGGAGAGGAAGGAGGGAGATAGGAAGGGGGACAATGCGTAGGATACTAGATTTAGATAATTCTTTGACATTTGACGTTGCAGAAGCTACAACAATGAATTGGATGAAACGTTCTTCGTGGAAAGAATCATAGCGGCAGGTCGGGTATTATCTTACTTGAAAGATCATATTCAACTCGGCTTTGAAGGAGCACAAACTAGGCGAAATTTGAAACACGGCGCGCGCGCACCGCGCACACCGCCGCACCTATGTGAGGGTTAGGTATTCTAGTCGAGGATCTGAGAATAAGGCCCGTGTCATTGTCAGTGATATCGGTTTAGAAACGGCGAGGTTTGTTTGTTTTCTGACAAACTGCCGTGTTTGTCGAAGTACAATTCTTGTATCGGGTTCGTCGACAAGCGGTTCTCCTCGCTAGCGCTGATGCTGGATTTGTTTCGAGCGCGCACTACCCGCTTCCATTAGTCTATTTATAAATAAGTGGAAAAGCGCGCTCCGATATTTTTCTAAAATCGTTTTTCTTTCTCTCGTTTACGAATTTTTTCCCCGGTTTTATCGTTCTATTTTTCTGTGGAATGATTATTGAATTGAATAGAATTGAGAAAAAAGATTGTTATAGGAGAATGGATCACCGCTAATCTTTCGTCGTCAAAACTCAAGTTTTTCATCAAGGGACTTTGACCTGTATTCGTCAGCTCCCGAATCCATACATTTATCACAGCACCTGGCATACTTTTAAATCTATTTTTCTACTCAGCGATTGGTATCGTTTTCATTGATAGCTGATTAATTTAAACGACACGTTCATTCAACCTTAACCGAAACGTATAAGAAATCGAACGCGGGAACGTCTGGGCAACTGCTAGCGCACCTGGTGGATCCTCACGTGCCATAAGCGGAATCGTCGATTGCCAAAGTAGCGATGGAAGTTCCCATTAGCCGTGGCTTTCGAAAGATCGACAGTATCGCTAGAACCGATAATGCGGACAATGCAGTTCGCGGTTAGCCATCAGTACCTGACTCACGGCGAGCCAGAGCGAAATCTATATAATGTAAATGCTCTTGTTATACTTGAATGTTTTTGTTATGAATGTTTTTATTTTTCCCTCTGACTTCCGTAAGCGTTTGTAAACACAAGCTTTTTGTTTCTCTACTTAATCATAGAAATGATCGGACTTTTCAGGTGTTATCTGAACCAGTTCTTGTTAAAGCGAGTTCATTTTTTCCAAAATGTTCAACAAGCTTGATTTCTAAACTTCAGATTCTGAATATCGTCGTTCGAGCCTCTAAAAAGAGAAAATGTGAGATTCACTTTCCCGTTTGAAGCAAACTAATTAAAACAATGAAAACTTCGCCAGGTAAAAGTCGCGTCGATAGCCTTGGAAATCTTTTGAATTTCTGACTTTTTCGAAAACATCTGAACTGTTGTGTGGAAAGAGAATGTTTCTTCGAGAAGGACAGCGACACAAACCTGATTTGCGGTCGAATGGGGCTCCCTCATCTCTATTCACTCTTCTCTAATTCCTTTCAACCCCCATCTTCCCTCTCTTTCTTCTCTCATCTATCTTGTCTCTTTTCTTCTCTCTTGCTCTTCCCATTCCCGCGACCACATCTTGCAATTCCCCCTTTATATCTATATCAAAGACGAATAAGAACTGATTTCCTTTAATGTCGCCTGAAACTTCGAACTGAAACTCAGTAAAATTCCATTCAACTCGCCTTCAACATCACCTGATACCAACCGGTCCTAAAACCCTTGATCTAACGGATCATACGAAACTAGGGCAATTAACGAGAATCAACAGATCTACATCGATCGATTGATTCCTTGGCGAACGGACGGACACCGCGCAGGGCGTGGCCTTTTCAATCAGGCATCGGACCAGGGATCAGGCGGATATTGGGGCCGCGGATGACCAAGGACGGTGGGATCGATCCTCGCGCAGACAGGCGAGATCGTCGATCAGGAACCAGGGGGATTCTCGCATTAACCGTCAAATGAGATTGGTGGCTGCGAAATTGAATAGCGGTCACGTGACCGGTTTGTTGATTGCGAGGCCGACAGGTTTTCCGACATAAATAATTCAACTGTTGTTGCAGATGGGGAGAGGAGGGCGGGGGTTAGGGGGTGATGGGGAGTCATATTAGTTACGAATTATCAAAAGGTCAAACTAACGATCTTCCGCTGCATATGTCTCCAGTGCTTCACCTGAGACATTTCTAATTGAAAATGAACTACAAATACCAGACATTAGACATTTTATCAGCACACTTTCAAAAACTGATCATCCACACTTCACATGTGTTCAGAACTTCACCTGAGACATTTTTTATAGAAACTGAACTACAAACACCAGACATAAGACATTTTACCAGCACACTTTTAAAAAAATCGTCCTCAGTTTAAGTGAAAGCGTGAATGGCTAGATGTTGGTTATTAAGCCGATTATGCTCCTGATGGGTTATTGGCGAGGCAAACTCGATGGTTTTTAAGCTCGGCTTTCATTGACACCTAGACGCATATTGCTAGCCGGTGGAGATCGAAGGAACGGCCAATCGTTCTGACACACACGTACATGCACACGCATACTCACATATTAATTGTGATGAACGATGCACACATGTTATATTTCACAATATTATAAGCTATTTGATAGAAATCGATCGCGATATTGTTGTTGTGTGGACACGAAGAGCCATTATGACAATCAATAGGTCTTAATCTGCAAACCCTCGCCACAACGTTACAATATCCACACCGAAACTCGATGTGGCGCCATATGATCGCCTGAATCTAAACGTGAATAAAACTGAAGACCCGCTATCCAGCGAATCTAACCATGCCTTTTCGGATAGATATTCTAGCTTTTGGTCAATCGATCTACGATTTGCGATATGCGATGTACGGTACCAATTGCCACGATCAGTTTCAGTTTCAGTTTAGTTTATTCACTCCACAAGTTATAATAACATTGCACAGAGCACAAAAGTAGCGCATAGATTACAGCATATTACAAAAAATATAATGATATTATTAATAATAATTATATTTATAATAATAACAATTATGATAATAGTAAAAATAATAATTATAGTGATAGCAGTAATATAATACTTATAATAATAATAATTATAATTATAATGAAATTATAATGCAAAAGATGAGGCGGAATTGTAGTATCGAGATCCGATAATTATACACTATATTAGGTAAATGATTTGATACCTTTTTTAATGAATATCGCCAGATTGAGCAAAGTTTTACCTCTCGAACAGAAAAGGTTATGTAAGGTATTTTCATTGGGATGTCGCCAGTAGTAACTAGGTATAAATTTGTTTCTCAGGCTTTGAAAAAAAATCATGTGTAGACGATTTGGCTCGGGTCAGACTGTCGCGGACCAGAGTTGATTTAAGCTTATACTCAAGGATCCAGTTCCACAGTTGTGAGTAAGAGTCAACGCTGAGTTAAAGTTAGTTCATTTTCGATGAGTTAGCTCAGGGTCAAATCTTAACTCCGACTGTGGAACTGGACCAAGGACTTCATTTCACTGGGTTGATTATTTTACTAAGATGAACTAGATTTGAGCATTTTTCAAGTCAACTTTCAATTGTGGGAGCTGCGCCTCGACGGCAGATTCGCAGACGACAAATGCTCTAATGATTTGTATTGAAATAATGAATATATCACTAACATTTATAGTGTTGTGTATAACGAGGATTTCAGTAAATAATTTGAATACGTATCAATTACGCGCAAATGTGACCTGACAATGTGATACTCTTTCACTGGTTCACGCTTCATACAATATGTCGCAATTTTGTTCAAACGTTTCGACTCCATATACATCCCGTCCTCGCTTGCTAGTGTTTGATTGCCTGCCGTTGTGACTGGGGCCGCTGAGCGGCAACCTGTCCACTCTGGAAATATTGGGCGGTGTATAGACCAATATTGTGCGGACAGGGTTTTTGTTAGCGTGAGATTCAGCGGGAGGCAATCAAACCCTGGCGAGCGAGGATGGTTTATCCTAATTCCCATCGTCAGATATTCTTAAACATCTCAAGGTTTTCCAGACGATATGACCACGGATAAAGTCGATACGTTGAATTAAACCACTACAGCCCGATGAAACGCTTCGCGTCTGTTGCTTTCCTTTACGCGATCGGGTGTTTTTACGTTTCGGGGATGAAAGCTCGAATTCTTCGACGGGTTCGAAATGATGAACGAATCTGGATTCTACATCGCCGTCGACTCAGCCGACGGGCGTACTTACATATACAGAGATCGAAACAGTAAACCGAGAAGGAGAGAGAGAAGGAGAGAGAGAAGGAGAAGTTTTACTTATTCAATTACCGCGCGGGATTATTAACGACGAGTACTAACGTAACAGTGTCACAATGCGCGCTGGCTAATCGGCTGCCGGATTTTAATTCTGGATTCGCGTCCCCCGACGGAATAAGGCCGGCAAAGCGGCTTTGAACTGTTAACAATCCCCGGGCGCTTGTTGTAGCCGTTAAATTCGTTTGAATCCTGTCTAATTGGTCTATTGAATTCTAGGCTGTCGCTTGTTTAGCGTCGTATCGAACGCTGCAGTGTGACGGGTAATTGCCTCGCTAAACACTGGTTAATTCGTAGACATATGTATCCAGCTAGTTGCGATTAATACTAATTTATTGATGTAACTCTCCAGAAATTTCACTGTCCGTATGTTGCTGAAATGCCGCAATAATTAAGCCAAAGATGTAAAGTTCTCGAGTAAAAGAGCACATATTATTCGATGCAAAGTGTACTGACCTGGAGCCGGTCGCTCTTTAAGTTGCTTAACCCTTTCAGTGCTGGCTAATTAATACCCTATAGTGCTGGAGATAATTTGAAAATTCTGAAAAATTCCACCCTAGTGTGTTGAATAACGGGAATAGCGCTATAGTGCATCTACACCCTGGCGCGGTATATCGTTAGTTACTAATATTTCTCTATGTTTGCCAGGTGCTGCCATCTTTCAAGAGAGATAATTAGTAATTACTAATTAAATCAATACACCGCAGTGCGGTGTACTAGCAAAATCCATCACTGATTCGTACACCGCACTGCGGTGTAGACGCACTGAAAGGGTTAAAGATAACCAGCGGATAAATACCGTAGTAACAATGGACTTTTAATTGTCGCTACGTCATCTATCCATTGATTAACTCCAATAACCAACATTTGAGCAACAGGGGCCGGTTGCATAGTCATGACTTAAGACCAGTCTCAGACCAACGTAGTTCTATAGCCAATCAACTAATCCAACAACTTTTAAGACCAGTCATAAGATTTAAGACCACTTTTGGAGTTAAGTCACGAATGTGCAACTGGAGCCTGCTGGTCCTGCATCTATCCCTGAGTACGCCTGATGATGGCCAATGGTCTTTAGCCGAAACTTTGCTCCAGTCTTTTACTTAAAAGCTTAACATCTTTGGTTGAATTATTGCGGCATCACTCTCGTAGATTCATTTTAAACGGATATTTCGTATCATCTCGACTGGAATTCTACCGTCCTTAGAATTTCGATTATGCCCGAAGAGCGATATTGCAGTGTAGTCGGTTTCGATACGTAAACCACTTTGACCCTTTAATTTACTCAACCCGCCTAACACTTTTATAAAATAACCCCTCTTTCAGGTTTCGAGACAAGATCTAAGCGTAAAATGTTGTTTACCGGTTTCAATCGTTGTAGATATTGAATATTGATAATATGAAGTAGGTTTTACCGATTTTGGAATAATTACCATCGATGGTACGGAGTGGTACTGATAGTATTGCGGTACCAATAGTACAGCGTGTAATTATTGTGCTCCAGTGGTAGTAATACCGATGGTACAAATTGGTGGTATGGCGGTACTCAGTGATACCGATTGTACAAATTGGTATGGTGGTACAGAGATAACAGTGGTAAAATTTGGTATGGTGGTACAGAGATAACAGTGGTACAATTTGGTATGGTGGAACAGTGATAACAGTGGTACAATTTGGTATGGTGGTACAGTGATAAAAGTGGCACAATTTGGTATGGTGGTACAGTGATAACAGTGGTACAATTTGGTATGGTGGTACAGTGATAAAAGTGGCACAATTTGGTATGGTGGAACAGAGATAACAGTTGTAAAATTTGGTATGGTGGTACAGTGATAACAGTGGTACAATTTGGTATGGTGGTACAGTGATAAAAGTGGTACGATTTGGTATGGTGGTACAGTGATAAAAGTGGCACAATTTGGTATGGTGGTACTCAGTGATAACAGTGGTACAATTTAGTATGGTGGAACAGAGATAACAGTGGTACAATTTGGTATGGTGGAACAGAGATAACAGTGGTACAATTTGGTATGGTGGAACAGAGATAACAGTGGTACAATTTGGTATGGTGGAACAGAGATAACAGTGGTACAATTTGGTATGGTGGTACAGAGATAGCAGTGGTACAATTTGGTATGGTGGTACAGTGATAACAGTGGTACAATTTGGTATGGTGGTACAGTGATACCAGTGGTACAATTTGGTATGGTGGTACAGTGATAAAAGTGGCACAATTTGGTATGGTGGAACAGAGATAACAGTGGTACAATTTGGTATGGTGGTACAGTGATAAAAGTGGCACAATTTGGTATGGTGGTACAGTGATAAAAGTGGCACAATTTGGTATGGTGAAACAGAGATAACAGTGGTACAATTTGGTATGGTGGAACAGAGATAACAGTGGTACAATTTGGTATGGTGGAACAGAGATAACAGTGGTACAATTTGGTATGGTGGAACAGAGATAACAGTGGTACAATTTGGTATGGTGGTACAGTGATAAAAGTGGCACAATTTGGTATGGTGGTACAGTGATAAAAGTGGCACAATTTGGTATGGTGAAACAGAGATAACAGTGGTACAATTTGGTATGGTGGTACAGTGATAAAAGTGGCACAATTTGGTATGGTGGAACAGAGATAACAGTGGTACAATTTGGTATGGTGGTACAGAGATAACAGTGGTACAATTTGGTATGGTGGAACAGAGATAAAAGTGGTACAATTTGGTATGGTGGTACAGTGATAACGATGATAGAAATTGGTGTGGTGGTACTTAGTGATACCGAAAGTAAAAAGTGGTATATAGGTTGGTATGGTGGTACAGTGATAACAATGGTACAGCCTCATGAAAGGGATACCGAAGCCTGCATCGTTGTTTAAGGCGGTACAGCGATGTCGCGTGTCTTTCACTTGGCGTGCGCGTTCAATACAATGAGGCGATTCATTCCCGGTTCTAATAAATCATGTCGCTGCTCCGAGTTACATTGTCAAGTGTGGAGCCGGGCATTCAAACTGCCATTTCTAATTTATAGTTGGTATATATCGTACTTAAAAGGCAGAATTTCGAAGCGAAGCGGGGTCTATTCAATAATTCACCGGCTCTTCCGGCGATCAAAGAACCGCGTTCGATGAATATTACGAATGGATATACAAGACATTTAAGACAACCGTAAGATAACCAGTGGATAGTTGACATAGCGACGATTAAAAGTTCATTGTAACTATAGTATCGATCGACTCTTAAAGCAACCACTGATGGGCAACTTAACTGATCCCAGAGCCAGGTATCACGAACGAGGATTTACTTTTAATTCGAATTATGGGATAATTCGATTCAAAAATGCTAAATTCGGGTTTTTTTTAGTAAATTCGACGATTAAATCTGTTTCACAAACGCGAATTAGCCAAAGATCAACTAATTCGAATTATCTCCGAATTTAATATCGCAAAACGCATTTTAGTCCTAAGACATGAACGTCAAGCTTAATCCCCGTTAGTGCAGCGGGCGGTTTCTAGGTGTGAAAATACACACAACCACATATATCAGTGAGTAATATAGCGTGTGAGCGACGCCATTTTTACCAAAACCGCGCACAATTATCACCTAAACAATAGGGACCTAGCTGGCAATTTCTGTAGCACAATTCTCTCCCACATTTCTGTAGTTCATCTCGAGGCCAGCATTATCTGCGGTAGTTGATGTCCTACTGCACGCTAGCGACATCTGGTGGATCCCCATTTGCCATAAGTGGAATCCTCTATTGTCGCAGAAGTTAAAGTCCTACAGCTCACTAGCGACACCTGGTGGATCCTCATTTGCCCAAAAATGGGAATCTTTACTACCGCGGTAGTCGATGTCCTACTGCACACTAGCGACACGTGGCGGATTCTCACTTGCCACAAGTAGAAACCTTTATTGCCGCTGTAGTTTTTGTGCCGATCGTCGACGCTTAGTTTTAAACATGATGGGAATGTTTACACATGTAGCTTGTTAACGTAGTGTTGAGTTCGTTGAGTACTATTCGCACGCTTATCGTCGCGGGTAATGTTAGTAACAGATAACAATCGCGTTTCTACGGTTTTAAATCATGTTGCGTAAGCTCAATTTTCATCATATCATCGACCGTTCAGTTTTCCCGTCGTTTAAGGTATTAATCGATTCAAATTCAAAACAAACGAACGCAAACAGACACAGCAGCTCTTATCTCAAAGCACAAGATTGGTTGTTGCGGAACAGAACTAAACATAGAATTGTGATAAATCAATTTTTTCGCTCTGATAAAATCTCAAACTGTAACTTTTTGTCGAGGGCTTGGGGAAATATTGGAGACATTTCTAAATCGAATCAGTCGAGATGATAGTGAAACCTGAAGTGGACCAGGAAATCAGTTATTTATTAACGATGGTTCTATGTACAGTTGAACCTCGTTACAACGAACTTCTGGAGTACAGAAAATCTGTTACGTGCTGTATGAAATTTTTGAAATCGTTTCGATATTGCGACGAAATCCTGAGTTTTTAACGATGACCGTTAAATCATTATAACGTTATAACGAGGTTCCGAGAATCCACCTGTGGCAAGTGAGGATGCACCAGGTGTAGCTAGTGTACAGAAAGCCATCAACCACTACGGTAATGAGGAGTTCACTTGTGACAAGTGAAGACCAACCTCCAGGTGTCGCTAGTGTGCAAGTAGGACATCAACTACTGCGCCGCAATCGAGGATTCCACTTGTGGCAAATGAGGATCCACCAGGTGTCGTTAGTGTGCTGTAGGACATCAACTACTGTTGTACAGGAGGACAAGTGAGGATCCACCAGGTGTCACTAATAGTTACCCAGCAACACTCTGTGGCAAGTGAGGATACCACTTATGCAGCACGGAAAAGTAAATTCATGTTACTGCGGTGGTGGCTGACGCTGCTTCCCGCCCCGTTCGGACGAACTGGGACTGGCTTAATCTGTCCCTGGTTAAGCGAAAGTCTGAGTTATCGATCGGGAAATACTTTCAATGAGTTTGGCTATGATTTCGTGTTCGCCCGAAAGATCGAATTGGTCATATATCTGAGTAAGGCGTACTTTGCTGTGGTTGAAAAGGAACTATTTTTGACTTACGTAAACAAGAAGACTTACTACGTATTTGATATGCCAACTGGTTGAAACGCCTTCGGTGCTGCATCGCCCACCAGGAAACCATATGTAATTGCAGGAAATCTAAGTTTCAGCAAAAATCCCATACACGACGCAGCAGTTTCGATGTAGTAGTTCGAATGAGTTTTTTTCCGCCGCTTCATGTCGAGAAAAATGTGCAATGAATCAGGTCTATGTTTAAAGATCGCCCGGATGTAATATACTAACACCTGTGGACCACACCTAAGGGTCGAGTTACATGTACTAGATCGACAACATTGCGTCCAAAACTAGCCGTATAACCTTGTCAACTATCGCAGAATGAACCCAATTCCACAATTATGTGGGTTTAATCGACTCTCGATCCAGTTTCCCAGTTGTGAGGGTTTAATTTGACTCTGAATCCACTTCCACAGCTCTGTGGGTTTATCTTGACTCTGAATCCAGTTCCACAGTTCTGTGGGTTTATCTTGACTCTGAATCCAGTTCCACAGTTGTGTGGGTTCAATTTGACTCTCGATCCAGTTCCACAGTTGTGTCGGTTTAATTTGACTCTGGATCCAGTTCCACAGTTGCGCGGGTTTCATTTGACTCTAAGCTCAATTCCACAGTTGTGTGGGTTTGATTGAATATACAATCTATTTAATGAATATATGCTACCATTCGTCAGCTCGAACCCCTACTAAGATATTTCCAGTAGACGACAATAACCCTCGCGACTTTCTCCGACCAGCGGTAATAAATGTCAACGTGTGTTCATTTCGTATATTAAACCCCGGTAAGAAAAACCTTCAAATTCATTGAATATCGCGTTTCATTTCAAATGGCAAACGATAAGATTATACGTATGCATAAACACTGACTGTCCCCACCTCACAATGCATTCGAAGATGATTAGATTCTGTTCAATGCAGAATATATGTATTCATCTTGAAGTAGGGAATATCCAATTGTTTCAACGATTCGGTTTGAATTTTGTATCCCACACGGACTCGTCATAAAACAGGGGTTAGAGAATTCAGTTAAAACGCCGAATATCATATAATAATCTTTGAATAGATATTTATTTATGTTTCACATTCATTATTAAATAGTATCTTTCAGGGCATGTACGGTACTGCCTTCGCTTGGAGATGTCCGTGTTATCGTTGAGAATACAGACTTAACTTAACATAACTTAACTTAACAAACTATTAGCTCAAGGAAACATGTCAAATTCTATTCCTCATTTCCAGTGTGGGACTTGAGATACTGTATATTCGTCACAGAATGGACGGTTACGATTGTGCGCGGCTTTCTTCGCGAAAATAAGAGCGCAACAGAATGAAAACCAAAAAGGGCAAAACGTTTTGAATTCAGTTTTGCCCAACAACACATGATAAGCAGACGCCGACGATAACGCCTCTTACGCAGACGGAAATACGTTGTATTTTTGCCGTGCGCGTTGGACTTGCAGGGGTGGGATGCGTCCATATCTCCCCTTTCTCCCATCTCCGCGCCCCTCTTAACGTCGCGCCCCACGCCCTGTCCCCTCTCCGTACATCTTTCACGTTCCGCAAAACTCCGGTAATGACGTCATGGTAATCGGCAAAATGCGTAACAGAACGCGGCTAATGTGACATTTTGTTTCCGCGAATTTTTTTCCTGCAAAACCGGGAGTAGGGTTATCGGGTACTGAGATGACGTTACTTAAGCTATTAAGTTGTTTATATATATATATATATATATATATATATATATATATATATATATATATATATTATATATATATATATATATATATATATATATATATATATATATATATATATTTACATTTGCGCTGCATGATTTGGTCTGTTTTTGCTGGAGAAATTTGACGCATCTTCCATTTCCATGTCTATTAACCTCGCTGGTTAAAACATGATGATCGTATGACGTTATGTGACATTATATATCCTCTAAATACATATATGGCAGCAACCGCAACTGCTAGCGCAGTACATGTTCATAATCTTATTTCAATTCTCGACTCAAACTAAACGGAGATATTTTTCTGAAACCTGAATTACACTAGTTTCGCTAGCTTTGTATAATCATTTATAACACCGTCTCCTCCCGGGGGTTAAGTCTATACAACTTGGTCCACAGATGTTTTTGAATAAACCCCGTCGGCGAGGAAGAGATAATAAGCCGAATTTCAACGGACTTGCGGGCTGGTTATCTGGCTGGCTGGTTGGCTGGCTGGCTGACTGGCTGACTGACTGACTGACTGACTGACTGACTGACTGACTGACTGACTGACTGACTGACTGACTGACTGACTGACTGACTGACTGACTGACTGACTGACTGATTGACTGACTGAGTGGTGCTGCTATACGGTACCATGTTCAAATCTCGATCATTTATCGACTATTGAAAGCGACAGTTTTGTATCTTCTGCACCGCCGGCAGAAAATACAAATACAAAAACCAAGCCGTACGCTTTATCCAAATTTCACAGTCTGCGTTCAAGTGATTTCATACGTGTTTACCCTCCCGGAGCTACGGGGCTGCATTGACGCATCTCCGTGTGTGGAGACGCCCCAACAATGATTAGCATTTGAAAGTCGTCTGACACGTGACCCCTCCGGCCATGCCCGCACTCACACTTTAACTGCAAGCGGGCCGGAGAGGTTTGTTTGTAAAACTGATAAAATGTCAAAGATTAGTCTGGGATGAAATATCTCGCGGCTTTGTTTTTCTTACGTCTACTTTAATCTCAGAGAGGGCACCGCGGATAAAAGCCAAACTTGAACAATGAACGTCTTCAATATCAATGTGCTCCAAAATGCTGTCGCGGCAAAAGAGGATTCCATTTATGGCAAATGATGATCCACCAGGTGTCGCTAGTGTGCAGTAGGACCATCAACTACTGCGGCAATATAGGATTTCGCTTGTGGCAAGTGATGATCCACCAGGTGTCGCTAGTCTACAGTAGGAAATCAACTATTGTCACAATAGAGGATTCCACTTGCGGCAGGCGATGGTCCACCAGGTGTCGCTAGTGTGCAAAATTATGCCAAATTTCTTTTCAAATTCTTTTAGAATCTATCTATCATTTACCAAATTCTATAACGAATAGTGAATAAAACCCGCGCTAGAAATTAGGTTGAAAGCGGATAAAAAAATGAACTCAATTTTGACACGTCCTTGTCCTTTTGGTACGCGCGCGCCATCTTGCGGAAGAGCCAGCTGCAAAAGGTCCTCGCGTCGTAGCGGTTTTGTGACTGACAATCGAAGAAAGCAACTGTGAAGATATTTTTTCGAATGATTTAATAGCGGATTTCTGTGACGAGTGAACTGTCTCCCACGGAAGGGCAACGTCGGCCACTGATCAGTCGTCTGTTCGAAATCACGCGTCAACATTTACGAACACGTAAATTTGCGTGACGTCAAATATTTCCGGCAATCAAACGGAATATCGTCAAGTCCATTGTAGCGCCTAATCCGACCGGTGTTTATAGACCTACTCGATGATCGTGACGTTATTTCTCGAATAACGGTAGGAATACCATCCGGCTGAAAGGGTCGCGAACCGAGCGCGTTAAGTGAATATCAATCTTAGCTTACGGATCGAATTACACGCACGACGAGCCCCCGGTTCCACCCGCGGTCCCAGCACACATTGTAAAGGTTCAGTTGAAAAATCTACCACTTAAGAATTTATAACATTGAAAATGAATTGATCTTAACTCAGACTAGTCAACTCTTAGTGACAAATTGTAGCCTGTTCGTCGATTTGAGTTTTCGATGCCTTTCCTTATGCTGCAGAATGAAACGGCACAAGTAGTAGTCTGAAGGTTGGACTAGTTTATTTGACGCGCAAAACTACACGCACCGCTCTGAGATGAACGAATCGGTCAACGCACATCACCCGTCCACACCCACGATCCACGCGATATTTTTTTACACACGCGGTTTTCGCCGACAGAGACATTTCGGATTTTAATACGAAATCATACGGTGCGCGCGGCGATCTATGAATATTCATGAGGCGTAAAATCGTCGTCATACACGAGATTCGATATTAAAAAAAGAAAAAAACAATCCATCATGTTGCGCCGGCGACACTTGTATGTATATATAAACCCGATACATTGACGCACGTCAATTCGTTTTATACATTACCGTCGTCCAAGCACGAATTCCGTCGATTCTGAAATTAGATTTTCATTATTTCGCACGCGTGGCCTATTCGCTTCTCGTTATACAGCATTTCATTTTTATGTTTCATTTTCTGTCTACAAAAAACTAACGACGAACTTAGAGAAATGCATTCTCAAAATTTATCGTTTCTATGCAGATATGTTTGTCTCTTTTTCGCAACCATAACTTTTCAAACGGTTTCTTTGTTACGAAGGCCTTGAATTCGATTTGTGGCGAGTGAAGATCCTCCAGGTGTCGCTAGTGTGCAGTAGGACATCAACTACTGCGGCAATAGAGGATTCCACTTGTGTCAATTGAGGAACTATCAGGTGTCGCTAGTGTGCAGTAGGACATAAACTACTTTGGCAATGAGGGATTCCATTTGTGGCATATTACGATCCACCAGGTGTCGCTAGTGTGCAGTAGGACATCAACTACTGCGGCAAAAGAGGATTCCACTTGTGTCAATTGAGGAACTATCAGGTGTCGCTAGTGTGCAGTAAGACATAAACTACTTTGGCAATGAGGGATTCCATTTGTGGCATATTACGATCCACCAGGTGTCGCTAGTGTGCAGTAGGACACCAATCAGCTATTATCTCTATCTCTAAACTACTGCTGCAATCGAGCATTCCACAACTAGCAACTGTCAATCCAGGTGTCGCTAGTAGTAAGTCGGCCCCCCACGCTTCAGTTTTTGAATCGATGATTCCACTTGCGGCTGGTCCGCCACTTTAGATGCTCGGGTCTTTCGGGCTTCAATTTTTCCGAGTTTCCGTAGAAGACAACGCTACTGTGGCAATCGAGGGCTGAGTCAGACGAGGCGTGACGCGTGAAACTAATCGAAGACAAGACAATCATCGGGGTGAACGCTATTAATTACAAGGCTCGTTAACATTTCAAAACGCTGGTTAGCAATTACACATATCATAACCGGAGGGTCAGTACTATCCGGTAAAGGGGAACATTCAGGTGTTGTTTGCCGATGGTATTTATAAACGGCAGAAATCTAAGCGACGCTCAGCGAGACAATGTGTGAAAAGAGGACAACGCTGTTTACACCGTCAATACTAAATACTTGACTGGCTGCGAAATGTCAATGGACGACAATCGAGACAACTTTCTTTCGTGGAAGGAATATCGGACAGTCCGAAGGGGGATATGTGCGTAGCTTTGAAGAGGAATAGCGGTTTTTGCACGGTTTCAGCTGCGCGGACCTGGAATAGTACGATATCGGAGTGTTTAGGTCGATATTTATCGGTAACTCGTCGAGGAAAAAGCGGGTGAAAGTGTCCATTCGCGTCGACTGCTGGGGAAAATGGAAAAGCGGGTGAATTGTCGATCGTAGCCGCGAATGCTCGTGGTTCCCGTTGGTGGAAAACTGGAAGATAAGGAAATACTGTTAGGTATCCGTGGTTCGGAACTGAAAGCGATTTATTCGCAGTTTCGTCTCGAAATCGCGGTGAAGCGATACGAAATTATAACGATTAGATCATGCGAAGTTATTGTTTGAAAAGTGGAAATATTATTTCGGGCCGCACAGCTTGGACAGAAGAAAAGTAGGATTTAGTAGGATTTGACAGAAGGTATTGAGTAAAGTAAAAGTCGGGGGCATCACTCTAGTTCTAAATATGAGATTTCCTCGGGACTAATTTGTACATGAAAACACCATAGACTTAAAATCGGATCGAGTTAGCGTACCATACCATAACATGCCATATTATAGTGAACCATAACATAACATGCCATATCATAGCGTACCATACCATTCCAATAATACCAAATCGTATGATATCATACCAATCCTACCCATAGCATATATATATAATACCAAATCATATCATACCGTACAGTAATATATTGTATCATTATTCTATAGATAGCCCCCCGCGACGCTTTTCTTCCGCTAAACTCGGTGAGAAAACTCGGAAAGCAGATCGATGATTAGTGATTGATCACCAGAGACATCAATACGGCGGCGGTGGTGGTGGTGGCGGCGGCGGTGGTTGTTGCGCTAGTTGTTGTTGTTCGGCAGTTTTAAGCTCTTATGGTACGATACGCGTTTTAAGGATCTCTTTAACTCTCGAATATCATTCGTGGAAATTGAGTTTTCACGATACCCGCGTAGGCAACAGAAACGTCTCAAACTAATTGCCTAACCACTCCAATTGTGCCAAGCATCGATTCGTCACAATGATCCACCAGGTGTCGCTAGTGGCTACCCGGTTACCGCACTTCAATATCTTCTGCATTCCAATAAAATTCAAATCAATAATTCAATATAGCAAATCAATTTGCAGCAGTAAGTAGGAAGCTGAATCTAATCTACTCGATGTCTCTTTGATTATTTTTGTATGTTCGCATTCGGAAGCCTAAAAATCCGGTTGTTAATTGAAAATTAACCAACTTTCACCACGAATATACTCAATGGACCATCTGGTGGTCGCCAACACGCCATTGTTGCTACAGATGACCGCCATTGTCGCAGATGCCTGAAATATGTTTTCAGGGTTTACCACGGAGTCACGTTTCACATGTAATTCTTTTGAGCAAATCGTCGTGGCAAAAGTTCACGCAGTTTACAATATCGGCTTGGTAACAATTACAGCAACCGCCTCGCCTCGCCTCGCCTCGCCTCGCCTCTAGCCTCGATATACTGATGACATCGTGCACACATCCTCTCAAAAATCATAACCAGAATTTATCAAATATAAGATGAGAGAGAGGGAGGGAGGGAGGGAGGGAGGGAGGGAGGGAGGGAGGGAGGGAGGGAGGGAGGGAGGGAGGGAGGGAGGGAGGGAGGGAGGGAGGGAGGGAGGGAGGGAGGGAGAGAGGGAGGGATGGAGGGAGGGAGGGAGGGAGAGAGAGAGAGAGAGAGAGAGAGAGAGAGAGAGAGAGACTCAATTTTGATGACGTAGTGCGCATCGACTCACTTAGAACGCATATATATAATCTAATGTATGTAAACATTATTATAATGGTTGTTATGACGTCAAAAGATGGTAGATTTTGCCCCGCTGAATAAACCGCCATTTTTATATATTTTTCCACTTTTAGGGGTCCCACCAGTTTCGTAGCAACGCGACGATCAATCAAAAGTTAAATTCAATTTATTCTGCGAGCTTGTCACGCGTTCGCTAGCGGGATTCGAAGTCGTTCGTAATAAAAAAGCTTTCATTTTTCAATTTGACTCATTTTCCCGATAAAGTTATGTACGGTACAATGTACCGCTAGTGAAAGTTCCTTAATTTCAAACTACTGATCTGTCTAAGGTGTTTATCGATTGAATCAGCTTCCATTGATATCGCTATTGATAGGTTAAATCCCCTTATTTTTGCAGATTGAAATATTCAAAATTGCCGCCATGTTTACCACCAGCCGATGACGTCACGATGCTGATCAAGTGGATTATATTGATATCTTATCAGGTAAGTGTCGAACCGACCCTTACCAACGTAACACTCCCTTTATCCCCTGCCCTATAGCAATTCGTAACTGAGTCGTGCACTTTTAGGACAAAGGGCTCTAGGGGGAGGGAGTTCTTATGGATCTTCAAGGTTCTACGGTATCATAGCATGTAAATTGGGGTTCTTCGACACTTTAGCTTTGAGAAGATCCTCACACTGGTTAAGATTGTCAGAGATTGTATATATTTAGTCGATCTTTAGTTAAAACGGGTTAGATATTGGAAAAAACAATATTATTTCGAAAATTAGATTATAGCCCAGGTCAAATCCAACTCACTAACCGTTTAACCCGGTTCTGGGGTAACCTGTTAAGCCGGCTAGTTATGCGGGCACCTGGGTAACCCATCGTCACTAGGGGGTAGATATGTTGATAGTACCATTTCATTAGATTTAATTTCGCTTAACGGCGTCGAATCTAGGTTTCTAATCTATATACATAGACGACGGTTTTAACTGAACGGTCGGTAAACAATTGAATTATACACGTCGAACCCCGAGTGTCGCATGTGTTCATGTCAAACAAAGTCATTACAAATCGAGTATGCTTTCAGGTTCTTCTCGACAATGTATCAAAATATTTATCAATCCGAAATTGCAATTAATATCTCGAATGCTATCTAAATGTTAGCTCAGGTTTAATATCGGATTCGAGCGTTTTTGTTAGTACGTAATCGTTTGAAGCAGACGCCGAAATCGATTTCGATAGAATCTTTAATGACAGTAATTTATGGTTGATTCAATTACTGGTACATGTACTACGCGGAACTAGATGCTGGGTCGACCCGCACAGCTGTAGGACTGAAGGACCGAATTCAAATTTAACGCTCAAAACCGTGGTCCGAATTCAAATTTGATCCCCTAAAATATAAGATGAATTTGGGGCCTGACTCAAATCAACTCGGACACCCATGGAACTGGATCGAGACTCATTTCGAACCAGCACAACTTAAGAATTGAGACCGGAGATAAAAATCTCCATAACTGTGGAACTGGATCCTGAGTTAAAATTAAACCCACACAGCTGTGGAAGTGGATGCAGAGTAAGATTAAACCCACACAACTGTGGAACTGGATGCAGAGTTAAATTAAACCCACACAACTGTGGAACTGGAGCCAGAGATTAAATAAACTCACTATAGAACTAGGTTCAGAGTCAGATTAAATCCGCACAACTGTGGAACTGGATCCAGACAGTAATATCTACAACTGCGGAACTGGTTCCACCACTGACGGCGTATCATCAATAATCACCTGGGAAATCGATCCCAGAACCACAGATATGTACACCTCACTGAAATCGACTAAAGATTAATGACTGCAAAGGGTTTTAACGTAATTAATCATTCGAAAACGATGACAAGTCTCGAATCTACGGCTATAGAACCCATCATCACCGATATGATCATTAATAAGTCTTAGCTGTTTATATATATGTATATGTCTCTGATCAACTGTATCTTAGTATTTATACGGACTCAGCGTCGTAATTCACTTTGTGTCAATATTGAAGATTCGCGAAAAAGGATGTGTGACGTCACGGCAAATAGATATTCAGTTTAATGTTTCACTTGGAAGGATCGCTTGGAGAGGGAGAAGAAGGGGGAGAGGGAGAGGTACAGGGACAGGCACAGGCACAGGCACAGGGAGAAGGAGAGGGACTGGGTGAGGGATAGGAAATGGGAAAGGGAGGGGGCAGGGACAGGGAGAGGGACAGGGACGGACCAGGGAGAGGGACAGGGACAGGGAAAGGGAGGGGTGTAGGGAGAGTGATAGGGTCAGGGAGAGAGACAAGGACGGGTCAGGGAGAGGGAGAGGGACAGGGACAGAGACAGGGACAGGGAAGTGACAGGGACAGGGAATAGGGAGAGTGGCAGGGACAAGCACAGCGACAGTGGCAGGAACTGGGACAGGGAGGGGGCAGGGACAGGGAAAGGGAGGGGTATAGGGAGAGTGATAGGGTCAGGGAGAGGGACAAGGACGGGTCAGGGAGAGGGAGAGGGACAGGGACAGAGACAGGGACAGGGAAGTGACAGGGACAGGGACAGGGACAGGGAATATGGAGAGTGGCAGGGACAGGGACATTGGCAGGGACAAGCACAGGGACAGTGGCAGGAACTGGGACAGGGATGGGGAAAGGGACAGGGACAGGGACAGACAGAGGGAGAGGCAGATGGAGGGGTTTCGTCACTATGATTGATTATTAGTTACCTGATTGACAGCTCGTACGCGCGAGTTGTCAAATATGTAAATTTCCATTCAGCAATTATCAAAGATCTGCATGACGATTAGATCGAAACTAGATCCAGAAACTATTATCCGAAAGCTATCAGAGCCGTGAAATTTGAGAATCGCTGCCGATCTTTTTTGACAGGTTTAACGTCAATTCGCAGCCATTAACAAAATTGTCTGATGCGAGGATGTATTGAGTGATCTTTTAATCTGTAATATTTTAGTAAGGCCTGATTGGCTTATTTACCAAATTCGGTGCCAGGGAGGAAGCTGTATTTGGTGACGTGGAAGATAAGAGTGTTAACCTGAAGAGATGTTAGGAGGGAGAGGGAGAAGAATGAACAAAAAGGAGGAATTAGGAGAAAGGGTGCGAGAGAAGTACTGAGCTTCTTCCGTGCCGAAGCTACATTCACTCCACTGCGAAATGAGAGCGAATCGTTTTTCACTTATCTCGCGTGGAATGGCGTGGCGATGTGGTCCTAGGAGCTCTAAGTCTTTACGGTTAAACGGTATCGGCAATAGAGAATTAAGATTCTTGCGCCTTTCTGTGGCGCGCTATACGGTGAATTGTGCGTTGACGCAATGATTGCCTGGAATCCCGTGAACACGCGGGGAGCTTCCAGCGTTAATCTTCACGGGCAAGCGATCAGGTCGGCGACGAGTCTGCGATATACGATTCTCTTAAAGCGATCACTCAACGAAGATGAGAACACGTTCCGGGTACGTTCCGGCGCTTCTGAGACAATAAACAACTACCCGTTACGCGGTGAAACCCGGTCTCAAACCAACGCGATTCTAATCGAGATGTAGAAACAGTTGAAGCATGAAGAACGACGAGTTACTACTAGTGACACCTTGTGGATCATCACTTGCCACAAGTTGGATGTCTAGTGCTGCAGTGTTTGATATCATACTGCACACAAGTGACACCTGGTGAATCTTTTCTCTAGTACGATGCTCTGAAGTTGACCGGAAAGTTTGAAGGCAGTGCGATGGCTAGGTAATCAACAAACTATTACAATAGAATTCTATCTGGATGGGAACCGACCGTGTCTAGAACGCTTATTTCCAAGTAACGTGTGCTTAGATTGCCGTATCACTTGATGGCCTAGTGCACACTAGCGACACCTGGTAAATCCTCGCATTCCACAAGTTGACTCATCTATCTTGATGTGCTAATGTACACCAGTGACAACTTTCCACAAGTGGGATCTTCTATTGCTACGGTCGTTGATGTCCTACCGCACAATAGCGACACCTGGTGGATCCATACTTGCCACAAGTGGGATCCTCTCCTGCGCCAGTAGTTGATGTCCTGCTTTATGCTAGTGACACCTGGTGAATCACTTACCACAAGTGGGATCTTCCATTGCAACAGAAGTTGATGTCCTACCGTACACTAGCGACACCTGGTGAATCCTCACCTATTACAAGTGGAATCCCCAATTGCCACGGCTGGCGTTGTCTTTCGTATATCGATGTCCGGAAGACCGACTATACCAGCGACACCTGGTGGATCCTCGATTGCCGCAGCAGTAGCGTTGTCGGTAGCGCAATTAATTAGTATTCAACTAATAAACCCTAATGTGGCCGCTGATATAAATCAGATAAATGCCGCGCATCATTGTGTCTCGGTCACGTGGCTTTTCGATCATCACAGACGCACGAAACTCTTGGGAACCGGCGGCAGCAGTCACGCAGTAACTACAATATTAAATGTTTCATAAATCGGCTTCTATTCGCGCGATCCGGACATGAACCGCGCATTAATAAACCGTCGAATCGCGACCTCTTATAAACTCATAATTCGCAAATGAAACGGCCTCGTATGTCCCGGTGAGGCTCGTCTGCGGCACGTTCAGCCGATAAAATGCAATATTCATCAACTCATCGTTGCCGTCATAAACTTGTTTTCGAATCACTTACATCAAAGCCAGAGTAAACTTAATTTGTCTGGATACCGTATAAGTTTGCTATCAGCATTTTTTTCTAACACAGATATTTGCCTCGAACACCTAGCATTATCTGGGCTTATGGAATAGACCTGTCCCTTCAAATGTGATGCCGGTGATTCATTATAAGAACATAACCTCCAAATGCGCTCGTGGTCCACACCCTCAACAGGGATTTGAACCTGATGACATCACGAGACTCTGTCACAGTACAAACCCCTGCCCTAGTAGACACATCCTCCCTCAGCAGGGATTTGAACCTGATGACATCATGAGACTCTGTCACAGTACAAACCCCTGTCCTAGCAGACACATCCTCCCTCAGCAGGGATTTGAACCTGATGATATCGTGAGACTCTGTCGCAGTACAAACCCCTGTCCTAATAGACACATCCTCCCTCAGCAGGGATTTGAACCTGATGACATCATGAGACTCTGTCACAGTACATACCCATGCCCTAGTAGACACATCCTCCCTCAGCAGGGATTTGAACCTGATGACATCATGAGACTCTGTCACAGTACAAACCCCTGTCCTAGTAGACACATCCTCCCTCAGCAGGGATTTGAACCTGATGACATCGTGAGACTCTGTCACAGTACAAACCCCTGTCCTAGTAGACACATCCTCCCTCAGCAGGGATTTGAACCTGATGATATCGTGAGACTCTGTCGCAGTACAAACCCCTGTCCTAATAGACACATCCTCCCTCAGCAGGGATTTGAACCTGATGACATCACGAGACTCTATCACAGTATAAAACCCTGTCCTAGTAGACACATCCTCCCTCAGCAGGGATTTGAACCTGATGACATCATGAGACTCTGTCACAGTACAAACCCCTGCCCTAGTAGACACATCCTCCCTCAGCAGGGATTTGAACCTGATGACATCATGAGACTCTGTCACAGTACAAACCCCTGTCCTAGCAGACACATCCTCCCTCAGCAGGGATTTGAACCTGATGACATCATGAGACTCTGTCACAGTACAAACCCCTGTCCTAATAGACACATCCTCTCTCAGCAGGGGTTTGAACCTGATGACATCGCGAGACTCTGTCACAGTACAAACCCCTGCCCCTAGTAGACACATCCTCCCTCAGCAGGGATTTGAACCTGATGACATCGTGAGACTCTGTCACAGTACAAACCCCTGCCCTAGTAGACACATCCTTCATCAGCAGGAACCTGATGACATAAGATGCTATTTTTGCGCCGATGAAGTCGGAATCACCTTTGAAGGCAACTAAGCGACGACGAGTGACGCTTGTAATGCGCACGGATGCGGCAGGCGAATGTGAACGAAGTAGTTGTTTTTTCCGCAATCTGTTGTTTGAGCCGAGTTACGCGGAAACCGATGCGTTTGATTCGGTCGTTTTTAAATCGAATTTGACATCGCTCGAAACCTCTGGAAAAAGTGTGTTACTGTAGCAGGCATGCTACGTTTGGGGTAGGGTTCAATTTTATGTGAATAATCGTCGTGGGAAGCAGCGAACTATGGACTCTTGCCGTAACTCTGGAAAACGAGATTGATTCTTTCAGGAGATCTCTGCTAAGAAGAATACCAGGACTAACGTGGCCGAAAATTATTAACAACAAAAAACTGCGTAAAAGAACGGATACTGTGCCCTGGAGTGAAATCACATAACCAGAAGACGACTAACTTGGCTTGGACATCTGATGCGCCTACCATCTGAAACACCAGTACCTAAAGCACTACAAGAGTCATTGAGACTAACTGAAAGACCCAGAGGACGACCCCGTAAAACCTGGCTGTCAAACATTAAACAAGATCTCTCTATGATTACGATATTAAACCTCAACAATAGAACATCAGATATTGAAATCCTAAAACGAATTACTGCAGATCATGAGCAGTGGTGAAATAAAGTACACAACATCTTGGCGCAGCGGCGCTTGCTGATGTTACTGATGATGGGAATCAGTATGACAATGACTCCAACATTTTAACACACTCTCTCTCTCTCGCTGGTGGGCTCCCGTATTACCTCCACCGAGTTAATATCGATGTATTAATGATTTCTACTAATAGCGGTACTTTCTAAAATGCGAAGCGATTTCAACGCTGCGACAATAAAGTTTTATCGAATACGGACTGTGTCCATTTAGGAAGACCACAAATAATCCATTAGAGTTATTATTGCACAAACACCAGGTAGACGACGGAAGAATGGAAGAAGAGAGAGAGAGAGAGAGAGAGAGAGAGAGAGAGAGAGAGAGAGAGAGAGAGAGAGAGAGAGAGAGAGAGAGAGAGAGAGAGAGAGAGAGAGAGAGAGAGAGAGAGAGAGAGAGAGAGAGAGAGAGAGAGAGAGAGAGAGAGAGAGAGAGAGAGAGAGAGAGAGAGAGAGAGAAGAGAGTGGGGAAAGCGAGGGAGAGAAAGGAGAGAGGTAAGAGGCGGAGAGGGAGAGAGAGGGAGAGTTACTATAGCGGTCTCTGATTGCGTTATCGGACCCAGTGTCTCTCAGTAGATACTGTTCGGCTTTCTTTAATTGGAATCCGTGCCGATATATACCTGTATCGATACTATACACCTGGGGGTTGTACGGATATTCTAATTACCGCTCCCATTAGACTTGTGTAAGGCATCCATTCTTTGCGTGAAATGATGCCTGATTCGTTTATCGATCGCCTTAATAGATCATCCTGCGCTTGGGTATGACGTCACATCGTCCGAGCGCAGCATTGATTTCGGAACAGTCCCAGTGCGTGTGATATCTGTCGAATTGCGAAACAGAAACAACCAGCAGAATCAGAACTATGTTTTACATTATAATATCTTGTCTTTATCTTATCTGCTGCTGGGGCCGGTTGCATAGTCGTGGCTTAGATCCAAGACTAGTTTAAGACCAACTTAATTCTTTAGTCAATCTAACAACGTAAGACAAGTCTTCTTAAGATTTGAGACCACTTAAGTCTAAAAACATGAATTTGCAACTTGGCCCGGAGAAATCTCCAAATATCTAAAACAAATACCACGTGGCCAGTATGTACCAGCGACGGTTTTCAAAATGGATGGTAATCCACTATATATAAATTCTAGGGAAAAACAATATCGAATTTGAGAGATTAATGATGAGAATTTTACGACTTATTTTTTCAGTTTAGAATCGATACTCCCTACGTGAATTTTCTAACCATTATTCAGCGTGAAATGAATGAATGTGTCCAACTTCCAATGCTCTGTTGGGGATGAATAACATTTTATTTCTAATTGTACCGTTCTCGCTGAACTTAACGAAACAATCCCGAATTCAAACATATTTAGAAATAGTAGACAAAAACCCACAATAAAAAGAAAAACTATCTGGTAGCTAAACGTTTCAACTCAATTCTATGAGCCATTTTCAAAAACTATTAAAAATATTTAGAAATTTTGATATATTAAAAACTCAAAATGTCCAATGAGCAATTCTATCAAAAATGGTGTACAGATCCCTTATGTAGTGTGTAGTGTAAATAGTGTATACATTTTTGATATACGTGATAACATAATAAACTCATGTTTTTCAAAATGTCTTTTTTCTCTTTTTGATATCTATAGACAATTTCATTCCCTCCGCGTACCATGCAAATGGTAGAAGAGCAATAGAATTGTCTTATTGAAATAATGTAGCGATTTGAATCGTGGCTTCAAAACAAACATCATTTCCTTGTTCCTCTATCTTTCCAGGTGTTGTGCGCGTTTTGCTCGTTTTGTCGCGACAGCACCGGTGACCTTGAACCGGGCAGATTCAAACTGTTCACGTGCAAGCAGTGCTATCGCTTTTTATTCCGACATAAAGCGCTGGTCAGTCTGGGGCGAACGCATTATCTGATGGCGTTGAACAATACGATATACCGACCCGGCACGCTGATCGCGCCGGATATCCGTAACGGCACGATTCGTTCGCTAGTCTGCAGATCGTTATCGGCGGATGAATGCAGACGATGGACTTTATGTTGTCGGCAAGCCGGCAAATGTTGCGACGAGCAAATCGAAAATCGGCGCCGGCTAACTGTCACCAATGCAACCCGACAGCGCGGTACCTGTCCGAGCACGTGGGACGGGTTCGCCTGTTGGAAAGAGACGCAATCCAGCGAAACGTCCTATAAACGATGTCCATCCTTTTTAAGCTACGCGCATTCCACAGGTAAGGTAACCGTCCTTTTTAAAAATGAACTACAAACACCAGACATTAGATATTTTATGAGTACACTTTAAAAAACTGATCGCCCAAACTTTACATGTGTTCAGAACTTCACCTGAGACATTTTTAATTGAAAATCAAATACCAGACCTTAGACATTTCATCAGGACAATTTAAAAAAACTGATCGCCCACACTTCACAACTTCATCCGAGACATCTTTAATTGAAAAGTAACTACAAACACCAGACATTAGACATTTCATCAGCACACTTTAAAAAACTGATCACACATTCTTGAACCACAAATACCAGACATTTAACATTTTATCAGTAGACTTACAAAAAATGATTGATCACATATTTCAGTGGGAAATTTGTAAGGGTACTAAGTTTCTAGGCTGCAGATCAGTGATTTATTTTCAAGTCGTGTATTTCTGGTTTTCTAGGTAAAGCGTTCAAACGATGCGGAGAAAACGGAACTTGGTTCAGACATCCTAAAAGTGGGAATGAATTCACGAATTATACAACTTGTATCGATGCACAGGTAAGCAGCGTGAGACCCTCAGGCCCGTGGCGTCACGATGGTCGGGTTCATTCCAATCGCATTGTCGCGTCTAGCTGGACCAGAATTGATAGAAGCTGATTTGAAAATACAGCATTCATTCGGTCCGTTTTAATCTTGTCCGTTCCGGAAACGGACTAAATTAAATTCAAATTCAAATTCAAAAAGGTATATTGATCAAGATTCATTCAAAAATTTGGCTAATCTTAAATAACGATTGGAAGAACAAGCGTCTTACACACTGGGTCCGAAGCTTTAAGATTAAATATGATTAAAATTAATCTTTTGGGGGTAAGATTGGTAGACGCGGATGTTGTTGGCCCTCGTGATAAAGCTTTCTCAATTTTATTATTGTTGTTTGTTGAATATTCTTAAAACGTGAAATCGAGTGACGACTTTCAAACTGTTTTATTCCTGCTGATCACAGTAACTGTTGTCCAAGATGTATATGGTCGGATTTTCAATCGATGCAACATTCCGGACTAGAAATAGTCTGAACTGCGCGTGTATTTACAAACACGCAGTGGTAGTAGGGTTTATTCCGGCGTCAATCTCGGTGGAATACGATATGCGACTTACTGATTGGTTACTGCGGCCGGGAACACAATACCCCGATATTTAGGTGTATTGGACGATCGCGACCTCCGCGCGCGAATCGAAAAATGAAACCACTCGAACCGCGAATAATTCATTTTACCGCTTGTAATTCAATATTGAACATCCTTGTGAACAGTTGATTAGTATTTGTAGAATTAGTTTGTCCTATGCGCGGTCTAGTGTTCCAGGCGGTCGAGAGCTCTGTGTCTGCTGCGCCGCGTAATTAACTACTCGAGTCCCGTCGGACCGAACTCGCAGTTTGAAGTCTTGTTTGCGTATTCAATGCGCCCATTCTCTATATTTGATTCTAATTTCGACCCGGAAGGAACAGAATTGACGGATTCCCCACCGGGTTTCAGTTTCGTGACAGTGGCCCACGCTCTGTTCTTTTTTTTATTTCTCTTTGTTAGCCGTCGACAATTTCGTCGCCCGTCTAAATTAGTTCTCGAAATAGTTTTTTCATCACAAAATAGTTGAATCCTCTATTACCGCAATAGTTGATGTCCTACAGCACACTAGCGACACCTGGTGGATCCACACATGGTGGGATCCTCTATTGCCGCAGTAGTTGATGTCCTATTGCACACTAGAGGCACCTGGTGACTCATCACTTGCCACAAGTGGAAACCTCTATTGCCGAATTAGTTGATGTTTGTTTGTTTGTGTGGCTTAACGCCGCTCGGATCTTGGTTTCTAACCAAGACTAACCCTTGGACGACGACGGGACGGCCTTCGAAGTGTTGCCCGCACACTACCCTACTGCACACTAGTGGCACCTGGTGGATCCTTACTTGCCACAAGTTGAATCCTCTATGGCCGCAGTAGTTGTTATCGCATGCAGCCCATCCTCCGTCAGCAGGGGGATTTAAACCTGATGATACGGCTACACTCTGCCGCAGCACTCGCCCTGCTTGGAAAGCCATCGTGCGCAGGAGGAATACATGTGCAGATAAACCGTTCGAGACGTCCGGCGCCAAATCAGATTGTCCGTCGTGTATAAACGCTGGGGCAAATACCGAGCAAAAATAAATGAGTTGACAGATGACAAATACCCGAAATTTGGAAATGAATACAATGTATCTGTTTCCTTTATGTCCTTGAACACTGACGGGGAAAACAAACTATGACGTCACGAATGCGATATCTGATGGGGATTGCAAGCAGTTTTGCCTTTCTGACCGGCGAACTGAGAACTGAGTGTGAATACTTGGGTATAATCTTCCTCTGCCGGCCGTCCATATTAAACAACAACTCTCGGGGTTATATGCAAATCACTAGATCCCATTACGCAGTTTGACGTACGAATAGCGTTCCGTCTATGACGTGTTCATCTCTGGTTTCTAGGTTTTTCATCGTTTCGATATTTTTTTTCGACAATCTCCGAAACGGCTCGCTAAGTCATTTATTCATCAGATCAGCCAAAGATGGTCGAGTTGAAGATTTTTTGATTTTTGATGATGTATCGGCAACGCTACTGTGGCAATCGAGGATTCAAATTTCTCTTCGCGCGTAATTAACCATTCATGAAACTATAAATGCCAAACATCGACAGTAGAAAAGTGAATCTTTCTATTTCTTAGACTCGTTTGTAAACGTTTGGATTCGGATGTTCAAAAATCAGGTTAAAAGCAAAATGAACTATTTTTTCTTAAATATGGATTGTGATTTTTTTTTTTTTAGACCCCAGCCATTTCAACGGTAAAAAGAACTTTACCTTATAAATCATTGAAAAGTAATCAACAATACACACAAGCTCTATTTACATTAAGCTTGTACCAACTATTGGAGAGAGGTCTATGTATTTCTATTCCTATTTTGATGGATTTAGCTATTGTGGGTTGTTTTTATTTTTCTTTCTAAATATATCAAGGTTACCAAAGGTGTTCAAATTCAGATGTTTCTACGGACTTCAAATATAGAATCATAAACTGTAATCGACTGGAAAAATTAACTGTAATTCATCACCAAAAGCATTACAAGCAGAGATTAATCTATCGTTTCTATCTAACCGAAGGATTGATAATTTATTTTTATTATTCTTTATTTTTCTTTCTTTGTTAAAATGAATTTTACACACGCCATCTGGTGGCGAAGTTGGTGTTTATTTTGGATGAACTTAATCATACAACTTAAGCAGAGTCAGTTATTCATGTCCAACTCTTCAAAAAGTCACAGATCTCAAAGCTTTCATTTTAAGTTTTTAATTCTCACTCCAAACCCTGCTCTTCTAACAAATCAGTACATGAAAAAACCATCTAACAAATCAGTAAGTACACAAAAAAACCATCTACTGAAAGTCGGGGGCTTTTTGTGGCTTACAGTATTACAATTGAATTTACCAAGATCCGGTTTTGATATTTAACGAAATCTCTTTTTACTTTATTTCAGTCTCAAAAGTTGGGAATTTTAATCACGGTTTCATGCAATGTCATCAGCATCCTGTTTCTTGTACCGGCTGTAATTATTTTCATCTACTATAGGTAAGTACTGCACTGACCAAAATTTACATTAGGCAGCCGGTTAGCTTTTAAAAGAATCGTGAATCCATTAAATGTTATTTGTTTTGGCCAAACAGTCAAAGCTTAAACTTGTCTTCAATACGTTGTGAAATTCGTCTACGAATAGATCTTTGACCTAGACTGGTCCTAAGTTGTTTGATTAGTTATAAAACTAAAACGAACTGCTTCGACTCGTCGAAGTCATTATATTGGTTTCAGAACAAAAAAGTACTTTGGCAGGTCGTCAACCTGGTAGATAAAACTGAGTTTAGACTGGTCTTAGGTTGTTAGTTTGGTTATAAAACTAAAATGAGCTTAGACGGGTCTTAAATTGTTAGATTGGTTATAGAACTAAAACGAGTTAAGACTGGTCTCGAGTTGTTAGATTGATTATAGAACCAAAATGAACTTAGCCTGGTCTTAAGTTGTAAGATTGGTTATAGAACTAAAATGAGTTTAGACTGGTCTTAGGTTGTTAGTTTGGTATAAAACCAAAATGAGCTTAGACGGGTCTTAAATTGTTAGATTGGCTGTAGAACTAAAACGAGTTAAGACTGGTCTCGAGTTGTTAGATTGATTATGATACACTTGGCTTTATCCTCTTCTATCCACTCTGGCTGTGGAATTGACGTTTGGCTTAATGAATACAAAACAGATGCATGTAGTTAAAACTGAACAACAAACGAAAAAATCGTTTTATTCTTCCAAGTAGAAGTAAACCCACAGATGTCATACGATAGCTCGCAGAATTCGTAATCGATTATCAATATTTATTACCCGACGAGATAAACCTCTAGTAGAGATAATAAAAATCCGTCTTCGTCGGTAGATGATCGATAACCGTAGTGTGTATCAGACGACACCTGCGAGGTATCAGACCGGCAGACGACAGGGCTAATACGCGATTATAGAAACAAGTACGGTTCTAATAGCCATCTGAATCGACCAGTCTCTGCCGTCTGCTGACGACAAAATATCAACATGATTGGTTGTTGAAATTCGACACTGTTACGAATATATATATATATATATATATATATATATATATATATATATATATATATTTGTTATAACCGCTTCCAAGCGGGCTAGTTCTGTTGGCCCACTGCTTAGCTCGCTTTCTTACTAACCCTGTTTAAATCGCTCGAAATTGGCTCGAATATCGATCGTGCGGCTATCAATCCTCGGACTAATTTATTTCCAATTGAGATCGTTTGGCAATTAACTGCACATAAACCTCAATTGCCGCGGTAACCTTTTAACGAGACGACGCCATTAAATCATGAAACGTCGCGTCGCTTCACTGAAGGAATTAGTCGTAGAACGATTAATAATAACAATCGGGGTTTATTTAAATTAACGAGCACCTTGCGATCGATAAATTTCAACAGCCGTTATATACCGGAAGTCATTCATTTAGTCGCGGATTTGCGGACTGTTGAACGCGAAATCCGCCGTTTGACAAATCACGCGACGGATCAGATAAAAATAGTTGGGATTAATCGAAAAGATGATGATTCGAACTTAAAAAGAAACCCGAAAAGAATTAGATTTATTGCCGTCTCATTTTCATCGTTAACTCTGTCTGTTCTAATTTCTAATGGAACCGTAAAAATATTGACGCCTGGGGATTTGTAGCGCGTGAGGATCCACTATCGGCACATTAGGCAGTTTTTGCTGGATCCTCACGAGGTATAGAATGAATTAAATAACACGATCGACTAACCGTTGGGATACCTGGTGGATCCTCACTTGACACAAGTGGAACCTTCTATTGCCGCAGAAGTTGATGTCCTACTGCACACTAGCGACACCTGGTGGATCCTCACCTGCCACAAGTGGAATCTTCTATTGCCGCAGTAGTTGATGTCCTACACACTTGCAACACTAAGGGTGCCCTCACTTGCCCGATGTGAAATCCTGAAGTCTATGTCCATCACACCAGCGACACCTAGTGGATCCTCACAAGTGGGATCATGGCGCAATAGTTTATGTCTTACTGTACACTAACGACACCTGGTGGATCCTCACTGATAAACTTAAATCAAATGATGTAACTTGTATCTCTTTGTTTCAGAGCTCTACTAGCCCAACACCGAGTCAGACTTCATTTAAACCTATTCCTGTCGTTTATAACCAATGGAATCATGATCATCGTGTGGAACATCGTCATCACATACAACACACTCGATAATCCAAATGGCATCACTGTCAACGAAAACTCGGTAAGTTGTAGCTCTTCTGAACACCTACAGGGGCACCACTGTCAATAAAAAGTATTTGATTAGTTTGAGAACTTCTTAACACCCAAATGGGCAGCCACTGTCGATGAGAACCCAGTAAAATTAGTATATATTTCTAAACACGCCCAGGGGGCACCAGTCTCAATAAGAAATACGTTCGTAAGACTTAGTACTTATAACACCTGCAGGGGGAGCCACTGTCAATGAGAACCCAGTAAAATTAGTATATATTTCTAAACACGCCCAGGGGGCACCAGTGTCAATAAGAAATGCGTTCGTAAGACTTAGTACTTATAACACCTGCAGGGGGAGCCACTGTCAATGAGAACCCAGTAAGTTTAGTATATATTTCTAAACACGCCCAGGGGGCACCAGTGTCATTAAGAAATACGTTCGTAAGTCTTAGTACTTATAACACCTGCAGGGGAGCCACTGTCAATGAGAACCCAGTAATCTATAGTATATATTTCTAAACGCGTCCAGGGGGCACCAGTGTCAATAAGAAATACGTACGTCAGTCTTAGTACTTTTAATGCCTACAGGGGGAGCCACTGCCAATGGTAGTTTCAGTAAGTTAAAGTATTTCTAAACCCGTCCAGGGGGCACCACTGTCAATAAAAAATACGTACGTCAGTCTTAGTACTTTTAATGCCTACAGGGGGAGCCACTGCCAATGGTAGTTTCAGTAAGTTAAAGTATTTCTAAACCCGTCCAGGGGGCACCACTGTCAATGAGAACTCGGTTAGTTATAGTATATATTTCTAAACACGCCTAGGGGGCACCAGTGTCTATGTCACTGTCAATAAGAAATACGTTCGTAAGTATTGGTACTTTTTAACACCTACAGGGGGAGCCACTGTCAATGGTAGTTTCAGCAAGTTTTCTGATTTCAGTATTTCTAAACCTGTCCAGGGGGCACCACCGTCAATGAAAATTGGCAAGTTAAAATACTTCTGAACACTAGGATGAACCGCGGTCAATGAGAACAACGGCGAGATATGGCACTTCTAAGCACCTCTAGGTGGAACTAGTGTCATTGAAAACTCGATAAGTTATAGGACCTCAAATCGTGTCATATCAGCCGATAAGCCTATCGCTTAACTGAAGTATCAGTCGATTCTGACGTCCAAAATGACGTACGTGAACGCTAGCAGTTTGCTCTTCTTGCGCTGAGCCTGCGTTTTCTCACATGATGGCGAATTCATCCCCTGATCAAAGCGATCGCGAAAAATTAACCTAATTTCCGTATTTGACTAATCGGCAAAGTTGGTTCGAGTGATGAAATTCGGTAACTATGATAATTAAACCGGAGGTACCCCCCGAGCAATATTCCGCGACAAGTTTTACTGAGGCCTAATTTCTACTCGCGTAGACGGCGGTACGTAGTAACTTCGTCTGGGGAATTAGCATCGCGCTGATTAAATTCGATGTTTACATAAGTCATTAGGTACAATTACAACAACACAAACATGTCGACGGTCTCGTTAAAACGCCGACTTCGTCAAGCGTCGGAGTTCTGCATTAGTATTGATAGTCAACATGTTTTTTTTATTTTATTTTAAACGTTCATTGCCTCCTGGGCTGTGAATTTCAATAAGCCTGGCCATACGATTCAAGAATAACCGATTATGATTCGTACGAGTGCGCTATATAAGAAAATAGATTAATATTATTATCATTATTGTTATCATTGTCATCATGATTATCATCATCATAATTGCAATTATCATTTATCATTAAGAACCAAACTTGGGTCCTGCATGTTTGACAATAAAATGCGCTGAATAAATTCCATAGTTGTGAGTTAAGATTTGACTGGGAGTTACCTTATTGAAAAATGAACCAACTTTGACTCGGAGATAACTTATTGAAAATGAACCAATTTGAATCAGAGTTAACTTATTGGAAATGAACCAATTTGAATCAGAGTTAACTTATGAGAAAATGAACCCATTTGAATCAGAGTTAACTAATTGAAAATGAACCAAATTGAATCAGAGTTAACTTATGAGAAAATGAACCAATTTGAATCAGAGTTAACTTATTGAAAACGAACTAATGTGAGTCAAAATCAACTTATTCAAGTTAACTCTAACTCGCAAACTGTAAAAAAACCGAATCCAGTATCTGGCAAACTGTGTAACGACAAATAAGGTCGTAATGAATTTTCGATCGTATTTCGTGAAATTAACCGCTTGTGCTTTGATCAGTTGATTGAGATTGTTAACCGATTTTCTGACCGGTTAAACACGACCGGTTTATACGTCTGCCGAAAACGTATCGACATCTGAGAAATTCTGATAAACATTGCGAGGCGATTAATCGACGTTTCATCCTCTCACGGTAATCAATGAGTCTTCGCCCAGCCACCCACTCGCGAAGCACAGGCTCCGGCATTACTAGCCGATACTGGCGCCACCTGCCATTATACTTGTAAACGATCTATATTTACGATCTAAGATTTTGCTGTTGTTTTACTATTTTCAGTGGTTCAACAAGTTGTACGTGGGCCAATTAGTTGTATCGGTTTAACTCTGGACTCTGGACCCAGTTCCACACGTGGTGTGGGTTTAATTCGACTCTGAATCCAGTTCCACAGTCGTGTGGGTTTAATTTGACTCTGAATCAAGTTCCACAGTCGTGTGGGTTTAATTTGACTCTGAATCCAGTTCCACAGTCGTGTGGGTTTAATTTGACTCTGGATCCAGTTACACAGTCGTGTGGGCCTAATTCGACTTGGATCCAGTTCCACAGTTGTGTGGGTTTAATTTGAATCTGGATCCAGTTACACAGTTATGTGGGTTTAATTTGACTCTGGATCCAGTTCCACAGTGTTGTGTGGGTTTAATTTGACTCTGGATCCAGTCCCACAGTGTTGTGCGGGTTTAATTCGACTCCGAATCCAGTGCCCTTAACCATCCAAGTTCCACAGTTGTGGGTTTAATTTGACACTGAACCCAAATCCACAGTTGAGGGTTCAATTCTACTCTGGACCCAATTCCCCGTTTGCGTGGGTTAAACTCAACTCGTCCCATTTCACAATTGTGTGGATTTATTCTGATTCTGTATCCAGTTCCACAGTGTTGTGTGGGACAAGTTAACCCCTATACGTATTGAATCAAGCGCGTTTAGAACAGGTAGTTTGTATTGGTCAGGGTCAGCAGTCAGTGGCAGCTGTTTTGATAGGATTGCTTTCATATTTGTTAATCGTCGTGTAACTCGGTGAATATCTCCGCAGAACTATTGACACCCGGGTCAACTGATGAAATTTGGTCTTTGACTCGGTGATTTCCCTGAAGACGATCAAGTTTTTTGCATCGAATGTCGCTTATATATATCCGCTTACACAGTGGACAGTTTATCGATTTCATATTTCTTCATTTTATTACGGTCTGCTCTGGATGGGAAAATCTGAGGGATGAGCTCTATAACGATATTTATATGACATTTCCCAACATTTGAATTCTCGACGAGGAAGACCAATTTAAGATTCCACTTTCATCCGATTTATTAGCTAGAAATATCTTGCTATATTTTTCCGTCCATCCAACTGTCCGCGTGGCCTAATGGATAAGGCGTCTGACTTCGAATCAGAAGATTGCAGGTTCGAGTCCTGTCGCGGACGTTTTCTTTATTCGTACTCTAGCCGAAGTTTTCAGAAGCTAAACATTATTCTACTAATAATTTAAATAATTTAGATAATTTCTATTAATACTTTACGGCGTTTTCGACCTGATGTCCATAAAACCCGTTATCGCTGCTTCGCGGCTATATTTATTGTCATAACTTACTCTGTAACTGTATTGATTTGTGATTTCAGGCTGGCTGCAAATTTCTGTCGACTTTAACCCGATACCTGGAAGGTACTTGTTTCACGTGGATGTTCGCGGAAGGATATTATTTACATCAGCTACTGAGTAATACGTTCAAACCACAAGACAACCTCATACCGTATTACGTGTTCGGGTGGGGTAAGTTAAAACCAACAAAAAGTTTTTATCTCATAATATTTATATCTTCGAAATTTCTAGTGCGTTCCTTCAGTTGTGTTAAGATTTAAGGTTCACCTTTCAAATACTAAGCCCGGCTCTGGCGAATCTTTCCGAAGCGACGGAACTGTTGAACTTTTATGACCTAGTTCCACAGATGTGAGTTCCCAGTTCCAAGCTTGTGGCTCACCACTAGTTTCCCAGTTACGAGTTTTCATTTCCAACGCTATGTGTTCCCAGTTTCGCGGTGTCGCGAATTCCCTGTTCCAAACCACAAATTCCCAGTTTTACAGTTGTGAGTCAGACCTTTGATTAGAAATAACATTCTCAAATCCAAATACGAATCGAATTGTAACGGTTCGGTTCTTCTGGGGATAGATCGGGTTATTACTGGAATTCTGGTTAATTGACTGGAATTCCGACTTAACCAAAATCAAATTTCCATTAAAGAACAAACAGTTCCATTTTCCATAAGTCCAAATCGTGCTGAATTTAATTCCATTAATCGTCTTCTGTTCAAAAGTATTTTCGAAGAATCCATCGGAAACAATTCTTCTTTTTTCAATCTATGGAGTGCGTTACCGTACGATCGTTGCGTCGGAAATTATTGCATTCGTCCTTGACTTTTTGAACCCGTTCTAGGCAGTGTATCACGTGATTCAATTAGGGCCGCTAGCTGTCACAATGTTTACTTTTCAATTAATGATATCTCGTTTTGTTGATGAGCAGCGAAAGATGCCATCGCAACGAAATGACTCAGTTCGTAAGTGGTACTTGACTCTGGCAAAGTAAAACCCGCATTGCACCTGCTTAAAGATATGAAAAATGGAATCGGGAATCTGATACCGAGCTTTGCCACCAGATGGCGTGGCTAATAGTCGGTTTTACCTTTCAGACTTCCTTAAACTATCATTTCTTAGTCAGGATAATGAAGTTATCTTACATTTGTCAAGTTCATTTCCCGTTTGGACGCTCAACCGAATGGCAAATTCAAATCGAGCTATGCCTCCAGATGGCGCTACTAACAGTGGATTTTACTTCTAGAAAAATTGATATGTTGAACGCCACACATTTCCGATTTGCAAAATTCATTGAAAGAATAATGGAATTGGAAATAACATCGTTTCGTTTTTGAAAATATATTCTGTATTTTGTAACAATTATTCTGTGTAAACAATTGTCCTTCCCTCAACTCGCCATAGAAATGGTATGAGATTAATAAGATTTCATCTTATCTTAACTGATCGCTTCTGTGAAATATGTTTATTTTCAATATCTAACTTTGAACTGAATTTTTCAAATTTCCCGAATCCCAAACGGGCAGTAGCAGCTAACCAGTTAATCCTCATTTGCATAAATACAAGAATATTACTTTTCGTTTATGGTTTACGATATTAAATCTTTTATGGTTGAATTTTAGATATCAAACTGTCGAATGATTTACGATTTCAACGGTTTATGGTTTTATCTACGATATTAAACCATATTCTACGGTTCAATATGATATTCACTTGCCGTTCTATTTTCAGGTTTTCCACTTTTGCCGGTGATGATTTACTCGATTATAAGAATATCACTCTTCGATGAAACGTAAGTCGTACTTATCGAAAATTAACACTATAAACACTATATTTGATAAAAGACGTTTTCATCGTCCACACTTCACATGTGTTCAGCGCTTCAACAGAGACATTTCTAATTGAAAATGAACTATAAACACCAGACATTAGACATTTTATCAGCACACTTTCAAAAACTGATCGTCCACACTTCACATGTGTTCAGTGCTTCAACAGAGACATTTCTAATTGAAAATGAACTAGAAACACCAGACATTATACATTTTATCAGAACACTTTCAAAAACTGATCGTCCACACTTCACATGTGTTCAGTGCTTCACCTGAGACATTGTTAATTAATGAGTGCAAACACCAGAAACTACAAACACCAGACATTAGACATTTTATCAGCACACTTTCAAAAACTGATCGTCCACACTTCACATGTGTTCATAACTACTTCACCTGAGACATTTCTAATTGAAAATGAACTACAAACACCAGACATTAGACATTCGATACTTGATCAGAACACTTTCAAAAACTGATCGTCCACACTTCACATGTGTTCAGTGCTTCACCTGAGACATTTTTATTGAAAATGAACTCCAAACACCAGATATTAGACATTTTATCAGCTCACTTTCAAAAACTGATCGTCCACACTTCACATGTGTTCAGTGCTTCACCTGAGACATTTCTAATTGAAAATGAACTACAAACACCAGACATTGGATACTTGATGAGAACACTTTCAAAAACTGATCGTCCACACTTCACATGTGTCCAGTGCTTCACCTGAGACATTGTTAATTAATGAGTGCAAACACCAGAAACTACAAACACCACACATTAGACATTTTATCAGCACACTTTCAAAAACCGATCGTCCACACTTCACATGTGTTCATAACTACTTCACCTGAGACATTTCTAATTGAAAATGAACTACAAACACCAGACATTCGATACTTGATCAGAACACTTTCAAAAACTGATCGTCCACACTTCACATGTGTTCAGTGCTTCACCTGAGACATTTTTATTGAAAATGAACTCCAAACACCAGATATTAGACATTTTATCAGCTCACTTTCAAAAACTGATCGTCCACACTTCACATGTGTTCAGTGCTTCACCTGAGACATTTCTAATTGAAAATGAACTACAAACACCAGACATTGGATACTTGATGAGAACACTTTCAAAAACTGATCGTCCACACTTCACATGTGTTCAGTGCTTCACCTGAGACATTTTTATTGAAAATGAACTACAAACACCAGATATTAGACATTTTATCAGCTCACTTTAAAAAACTGATCGTCCACACTTCACATGTGTCCAGTGCTTCAACTGAAACATTTAAAATCGACAATGAACTATAAACACCAGATATTAGATACTTAATCATCAACACATCACGCTATGAATGGCGAATCTGGTAAGAAAATAGTTTTGACTATCACGGACTGCAAACCGCATACGCAATGCCGTTCGACTCTGATCGACTGAGGGACAGGAGATCAATTCTCTGCCACATAGAAATTGCCGCATGACGACGAGCGAGACCAATCGAGAGAAATCGCGGACGAAATAAATTGTCATCCCGCGGATATCGAACATAAAAATAGCTTCGTCAACAACGACACGGACGAAATTGATCTTAATTGGAAATGAAGCGAGACCGATCTATACGCAAACACTCCCCCCTAAATCTTACTGCGGTACCTAATTCAAAGCAGAACCTGTTTCAGCCAATTGAAGAAAAAAATCGCAGTGTTTCTGTAAGCCGATAGAAAATTGGGCTTGTTCGTGTTACTAGAACGGGAGTGGGAATTTCTATTCGTTTGATCTCAGGTAGATTGCATCTAGATGCTATCATATCGTGGAAGGCGCTTTGTGCAAAGATTCAGCTAGCTTTAACCTATTATCAAACTTGCTCGTAGCTTTAACTCATTGATAAAAGCATGAACGTATATACTCAACTGTACGTCTATGGTGAAACTGAGAGTGTTCAATGGTCGTCTGTTTCGTCACACAGTTTGTATCGAGGATGTGAAGATTCTTCAGACCGAGTTTAAAATCAGTTTTGTTTTAACGCCAGAAAGTTACGAACTAACTGGAGGCATGGAGGAAGGCTTAAATGGTGAAGCTAAGAGCCTTTTGAAAGTCATCACTGTTTGGTGACAGTTTGTATCGATTTGAATATTCTTCAGACCGAGTTTAGAATCAGTTGTGTTTTAATGCCAAAAAGTTACGAACTGGAGGCATGGAGGAAGGCTTAAATGTTTAAACTAAGAGCCTTTTGAAAGTCATCACTGTTTGGTGACAGTTTGTATAGATTTGAATATTCTTCAGACCGAGTTTAGAATCAGTTGTGTTTTAATGCCAAAAAGTTACGAACTGGAGGCATGGAGGAAGGCTTAAATGTTGAAACTAAGAGCCTTTTGAAAGTCATCACTGTTTGGTGACAGTTTGTATCGATTTGAATATTCTTCAGACCGAGTTTAAAATCAGTTGTGTTTTAATGCAGGAAGGTTACGCAGTATCAATCACAGCCACGTGAACAAACCGTGTTTTAGGGATGAAACTATATGAGAGTGTTCGAAAGTCGTCACTCGGTCACAATTTCACGTGGCTCCGAGAATATCGAAATCATCGGGTCCCTGAAAAGAGTGGCTCCGGGTGTACTTGGTTTTTGGGGTCGAATAGAAACGAAGTCGAATGCATTTGTTTCCTTTTTTTTCCAGATGTTGGATCCTCAATATAGGTGCGTTCGAGTGGATTCACTACGTTCCCAATTTAGCCGCCATTGTTGTGAGTGATAAAAAGATGCATTGAATATTTTTCGGAGATGCCTCGAAAAATCGTTGTTCGTACATGTTCGACTCTGTTTTCGTTTTCAGTTCAATTTGGTATTTTTGTGTAACATTTTGCGAATACTGTTAACGCAATTAACAGCTCACCCGAATGAACCCAGTAATTATAGGTAAGCGCTTTGTAGACCTTGCCACTTCAGGCAGTTGCTTCAGAAGTCTTCTGAAGACCTTGTTGCACAGTTTAATTCTAGAGCTAAAACCATTTCAATTAGGCAGCCAAGAAAGTTCACCCCAATCAGTCGCTTGCCGGTTCAGACTGAATGGAAGATTGTTTGAATGAACCGGAATCGAATTTCCAATTATGTACTTCGATTTAAAAAAAAAAATTCTGTTAACTCGACCGCCGATCACACAACTATATTTGTACTTCGATTTCCGATTTTAAAATCAAACCGCCTGTTTCGCTACCGGCAAGTGTGATGGGTCTGTATGGGACACTCAATCAAAATATTCAAACGAAATTTACCAGCCGAATAAATAACAGGGAAATTCCCTATTTTAAGATAAAAAAACCATTTCAATTCCAACTTCGTTCTCTTGACAATCTAACAACTTAAGACTATAGTCTTCCAATTAAGACGAATTTTGGACTCAAGTCGTGACTGTACAACTGTGGTCCCAACTGCACAGTCGAAAAGTGGTCTTTGAACTTAAACCTGGCTTAATCAGTAGATAACCCAACGGACTTAGATTGTCTTGGAGAGGTCCTAAATTTAGGCCGTGACTGTGCAGCTGACCACAGGGACCAAAAAATGATCTTAACTCTTAAGACTGGTCTATGTTAATCGTTAGATCGGCTTTAGAACTAGAATGAGCTTAGACTGGTCTCAACATGTCAGATTGGCTCTCGTCTGCAACACTGTGTTCAGACTCTGCAGGCGTGTATGAATAACTAAACCCAAATTCAGCTTTGACTGATCTAAACTTTAATTCTTGAACCTATTTCAGTGCCGAAATTAACTTAAAAAAAACGATTTTCTATTCTTATAATAATATTCTTCAAATTTGACTTTCAGACGGGCGTTGAAGGCAACGTTCATTCTGGTGCCTTTATTCGGGATACAATGGTTTCTAACGATCTATAGACCCGCTTTCGATGCGCCCGGGTACCGAGTCATAGACATAGCTCATAGGGTCACTACCGGCCTCCAGGGGGCGTTCGTAGCGCTGATATTCTGTTATTTCAACAGCGAGGTACGTAATGAGTATAAATGTATATATATATATATATATATATATATATATATATATATATATATATATATATATATATATATATATATATATATATATATATATATATATATATATATATATATATATATATATATATATATATATATATATATAACCTAATCTGAACATATGACTTTCCTTTTTTTACTCTCAGTGTTAGCATGAAATTCAAACCCTGCCTGGTGTGTGTTCCTTTACTGCATGCATACCTTCGTCTGCATTTCATCTACATGTAGCCTGCCCCTCGCTTAAGGGTCACCCGTCTCGCCGTCAGGGTTTACAAAAACTGCAGCTTGCGGGGTCGGCTATTTGGTATCATAGTCACGTGGTGACGCCATACTTACAGTTAGACGGAATAAGCGGTTTTAACATTACAGATCCCAATAGTTTCTACATCCCCAATCTTTCTGACCCGTTCGCGGAATTGGGACGTAAAAAACCAAGTGAAATTTTTGTTCTATTGCAAAGCTACAATATTGGAATAAAAAAGGGGATGTAGAAAATACTGGAGCAGTGTAACAATATTGACTACGGGGATGTAGAAACCACGGGTCTATCTGTCATGTGAATCATGGCATCCCAAATGGAAGAACGGAGGGTAATGGGCCGGGGCTTTAATCTATATCGAAATTGGGAAGTACCCCATTGCAAACCGAACTGCGAAATGTTTCGTTGAATCGTCGTGATGTTTAAGCGATTGCTTGAAATGTTCATTTTAGGTGCGACGAATAAGTTTTTTACGTCGGTTCGATAAAAAAATTCCTCGCGGGACGATTTACGTCAACGCCCCGGATGCGTCTGGTGACGATGTTAACATCAAGTAAATAGATATCGATCACTTTTAGACATTTCAGATTTTAGAAAATAATTCTGAGTTCGTAGTTATATCAATCACAAACAATAGAAATCTAGTGGCAAATAGTAGAGATTAGAGCGATTTTCCTTACTTACTCGTAGCGACACCTGGATTTATCGTGACAAACTAAGCACCTTACCTTAGCAAATCAAAACACCGGAAAACACAGAACGGCACCCTCTCTCGGTAGAGTTTCGAACCCGATGGCACCGCGAAACTCTGCCAGAGGACGAACATCGTCCACAAAAACAAAATGGCAGCTGTTGAGGGTCTAGAGGACCAGTCTAGGCACAAAATGTTCACTGACCTTGAAATGTCTCACGTCTTTTGTAGCCTTCACTAATTTCACCGCCCTTACACACAAAGCGCCATCTATGATGAAATGTTTCCTCCAAATTAGCCCACATAATGTCAAGGTTAAGGTCAAACGGAAACAGTCATGTGTTTTATTCGTAGAGTACAATTAGTAGTTGGTGGTTTGAACGAGATTCTAGAAGTACATACCGCATCTAGGGCTTAACGTGACCTCAAAATTCAGGGACGTCGGTGAACCGTAGATTTTATATCAATCGAGTACTGATTAGAAGTATTGTCAAAGAGTTTTCTTATTCCCCGAGGTGAATCAGAGAAAAGGTAATTCCAATTATCTATGATATTCCTTGAATTGGAAGATTTTCACGAACATCTGAGGTCACGTGAAGCCCTAGATAAATGAAGCCATCAAGCGACGAATCAGATTAGTAGCACGTGGTTCGGGGACAGTCAGTATCGGCAATTCTACACTGAGTTCGAATCCTGATAATAGCAACGATTATCATATTTGCAGCAGTCTAGTCCCATCGCCTGCACCTGAGCTGTTTTGATGTTGTACTGTGTCAACGACAACGTTAATTGTACTTCTTGAAACGTTTTTTTTTCTAAAGATGCAATCAAAATTATTAAATGTTCATATCGAATAACGGATGAAAACGTGTGCTGACAATTCAAATTATTTCTAAAAGATGTAGAAATTCACATCACAATCAATTAAAGAAAATATGATTATTCACTTATTTTACTTCAAGCATGTCCTTTTATGTTCCCATCCAATGCACAAACTGCTCAGCTTCAAATTCTTGTATGGGATACTGGTAAACACCAGATGGCGCAACAAATCACTTGGTCATTCGTAGTGAAAATCAGTTCATTTTCGATGAAATTTGAACTCAATTTTTAGGCTTCCAAATCCGAAAAAAATACACTATACGGATAGATATCGGATTCACTTTCCACCCAGTGTATGTTGAGGTTGAATAACGGTAACCCAGTGCCACTAGCGATCCTATCGGATCATCGCCGAGTCCTCGCTTCCCTCAGTTGCCGTGCCGGTGTCCCATGAGCTACAGGCAAGATTATATTAGCGAAAAATGAACGAAAAGCCGAGGTGCTTAGTGGAAATTATATCTTTATTTTATTTGTTATGATATTTGGACTCCTAAAACCCTGTTAAAATTGGCGTGCTCACGGAAAAACCGACTGTTTGACACGCCATCTGGTGGATGTTTGTTTCTTCATATTGAAATCCAGTTAAGCAGTAAAAAACGATGATATTGAAAATGAATGAAAACTTCTCTCCCACACATGTTTTCCGTGTGTCTTTTCGCTCCGTAATTTCGCTAACAATCAGATGATCCATCTGATATCATGATATCCATTTGTTCAGAACGGATTTTGCATTCCGAAATAAACATTAGTTTTTCACAACCTCGTTTACGTTTTCATTTATCAGCGATATTTCACGTAATGCTGAATCGGAGACGTTGCCGTGACGTCACCACCTATTCATTTGCATAACAAAATACACTATGTGGCGCCACATTACGGTCCAGAGAATTCGCTTTTCAGCATAGCGTAATCCAGGCAAACAATCGCTGAGAGATGAAAACAAAAAGAACTTTATAGCACGATAACCACACTCAAACGTGGTGAACGGATAAAAAGATTAAAACCCACTATCTACAGATTAAAAGAATTTAAAATCAAGAATTTATTTATTCGAACAATCTAAAATGTATAAAATACACGACGTTTCGATCTCACCCTAGAGATCGATCGTCAGGTGTGAGACCTGACGATGATCTCTAGGGTGAGATCGAAACGTCGTGTTTATTATATATTTTAAATTGTTCGAATAAATCAATTCTTGATTTTAAATTCAATTAATCAGTAGATATTGGGTTTTAATCTTTTTAAAAAGTACTTTATGTGCATTCATAGATCAATTCCGAATCCAAAATCCTCACTGAACAAAATGCTGTGTAAAATACAACTGATTATTAGATAACAGGTCGAAACGTCGCACGGCTAACATGTGGGACAGACTGTACGTTATCAACGCCATCTGGTGTCATACGTAGCTGTTTTTCCGGTACGCCATTCATTTCACTTTACCCTTTGCTATGTTGAAGCAATTTTCGTCTTTTAAGCAGCAGCATGGAAATCGTTGATATTGTTTATTTTATCTAAGGCGGGCGGGTGATTTCTGGTATTTCCCGGAGGTCAGTTACGATTGACGAAAACGTCCAAAAACCCCGAAAAAAGATTTGTATTCGCTCTGAAGATATTGAAATTAAGTTTAACCAAAAGACACATGGCGGTATTGGTGGGTTAAATGCGTTTGCGGTGTCAGGGGTTGAATTATAGGAAACGTTGCCATTTTCACGCTGATTTGACTCTGCGTCCAGTTGCATCGTGTCGAATTGAACCCGCAGAACTGTGAAACTCTGGATCCGGTTTCACAGTTGTGAGTTAAGATTTGACTCTGGGTTAAAACATTGAAAATGAACTAACTTTAACTCAAGAGTTAACCCTCACTCACAACTGTGGAACTGGGTCCTGGATCCTGAGTAAAGATGAACATACCTACAAAACGATAGGACTGGATTCAAATTCGAATTAAACTCACGCAACTGTGGAACTGGATCCAGGAATCGAACACACACGATTGTGGAACTTGATTCGGAGTCAAATTAACCTCACACGACCGTGGGTTTGGATCAACGAATCTTCAAGAATCGAATTTTCAGGATTTTCCAGGGGCGGGAAGGATCTCATCGATGTGGCCTGAATCTCTCCATCTCTCTCCTTCTTCCCTCTTTCTCTTTTCCTCTGCATCGCATATATTTATGCTGTTATTCTCCTTGTAGGTGCTATCGTTTTTAAAACCGAATTGGCAATGTTCCTTGCAGCGCGGTAGGCATCACACTTCACATCATGTACGTTTGAATATGCAAAAATGATCAATAAACATTGTATATATCGGGTGTATAGAGGTCGTGCATGCGTGACGTCATAGTTTGTTCGACCGTAAGACCTGAAGATTTGCCAAATATTACAAGGGGAATTAGAAATTACTTGGGATTATCAGGCATGGTATTAGATTTGAAAAATGGGGATTCAGAAACTTTGCCACTGTTGGTTTTACAAAAATTGCATTTACATAGAAATGGGTATGAAGAACTACTGGTAGTTTCTTCACCCCCATTGTGTCTGATCGCCAATACGGCCTCGGTAGCACCACGTGACTTGAGCTCGCGACTGCACACGCCCTCTATAGGCACCGTCTTAAACGATAGCCAACACATCCATCGATTACATACAATTACAAATCACGCAAACTTGTAGAGACACAGAATATATATCATGGGAAATCGGAAAATCTCGTATTCAGACCATTGGAGTACCGGGTCTGACAAAAGTGTTAATGGATAGCGTTCGTGAAAAAAACGGAATCTTGTGGACGATCTTGCCACGAAAAAGCGAATCTAAAACGGTTCAGTTTTCAGGTTTACCTGGATATACGTAGAAAAAAGCATTACGTACACAAATAGATGACCACTCCTATATCCATCGGCACTTCTGAATTCCCGTTAAAAGCTGCAGAACTTTCCCTTTGTTCTGATGTTCATCGGTATAAAAGAACAAAAACTTTTTTATCTTGACCTACTCGAGTATTTACCTAGCCCAATACAAATACGTATTCCGACTTTCAGCGAATTTAGAATTTAAGAACTAACGATCTAATGAATGAAGACTTGCAAATTTTTGATGGCTGGCATGGCAAGGATTTCTATATTTGCACATGTACCTGGGCTAATGAACAAATACATCCGAAACGATTTAGTGTTTTTAGAGGATAGGTATCCAAATGTGCAGCAGCCTGGTTTGATCGATCACGATCTCATCAAGAAGGGCTATCCTTAACGGAATATCAGGGACCTATACCCCCAGAAATACCCCCCTTTATACATCCACCATTCCTTTCGGTCTATTCCGAACCACCATTCCTTTCGGTCTAGTGTTGTCCCTTCCCCGAATTCGGGAATGATTTCTCTGAAACTTTCATTCTTTTTCCAAATCACTCCGTACTCTTTTGAGCCACGATGTATGAAATATAGTTAATAACGAACCGTGTCAAAGTTTGTACTACCTTGAAATGGATGTTTTGGCTCGTCGTTGCATTTTTCGGTCTGTTTATGAGTTTTAAGTTTAAGTTTATTGAAATATATGTAGGTATCAATTTGCATCGCCTCAGTCAAACGATACATCGAACTTTTCGGCATATTTTTTAGAAATCGAAAGTCAACTAACTACAAAGACCAGATATTAGATATCCTATCTGCAAACTGACTATAACTGATCGTCTGCGCCTCACATTACTAACGGCTCTTTCCGGTTAGCAGATTGATACCCGCATATCTAAAAGATTTTTTAAATTTTTGTATTCTTTTCCTTCACCAAATGAAATCCCGCACCGATAAATTCCAAATGAAATCCCGCACCGATTAATTCCAACTTTTCTGAACACCCTACGAAATACATTTACGTGTTCAACCATAATTCATTAGTAATATAGACCTATGAACTAACTCATATAATAAGTGCATAAAGGCCTACACGACGTAGAACGCGCGGACATGTGCCTTCTCTCACTCGCCATCTATCGCATCGTGTCGTAATTAAACTGCAATCGTATCACTCGATTTATAACGACTGTAATCGCAACCGAATGGCTGGTGTTCGTGGTGACTGATTCGGACCAAAAAAACTAGGAAAAGGAATTATTTTCAAACAGTTGTTTTCAACAACTTTCAGGTCCGGGAAAAAACCCTTTTTTACGAATGGAAATTTCGTAACCCAAATCAGCCACCACACAAATCGAACCGAGTCTAAACTTTGATCCGTCATTTAGCTCAAAAACGAACTCAATGACTAAAGTTAGCTTACGATTCGAAGTCAAAACTGCCCTTAGATGTCTATCTCATCCCTCTGTCTCGTAATTCATTTCGTGTGCATATATTATCTATACAGCGCTTGTGATCTTGTAGTAATTAGTGCAATAACAATTCATTTCGCCTCTAAGATAACCGATGATAAACTGATTTTAAAGCGATGATGATATGATAATGATATTTATAATTCGATTTCGCTGGCTGCTCAAAAGTTTCGAGTTGAGTTAATTCTGAAGAAGCCGATGTTCGATTTCGAAAAAAGAATCTTTGTCAAAATCACGTGATACGATCGTTTGAAATCCCGAGAATAGGATTGGACCATTTTGACACTTTCTGCGACGACAGGAAAGATTTCGAATAACTTTTAACAATACGCCGTATCGCAACGATTGTCAAAATGCTCTTTTTAAAATTTTCAAAAACGATCGAAGAGCTTCTTGTAGCCTAAAATACGACCCTCCATGAAATGCATCACACCAATTTTGGATAGGGCGGCCATATTGATTCGGGGTTCGCGCATGAGCTTCGGGCAAAATATCAGTTGCAATGGGCCCCAAATCCTAGTGAATATGACCAAAACTTAAGATGGTCCTCTTGATAGGAAATAATTATGTAATAAGGATGAGAGTATTTGGCGATGAACTATTCGAGCCATTTTCAAAATCTAATTTGAGTCCGAAACATCAAAAACTCTATCATGGCTTTTCTCCAAAATTGATTTTGGCCAAGAACTTAAAACGCGAGAAAAAACCGAAAAATTGGCCAATGTAAAAATTTGTATCGTGCCTATTGCCGTACAGAACCTTTTTTTATTTACTATTGCCCGAACTAGCCACCATACTTGTCCATTGATTCCAAAATGAAATAAGTTTCCTCATCGAATAATGCACATAATATCACAAATGAATGGTCATCGCTTATCAATCTTTGGTTTTTTTATTGACAGGTCGTGTCGCTATTTAGACGAACCTGTCCGTGTTCGAGATGGCGACGGCGGTTAGACTCGCAAAAAGTATCCATGTCAACGCAGTATACGATCGACCAGTCGAGCAGGACGATCGATAATTCGTCGCTGGGGGCGCCACCAGCCGATGGTATTCTACGTCGCGAGAATAACAACGCGTCGGCGGCGGCGTCGACTAAAGGTAGTCCGTACATTCCTCTGAGACAAATCGACCCTCAAACCGATCGCGACGGGAAGGCCTGTTCGTGGACGGAACAGCGGGACGGTCAGAATCTAGGACAGAACGCGAAAGCCTGATTCGAGGACAGCTAGCGGAAACGCCTGTGCACTGATTCCACGACTGGGCAGCCGGGAAAGGTTTATTCTATGTCGACACAGCGGTTAGGCCTTGCTCTAGGAGAGAAGTTCAGTTCCTCGGAGCGACGACTTGCTGTCGAATTTGAGAAAACGTCATATCTCGGTGACTACGAAAACAAACAAACATTATTTCACGGACGTGACTTGAAATATACGGTACATTTGTTCAGTGTCCAGAACTGCATTCGCCATCGATTGAATTGATTTAATCCACACAAGAAAACGACGGATATCGTTTTATCAATTTCATTTGTTAAAAGATTATATTCATTATCGTTTTACTTCGCTAGTCGAGAAAACTTCACTATTTGTCTCTTTGTTATCGCTGTCGTTTATAAGTTGCATCTAATAAATCGAAATGTTATCTATGTAAAAAAAGAAATGTGAACGTAGGGAAAAGAACTAAAATTTCTGATACAAAACAAAAACGGAATCAAAAAGTCTTTGATTTATTTTGAAGCTGATTTCCATTGAGACTCCGACGACGTTACTCTGGCAATCGACGACTTGTGACAAGTAAGTATCCACTAGGTGGTACTAGAAGTTGAGTGGTTTTCGCTGTATGTGACATAATTATTTTACCCATCAAATTCTATATTTACTCCAAAACTACTCAAATCGCCTCACATTTAGAGGATAATTCTTTCATCCCTCGATACTGAGGGTTAGCAGGTTTGAGGTGTATTGTTCCCCTCAACCCACTGAGTACCACTCAGGGTATTATTAGCAGGTTTGAGGTTTCTTGTTCCCCTCAACCCACTAAGTTCCACTCAAGGTATTATCAGCAGGTTTGAAATTTCTTGTTCCCTCAACCAACTAAGTTCCACTCAAGGTATTATCAGCAGGTTTGAAGTTTCTTGTTCCCCTCAACCCGCTGAGTTCCACTCAGGGCATTAGATGCGGGTTTCTAATAGTTCTTCTAAACCCACCGAGCAGCATTCAGGGTATATCAAAACATGTATCATGATTTCTTCTCCACGGCTGAGACTTGATCATGAAAATCTGCTTAAGTAAGGCCTCCGGTGCGTTGCAAGAAAACCCCGGCAAGCGAGTATTCCTTAAAATCAAGGGTGGCTCCGGGGATTAGACAAACACCTGGAGCGGGGTATTTATCAAGATGTGAAGCCCTGAAGAGAAATAAAAAAACATTTTTGCATAATTGCTGGTGGTTTTTTGTCGACATTAGTCAGTACGATGCGGGTATATAGGCCAACGCGCAGTGATGAAATCAAAAAATCTATCAAACAGGAAGCCTTTTTTCGAGAGTTTCAATATTCGACCTTGAATCATCAAAAGATAGAACTAATGGGGAAAAACGATGATGTAAACAACAAATATCTGAAACAAGCTTTGCTTGAATTGACAATCCATATTACCGTTGTTATTATAATCTATGGCACCTTTGTACGAGGTAATTTGGTCGTCTGCGATCAGTGATGAAAATGGCCGCGTCTAAACTTCTAATTCTCGTGGTTGCGATACTACTGTGCCGCTGTGGTGCCATATCGGAAATAATTGACGAAGTAGAAAGAACGCTGTGGACTTCAGAAAGTAACTTACTGGGTTTTGAGACATACGGGTCGATGGATGATCTGATGGTTGCCCTGCGAGGTGTGGAGTGCTCTAGTATCACAACATTCACCCGACCGAATTAAGGGTACATACCACACAACGCAAGACAACCACAAGTTATAATAATGATGTTTTATTTACGAATTAAATTACAATATAAAGTAGTAGGAATTAGTACAAAATATTGTAAAATAGGACGTTGGACGACAGGTGAAGTTAAAATAAAGTTGGTCCATTTATTATCGGCAATCGCGAAATATCATCGACAGCTATTACATAAATCTCTTTTATCGATATCTATAACAGATGCGTTTACCTAAGATCGTAGGAAGGACCAAGGTAAACAAAGCTGATATTAAATCTGGAATGGACGACGATATTATCAAACTTTATTGGAAAAATGATTACGCAATAAACAAAGATTTATTTCCATTTTGAAATTTTTACTGCTTTTTATCGCGTGGTCGACGCGTATAAAATCAAGCCGTTTTACGAAGTTATTCAGCAGTCTATAGATTGCACCGCAGTTCCAAGCGATATCAAGGTAAGTAAGTGCAGCACTCGATTATAAGTTTCATCATAATTTAGATTGTAGTTATACATTGAATGAAATTGATATATACGTATATATATATATTTTTTTTTTTTAGATGAAATTCCTCGTCGTTGCTATAATTGGTATGTATGAATAAACGGCTAAATGACATCATCTGGTAGAGTTTCACTGTACTATCAGGTTCAAATCCCTACTGATGTAGGATGACTCTTCTAGGGCAGGGGTTTGTACTGTGACAGAGTCTCATGGTGTCATCAGGTTCAAATCTCTGCTGAGGGAGGATGTGTCTACTAGGGACAGGGGTTTGTACTGTGACAGAGTCTCATGATGTCATCAGGTTCAAATCCCTGCTGAGGGACGATGTGTCTTCTAGGGGCAGGGGTTTGTACTGTGACAGAGTCTCACGATGTCATCAGGTTCAAATCTCTGCTGAGGGAGGATGTGTCTACTAGGGGCAGGGGTTTGTACTGTGACAGAGTCTCACGATGTCATCAGGTTCAATCCCTGCTGAGGGAGGATGTGTCTACTAGGACAGGGGTTTGTACTGTGACAGAGTCTCACGATGTCATCAGGTTCAAATCTCTGCTGAGGGAGGATGTGTCTACTAGGGGCAGGGGTTTGTACTGTGACAGAGTCTCACGATGTCATCAGGTTCAAATCTCTGCTGAGGGAGGATGTGTCTACTAGGGGCAGGGGTTTGTACTGTGACAGAGTCTCACGATGTCATCAGGTTCAATCCCTGCTGAGGGAGGATGTGTCTACTAGGGGCAGGGGTTTGTACTGTGACAGAGTCTCGTGATGTCATCAGGTTCAAATACCTGCTGAGGGAGGATGTGTCTACTAGGGGCAGGGGTTTGTACTGTGACAGAGTCTCACGATGTCATCAGGTTCAAATCTCTGCTGAGGGAGGATGTGTCTACTAGGGGCAGGGGTTTGTACTGTGACAGAGTCTCACGATGTCATCAGGTTCAATCCCTGCTGAGGGAGGATGTGTCTACTAGGACAGGGGTTTGTACTGTGACAGAGTCTCACGATGTCATCAGGTTCAAATCTCTGCTGAGGGAGGATGTGTCTACTAGGGGCAGGGGTTTGTACTGTGACAGAGTCTCACGATGTCATCAGGTTCAATCCCTGCTGAGGGAGGATGTGTCTACTAGGGGCAGGGGTTTGTACTGTGACAGAGTCTCACGATGTCATCAGGTTCAAATCTCTGCTGAGGGAGGATGTGTCTACTAGGGGCAGGGGTTTGTACTGTGACAGAGTCTCACGATGTCATCAGGTTCAAATCTCTGCTGAGGGAGGATGTGTCTACTAGGGGCAGGGGTTTGTACTGTGACAGAGTCTCGTGATGTCGTCAGGTTCAAATCCCTGCTGAGGGAGGATGTGTCTACTAGGACAGGGGTTTGTACTGTGACAGAGTCTCACGATGTCATCAGGTTCAAATCTCTGCTGAGGGAGGATGTGTCTACTAGGGCAGGGGTTTGTACTGTGACAGAGTCTCACGATGTCATCAGGTTCAAATCTCTGCTGAGGGAGGATGTGTCTATTAGGGCAGGGGTTTGTACTGTGACAGAGTCTCATGATGTCATCAGGTTCAAATCCCTGCTGAGGGAGGATGTGTCTACTAGGTAAGGGGTTTGTACTGTGATAGAGTCTCATGATGTCATCAGGTTCAAATCCCTGCTGAGGGAGGATGTGTCTACTAGGACAGGGGTTTGTACTGTGACAGAGTCTCATTATGTAATCAAGTTAAAATCCCTGCTAAGAGATGACGTTGCCACTAGGGCAGAGTGAAGCTATTGCAATATTTTCAATTGTATTGAAGGAATCATGTCAATGAGTGGCGTGCTTGGTGTAATAATGCATAGGACTGGGCCTCCAACTTCAGAACGTGACGATGCCGTCAGTCAAGTCACATGCCCGGACGGTTCTTATATTGTCAAATGCAGTTGTTCTTCGATGCGAGACTGTGACTCGAACTTGGTGGTCGGTAACAACATTTGTAGGGTAACGCATACTGGTCAGCGACCGGTAGTCAAGGTAATATAAAAAAGAAAGTGAAATTTCTCATATATATGTCAGGTATTATAACTACCTGGTGAAGTCCTGGCAATTAGTATATCCTGTAAAGAGGTCGATACTCCTTCGATTGTCTACGGGGTTAGATAGCCGTCTCCAGAATGTGGGTAAAAACAGCTGATTCAGTTAGTTATTGTTTTCCAGCCGATCGCCACCTGCGAAACACTGTATCGTGTTGTCCGATCAACTGCATATTCCAAAACACCTACGATCACTTGTCCCGACGGCCTTGTCGTTCGATCTTGTGGCTATTATAACCCGTGAGTACTTTATAACACTAACAAGATACAGGAAATAGGTTACATGTATCAAATTAATGATAACCGAAGTTAACATAAAACGAAGTTCAGGTGTTAATGAATGAGCGAGTTCGGTATAATAGAAAATGAACGAAACACCGAACACAGAATTGGAAACCTGCTCCAAAAGAACTTAGCTTTTAAGAACTTAGCTTTTAAAAACTTAGTTCTTAAACGTATTCTTGTTTACTTTCAGGTGGGCACATGCTCACTATGTACGAATAAAACCACAGAAATTCAAAGAAAACCAGTGTGTACTAAGTGCTCCATGTTCAAGGCATGTTTGTTTGATACAGGCGGTTTGTGTCGATCCAAGACTTATTATGTGAGATCTGACAAGCCAAAATAAATCTTCGAAATAAATCCGATTGATTCGCCGAATAGAAAATTTGCGTCGCTTCGTTTGCTTGGCATACAATGGAAATATTGGTGAAAATGTTTAGAATCTCCGATGAACTTCGCCTAGTCTTTCACAGCCTTGGCCGCATCAGCGGAGTCTCAAATTAAAGGGATCAGAGCAACACTATGATAAACCATTTGTTGAAGAATTTAGAAATTTGCCGTTGAAGTTAAGTATTTGTTTTATGATTTATACTCAACAGAACATCATGCTACCACCCGTAGCGACAAGCCACTCATAGAACTCATATGAATCATAAAACAAAAATATCTCGTGCAAAAAACGATATCTTTTAGCAATCAAAAGTAGACTCAACATTCTATTGTAACTCAACATGGTATTGCATGAAATGCCTCTATACAACTCGCCTTAACATATTAGTACGACGAATATTGGGTAATAACTATGCTACTAGCCCGCGAGCATCGATGGTTTCGTCTAGGCTCGGCGACGGTTCAATAGGTTCTAGCCGGCGAGCATCGATGGTTTCGACTAGGCTCGGCGACGGTTCAATTATGTGTGTTGCTGTTGGTGGAGATTTCGTTACATCTTTCTCAAGGTTGTTCACGAATTCCCCAATCACAAAATCCAATCAACTCACCATTTTCAGTGTTACAAGCTAAACCCTCTTTAACTTTGATTTCATCAAAGCATATCACGACATTTTTTTTCATAATCGCTGAAGTTGATTTCGGATTTGATTTTGCTGATGACCTCACTTTTGCTGATGAACCCAAGATTCGCTTTAATATTCTGCGTGTAGTCGACTAGTGTGCTTTTATGAGGCAAATTGAGAATTTTCGAGTCTTTTAGCATGTCATATGTTGCAGATGTAGCTGTAAGGGCAATACACCATTTCACTAGCATGGGATGCCATAGCATTTGATGTTCATTGGCTTTAGACATGTATATTTGGTGTTGTTCCCATAGCAAGTCAGCCATTGAGTTTGGGTTTGGTTGGTAAGAAGTGACAATTTCTACGAACTCTTTCTCGTGCTTATCTAACTGGATGCCATCTATTTCAATTTTATCGTAACACTTTTCTTCGACAGTCTTCAATTTCTTTTTCAAATAACGATCATTGCGAGTCATTCGTGCACATTTTTCCAATTCCGTTCTCGTTAAACAATCGTTCCCGGTTGTGACCTGACGTGGGCTTCGCAATCTCTTTCTTACACATTAACCTACTCGGCATTTTGCCTAGAGATGATCAATATATCGAACATATAGTGTCACAAACATGAACTTCGTTAAGATATCGCAGTTGACATGTCACACACAATCGTTTTCTTCACGAGCAGTAACATCACCACTTGGATTCTTAAATACCGCGGAGGTGTCTCGGGATCTATCTCTGCACAATCGCTAAAACCGGTCAGCCCTTGGCATATATTTAATGAGACTAGATGAATAAGTAATGATTCTGTGTCATCACTGCTTAGTTTTTGGCAATTGGCCAATTATCGGATACGACATTTTATCACTGGATTCACTGGCAAATCGGATGTGAATTTGACGTTTGACTGCATCGGTAAAATTTGCAATTTTACTGTGAGAAATGAACAAAATTCTTTGAATCAACGTAAAAAAGTCAATTTTAGCGATCATTTCTACATTGAAAAACGTGCGTATCGTGTTTCATGAGCGCAGCCATGTTGTTTAAGGTGTGCAGTGGAATCAATTGTGAGTGTATCCAAGAATTCCGGGTGAACCCGATATCCCGCAGCTGATGGTCGTCAAGGGAAAACTAGCGACGTACATCGTCTAGTAGAAATGAACTGCGCGCGTTTTCCATTCAGTCTGATCACTCCAAGATAAAACCTATTCCGTGGTGTTTGGATTGACTTTGAATTTGGATTGACTTTGAATAGTTGCCGGTACAGGCGAAGTGACATCAATGCAAGAGCTATTTCATACTTTGAGATCAACGACAAACGTTCGTTGTGCGCACGCACCTTAACGCCCAATCGTTAAGTTTTGAATAAAGAGAAATCAATGAAAGAGCATCAAAACTGTAAAAAAATGACTTAAAAACCTGAAAATTTGAATTAAATATGAAATCAGCCGCGATAAAGCTGTTTTTTTTTTTTCTGTAATCAGGGAAGAATCAGTTTTATTTGAATAATGGATAAGCAATAAGGCAGATCAAGCATGTATTTTGACTGGTAACAGTTAAAAATCCCCTCTGTTTAATCCAAACAAGAAAAAGAGATATCGTTTAACCAGTTTCATTTATTAAAAGACTATATTCAATATGTTTTACTTCGTTAGTCGAGAAAACTTTAGACTTGTCTCTTTGTTATCGCTGTCGTTTATAAGTTGCATCTAATAAATCGAAATGTTATCTGTGTATAAAAAGGAAACGTGAACGTAGGGAAAAGAACTAAATTATCAGATATAAAACAAAATTTTTAAGTTTTCGATCGATTTTGAGGCTGATTTCGATGGTGACTCTGACAACGTAACCGTGGCAATCGAGGATTACACTGTGATGACTAAGTATCCACCAGGTGGCCATCACATTTTATATTCATTACAAAACTACTCAAGGTGCCACTTTTTTGAAAGATCATGTTTCGTTCATTCTCAGGACGTTATTGGCAGGTTCAAGATTCATTGTCTCTCCTTAAACCCCTGAAAGAAAGGTATTATTAGCAGGCTCACGAGGTTTCTTGCTCCCCTTAACCCAACAAGTGTCACTCGGGATATTATAAGCAGTTTCGCGAGGTTTCTTGTTCCCCTAAACCCACTGAGCGCCACTCAGGGTATTATTAGCAGGTTTGAAGATTCTTGTTCCCCTCAAGCCACTGAGCGCCACTCAGGATATTATTAGCAGGTTTGAGAGGTCTTCTTCCCCTCAACCCACTGAGCACCACTCAGGGTATTATTAGCAGGTTTGAAGATTCTTGTTCCCCTCAACCCACTGAGCGCCACTCAGGGTATTATTAGCAGGTTTGAAGTTTCTTGTTCCCCTCAACCCACTGAGCACCACTCGGGGTATTATTAGCAGGTTTGAGAGGTCTTCTTCCCCTCAACCCACTGAGCACCACTCAATTCATCGAAACAAGTTCCCGGCACTTATTTGATTTGATTGTAGTGTAAATTAATTTCATATTTTCTTTGTGTATGGCTTTGTTGCTACATGTTGCTTGTGAGTTATTAATTAGCCTTTTATGCATCTGTCCGTCGCAAATCATTCCTTCTCTTTGTCTTACTATGCCTTGCTTAAACTGTTCTACATGTCGCGTCACACAGTCGTATAATAACTTGTTTACGTCTAAGTCACGTGCGCTTTTTAATCTTTGTAGTTAAGCGGCGAAATGATTTGGAACCTGTCCATTGCTAAGATCCAATCGTCCGGATTTTGGTATCCAGACAATATTTGCAGTCCATCTGTTCATTAATATAAAAGAAAATTAATTCTAATCTGGATATCCCGTTGAACCGGTTGAATTTTATTGTTCCCAAATATTCCGAATTAAGCGGATTTCATTGGTAGAAATATTCTGAATAAAGTGTATTCTACCGTATATTGGAGGAATTTGCTGTTGGGAGTTTGATGCGTGTTGCTCTGCAGCACGGTGAGAAGCGTTCCTAGTATCACATTTTCCATTTGGTGCGCACATCTCAGACAATGAAACCAATAATCTGTAAAATCTGCAAATTTCAATACAGGTCATATCAGCATTCTTCACTTACACAATGACGGTTTCCCACCACCTGTTTCTCATTGTTTCTATTCATTAATTCTCGCTTTGTGTGTGGCTACATTTGATGCGAGTGCATTATCTGTTGCCAAGTCTTACAGAATAACTCCAATAATCTGTAAAATCTGTGCCTCTCGAAAATACAGGTACTATCAGTGCTATTCACAAAAACAATGACTGGTTCCCACCACATGTTTCTCGTTTTTTCTATCCGCCAATCTTCGAGTACATTTGGTGCGTATATTTTAGACAATGTTGTCAATAATTTGCAGAATTGGTAACTCTCAGAAAACCCTTAGACATCAATTCGTTTATAGCTGTGATAAAAAATACTGAAGAAGGCGATATTAAGTCACTACTAACACTGGTTTCAACGGTTTTTAAGTCGAAGCCGTCTCTCTCACTGAGGCAAAATCACAATGAGGCACCCGATGTGCAACTGTGGCAATTGAGGATTCCATATATGGAAGGTGAAAATCCGCCAGCTGTCGCTAGTAGATAGTCGGTCTTACGCATTCAATTTCTTCTACATTTTACCTCAAACTGAATGAATATTTTGAATAAATGAATGGATAATTGATGAAAACTATATCGAAATCCGAGTAGAAGAATGAATTTATTGTATATTCGATGGGTGTTGTGATAATGTATGGATTGGGGAGTCTAAAAATCCAGTTCAAACTTTATTTTGACAACGGACGACCTATTGTTCGTCATGCCATCTTATCGGCGGATAGCTGGTGTTCTGGGTTCCCAATTTAACGATCTATTTCTCTGGCCTAACAGAGTAATAATACAACACCATTTTGGACGCTAATCTATTATAATGGCGGATATCAATAGCATTGTTTGCTGCTCCTTTCCCTTTGCGACGCTCGACTCTTTACAAATTAGTTCATATAATACGCATGGATATAATTCTGATTAACTAGATTATCCTAGACACCTAAAAGATGATACTGTGCTCTGCTCTTAATCTAAGAGCACTGGGTAGGTCAAGAGGTTTGGTAATTTTTGATAATGAATTGTAAAATGCTCATCGACGTAGCATACCAGTATCGCCAGTATGTCCAATGATGAAGTCTTACATGGTAGGCCCTATGGTGCCTGTTCTATCATAAAGTCTAAAAATTGTGAAATTGTAAAATGGATATGAATTCTACGTGCAATCCTAATCCGCATTAGCAATTTCCAAATGTTGTGGGCTACCGTGTTATACCTAGTGACACACTCCAAGAGTAGAATACAGGGTAATAGTGTATAGGGTATAGGGCGTAGTGCAAGGGTGAAGGAACATATTCAATACGTTGGTGATGATTCACTTCTTGATTTTGACAAAGACCGATTGACTCTACATGTGACATGGTATACCGGGGGACTGTCTGCATTCTAAAATGCGTAGTTGAATCAGCTTAGAATTTAAATGTTACTGACATTTTTAAATGAAATATACGACAAGTTAAAAAGAGTTACCCAGAGAATTTTTACCTGCTTTCCTATCAGCAGGTCCTATCGGTATTCTTCAGAAACACAATGACTGGTTACCACAAACTGTTTCTCATTGTTTGTATTCATCAATTCTACGCGTTTTGTTTGGCTACTTTTTAATGCGTGTTCATCCGGTGCAGACCTCATAGAAAATTACGCAAATTATCTGTAAAATCTGCAATTCTTAGAAATTCAGGTCTTTCAGCATTCTTCACTAAGACAATGACGGTTCCATGTCAGCGCTATTTATATCCAGCAATCCTTCGCATTTTGTGACTACTTTCAATGCGATTGCATTCGGTGGAAACAACTTTGACGACGACGCAAATAAAAAAAGGTTAGTAATTTATAGTTCGGGTCTTCTGTCCGTTCTCGGTTATCAATTTTTCCTCGGATATCATTTGCTAAAAAATTCCATATCAAATTCGATTGCATAAAATGTGCTTCAAATTAAGTGCTGACAAAAATAGAATATAATCTATGCACGTAGATTATATGCATTTTATGCTTTTGATTTGCAGAAAATGTCTGATTTCTTATTTTAACCGCGTGAAAATACTGATCCGAATGAAGTGCTTTGAAGTGCTCATGAAATACGTATCCTACCAGATTACACTACTATTAAACAATGTTACAATAGCTACCTGGCATTTTGCTAGGGTACTTTTGTCCAGTATTGTCCGATCATTTTCCATCGTTTTTTCAACCATTTGTGATACGCATTTTATGATGTTTCATTGGTCCATAGATGGATTCTGACAGTTTTAGCAACATCCTGAATGTGTTGATATCTAGTTTTCATAGAAATCATATCTTGAATATGCGCCAATGTGACAAGACTCAATAAAACCCGATAATTCAAGTACGCTGTCGGTTAGCCGTAAAAATCCCCTCGATAAAAATCCCATTTCTACCTACTTTGAATATAAATAAAAGTGAGACTTTAATATATATAAACTATAATAATCACAACTGAGATATTTCCAAATACGATATTCACTAATTTCAAAATTTAGCTATTTAATTAGATATTTATTAGACTTTTGGTGAAGAGTCGAATGATCGATACATCCACGATAAAATCTCAACAATTCCTCCTTGAAAATATTATTTCGCAATACGATCGATTTTGCTGAATCGCCTCTTTGGGTGTGATAAGAATCAAAACACTTAATGACGATAGTTACGAATATAAATGTTTGTCAAAATATATTTCATAAATCTAGCTTACCTCGCGGTAGGTAAAGTATACAATCATCCTCATTCTGTCATTCTGTTGCGAAATTCAACTCGAAATCTATAGGGTGATTTTCATCTCGATGGATATCTAACAGTGAGATCTTTACAAATATTCCAGAAACTTTGCCTCAAAGTACGAACATTTATCCATAACGTTTTAGCGTATTTTTTTATAGAATGAATGATACTATTTCATATATTTTTCAGATGAAATTTCTGGTCGTAGCAATATTTGTATATATAGGAATCCTGTATGCAAGTGATGTGCGTGGTGAAAAAACCGTGATCGGGAATAAAACTAAGAGTCATGACGATGCCGCCAGCGCGGTCAAGTGCCCGGTTGGATATGTCGTTACCCAATGCTGTTGTTCCAAACACGATGACTGCGACTCGAATATGGTGATAAACGGAAACACTTGCAAAGTGACGCTTGCCGCCAGAGGGGAAAGTCCGAAAAGATCGCCAGTCAAGGTAGGAGAACTATTAGAATTACCAATTACAGTCACCTTTCTCAAAACTGAAAATAGCTTCGATAATCCAGACGATAAAATCAGCAAATTGTCTAATATGCAGGGTGCTATTTGTCTGAGGGGGTACAGGGAATTTAGACAGCAGAATGCCTGAGAGGGTAAAGACAGCAGATTGTCTGAGGGGTGCAGGGTACAGACAGCAGGTTGTCTGAGGGGTGCAGGGTACAGACAGCAGGTTGTCTGAGGGGGATACAGGATACAGGCAGTAGATTGGGGTTGCTACAGACAGCAGATTGTCTGAGGGGGTACAGGGTATAGACAGCAGATTGTCTAAATTGGATGCGGGGAACAGACAGTAGATTGTCAGAGGGGTTGCTACAGACAGCAGATTGTCTGAGGGGGTATAGGGTATAGACCGCAGATTGTCTGAGGGGATACAGGAAACAGACTGCAGATTGTCTGAGGGGATGCTACAGACAGCAGAACCGCGAGAGGGCAAAAACATTTCATGATGATATCAGTACGCGTTGATGTTTTTTCAGCCGATCGCAACCTGTGAACATATTAGCGCCACCTGTGGAAATATGTATGCCTTTGTCACAACTAAGTCTGAGATATCACCGATTGCCACATGTACCGGGGGTCTGGTCGTCAGATCTTGCGGCTTGAAAAACCGGTGAGTATTCATACTATGTACAGCCTTTCCTCGCTCGATAGATTTTCACTTCAATTCGATCGGATTTTTTTCTTTTCCCCCCATCCAACTAGGTGTCATATCAACGATGTGTTTATTGCGAGCATTCGGGTGCGTGGTGCCGCTCAAATTTCGCAGATGGCGCTAGTGCGCTCGTAGGATCTCGCGTTTTGAATTCTCTATAGATTTCGATGTAAAACTTTCGAATGTTTCATATTTTCAGATACTCGCATTCTTACACCTTGAGAATTATAGCGAAGCAATCCGGCCAATACCAGTGTACTACATCTGCCCCATGTGATCACAAATTAAGTGACGACACTACACCTGGTTGTCAGGTACAGGCGGTCTGTGTCGCTCCCCAATTCATTAAGTAGTTGTTGACGAGCCAAAATAAAATCTTTAACCATGAATATATTCGAAATATGATCTACATAAACGTATTAGCTTTTACTTTTTATTTATCATCGATGAACGTTGAATTTGATGGTCGAATTTGATCAGCTTGCGGCATGTGATCAGTAGGCGGGATTCGAACCTGGATCGGTTGGAGGCTACCACAAAACCTTGCGCATGGACCCAGTGTGCACGAAGATAAGAGCTTTCGTTACTAAAGCATAGTAGAAATCTCGTAATTATTAACTGGCAGAGAACGGGAATGAGTGAAATCAAACAAAAAAGCAACAATAATACTTGACAATAAACAACATAAATGATATATCTAATCATTTATTCATCGTTTCAATAAAGAAGTTTCAGTGAAATGGCGGTGCGCAGTGGGAGACCCCTTTTGCGCGTAATCTCAAACTCAAGCGGGTACAGATCAGTCGTCAGGAAAGATATTCAAAAAAAATTTAACGCAGGCTTAAACTGCAAATAACCCTCTTTAACCTCTGTGAAAATTGGAAATAAAGCTTTAAGAGATACTTAGATATTTTAAAATTAATAAATATTGCGATTTCTTTTACGCACGGTCTATATATGCGGTCCTTGGTTTCACATCGTCACTGCTCTCAATTTTTGCGTTTAAAAATTCCAAGAATCGCCAGCAAATATCTGCATTTCATTGCCTTTAAAATGGTGTATTAATTAAGTTAATCGAGCAAGGGGCTGCATAACTATATGATATTCAATCTAAACTTATGTTTTAAAAATGAGCGCAAATTATCGCAACAATGGGGACCTCGAGGGACTGCCACAAAATGGCGCCTAGAAACTGGAAACTTCTGTATTCATACGAAAACAAACTAGGAAAGATGCACACAGGTTTAATGTACACAAGGAAATGAGATACAAAGAAATTGAGAGAAAAACACAAATAGTACAAGCTGCGCTGTGGAACCTCGCTAGTGCGATAGTGGGAAAAAGAGAATTATCTACTAACCGAATTACTATTTGATAAAAACGATTCCATATTAACAGACAACCCATAGGATAGTTCATTGCACCGTGGTCCGCGCCACCACACAAAAGAGGCTCGGACGACGCATCGATGACGCGGATGAGTTCCTTAAAAAAAACAGTGGTAACTCATTGTGGACCGCCGGTGCACTGGAGGACTAACTTACGAGTGAATAATTTCGATATTATACATGTATATATATATATATATGCAGTTATAGAATAAAAGTTAGGTAAAGTTATTCAAATATTAACGTTAGTTGAAAGGGATTTATTCGAGCTCATGAAAGAGGACAGCATGGTAATAATGTAACGTCATACAAACGTTATTGGAACGTTTTTATCAAGCAGGTTGCAGAGAGTTATCAAAAACGTTCTGCGAACCTTAAAAATCATTTACAAGAAAACGTTATACAAACGTTTCACGGACGTGAAACATTAACGTTAAAACGTCAGTGAAAAACTTTTAGAAAACGTTGTTTATTTACTATACGAATGATTAGGATAGTCAACTTGGTAAACTTTTTTTAAACCTTTCCGTGGAGTTATCTTGTTTCAGGATTCGGTTACTTTCCTGAATGTAAACGTTGAAAATAAAAATCCGGCTGAAGTACTCCTGAAATAATAAGTGACTCATACAAAGGGTAATCGGTGCGCGTTACATCAGTATGAAATAGTTATGAGCTGATTAGATAATAATTTAGAACGCTTCGACGGTAAAATTAAGTTATAATTTACAGGGTCCAGTTCCACAGTTCTGAGTTAAGATTTAACTCACGAGTTAACTCATTGAAAATGAACTAACTTTAACTCAGAGTTAACTCTATCTCACAACTGTGGAATTGGGTCCATGTTTCACAAGTAATTCCTCTGTAAACATTGCACTAATGTACAATGTCTAATACTTAAGGGCAGCTGGTTCCACGGGCAGATGCTGTAAATTGAAATTCCCTCTCACCTATTGCATTGAGATTGGCTTAACCAGACGACTAATGAGTATGTATCTTTTCCCGCTGGGGGCTGCATCGTTTTTTTTTCTACACTTCGCGCGGGCGGTGGGCTTTCAGCGACAGCGTGGTCAATTACTGGTAAATTGATTCAAGTTAATGTAACCAGCCTATCGAACGGAGATAAACATCGATAAGATAAGCGTATCCCATTATTGTTAGTTCGGCATGATCAGGCATTGATGTTATGACCCACACGCCACGCCGGACTGTCTAGCCAGCCCTGCTCACTTACAAGATGGCCGAAAAAATATCAACAACGACTGAAGCCGCCTTTGTCATTTTCACTTCGTTTATTCTTCTATCGCAGGTACGAATATCTTAATGAAATTTGTTTTAACTCCCATTCGTGGCATTCATGGCCTCGCCAGTGTCTCTCTGCGGGGTTTTTCTAAGTTGAAGTTTGAAGGTAAAATATTTTTTGCTACATCGGTCAAATAGATTATCAAGTATTCTATCTATCTTCTTTTTTTCATTTTTTCATTTTTTTTAGACTGAAGAAGGGTGGTAGTAACCACCCGAAATATTTCTCATATGTTTTAAATAAACATTCTATCATTTAATTCATTTATTGTGGGATTTTACTCGTATCGTTTCATCACGGATATCGTGATCTGCAATTGATTTATCCATCTTCTTTTTCATTTCTATTCAAGGGCGTTCCTTTGTGCCGTTCAACTCAATGTAAGTCGTCGCCATGTTAGCTTTTCCATTTTCAATCAAAACTGTAATAACAACTTGCGATAGGTGATTTTGATGCATAAGTCGAACAGCAATAGGCTATATCTAATTTTTGCATCTGAGAATTAACAACGCTCAATTTTAGGTACCGACGATGATGGATCGGATCCCGAACAGATGGGCGGCGGGATCGAGGGTGATATGATACTAGAATCCGACCCAGACGATGGGGTAACTACGAAATAAAACAATGAGAGATTTCATCATCGCTGTATTTCAGAATTTTGTTTTTTTGAACGATTCAACGTAATGAAATCAATTTTGACAACGAAACGTATTAGACGTTATGTACACGACGTCACAGTGCACCCTACAGTGCCACCGTGGCTTCGATTTTTCCGACAATATCGAGAATCTGTTATTCTGACATTTCGGGTAGAATATCCATACCCATAATCAGAGAAACATTTCGTTTCATTCTTTTTTCTTGTTCGTATTGATTGTCGGAATGAAAATGAAAAACTGTTCTATCCATATTTCAAGGATATATCAATTTCCGGAGTAGAAATTCAGTATTTTGTTTTACTCAGTCATCTTAACTGGGCCATTTTCTAAAATAGAAAAATATAACAGGAAGGTATCTATTTTCAGGTTAACTTTTTTCTTATTTTCGCTATTTTCAGTTTAGGAGCGCGATCAATATGAAAGGGGCTCTGTGGCCAAACGGGATCGTTCCGTATACCTTCAGCGCCAATAGTATTTTCCGTAAGTGACCAGAAACTTGAACCAGCTCCACTGTTAGGAATTTAGGTGGTACCCAAAACGTAGCGATAGACAAGATAGACCAGAAACAGAATTCAGTATTACAACAACGATCATATTGGATCTTACAAATGCCTCCAGATTTATTCTCGCCCAGACATTGTGTCGTCGTGTCAGGCGAGCAGTTTCGCGGTCGTGGCTTATGTTCAGACCAGGTACTAAGACTAGCTTAGTTCTATAGCCAACCTAACGACTAAATAGCAATGCGGATTAAGGGCCGATATTAGTTCGATTTCAGTTGCGACTGTGAAACTTGGCTCGGTGTTATTTCTATGATACTAAACTGTGAATATATATCGAAACAGCTGAAGACCGTATGGCGAATATAACGACCGCTTTCGACAATTTCCACAAACACACGTGCATACGATTCGTACCCAGAACCGACGAGGCGTCGTACATCAATTTCAAATTGGGCCGAGGGTAAGAATCTATCAATGATTCAATAAGGGATCATTCATTATTTCGTACGCATAAGATTTGAATTTTTCAACCCCCCCTCCCCTCTGTACGCAAAATCGGGCTATTTTTTCGTATACATTAAGCATTACGGTACGCAATTCAATGACCCCTACCCTCCCCTAATGCGTATGTTATAAATGAATGACCCCTAAAAGAAGAAAGCCATATTACCAAAAGCCAAAAACTAAGAGAGTAGGACGGTTAGACTGAATTCTATGAGCCATCTTCAAAACTGAGAGAGTGCGTTTAGACTCAATTCTGTGAGCCATTTTCAAAACTAAGAGAGTAGCGACGTTTAGACTCAATTCTATGAGACATTTTCAAAAACTAAGAGAGTAGTGACGTTTAGACTCAATTCTGTGAGCCATTTTCAAAAACTGTTTTGAAAATGACTCATTATTGGGTTGTTACGTATCCATAGGCATTCTATTGATATTTCTTCGTGATAGTGGATTTTACTTCGATAGTTTCCAGGGGTGCGCCGATTCGATGGTCAAAATTCACAAGACATGTTTAAAATAGATAGTCTTCTATATCATGATAGAAAGTCGGGCACCGAGTCCAGAAATTTTTCCTCGAGCGAAAATTCTTCGTTCAAGGTTTCGACTATGCCCGGATGTTAATATTTCAGATGCTCGTCGGCGGTCGGTATGACGCGGTCCGTTAGTCACAGGCGATACCGCGGCCAAAGCGTCATACTGGGTACCGGGTGCTACGTGGTCGGTAAGATTATGCACGAATTAATGCACGCACTGGGATTCTACCACGAACAGATGAGATGGGACCGAGATCAGTATATTAACATCAAAGAAGAAAATATCGCTCAAGGTAGGCGGCCTTTGGGAGAGTTTTCGATGTTCAGCTGGAATTTGCGCAATAAAGAGTGTTTTGAGTTCACTTTTTATACACGAGACATATTTTTGTAATCTCGGGTTTGTTTCTAGTAGGGCTGATGTGGCTAGTTAGAATCCACCAGGTGTCGCTCGTAGTTCCTCGGTTTTGCCCGCTTCGATTTCAATTCTTCTTCTACATTTGAAGTCGAATCGACAACGTTTCACTTCATACAAATTATCAATGCAAAAACTGAGGACAGAAAAAGTGTATATTGGCAATGATCATAATGATAATTGCTTAATTCAGCCCAAAATCCATATGAAATGAAAGTAAAACAATTTAAATAAAAATCTTTACCGAGCTTTTATGATCAACAAATGGGTTTTGAGATATATCTTTTTAAGACTCTAATGAAAATATAATCATCGTTATAATTTAACACCTAATTCTATGGTCGCTGTTCCTTTGCTTCAGCAACCTCAGCTTTAAAACTGAGTTAAAAACTCTTTAGGCGATATCTTAATCAATTTTAATGATCTTTTTAAAACTGAGTTAAAAACTCTTTAGGCGATATCTTAATCAATTTTAATGATCTTTTTAAAACCGAGTTAAAAACTCTTTAGGCGATATCTTAATCAATTTTAATGATCTTTTTAAAACTGAGTTTAAAACTCTTTAGGCGATATCTTAATCAATTTTAATGATCTTTTTTTAAAACTGAGTTTAAAACTCTTTAGGCAATATCTTAATCAATTTTAATGATCTTTTTAAAACTGAGTTAAAAACTCTTTAGGCAATATCTTATCAATTTTTAATGATCTTTAAATCTCATACCCCTATAGATTTTTAAACCGCGATGAAATGTATACGCAGCGTGGTATATAAGAAATAAAAAATGATAATACCATTACTATTATGTACTATCAGTATTGTGCTGCAATGAAGTGTGAGTGTCAACTAGGTGTCGCTAGCAGTCATCCGGTCTCTCACACTTCAATTCCTTCTACATTTATTTTTGAGAAAACTAACTTGTGAAAAATACTATTTTCTTGCATTTTACAGGGAAAATGGGCAACTTCAGATTGTATACTGCCGATCGTTCTAGGACCGATTTGAACGCCCCCTACGACTACGGCTCCATAATGCACTATCCTCGGGTGTCGTTTCCGGCGGATAACGGCCTGGAAACTCTGATCCCGAAAGTTCCGGGGGTCGAAATCGGTCAGCGAGTCGCCCTGTCCCCGGTGGACATATACAAGATCAACAAACTTTACCAGTGTGCTGACAAACAAGGTAAATGAACAATCCTCGTTTACCGGGGAAAACTGCGGTTTACGCGGTGAGTCGACTTCACAAGTGTCGGCCATCTTGGAATTAACTCAGAACTACATTGAAAATGTTCATTTCTATAGTTTGGACTAACTGGCGTCATTCGGTTTCGCTTACGTAGTTCGCAAATAGTCGACAAACTACGAAAACCCTAATCCGTCTCCAGGTTTCTATCCTGGCCTCGAAAACTAGGTCAGAATCCCCTCACTTGCCAGTGCTTGCACCGATCTCGGGCCGATGAAACAAACCCTCCATCGAGGCGCATCTTGACCTTTATTTCGATATTGTTCTGTTTTTCTCTTTCCAGATGAACTTCCGAATACGTATTTCACGACCCCGGCGCCATCCGAACCAGAAAAATCAAGTAAGTCGGTGATGATGAGAATTTATGGTCATGTAATTATGGTTATGAGAATTGCTAGAGCTTTACGGAAATGGGGAATCTCGGACGTTATACTCTGGCAATCGAGGGTTCCACTTATGGCATGCAAGGATCCGCCCTTATGTGTCCCTTACAGATACTGGGTCTTCCGCGTTCAATTTTTAGAATTTCAAAACATATCAAAGTAACATATTAACAATAGTAGTAAGAAAATACTAATCTAGTTCATGAATGTCTTAACAGAGGGGGAACCTCCAAACCGCCAATGGCGAAGTTCACTAAGTTGCGGGCAGACATCTTCCAAATGGTAGCAATATGGCTGATGCTTTAATTTCGATTTGCTATGATTTTCTTTTACTAAATCTCATGCCTCCTTTTAAACATTCGCTTTAAAACCTATGCTAAAAACCTACCCACGGTTATCTGGGACCAGAGAATCGTCACATCAACATCAGAAACCCCCCCCCCCAATAACCGTGATGTATTCTCCAAAAAACCTCAAACCAACGTATATAGTTATCTGCATGTAGATTATATTTTTTCCAGTCGATGCTACTGAACGCGTAGTCGAAGACGGTTTGTTTTACTGCTCGTTCGATTTGGGATACGCCTGCGGTTTCAGGGACGATTTGCGGTCGAATTTCGACTGGAAATTGACAACCAAAAATACCCTCACCAACAACACCGGACCTACCGATGACGTCAAAGGATACGGTACGTACGTGACCTCCTGGACCACGTTGCGGCGTTAAAACTTTACGCCGAGTTAACTCATTGAGAATGGACTAATTATCACTCAGGGTCAACTGTCTTAGTCACAACCTAGACACTAGAATATGGAAAATTGAAATTTAAAATTAGGCCATTTTAATAGCTTGATTTATGGGAACCCGCCTCCCGAAATTTGAAAAAAAGTCAATTAAAAAAATGTTTTTAAATTTTCATTCCCGTATGTGGAAAAACGAACAAAAAAATAGTTTTCACCTACGCCGTATGAGAATCCTGCCTGAATGATGAAAAAAATTGAAAAACGCAAGGTTCTTTTTTTATCACAGTATGCAGAATTCCAACTTTCCAAGAATCATTTGTTTAGACATATTGCCCTATCGACTGTTCCCTCTTCCTTCAAAAAGCGATTTTATCTTGCTGAGGGAATTTCTTTTTTTTTCATTTCCTCCACCGAAGTGATATTTTAATAGGTCTCTACCCCGTAAACCAAACTATCAAAAAGGCTTTATGTATACATTAAAACAACAGGTGGGTACATGTACACGGAAGCGACTCTGCGAAAAGATGGTGACGTGGCTAAACTGGTGTCACCCATGTTCCAGTCGGCACCAGAGGGCGCCTGCGTACGGTTTTATTACCACATGTTCGGCAGAGACATCGGCACGTTGAGAGTTTACATAAAACAGCGCGACGGCTCCGCTAAGGATATCATGGTTAAAACTGGCGAACAGGGAAATAAGTGGGTTAAATTCAACGAGATGGTTTACACCGATGAACCATTCGAGGTAGGTTTCGATGAAGTAGCGCGATACCGTTACTGCAGCAAGCGAGGGGTCTCCGGGACATCAAAATCGGATATTTTCCTGTTTAATTCAAAATTCGATCCACCGCCATCCTGGGCAACTCATTTACGAAAATCAAAATCGTAGATGAGTTATGATATAACATGACATGAATTGAATTTTTTTTTCAAATTTCTAAAGCGATGTCCCCAGGACACCCCCATACTTTGTTCAATAACTAACTGACTTTGGTTAACGTAAATTGGATTGAATTCAAAGCTGATTTTTAGTTACACCAGCTAGTATTTTTGTTTTCGTTCATTAGCCCCCCCCCCCCCCCATTACTCTTTATACAAACTCGATATACAATAACCTGCATTTATTTTAATGGTTTGTGTATTGTGTATTCCAGTTGATTTTCGAAGGTAAAATGCACGACCCGAACTACTCTATGATCGGTTTAGGCGACATGGCTATAGATGAAGTCACTCTTATACCAAAGAAAGAAATGGGTCAAATTCGATGCTGAATAAACAAAGATTTATTTACCTCAAGTTTCACATCGAGTTTTAATTTTTTTTTTCGACGTAGAGATAACGCAGGTTTCAATCTGCGGTCTTGAGCCACCCCTTCAGGCGTTGATCAATCTAGTGAATTTCGTGAAACTTTTTGAAAGTGTGCTGAATAAGTGTCTAATAACTGGTGTTTCAAGTTCATTTTCAAATACAAATGTCTCAGGTGAAGCACTGAACACATGTGAAGTGTGGACGATCAGTTTTTGAAAGCCTGCTGATAAAATGTCTAATATCTGGTGTTTGTAGTTCATTTTCAATTAAAAATGTCTCAGGTGAAGTTCTGAACGCATGTGAAGTGTGGATGATCGGTTTTTTAAGAGTGCCGATGAAATGTCCAATGTCTGGTGTTTGTAGTTCATTTTCAAATAAAAAGGTCTCCGCTGACGTACTGAACATATCTGTGGTGTGAAAGGTCAGTTTTTGAAAATGTTCTCGTTCAATGTTTACTGCCTGGTTTTTCAAGTTCATTTTCAATTAGAAATGTCTCAGGTGAAGTACTGAAATCGTGTGAAGTGTGGACGATCAGTGATGAAAATCTGCCGATGAAATGTCTGGTGTTGGAAGTATATTTGCAATTGAATATGTCTCAGGTGAAGCACTGAACACATGTGAAGTGTGGATGATCAGTTTTTGAAAGTGTACTGAATAAATGTCTAATATCTGGTGTTTGTAGTTCATTTTCAATTAGAAATGTCTCAGGTGAAGCACTGAACACATATGAAGTTTGGACGATCAGTGATTAAAATCTGCCGATAAAATGTCTAATGTCTGGCGTTTGAAGTACATTTGCAATTGAAAATGTCTCAGGTGAAGTACTGAACACATATGAAGTGTGGATGATCATTTTTCTGAAAGTTGCCGATACAATGTCTTATGTATGGTGTTTGTGGTTTAATTCTTGGATGAACAATGTCACAGATGAAGTCCTTAACAACTGAGGTGTGGAAGATCAAGTTTTTGAAAATGTGCTGATAAAATTTCTAATGCCTGGTCTTTCTAAGTTCTTTTTCAATTCGAAATGTCTTAGTTGAGCATTAACTGTAGTCTACAATCCTATTTCACAAATCCTTCGAATGCATCGAGACAAAAATTCTAGACTAAAACTTAAAACTAGCAACAACGAGTCATATATAACAATGCTCAGGAAGAAAAATTCAATACACATTTTACGCACTAAAATATATTAAATATATATGAATATATTTCAAAGCTAAAGTTTCTATAGTGATGTCTATAACATCCCGCATCACAAAAAGCCAATTTGCGTTTGGGTGAATAAAACTAAATTAACTTAGCGAGCAAAGCGCGTTTGCGACGTTCACGAATGCCTCCGGTATCACGGGCAAAGTCGTTTGAAGAAAAGTTCACGGCAAGTTTAGAAACTTCGATACGTCGCTGCTATTTCCGTGCGGATGACAATGCTCGGCAATTACGAGTAACAATAAAAGCTTTTTCGACAAAAGACATTCTATGCAGCTACAGAATAACGATAAATTAAATTAGCAAGTCGCGACTAGGATCAGGCTAAAAGACAAATAGGAAGGAAACACGTATTTCTATAGAATAGTCGCAGTTGACGTTTGTTGTTTGATGCGAGTTGTTCGACATGACACGCCTTGAGGATCTCTTCGTTTTCGTGGTTGCTGTAAGCCACGTTCGCATCGCACGCGCTGATCGCGCAGGCTCTACCGATGAGGAATCGTCCGTGATGGTCCGTTCGTCTTGTAACAACACTTGGTACCCCGTCGATTCTACGTCCGGTTACATCGCTTCACCGAAATATCCTTCGTTAGTGCGCGGTGTTGAATGTCGTTGGTTCGTCAATAGCTCTTTACCGGGGACCTTTCACATCAGAGTTTACCACGACATCGAGCCGTCAATATTCTGCAGTGATAACTACCTTCTCGTCGGTGAATCTGATCACATATTCTGCGGTGAAGGAGATCATGAAATCCGTCGTAACGATTCGATCTCGTTAATGTTCAGTAGTAACGTCAATGGTGCGCGAGGTAGTCGGGTTTATATCGTTTATCGTTACGAACGAAGCCGTTTGAATTTAAGTCACAACTGTAAAAAAATATATCAGTTTAAAATCAAAAAGTTACAAGCATCGAAAGGGTACAAATTTGATATAACGCAACTTCAATGCCAGCTCTTTTTAGAATGGATCGGTCTTACGGATAATTCTGCTCTGAATCTGACATTCATAGCTGTTAGCTTTAAGTTATTACGTGCTCCTGAAATAGCTTCAGTTAAAATTCATGACGGCTGGAACACGAGTAGTGAACCTATCGGCAATATACATGAACAAACTGGACTACCTCCGGTAACTATTTATACAAAAAGCAACAAGGCCACAATCACAGGTTTTCCGTATCATTTCCATTTTCATGTGCGATTGCTAGTTCAAATTTACAAAATATCCGATTGGAACGTCACTAATCCGTTGATTCAGATTTCTAATAACGAATCGGGAGTGCTCATTTCCGATGACAACAGTTTACACGTAATAACTCGATCAAAACACTTACACTGCTGGTCTATCACAGTGCAGATGTTGCAGTACGTCGTCTTCAACTGGACACGTGATCTCGTTACTTCCGGTGGCGTCATCGGTGTCTATAAACTAGAAGGGTTACGCGTTGTAGGAACTGATATACTACTCGGTTATAACTACCTCGAATCGCTAAGTGTCAAATCTGACGGCTTTCTCGTCGTACTGTGCATATTACTATCGGATCAACTTACGAGGTCTGAAATTGAAATATTCTATGGAATGGAATCGCTTTCAGCTGCGGATATCAAGTTTTTAACGTGGCGAGTAAGTACACAAATAAACAAACTGTGATATAAATATGTACCGCCGATTAAACGCTTCAAACGAAAAAATCATAATTTCTAACGACTTTTGTTATCTTTTTCTGCAGCCTGTGGATCTTTTTCCACCTTTTCGAATGTTTCCGACGAAAAACAAACCGACGATGACGTATCGAGTGGTTAGAATAGAGTTCACATCGAAAGTCGATATTTCTGACTACGATTTTCGCATGTTGGTTTTATCTGAGAATTGCGAACGAGCCGGATTTTACATATACGACGGAGGTAATTTGACGGCTAGACGCTACGGACCGTATTGTCCTAGTTCAAATAGATACGACCGTAACGTCGTCAGTCTGATTACATCAGGTGGCGCGGTTACTATAGTAGCGTTCGCTTATAACTGGGACGGACGGTTGACGGAAAATAGCTTCCATGACAATCTAAAATTCCAACCGACGGACTGTACGGGGTACGTTCTACAGGAAGGAGAGAGTCGGATAAATATGACGTCACACTGTCTCGTCATCACACCTAAAAACCGACGCCTGCCGTTAAAGTACATTAACATATTGTCAAAACACGAATATCAAATCGATCGATGTTTTCCTGGAAATCTGGAATCGCCATGCAGCAGATACCTAGCTTTAACTCGTCAGTTTCTCAATAACAGTCTCGTATTGAACACTGTGACTTTGCGCACTGTCAACAAGTTGTGGCAGTTTCCACTAATAATTAAACTACGTCGTAAATGCCAACGTTTGAAGATGGCTGATGCAAATAATATCGGAACGATGTTTCGGGATAAATATGAATGTGGAATCATACAGTCACCGAACTACCCGGGATCTGCGGGCTTTTTTACACAATCGCGTATCTATCACTTTCGTACCACAACACTTGGATTTCGCGTCGAATACAAATATTACAGATTCGTTATCAAGTACATGGAAAATACGCCGTGCTCAAAGGCATCTCCACTAGACAAAGATCCGATCATTTTTACTCAAATGGTGAATAGTAGACAACTTAACCAGGCGATCTGTAGAAACAAATATCCATTACCTGGTAGCATATTTCACAGTTTGAGCTATAATGCTGTCTCCTTCGTGGTAAACGCTAAGGTCCCAACATTTCAAATACAATTCACTTTAGAAGAAGAACCACAGATCGACGCGAAAGCCTGTAGTCCGGGATTCTTGGACTCCGGTTATTTTTCTTGCGTGAAATACATCAAACACGAACGTCTGAATTGGGAGAATGCTGAATTGTACTGTAGACAGAAGTACGCGGGACATCTTCTCAGCATCAACTCAGAACAGGAGATGATCGCCATCAAAAGATTATTCGCTACGAAACTTCTACGACAGGCGTATTCGCAGGAAGCGCTCATAATAATGATCGGATTAAAACTGCAGGTAAATTTTATCTTCGAAGCTTGTAACGAAAATGTGCTGATAAAATTTCTAATGCCTGGTCTTTCTAAGTTCTTTTTCAATTCGAAATGTCTTAGTTGAGCATTAACTGTAGTCTACAATCCTATTTCACAAATCCTTCGAATGCATCGAGACAAAAATTCTAGACTAAAACTTAAAACTAGCAACAACGAGTCATATATAACAATGCTCAGGAAGAAAAATTCAATACACATTTTACGCACTAAAATATATTAAATATATATGAATATATTTCAAAGCTAAAGTTTCTATAGTGATGTCTATAACATCCCGCATCACAAAAAGCCAATTTGCGTTTGGGTGAATAAAACTAAATTAACTTAGCGAGCAAAGCGCGTTTGCGACGTTCACGAATGCCTCCGGTATCACGGGCAAAGTCGTTTGAAGAAAAGTTCACGGCAAGTTTAGAAACTTCGATACGTCGCTGCTATTTCCGTGCGGATGACAATGCTCGGCAATTACGAGTAACAATAAAAGCTTTTTCGACAAAAGACATTCTATGCAGCTACAGAATAACGATAAATTAAATTAGCAAGTCGCGACTAGGATCAGGCTAAAAGACAAATAGGAAGGAAACACGTATTTCTATAGAATAGTCGCAGTTGACGTTTGTTGTTTGATGCGAGTTGTTCGACATGACACGCCTTGAGGATCTCTTCGTTTTCGTGGTTGCTGTAAGCCACGTTCGCATCGCACGCGCTGATCGCGCAGGCTCTACCGATGAGGAATCGTCCGTGATGGTCCGTTCGTCTTGTAACAACACTTGGTACCCCGTCGATTCTACGTCCGGTTACATCGCTTCACCGAAATATCCTTCGTTAGTGCGCGGTGTTGAATGTCGTTGGTTCGTCAATAGCTCTTTACCGGGGACCTTTCACATCAGAGTTTACCACGACATCGAGCCGTCAATATTCTGCAGTGATAACTACCTTCTCGTCGGTGAATCTGATCACATATTCTGCGGTGAAGGAGATCATGAAATCCGTCGTAACGATTCGATCTCGTTAATGTTCAGTAGTAACGTCAATGGTGCGCGAGGTAGTCGGGTTTATATCGTTTATCGTTACGAACGAAGCCGTTTGAATTTAAGTCACAACTGTAAAAAAATATATCAGTTTAAAATCAAAAAGTTACAAGCATCGAAAGGGTACAAATTTGATATAACGCAACTTCAATGCCAGCTCTTTTTAGAATGGATCGGTCTTACGGATAATTCTGCTCTGAATCTGACATTCATAGCTGTTAGCTTTAAGTTATTACGTGCTCCTGAAATAGCTTCAGTTAAAATTCATGACGGCTGGAACACGAGTAGTGAACCTATCGGCAATATACATGAACAAACTGGACTACCTCCGGTAACTATTTATACAAAAAGCAACAAGGCCACAATCACAGGTTTTCCGTATCATTTCCATTTTCATGTGCGATTGCTAGTTCAAATTTACAAAATATCCGATTGGAACGTCACTAATCCGTTGATTCAGATTTCTAATAACGAATCGGGAGTGCTCATTTCCGATGACAACAGTTTACACGTAATAACTCGATCAAAACACTTACACTGCTGGTCTATCACAGTGCAGATGTTGCAGTACGTCGTCTTCAACTGGACACGTGATCTCGTTACTTCCGGTGGCGTCATCGGTGTCTATAAACTAGAAGGGTTACGCGTTGTAGGAACTGATATACTACTCGGTTATAACTACCTCGAATCGCTAAGTGTCAAATCTGACGGCTTTCTCGTCGTACTGTGCATATTACTATCGGATCAACTTACGAGGTCTGAAATTGAAATATTCTATGGAATGGAATCGCTTTCAGCTGCGGATATCAAGTTTTTAACGTGGCGAGTAAGTACACAAATAAACAAACTGTGATATAAATATGTACCGCCGATTAAACGCTTCAAACGAAAAAATCATAATTTCTAACGACTTTTGTTATCTTTTTCTGCAGCCTGTGGATCTTTTTCCACCTTTTCGAATGTTTCCGACGAAAAACAAACCGACGATGACGTATCGAGTGGTTAGAATAGAGTTCACATCGAAAGTCGATATTTCTGACTACGATTTTCGCATGTTGGTTTTATCTGAGAATTGCGAACGAGCCGGATTTTACATATACGACGGAGGTAATTTGACGGCTAGACGCTACGGACCGTATTGTCCTAGTTCAAATAGATACGACCGTAACGTCGTCAGTCTGATTACATCAGGTGGCGCGGTTACTATAGTAGCGTTCGCTTATAACTGGGACGGACGGTTGACGGAAAATAGCTTCCATGACAATCTAAAATTCCAACCGACGGACTGTACGGGGTACGTTCTACAGGAAGGAGAGAGTCGGATAAATATGACGTCACACTGTCTCGTCATCACACCTAAAAACCGACGCCTGCCGTTAAAGTACATTAACATATTGTCAAAACACGAATATCAAATCGATCGATGTTTTCCTGGAAATCTGGAATCGCCATGCAGCAGATACCTAGCTTTAACTCGTCAGTTTCTCAATAACAGTCTCGTATTGAACACTGTGACTTTGCGCACTGTCAACAAGTTGTGGCAGTTTCCACTAATAATTAAACTACGTCGTAAATGCCAACGTTTGAAGATGGCTGATGCAAATAATATCGGAACGATGTTTCGGGATAAATATGAATGTGGAATCATACAGTCACCGAACTACCCGGGATCTGCGGGCTTTTTTACACAATCGCGTATCTATCACTTTCGTACCACAACACTTGGATTTCGCGTCGAATACAAATATTACAGATTCGTTATCAAGTACATGGAAAATACGCCGTGCTCAAAGGCATCTCCACTAGACAAAGATCCGATCATTTTTACTCAAATGGTGAATAGTAGACAACTTAACCAGGCGATCTGTAGAAACAAATATCCATTACCTGGTAGCATATTTCACAGTTTGAGCTATAATGCTGTCTCCTTCGTGGTAAACGCTAAGGTCCCAACATTTCAAATACAATTCACTTTAGAAGAAGAACCACAGATCGACGCGAAAGCCTGTAGTCCGGGATTCTTGGACTCCGGTTATTTTTCTTGCGTGAAATACATCAAACACGAACGTCTGAATTGGGAGAATGCTGAATTGTACTGTAGACAGAAGTACGCGGGACATCTTCTCAGCATCAACTCAGAACAGGAGATGATCGCCATCAAAAGATTATTCGCTACGAAACTTCTACGACAGGCGTATTCGCAGGAAGCGCTCATAATAATGATCGGATTAAAACTGCAGGTAAATTTTATCTTCGAAGCTTGTAACGAAAATGTGCTGATAAAATTTCTAATGCCTGGTCTTTCTAAGTTCTTTTTCAATTCGAAATGTCTTAGTTGAGCATTAACTGTAGTCTACAATCCTATTTCACAAATCCTTCGAATGCATCGAGACAAAAATTCTAGACTAAAACTTAAAACTAGCAACAACGAGTCATATATAACAATGCTCAGGAAGAAAAATTCAATACACATTTTACGCACTAAAATATATTAAATATATATGAATATATTTCAAAGCTAAAGTTTCTATAGTGATGTCTATAACATCCCGCATCACAAAAAGCCAATTTGCGTTTGGGTGAATAAAACTAAATTAACTTAGCGAGCAAAGCGCGTTTGCGACGTTCACGAATGCCTCCGGTATCACGGGCAAAGTCGTTTGAAGAAAAGTTCACGGCAAGTTTAGAAACTTCGATACGTCGCTGCTATTTCCGTGCGGATGACAATGCTCGGCAATTACGAGTAACAATAAAAGCTTTTTCGACAAAAGACATTCTATGCAGCTACAGAATAACGATAAATTAAATTAGCAAGTCGCGACTAGGATCAGGCTAAAAGACAAATAGGAAGGAAACACGTATTTCTATAGAATAGTCGCAGTTGACGTTTGTTGTTTGATGCGAGTTGTTCGACATGACACGCCTTGAGGATCTCTTCGTTTTCGTGGTTGCTGTAAGCCACGTTCGCATCGCACGCGCTGATCGCGCAGGCTCTACCGATGAGGAATCGTCCGTGATGGTCCGTTCGTCTTGTAACAACACTTGGTACCCCGTCGATTCTACGTCCGGTTACATCGCTTCACCGAAATATCCTTCGTTAGTGCGCGGTGTTGAATGTCGTTGGTTCGTCAATAGCTCTTTACCGGGGACCTTTCACATCAGAGTTTACCACGACATCGAGCCGTCAATATTCTGCAGTGATAACTACCTTCTCGTCGGTGAATCTGATCACATATTCTGCGGTGAAGGAGATCATGAAATCCGTCGTAACGATTCGATCTCGTTAATGTTCAGTAGTAACGTCAATGGTGCGCGAGGTAGTCGGGTTTATATCGTTTATCGTTACGAACGAAGCCGTTTGAATTTAAGTCACAACTGTAAAAAAATATATCAGTTTAAAATCAAAAAGTTACAAGCATCGAAAGGGTACAAATTTGATATAACGCAACTTCAATGCCAGCTCTTTTTAGAATGGATCGGTCTTACGGATAATTCTGCTCTGAATCTGACATTCATAGCTGTTAGCTTTAAGTTATTACGTGCTCCTGAAATAGCTTCAGTTAAAATTCATGACGGCTGGAACACGAGTAGTGAACCTATCGGCAATATACATGAACAAACTGGACTACCTCCGGTAACTATTTATACAAAAAGCAACAAGGCCACAATCACAGGTTTTCCGTATCATTTCCATTTTCATGTGCGATTGCTAGTTCAAATTTACAAAATATCCGATTGGAACGTCACTAATCCGTTGATTCAGATTTCTAATAACGAATCGGGAGTGCTCATTTCCGATGACAACAGTTTACACGTAATAACTCGATCAAAACACTTACACTGCTGGTCTATCACAGTGCAGATGTTGCAGTACGTCGTCTTCAACTGGACACGTGATCTCGTTACTTCCGGTGGCGTCATCGGTGTCTATAAACTAGAAGGGTTACGCGTTGTAGGAACTGATATACTACTCGGTTATAACTACCTCGAATCGCTAAGTGTCAAATCTGACGGCTTTCTCGTCGTACTGTGCATATTACTATCGGATCAACTTACGAGGTCTGAAATTGAAATATTCTATGGAATGGAATCGCTTTCAGCTGCGGATATCAAGTTTTTAACGTGGCGAGTAAGTACACAAATAAACAAACTGTGATATAAATATGTACCGCCGATTAAACGCTTCAAACGAAAAAATCATAATTTCTAACGACTTTTGTTATCTTTTTCTGCAGCCTGTGGATCTTTTTCCACCTTTTCGAATGTTTCCGACGAAAAACAAACCGACGATGACGTATCGAGTGGTTAGAATAGAGTTCACATCGAAAGTCGATATTTCTGACTACGATTTTCGCATGTTGGTTTTATCTGAGAATTGCGAACGAGCCGGATTTTACATATACGACGGAGGTAATTTGACGGCTAGACGCTACGGACCGTATTGTCCTAGTTCAAATAGATACGACCGTAACGTCGTCAGTCTGATTACATCAGGTGGCGCGGTTACTATAGTAGCGTTCGCTTATAACTGGGACGGACGGTTGACGGAAAATAGCTTCCATGACAATCTAAAATTCCAACCGACGGACTGTACGGGGTACGTTCTACAGGAAGGAGAGAGTCGGATAAATATGACGTCACACTGTCTCGTCATCACACCTAAAAACCGACGCCTGCCGTTAAAGTACATTAACATATTGTCAAAACACGAATATCAAATCGATCGATGTTTTCCTGGAAATCTGGAATCGCCATGCAGCAGATACCTAGCTTTAACTCGTCAGTTTCTCAATAACAGTCTCGTATTGAACACTGTGACTTTGCGCACTGTCAACAAGTTGTGGCAGTTTCCACTAATAATTAAACTACGTCGTAAATGCCAACGTTTGAAGATGGCTGATGCAAATAATATCGGAACGATGTTTCGGGATAAATATGAATGTGGAATCATACAGTCACCGAACTACCCGGGATCTGCGGGCTTTTTTACACAATCGCGTATCTATCACTTTCGTACCACAACACTTGGATTTCGCGTCGAATACAAATATTACAGATTCGTTATCAAGTACATGGAAAATACGCCGTGCTCAAAGGCATCTCCACTAGACAAAGATCCGATCATTTTTACTCAAATGGTGAATAGTAGACAACTTAACCAGGCGATCTGTAGAAACAAATATCCATTACCTGGTAGCATATTTCACAGTTTGAGCTATAATGCTGTCTCCTTCGTGGTAAACGCTAAGGTCCCAACATTTCAAATACAATTCACTTTAGAAGAAGAACCACAGATCGACGCGAAAGCCTGTAGTCCGGGATTCTTGGACTCCGGTTATTTTTCTTGCGTGAAATACATCAAACACGAACGTCTGAATTGGGAGAATGCTGAATTGTACTGTAGACAGAAGTACGCGGGACATCTTCTCAGCATCAACTCAGAACAGGAGATGATCGCCATCAAAAGATTATTCGCTACGAAACTTCTACGACAGGCGTATTCGCAGGAAGCGCTCATAATAATGATCGGATTAAAACTGCAGGTAAATTTTATCTTCGAAGCTTCTTTAATTTGAAGCTGAAGTAAATGACATTAAGTAATGGAATGTAAACCCACGATATTTGACGAATTTAGAAACGATAAATGAAAATTGGAAAAATGAGCACGGTTCAACCTGCTAATTGCAACTTTTGTGCAATGCCGTACATATAAAAGTATGCATGCAAAATTTTGCTGATATTTTTATCCAGCCATTCGTTTATCGCCATGTACGCCTTCCACCATGGATGCATCCGTATCGAAGATCCCTTATTGCTTTTTCATTCTTTATTACAGCCAGATACCGCTGGTCACTACACATGGACTGATGGCAAACCATTGAGCTACACGGAGTGGTACAGACCTACAAATAACGAAACAATACCCGAAGTTATTCAGGGATTGATATCTCCTCTACGAAAACAGCCGAATAATGACGTCAATATGCCGTGTACGGCGATGATACTGAATAATCCTCGGGGATCGGCGAACTGGGTTCGATTCCCGTGTTTAATCGAAGAGGTGCACACGACGTTTGTTTGCGAATCGGATCGCTTTGATGATAAGCAGGATGAAAATCTAACAACGATCGCAAATGATATAGAAACCAATATAATGCGAGACGCCATTACGTTCAACTCAACTTGTACTCGAGGCTGGTTAGGTTTAGCTGGACGATGTTATCAAATACTGACTGACTGGAACAAACTCGGTGGTTTAGACGTAAAAACTGCGACAAAAATGTGTGAGAACATCCGTGGTGAAATAGCTGCGATCACATCTTTTACGGAAAGTGAAATAGAGAATTTGATCACTACGTTCAACTATCAACACCAATATGGCGCAGTGCTAGTAAGGGATCGGATGAACGGATTTAGAGCGATACAGCCTTCATTAACCAGGGATGAAATCACATATATTCATACATTAGTTTGGTCCGTTCCAATCATTGATAACACGACAGAAATCGGTGATGTGCATTCTGTGTTGTGTTCGCGCAATGAAACTGGTGAAGAGTTATCTTCTTTAAGCGGTTGTAAATCGTGGCAGTTTAAATGTAACGATGGACGATGTATCAGCGACCATCGCGTATGTGATACCAGAAACGACTGTCAACACGGTGAAGATGAACTTAATTGTACGGATATCAATTTGAGCAGTCAGTTCCGTTGCATGGATGGACGAGTTATATCAACGAGTGGTTTATGTGACTTCATACCGGATTGTCCTGATGGTTCTGATGAGAACTCGTGTTTTCATCCACCGTGTTTGCCCGATCAATATCGATGTAAAAATGGTCAATGTATACATAGTCCTTACAGATGTGACGGTGTCGGGGACTGTTATGACCGCTCGGATGAAATGGGATGCACCGCTCATCCGTGTCAGGGGTTTCTGTGTAACAGTGGAGACTGTATCAGTTCTCAACTGTATCAGGACGGTGTCGTGGATTGCAGTGGAAGCCTTGAAGAAGACGAATTAGTAACATCAACTAATATAACAGTGGATCCTACGATTCAGTGCAATAATGATAATCACTGTACGACAAATTTTACAAACCTCTGTGCGGAATTTGATGAACAAAGATGTTCATTCAATTCCCCGCATTGCTATTCTAGACGTCACAGATGTGTTTTGGAAAGGATGTCATTTGGCCACCCAGTTTGTAGAAATCTTGAGCACGTTTCGAGATGTCAAGAATTTCAATGTCCAGCTGGCACTGTTAAATGTCCCTCGTCGTACTGTATACCAATCAGACAGGTGTGCGATGGTCAGCCGGACTGTCCCAATGCAGACGATGAGAAAAACTGCATGGCATTTTCATGTCCAGGAATGTTTAAATGTGGCGACGAAAATCGATGTATTCCACAATTAGAAGTGTGTGATGGTGTTGTGCATTGTAAAAATACCACTGACGACGAGGCTTTCTGTAATGTCACTTGTCCTAACCGTTGCAAATGTCAAGGTCATTCTGTTGATTGTAGAAATGTTGGTCTCACTGATATAACTGACCTCATCGCAGCATCAACTCGGATTCTAATCTTGTCGAATAACAGAATTCTTTTCAATGTGTCGACGTTTTCTTCCTTCGTTTACCTTCGCGTGCTCAACATATCCTTCAATGAATTGTCGTATGCTTTGCCGAACTCATTCTCCAACCTACATAATCTACATACCTTAGACCTTAGATATAATTTCATAACATCTTTACTTGCAAATGCATTTATCGGCTTGTATCGTTTGAAGAAACTGTTTCTAACTGGTAATCCAATTCGATATCTAGAAGAAGGAAGCTTTCATGGTCTAATTTCGCTTCAAATTGTCGATCTTTTCGGACTGCAGGTGTCAGAACTAGGTGCTAATGTGTTTAAAGGTCTATCCTCAATAACTTCATTGAATATCAGCAGCAATCGAATCAAATATATATCGAAATATGCTTTCTCTGGGTTAAGTGAACTCTTGCATCTCGATTTAGCCAATAATTCAAATTACATTTCCACGGAAAGTCGGATTTTCGACAATCTGACATCATTAGTCTCCCTAACGTCTGATGCTTACAAATTTTGCTGCATGGCTCCGAATGTTGACCAGTGCCTTCCCGAAGCTGATCAATTTTCCTCCTGTTCTGACCTGATGAGTAACACAGTCCTCAGAGCGATCATCTGGGTCATCGCTGCATTCAGTTTCTTCGCGAACAGTATTGTCATTCTACTTCGAATTCAAGTATCATCAGCAGAAACGCGAAACAGATCGTCTGACATCCTCATCATGAATCTCGCTGCTTGTGATTTCATGATGTCCATTTATCTATTCTTGATTGCAGGAGCCGATTATGTTTACAAAGGAGTTTATTACCTGAATTCTGAAATTTGGACGGAAAGTTCGTTGTGTCGTTTTGCCGGAATTTTTGTTACCATCTCATGTGAAGGCTCTTTGACATTTCTGCTCGTCCTAACACGTCATCGATACTCGAACATTGTCAATCCATTCTCTGATAGCGCGTTCACAACTCCAAAGCATGTCACCAGTTTTTGCTGTATTTGCTGGCTCATTCTGAGTATAATCTCTTTGCTACCGCTGTCACAATCGCCGTACTTCGGTACAAAGTTCTATGGCACTACCGGAGTTTGTTTACCTATGAACTTGCTGACCACTGACGTCAAAGCCTGGCAGTACTCATTGGCCATTTTCGCCGCGTCAAACTCGGTCATACTTGCTACGATAATGGCGACATATGCGCAGATGTACAGACTCGTATCTGGAAGCAGGTCCGGCTCGGGTAGAATTGACCCTACTGAACTAGTTTTGGCACGCAGGAGTTTGGTGATTAATTTGTGTAATCTATTTTGCTGGCTGCCGATAATCACTGTTCAGTTTTGCGCGGTGTTTCGGGTAAAAATACCGAATCAGGTGGCGGCTTGGCTGGCGGTTCTTTTCTTACCGATCAACTCGTCTCTCAATCCCATTCTTTACACCATCCTGACTATCGATTTGAAATCCATACAAGCAAAATACAAACGACGTCGTCACTAAACAAACTTACGAAAGATTCACGCGCATTCACGAAGGCGTCACCAAATGGGATCAGGGTCCAAACATTTCTTTCGTCAAATTATAATTCCTGTGCGTTTGCAAAGAGAAAAAATCGCAAGACGGATTTTTTGCCTCTGCTTCAGTTGCACTCGGAATGCATCTGAATGTGTTGTCTGTGCGTCCATCACCTTCGGCGATATCATCTGGCAAAGCTCAGCAATCGGCATTAATCTCCGTTCGAAATGCGGCTTCAAATGCAATTTTGATTTCAGAATTCGAAACGTAACATTGATAACGAATAAAGAGAGATAATTAGATATATTCTACTTATAGCACTGTACACGATAAACCGGTTGTAGTCACGTACTATTAAAAGTAAACACATTTTGGTCACAAATCTATTTTGTTCTCTCGTGGTTTCTATGGGTCTTGAAATATTTCGTCAATCTCAGAATGTCAGGATACAAACAAACGGAAAAATTCTTTTTTTCACAATGGCTTGGCTCAATTGAAGAGGTTCATCAATGGACTGGTTAGGTAAAAATTTGCCGTTGGCTAAAAATTTTATACTAACCTCGTTAAGAGAGAGCGAGGGAGCTGTTGCAGAAGTATTAACCTTCATGGGATGCAAATATGATCTACCGAAAGTGGGAATTTGACGATTTCTTTACAGGTGAAATAAAGGCAGAACCAATGTGCTTGTATATGTATAGGCCTATTTTTACTGAAGGAAACCGCAAAAGTGTTGACCAGAAGTTATTGTTATGTAGAATTCCGAGATAATAAGTCTATACATGAAAATAACACAAAATTCGTCATATTTAAGTCGAAATTCAACATGAAAATTAAACTCAAAATTCGACATAATAAGTCGAACTTTGACATAATAATTCGAATTTCGACTTAATAATTCAAATTTCGAGTTAATAAGTCGAAATTCGACGTAATAAGTCGAAATTGTGAAAAAATTATCTTGTATGTCACCTATAGGCTTCCGTACGTAATGGACCCATTGCGTAGAAATTTTCATATCTTTCTTTTTAAGTGCTTTACTGCGGATTCGACGACGACTATTGTGGACCAATGAAATATTCCTAAGATGGTAATGATAAGGACGTTTCCAGTTACCAGGCGCCATTTTGAGGCGGTCCCACAGGTCCCGCATTGTTGGACTGATTCTGACATTTTTTAAACTAAAACCTTTAGCGCGATCAATTATAATCCATCCCTCTTTTGGCACAAAATTTAAACTTATGAATTTTTAGAAAGGTGACAATTTCTATTTTCTGATTGTGTTTATTCCATTTTCTCGGCTGAAACAATCGAACACAGTTACGGTTTAAAAAAGATACGCCACTTATAACGAGGCGCCTCAAAAAATTGGTAATTCTGTGTCATTGCCTGTAACTTTTTCAATTTTTTGAGATATAATTTAGAATTTTTCACTGAAGATTTAGTTTTATCTGGGAATTCTGTTGATACTGCATTCGTAAAAATATTTTTTGGAAATTTTCAAAATCTCAAAGATTCCCTATTGAGTAAACGTTGGTCACTTGGATAATTAAGAGCCAAACATAACGCCTAGATTTCTAACAGGTTGCTGGGAGACTGGAACCTCGATACAATCGACAACTAATGATTCAATGCCAATTAACCATAGGCGTTGAAGTTTCCCGAACATCAGTTTTCTTTGGATTAGCTTTCAGGAAATCTTAGGAGTACGATGCGTTGACGGTTCTACTGTTTCAATCTTGTTACGCAAAGTCACAACATCGTCACAGGAGACAGACGTTCCCGTGCAGCCGTCTGACGACAGACTCAGTGACGTCTGCGCTGTGATAATAACATGAATCAGTTGACTGTAGTTACCTCGCTGGAACCCGAGAACAATTTCACCACAACCGTCACTTATACAACCACAACTCGCCGTCGATATTCGCTCGGAGATGCGTTCTATGGATTCCTTCGCTATACTAACAATGGAAACCAATCCATCAGACTCTTGCTGTTGCATCCTATAGGAAATGTGTTCAATATTCTGACTGTAGTTTTATTGATACAATGTCGGAGATGTCAGTCGGTTCGTTACACGTTCCCCTATCTGATTGCTCTCGCATGTTCTGATCAAACTGTTATCGTGTATCATTTGATTCGTGATTACGCCCGAATTATGATCGGATTCCTCTACAGAATTGGATTGAACAAATGTTATATATTTTACATGTCTTTCGCTGACGTCAGAAAACGATGTCCGTATATTTACTATTATTATTACTATTTTAAGTATATGCCTGAAAGGTTGGTTCCGTGGTGTTTCGTCAAGACTCTGCTCTACCGTCCAGCCGTTGCTGTATCAAACTACATAGTTTTAGTGATCGCTATCGAAAGACTAGTTTCGATTTGTTTTCCTTTCTTTCACATGAAACACGTCACGGTTCAACGGCGTAAACTGGCGGTAGTTGCCGTGTCGTTATGGGCTTATCATGCAGTACTTTGGCGCATTATTGTAAATAGTGATATTCGTCTTGAAGAACGTAAAAGATACAGACGCAATGAAACCATTCACGAATGGCGTTGTAAAAGTCGTAGATTTGTCGCATATTCAGCTTATATATCTCACGCATTGGAATCTTTCGTTCCATTCTCTATTGAAATCATACCAGCTTTTGTCATAGTTGTATTATCAGTTATTACTGATGTAACGCGTAGAAGATCTGACCGGAGAGAGATAAGGAAAACAGATCGCCATCGAACTTCAGCCAGTAAAACTCTTCTTGTCGTTGTTACGATGTACACGGTGTTTGTTTTACCGACTACAATTTCTAGTTTCGTGTTTTGGTTAAACTCGTTGCTAATCATGATTTTCGTGAAGGTTGGCAAAACGTCCGCGTACCGGAACACGTTCTACGAATTAAATAAGGTGGGCGCTATAGAAGAAGCGTTTAAGATATTCCGGCAATCGGTTTACTGCACAAATTTTTTCATATACATAGGAACCATTCCGATTTTCCGAAAGCGATTCATCAACTTAATTACCGCTTTGAAACGAGCAAAATGAAACCATAAAGAGCATTCAACAAAATTAGAATGCGATGAAAAGAGAAAATATCATTATAGCTGCAAAGCAGCGATAACGGGTCTTCTGCCTAGCAGCATCATTAATATGCAAACCGTTGGAAATTATAGATATTAAGTATTGTTAATTGTAGGGGTTTCGAAGCCCATATAACCGGCACGTATAATATTAGGGGGGATCCAAAAATAGCGTCAAAAGATTTTACGGCAAAATGGAATATATTGAATTAAACTGACACCTAAACAAGTTTTAGTTGATAGTTTTCTCTTCATAAGCTTTCCAAAAAAATGGGTTTATTTCCGCCCTATGCATATTATATGATACGCTTTATTTGGGGTACACCTCTGCCTGAATCGGACCCTAGATCCGCACCCGTATATCGCAATGAGACCCTATTATATAAGTTGACTGGAATTGCAAAAATGAAAGTTCGTTTTCGCTAGGGCACAAAAACGAATCTTAAGGCGCAAAAACGAAAAATCATAGAGAAAAAACCAATATTTTCGAAAGTGGGAATTTGACGATTTCTTTACAGGAGAAATAAAGGCAGAACCAATGTGCTTGTATATGTATAAGACTATGTTTACTGAAGAAAACCGCAAAAGTGTTGACCCGAGTTATTTTTATGTCGAATTTCGAGATAATAAGTCTATACATGAAAATAACACAAAATTCGTCATATTTAAGTCGAAATTCAACATGAAAAGAAAACTCAAATTTCGACATTATAAGTCGAACTTTGACTTAATAAATCGAATTTCGACTTAATAATTCAAATTTCGAGTTAATAAGTCGAAATTCGACATAGTATGTCGAAATTGTGAAAAAAAATTTCTTGTTTGTCACCTATAGGATTCCGTACGTAATGGACCCATTGCGTAGAAATGTTCGTATCTTTCTTTTTAAGTGTTTTACTGCGGATTCGACGACGACTATTGTGGACCAACGAAATATTCCTAAGATGGTAATGATAAGGAAGTTTCCAGTTACCAGGCGCCGTTTTGAGGCGGTCCCACAGGTCCCGCATTGTTGGACTGATTCTGACATTTTTTTAAACTAAAACCTCTAGCGCGATCAATTATAATCCATCCCTCTTTTGGCACAAAATTTAAACTTATGAATTTTTAGAAAGGTGACAATTTCTATTTTCTGATTGTGTTTATTCCATTTTCTCGGCTGAAACAATCGAACACAGTTACGGTTTAAAAAAGATACGCCACTTTTAACAAGGCGCCTCAAAAAATTGGTAATTCTGTGTCATTGCCTGTAACTTTTTCAATTTTTTGAGATATAATTTAGAATTTTTCACTGAAGATTTAGTTTTATCTGGGAATTCTGTTGATACTGCATTCGTAAAAATATTTTCTTAGAAACGCGCGTGGCCACCGGTTGAGTCAATCGCAAAGCGCACGCGAGGGGTTGACCGTCGATTTTCTACATGCGCCATTTTCATGGACATTTTCAAAATCTTAAAGATTCCCTATTGAGTTAACGTTGGTCACTTGGATAATTAAGAGCCAAACATAACGCCTAGATTTCTAACAGGTTGCTGGGAGACTGGAACCTCGATACAATCGACAACTATTGATTCAATGCCAATTACCCATAGGCGTTGAAGTTTCCCGAACATCAGTTTTCTTTGGATTAGCTTTCAGGAAATCTTAGGAGTACGATGCGTTGACGGTTCTACTGTTTCAATCTTGTTACGCACAGCCACACCATCGTCACAGGAGACAGACGTTCCCGTGCAGCCGTCTGACGACAGACTCAGTGACGTCCGCGCTGATAATAACATGAATCAGTTGACTGTAGTTACCTCGCTGGAACCCGAGAACAATTTCACCACAACCGTCACTTATACAACCACAACTCGCCGTCGATATTCGCTCGGAGATGCGTTCTATGGATTCCTTCGCTATACTAACAATGGAAACCAATCCATCAGACTCTTGCTGCTGTTTCCAATCGGAAATATTCTCAATATTCTGACTGTAGTTTTATTGATACAATGTCGGAGATGTCAGTCGGTTCGTTACACGTTCCCCTATCTGATTGCTCTCGCATGTTCTGATCAAACTGTTGTCGTGTATCATTTGATTCGTGATTACGCCCGAATTATGATCGGATTCCTCTACAGAATTGGATTGAACAAGTGTTTTATGGATCGTATGTCTTTCGCTGACGTCAGAAAACGATGTCCGTATATTTACTATTATTATTACTATTTTGAGTATATGCCTAAAAGGTTGCTCCCGTGGTGTTTCCTCATGAATCTGATCTACCGTCCAGCCGTTGCTGTATCAAACTACATAGTTTTAGTGATCGCTATCGAAAGACTAGTTTCGATTCGTTTTCCTTTCTTTCACATGAAACACGTCACGGTTCAACGGCGTAAACTGGCGGTAGTTGCCGTGTCGTTATGGGCTTATCATGCAGTACTTTTTCGCTTTATTCTATCCAGTGATATTCGTCTTGAAGAACGTAAAAGATACAGACACAATGAAACCATTCACGAATGGAAATGTAAAAGTCGAAGTATTCGCGACAGTACAGGCTATATGACTAACGCACTTAACTCTCTCATTCCTCTCGCTAATGAAATCTTTCCATCTTTTGTCATAGTTATATTATCAGTTTTAACTGATTTAACGCGTAGAAGATCTGACCGGACAGCGATGAGGAAAACAGATCGCCATCGATCTTCAGCCAGTAAAACTCTTTTTGTCGTTGTTACGATATACGCGGTGTTTGTTTTACCGAGTACAATTTGTAGTTTCGTGTATACTAGTATTTCGTTGCTACTCATGATTTTCACGAAGGTTGGCAAATTGTCCGCGTACCGGAACACGATCTACGAGTTATTTAGGGTGGGCAATATAGAAGAAGCGTTAAAGATATTCCGGCAATCGGTTTACTACACAAATTTTTTCATATACATCGGAACCATTCCGATTTTCCGAAAACGATTCATCAACTTAATTACCGCTTTAAAACGAGCGAAATGAAACCATAAAGAGCATTCAACAAAATTAGAATGCGATGAAAAGAGAAAATATCATTATAGCTGCAAAGCAGCGATAACGGGTCTTCTGCCTAGCAGCATCATTAACATGCAAACCGTTGGAAATTATAGATATTAAGTATTGTTAATTGTAGGGGTTTCGAACCCGATATAACCGGCACGTATAATATTAGGGCGGATCCAAAAATAGCGTCAAAAGATTTTACGGCAAAATGGAATATATTGAACTGACACCTAAACAAGTTTTAGTTAAAAGGCTTTTTCTCTTCATAAGCTTTCTAAAAAATGGGTTTATTTCCGCCCTATGCATATTATATGATACGCTATATTTGGGGTGCACCTCTGCCTGAATCGGACCCTAGATCCGCACCCGTATATCGCAATGAGACCCTATTATATAAGTTGACTGGAATTGCAAAAATGAAAGTTCGTTTTCGCTAGGGCACAAAAACGAATCTTATGGTGCAAAAACGAAAAATCATAGAGAAAAAACCAATATTTTCGAAAGTGGGAATTTGACGATTTCTTTACAGGAGAAATAAAGGCAGAACCAATGTGCTTGTATATGTATAAGACTATGTTTACCGAAGAAAACCGCAAAAGTGTTGACCCGAGTTATTTTTATGTCGAATTTCGAGATAATAAGTCTATACATGAAAATAACACAAAATTCGTCATATTTAAGTCGAAATTCAACATGAAAAGAAAACTCAAATTTCGACATTATAAGTCGAACTTTGACATAATAAATCGAATTTCGACTTAATAATTCAAATTTCGAGTTAATAAGTCGAAATTCGACATAGTATGTCGAAATTGTGAAAAAAATTTTCTTGTTTGTCACCTATAGGATTCCGTACGTAATGGACCCATTGCGTAGAAATGTTCGTATCTTTCTTTTTAAGTGTTTTACTGCGGATTCGACGACGACTATTGTGGACCAACGAAATATTCCTAAGATGGTAATGATAAGGAAGTTTCCAGTTACCAGGCGCCATTTTGAGGCGGTCCCACAGGTCCCGCATTGTTGGACTGATTCTGACATTTTTTTAAACTAAAACCTTTAGCGCGATCAATTATAATCCATCCCTCTTTTGGCACAAAATTTAAACTTATGAATTTTTAGAAAGGTGACAATTTCTATTTTCTGATTGTGTTTATTCCATTTTCTCGGCTGAAACAATCGAACACAGTTACGGTTTAAAAAAGATACGCCACTTATAACAAGGCGCCTCAAAAAATTGGTAATTCTGTGTCATTGCCTGTAACTTTTTCAATTTTTTGAGATATAATTTAGAATTTTTCACTGAAGATTTAGTTTTATCTGGGAATTCTGTTGATACTGCATTCGTAAAAATATTTTCTTAGAAACGCGCGTGGCCACCGGTTGAGTCAATCGCAAAGCGCACGCGAGGGGTTGACCGTCGATTTTCTACATGCGCCATTTTCATGGACATTTTCAAAATCTCAAAGATTCCCTATTGAGTAAACGTTGGTCATTTGGATAATTAAGAACCAAACGTAACGCCTAGATTTCTAACAGGTTGCTGGGAGACTGGAACCTCGATACAATCGACAACTATTGATTCAATGCCAATTAACCATAGGCGTTGAAGTTTCCCGAACATCAGTTTTCTTTGGATTAGCTTTCAGGAAATCTTAGGAGTACGATGCGTTGACGGTTCTACTGTTTCAATCTTGTTACGCACAGCCACAACATCGTCACAGGAGACAGACGTTCCCGTGCAGCCGTCTGACGACAGACTCAGTGACGTCCGCGCTGTGATAATAACATGAATCAGTTGACTGTAGTTACCTCGCTGGAACCCGAGAACAATTTCACCACAACCGTCACTTATACAACCACAACTCGCCGTCGATATTCGCTCGGAGATGCGTTCTATGGATTCCTTCGCTATACTAACAATGGAAACCAATCCATCAGACTCTTGCTGCTGTTTCCAATCGGAAATATTCTCAATATTCTGACTGTAGTTTTATTGATACAATGTCGGAGATGTCAGTCGGTTCGTTACACGTTCCCCTATCTGATAACTATCGCGATCACTGATCAAACCGTTCTTATGTATCTTTTGATTCGTGATTACGCCCGAATTATGATCGGATTCCTCTACAGAATTGGATTGAACAAATGTTTTATATTTTACATGGCTTTCGCTGAAGTCAGAATACGATGTCCGTATATTTACTTTTTTTATTACTATTTTGAGTATATGCCTGAAAGGTTGCTCCCGTGGTGTTTCGTCAAGACTTTGCTCTACCATCCAGCCGTTGCTGTATCAAACTACATAGTTTTAGTGATCGCTATCGAAAGACTAGTTTCGATTCGTTGTCCTTTCTTTCACATGAAACACGTCACGGTTCAACGGCGTAAACTGGCGGTAGTCACCGCGTCGTTGTGGGCTTATCATGCATTACTTAATCGCATTATTGTAAACAGTGATATTCGTCTTGAAGAACGTAAAAGATACAGACGCAATGAAACCATTTACGAATGGAGTTGTAAAAGTCGTAGGTTTAGCGCATATTCGCCTTATATAACTAACGCATTTAATACTCTCATTCCTCTCGCTAATGAAATCATACCATCTTTTGTCATAGTTGTATTATCAGTTATTACTGATTTAACGCGTAAAAGAAGATCTGACCGGAGAGAGATGAGGAAAACAGATCGCCATCGAACTTCAGCCAGTAAAACTCTTCTTGTCGTTGTTACGATGTACACGGTGTTTGTTTTACCGAGTACAATTTGTAGTTTCGTGTTTTGGTTAAACCCGTTGCTAATCATGATTTTCATGAGGGTTGGCAAACTATCCGCGTACCGGAACACGTTCTACGAAGTACATAAGGTGGGCATTATAGAAGAAGCGTTGAAGATATTCCGGCAATCGGTTTACTGCACAAATTTTTTCATATACATCGGAACCATTCCGATTTTCCGAAAACGATTCATCAACTTAATTACCGCTTTGAAACGAGCAAAATGAAACCATAAAGAGCATTCAACAAAATTAGAATGCGATGAAAAGAGAAAATATCATTATAGCTGCAAAGCAGCGATAACGGGCCTTCTGCCTAGCAGCATCATTAATATGCAAACCGTTGGAAATTATAGATATTAAGTATTGTTAATTGTAGGGGTTTCGAAGCCCATATAACCGGCACGTATAATATTAGGGCGGATCCAAAAATAGCGTCAAAAGATTTTACGGCAAAATGGAATATATTGAACTGACACCTAAACAAGTTTTAGTTAAAAGGCTTTTTCTCTTCATAAGCTTTCCAAAAAATGGGTTTATTTCCGCCCTATGCATATTATATGATACGCTTTATTTGGGGTGCACCTCTGCCTGAATCGGACCCTAGATCCGCACCCGTATATCGCAATGAGACCCTATTATATAAGTTGACTGGAACTTTTTAGGCTAGGGCGCGAAAACGAATTTTATGGCGCAAAAACGAAAAATCACAGAGCAAAAACGAATATTTTCGTTTTTGCGCCCTTTTCTGGAGACAGCGGGGCTTCACCACACAAAAGTTGGTTTGAGTTGAGTTTCGTTCAGTGGAATTTCCCAAAGGCTGTATACCCAAACGATCCTGCAACGAAGGCTAGTCGATTGACAATGCCCTGTATTATTACAATTATACGCCGAAAATATGACTAATGAGATTTAATGATGTGGGTTAATCCGATATAATGCAGTTGAAATGTGGCATATATACATATATATTTTGAGCAGTTTGATAAGGTAATTCGACTGGTTCGATATGGTTATTCGACTTGTAAATGTGATATATTTCAAACGGAATTTTTTAAATCGGATGATAAGCGGTGACAAATCGATTGCTGGGTTCACCATCATTTTCGTTTTTTGCGCGCGCCATTTTTTGAAACAATTTTTTGCTTGACGAGTACTCAGATTACGAGGAATACTTGCCCTTCCAGTTACAGAAGGAGGGGCATCTTCGTCATTTTCAGTTGTCTGTAATTCTAAAGGATAAAGTTTTGACAAAGGGCGGTTTGTTACTCCGCTAGCAGTCCTCAACGAGCAGGACCGGACACGACCATCCTGTCCCCTGAACAATTCAACAATTACACCTAAACGCCAGCTGGTACGAGGACCCTCATCGTGTATCAAAACTACCGATCCCGTTTTAACTATTTCTCTGTTATCACCGACATTCCTATGAAATTCCCTAAGACCAGTTAGATATTCTGTACGCCAACGTTCCCAAAACTGACGTACTAACGACACAATAAAATTGTATCTGTTACTTAGTGAACGGCTATTGACAACAAATTCCGGGTCATTAATATCAGCATCACCTATCGGTAGAGAGGTGATGCGCCTCCCGCACATTAAATGAGATGGAGTCAAAGGACCCAAATCGTTTATATCGCTCGATATATACATCAGTGGACGATCATTCAAGATCGCCTCTATTTCTGTAACCACAGTTACGAATTCAACATAGGTCAAAAAAGAACGCCCTAGGATCTTTTTAATGCAACCCTTTGTAATACCTACGAGTCGCTCCCAGAACCCTCCCTGCCAAGGAGCTCTCTTAGAAATGAATTTCCAGTCCACATTGTGCGAGGACAGATAACGCCGAACTATCTCATTTTTGAAAATCTGCCGTAAATGTGTATTGGCACCAACGAACGTAGTGGCATTGTCGCTCAACATCAACTTTGGCAGGGAGCGTCTGGAAACAAACCTCCTGAAAGCAGAAAGAAAAGTTTCACTTTTGTTATCCGAAACAACTTCAAGGTGAATTGCGCGACTAACCGCGCACGTAAATAGGGCTATACACACTTTCCCGCCACCTTTCAAAATCATAGGCCCTAAATAATCGACCCCAGTATAATAAAAGGATGGCACTTCCTCCACTCGGCAATGAGGTAAATGAGGGGGGTCGGGTAGACGGTATGGTTTACCCTGATATTTCCTACAGACGATACAACGACGCATAGCAGATTTAACATATTGTCTACACTGAGGTATCCAATAAGTCTCTCAAATTTTGGCAATAGTGGCATCTGTACCCAAATGAGCCACGTTGAAGTGAGCGTCTCGTGTTACCAAATATGCGAATCTGCTTAACTTCGGAATTAACATAGGATATTTACAATCGTAACTAAGAGGTGCGTTTTTCAAACGCCCTCTACACCTGATTATTCCTTCCTTGTCCAAATATAATTGTAGTTGATTCACTACCGAAAATCGTTTCTTAGACGTACCAGATAACACCCGAATTATATCTTTACAATATAAATTCTGACAGCTCTTAACCCACAGGATCTTTGCGCGGTCTATCTCGCATGATGATAATTCATCAAAATGCCGTGAACTCGATTTTGTTTTGAGGTTATGTACAAACCGTAATACGTATGCTGTAACCCGCAGAAGTCCTGTGAGGGAAGAATATGTCTCTATATCTACTACCTTCCCAACATCATAGTCAGAAATAACTTCTGAAACATCAAAGGATACAGCATTAGATTCGACATGGTTGGTGTTTACGTGCATGATATTTCCGTCACACTTACTTACTACAGGACGATTGTTTTCATCGACCAGCCATGGCGGTCCCTTAAACCAGAAGGTGCTACATTGATTAAGTGTTTCACAAGTCACACCACGTGTAATAAGATCTGCAGGGTTTTCTTCAGATGGACAAAAACCCCAACAACCAATATCAATTAAACGATTTATTTCTGACCTTCGATTTTCTACGAATTGGGATACCTTTTTACCCGACCGTCCTGCTAACCACCCTAAAACAATCTGACTATCGGACCAGGCGAAAATATTCAATGGCCGACATAACGCAGGTTCAAGTGACTTTGCAACGTGAGATACAAGACGTGCTCCTATCACTGCAGCGCACAATTCTAATTGAGGAATTGATAATTTCTTAATAGGTGCCACACGAGATTTGGACATCAAAAAGGCGGATTGATCAACGCAACGGATATATGTTACTGCCCCGAAAGCCCGTGAACTACTGTCACAAAATACGTGAAGTTCTGGTTGGCCGGAAACCAACATGGCAGAATCAATTAGTTGACGCGGAAATTCAAATGTAGACGCTTCTCGCATATCTTTTACTACAGAACTCCATCTACTACAAAGTTCGCTGGACAGACTATCGTCCCAATCCACAGAAAGTTTCCAAATGTCTTGCATTAGAATTTTCGATTGAACTGTAATTGGTGTAAGAAAACCGAACGGATCATAGACACTGGAAATATTACTGAGAATCAAACGTTTAGTAATAGGTACTACACTGGAAAGGTTGTCATAAAGCAGTGTAAGACTGTCATGGTTGACATCCCACTTTATACCCAAAACTTTGACACTGTTTGACCGTTCCAAAACAGCCTCCCTCCCAGCAGCTTCACGCAGATCTGAGCAAGTCGACGACCAACACCGTAGATTAAAGTTCGCACCCGCAAAAAGAGTGCGAGAAGCTGAATACAAATCAACACAACCAGAAATGCTGTCGACGCTAGTGACGATATTATCTACATAAAGATCGCGTAGAAGCTGCTGTGAAATACAACCATATACGCCGAATGATATATTCGCGACACATGCCACATTTCATTTTCCGATGTGATAAAATTCTAACTAACTGCTTTCAGATTAACCCACATCATTAAACCTCATTTGTCATATTGTCGGCGTATAATTGTAATACAGGGCATCGTCGCAAACGTTCTAGTTAGGTTTTGCAATTTCAAAGCCCCCACGTGTTCAATTCAATATTTCAATTCCATTCAATTCAATATCTATTACACGGAAAAGCAGAACAATCGAATCATAAGAAAGCTAAACTAATTTAAAAAAGAACGAGAAAATTTAAAAAAATTTACAAATGTTATAGCGCGCTTTTCCATGTGGGCCTTGCAAAGCCTTAAAGGCCGCTAACGCAGGCACCCAATGAAAGAGAGAGAATAAAGAAGAAGACAGAGAGAAAAAAGGAACAGATGAGCTCGTGCTTGAGAGAATTTATAAGTACAGCAGAATGGTTTAGGGAATACTTGTATTGTTATAATAATGAGACGCTAAGTTGATGTAATGGCAAATTTGGATCAATTGTAACAGGTTGGGTTGTTGCAGATTATGTTCGTATTGTATTTGATGGTGAGATGTGATTTTAGATGGCGTTTAAGAGTATGTTTATTCATGTGCAGAATTTGCATTGAGAAGGGAAGGTTTTTCCAAATTGAGAAAATTTTTGAGAAAGATTTAGTGCTTGTATTCGGTTGATTTAGAGGTAGACAATATGTGTGATCATGTCGAATGCTTTTGTAGGTGTTGATAGTGGGAGAAAGGTTTTCAATGGTAAAGATGTTACATACTGCCACATGTTACATAATGCCTGAGAAAGAGAAGCGAATGCAGCTTTTAGTGCGCGCCCAATCAACTAGCTTTCGTTGCAGGATCGTTTGGGTATACAGTCTTGGGAAATTCTACTGAGCGAAACTCCACTCAAACCAACTTTTTTGGTGAAGTCCCCGCTGTCTCCAGAAAAAAAACACAGTTTAATACTTTCCCACGCTTGCTGAAATATTCCGAATTTTCTACGTCGCGGGTCATCGTTTGAAAAAGAAACCTCAATATAGGATAAGAATATGTACACATATGATTCCGAAATATCTCCTTATCATCGAAAGATGACCGTTGTAAACTTCCGCACAAAAATTATAAATACTCAATCCACTTTCATTATTTAAACAGATTTTATGTAAATAGCCAGACGTGTGCCGTTTAATAATTCATATGAAGCGGTATGGCGCGTACGGTAAAACGTAGGTTACGTAGACGTACTTATACTAGCAGCAAGTATTGATCAAGTTCTGTGAGGAATAAAATGCGTACGCTTTATCACCAGTGTGCGCGTATATAGACACCGACAACCTAGTTGTACTATCAGTACTAGATAGACGGCCTTTCGAACCCATTCGAGGAAGAGTTAAAAGGTCTTGATCGATTGTTCATTCATTGCAATCGTATATTTAAAAAAAAATATACGCCTCAGGCGAATAAGAGTGGAGGAATCTCACTGTGAATCATGGCTAACTCTACGGGTCATCATCGACAAAATGAAAGCCAGGAAATTAAGACGATGCAGCTCTGTGAGTATAACGATACAAACAGTTACGCAGACGTGAGTTTTTTGGATATCTCGGGGTCGTTTTCAATCTAACTAACCTTGTGGAAACGTTTTCTTGCGCGAGGCTCGCACGCGGGTGACTCCGAGCAAAATGTAGCTATCGGTTGCCCGGCCGCGACGTTATGACGTCATGCGGTCATTTAATCTCATTTAAAAAACTTTGCTTGTTATGAATATAGATTTGTTCCAGAAACAGAACGTATATGTCATGATCTGTTTGAAGAAAACCCACAATATGGAGAAAAGAGTAGTTGACCTTTTTCAAAAACTAAGATAGAGTGACGTTTAAACTCTATTGTGTTTAATGACGATGATCTTCTTGTAAAGCCAGATCCCGAGCCAGGTCGTCACGGGTGGGCCCTACTTAACAGCTAGAGTTACCCTCCTCACCCCTGTGTCGCCACAACAGGAGTACGTTTTTTTTTCAATATTCTTATCATAACCATTCAAAACGATAATATCATTCAAATTCATCGATTTTTCGGTCGTGATTCTATTTTTCAGATTCCGAAGTTGACCGAATTTACAACGATCTGGAAGAGGTAGAATCTTAATTCGGTCGTTAGTCGGGGCGAGGCCCGAAGTATATATATACCTATGCTATTTCGTAATTTTCGGTATTTTTTCATGTGTAGATGGGTTACGCTCGAGCTGACCAACTGAACGTTGAAGACGTGTCAAAATTCGATCATTACCACTACTACGGCACGGACGCGATCGACGAGGCCATCGCTAAGTTGAACATAACGTAAGTCCGGCTGTTTTCAGGCCCGTACCGAGGTGGTTCGGGGGTAGCGATCGACCTAAAATTTTCAAAATAATTTCTAGAAAGTCAATGCTTAAAGATCTAGGTCAAAATCTTTCGAAATTTGGTGACAATGTCCTTTTATGGAGCGGGGTAAATTCATTTCATTCTAAAATGATTTACGTATTCATTTTATATATATAACGCGGTTTTTTGAAATCGAAGGACATTATTGGCAGTTTGATGTTCCATTTCATTTAGACGTCGTAGGCCTATTCTTCGCGGATGGAGAGACTATAAATTGGGAGTGTAATTAAACTTTCGATCTCCAGAGGCACTGTACGAACAGCCCTGGCTCAACGATATTCGCGCTTAAAAAACAACCATATCTAACTTCTAAGCGAAACTCATTATTCATGGAAAAACCGTGTCAAAGCAAAATTCAGGCTACAACTGGTATGAAAACTATGCGTGCGAATGATAAAGAGTGGACCGTTTGTCATGGGCTGGAAACCGGTTTTTAAAAGGCTGCGCAAAGGCGATTTATGGGTATATTTGAATCATGACGGATCTCTTTAGATTCTACTACTTCGTTTAGGCACGATTCTTTATGAGCCATTTTCAAAACTAAGAAAGTTATGACGCGTCGAGTCAATACTGATAAGCCATTTTCAAAACTGATTTAACCATACGTCCATAAGAACAGTTGCAGTGTGACAGTGGCCCAGTTTAGTGGAGCACATGACTAGCACTTAGATCAGAAGTGCGAGTGCCTTGTCGTTAGACAGTTCCCGGTCTCCACGCATGATATCTGAATGGTACGACTAAATGTATCCATGGCCAATGAATCGAAAAGTCCGCAGTTCTGGGTTTAAAAAAAACACCATCGGTTTCGACGGGTTTTACTCGGGTCTACATTGTTTTTTTGACGATATTCGTCAATTCTGATTGGCGATCCATCGTCGTTTCAACGTTGTGTTCAACCAACTGTACTAAAATAGATTGCTACTGATCTAATCACTCTAAGAAACGTCAACGTAGAAAACCAATGTGCGTCGCAGACACACGATGGCATGCAACCAAGGCTGCTTTTTCACTGATTATCACTAGCGTTTTCTAGCTCAACTACATTTACGTTGAAATATATTTCCTAGGTCTGAAAGCTCCGTTTTGGACATCGGCTCCGGACTGGGCGGCACCAGTCGCTATTTGGCGCACAAAACCGGATGTCACGTGACGGCTGTAGAACTGCAATCGGATTTGAACGACGTGGCACGTGACCTGACGATTCGGTGCGGACTGGCTCCGCGTGTTCGGCACATCTGCGCCAACATCCTCGACGACCAACATTTGAATTTAGGTTCGTTGCAAAAGTTTATATTGTCATATATCAAATCGAAGTCGAATCGATTTTACTTAATTCAAGAAAAAACTTTTAAATCCAACCCAAACGATTTGAATAGCCATTATTTTTCATTTCGATATCATAATTGAGTTTCAATTAATTAATTCTAAATTCTTGTTTTAATATTCTAACTGATTAGGCATATTTTTCTGTGGCCTCTTACGTTCCTTAAAAGTGTACTGGGCCCATGACGAGATGTAAGTCCAAAATAGACTTAAATCTTAATACTTGTCTTAAGTTGTTAGATTGGCTATAAGATGCTGTTTGGCTGGTTTTGAATCGAAAGCATGACTGCGCAAATACAGGCCCTGATTTTCGAGTCCACTCTCGATAGAATATACCGACCTGTCTAAGCAGCTACTTTTTGATTATCACGCATTGTATTGACCGTCAAAAAATGTCATTGAATTTCTTTCTGAAGGACAATTCGACTTCGTGGTGAGCTGGTTGGTATATCTGCACATAGACGACAAGGATAAACTATTCGCTACGTGTTACAAACATTTAAAACCAGCGGGAAAAATGTACGTATAAAAATGAAATTTTTTATGAAATCTTTATATTTCTTATTTATTGGTCACTTACCACGGACTTAGAAACGACGGGGCTTGAAACGCGGCGTTAGATCGAAGAATCCGCCTGTCGACGCGTAGCTACGCTGAGAAACTTCCGATTAGAGTCCGTGGTCTGACATGTCGTACCTGTTGGGCTCTTCCCTGATTGAGGCCTACAATCATCTAGTACTCACAATCACGTGTATTTTACCCATATATAATGATATGTCTCAGGTACATCGAAGATTTTTTCTCACTCGGTCAAATGTCACCGGACGAACTGAGCGTTTTGGAAACGGCTGTCAGTTGTCACGGTCTACCGTCAATGACCGGGTACCTTACCCATTTGAAAAACAGCGGGTTTTCCGTAGAAGAGGTGAGAGAGAGAGAGCGTCCGTGCATCGTCTTATCGTATCGTAGTGCGTGTCGACATTTATTTCAGAGGCACGGCTTAGCAGTAGTTTAGTTTCTGATGCCAGGGGTGAATCCCAAGATTGCTATTGAAGGTCTTGTGACGTAAGCGGATTTTGATGGTTGTAATAAAGGCGCGCAGTGCAACCTCGTTACAACGAACGTTGCGGAGACCTCTCGGCATGGAGAGAGGAGTTGTTAAGTTGGGGGAAACTGTTGAAAGAGTAAGTCTGAGTTTTCAGGGCAGCCATCGGAGCAGTATGAAATTAATTCAATCATTACTTGGGACAAAATTCTATACGTTATATATCAGATGAATCGTTCTATGCGAGTTCGTTGTAACGAGAACCCACTGCATTTTGATTTTAAAGGGAAAAATTGATACCTTGTTTCTCCGCCTGCTGAGCTTAAGTTGACCCGGCCGCCTATCTACCCTGTAAATTACTTTTATTGCGATCAAGCTAACAATAACAGGCACGGTAGCTATATAGAAATGAACTGATTACAGACTTTATTGCATTTGACAAAATGACCCTGCCAACTAGGAGAAACAAGGTATCAGTCTTGTTTAGCCTAACTAAGGCTTCGCCTTTGAAAATCGTGTGGATTGGTTTAATGCAGAGAATTCCATAAGATTTCGTATGATAAGGCAGAAAGAAGTTAAGAGTCCATTCAGAAATAGGCGACTCAAAACAATTCGTGTCCAAGGCTCTCAAGACCCTCTGGATGCCATAACTCGTAAAAGCTTTATCTAACTATGTAGTACTGGTAAATGTTAGTGGTTTTTAGTGGCTTTTTTCGACAGAGTTGAAGAGGGTCTAGTTCCACTGTTGAATCAAATTGAACCCACACAACAGTGGGAACCGGATCCTGGGTCAAATTAAGCCCACACAACTGTTGAACTGGATCCAGAGATGAATTAAACCCACACAACTGAGGAACTAGGTCCAAAGTCAAATCAAACCCACATAACAGTGGAGATGGGTCCAGTGTCAAATTAAACCCACACAACTGTGAATCTAAACCCAGATTCAAACCCTTGTCTGGGTCGTCACCCATTCCTTATAGAACTGAATCCGGAGCCAGACCCAGCACTACGGTAAAGTAGCACGTATAATGAACATATATCGGTTAGTCTTCTAACGCTTGTCATGCTTCTAACAATTTCCATCAGGTATATAGAAGATTTGTTCTCGCTGGCAGAACTCTCGCCTAACGAAATGGAATTACTAAGAAACGCTATAAGCTGTCGTATGCTGCCTTCTGGCGATGTTTATCGAGAAACTTTAAAAAAGGCTGGCCTCGAAGTTGTTGAGGTATGATGAAGATTTGGAAACCATCGATGAAATCACACTCTACCCGTGTCGTGTAAAGTATATAGAAACCCCAACGCTTAGAATGTTCAAATAAAGTCCGAAATGGTTCCTTTGAACTAGGAATTTCTTGGGTATTACTCCGATGTAGTTGATTCAACGCTTCGACAATATCCATAGTCATCTTCGCTGTATTCCTTGAGCAAGTAGTTTATTCAACGTTTCGACTTAATCCTGATAGTCATCTTCAGGAATACTGTATTCCTTGAGCAAGTAGTTCATTCAACGTTTCAACTATATCCTAATAGTCATCATCTGGAATGCTGTATTCTTTGAGTTACTAGTTTATCCAACGTTTCGACTATTTCAGGAGTACTGTATTCCTTGAGCTCGTAGCTCATTCAACGTTTCAACTATATCCTAATAGTCATCTTCAGGAATACTGTATTCTTTGAGTTACTAGTTTATTCAACGTTTCGACTATATCATAATGGTTATCTCCAGGAATACTGTATTCTGACTTTATTTTATCTGGGCGTTGGATTTTCTATAATGCCCTAGTGAGAAACTACGATGTCGAAGATTTTTTCGAAAACGATTTTCACGTTCGAAAATCAGTTTAACCGACACTCATGGAATCGTACAATATCCTACCAAAACTCAATACATCATGATGTTAATCGGGTCGATTGTTATGAACCGCAAATGTTGTCTATGACCTGGCCTTCGAAACAATAGGGTCAGAAAGTATTTCATCAGAATAGGGTCAGAAAGCATTTCACCAAAATAGAGAAGGAAAGTATGTTATCTCTCTAAAGGTGAAAAAGTATCTCCAAGTTAAACGAGTTTAATAGGTTATCATTGGAGTCGAGAACGTTTATCTCCTGTATTGGACTGGCTCGTTAGGAATAGAAAATAAACCAGAATTTCTGTTGCAAAATCAAGCACGTTTCGACTGTGGTCGGTCTCCTGTACCGATTCCGGATTCTCTTCTGCCGCGTTCGTTCCAACCTGAATGTTCATAAGCTCTACCTATTTCGGAATAGCGTAGATCCTGATAGATTTAACCTGATAGAAGCGGCCGCCAGAGTGAGAATTTGATCCGGAATTACCTTCCCTAAAACCTGCCTAACGACTACCTATAATCCCGGCTTTCCATTTTATCTGCTACATTCGAATTTCCGCGCTTAAATTACGTCAGAATTTCGCTTTATTGTAAACTTGAACGAAAGTTAATTCGGCGATTCTTTTTTGCAGTGGTCTGACGTCACCGCAAGTTGGACACATCATTGCCACGAACGCGTCGGTCTGCACAAGGCGAACAAAGAGAAATACGTGCGCACGCACACCCTGACGTCATACGCGGCGTTGGATCATTTTTACAACGCCGTCGATAAGTTATTCAGCGGAGGTAACGTTGGTGGCTGTAAAATCGTGGCTACGAAAGTGTAAACATTTGAAACGTATCGACGAAAAATTGTAAATATTGTGTCGCTTCTTATTCATATTACGCTCCATCCTCGCTTGCCAGGGATTGATTGCCGCCCGCCGAGGTTCACGCCAGAAAACCCTGGCCGCTGCTGTCAATTACATCGTCCACGATTTCTCGCGCGGACAGGTTCCCGCTCAGCTGCTCAATACATTGACTGGTAGCCGCTGGAGCGGCAACCTGTTCGCCCAAGCATGAGCGGTGTAAAAGACCAATGAAGGGTTTGCAGTCAGGATTGGTGTTGACGTCTGCTTCGGCGGGAGACGATCAAAGCAAGCGAGGATGATTTTGGTCGAGAACTATTCTCAAAGTTGTTTTTTTCAAAGACGGTGCAATCAGGTCGGTTAATTGGATATAAACTATATACTATAATGAAATTATTTTTTGAAATTAATCACATTATCTCAGGACTCGGGAACCACAATCATGGCTTAAATCTAGTGGTTAAAACAGTCAAAAATTAATTACTCTCAACTCATGGAGAACCCAGGTGTCGTGATTGTCAACTCGCTGAATTATTTGCTGTACCAATGCAACCGAATAGAAACGAGGTGATGGCTATAGAGACTTTGCCCCGATATAATGACTACGCAATATTGGGGTCAAAAACAATGATCCACAGAACAGACTCTCGAAGTTTGTAAATCTCCCATTTTCTTTTGTTGTTACGTGTCCAACACTGGTGGGCAAACAAACTATACGAGGCTGCGTACAAAACAACAACTACGTCACCAGACTTGACTGGTCACCGCCACACCTGACTGCTTGGACCTCACTGGCCGCAAATCGATATACGACGTAGTTATGAAATCACGCGTCGCTAGGCCAAGGGGCTGGAGGACGCGAGTTTGTGGAGCGATACCTGACCCCTGGCAAGCGAGGATGATTCAGAAAATCAGCAAGTGAACTGCCACAACACTGACCAGACAGATTAAACGCGCTGAGTAGCGACTGGTTCGGAAGACGCCTCTCGTCCAAAGAAATCCCAATGAAACAAACTTGAAAAATAATTTAGCATCCCATGTATTTCATAAACAATCATAATATCACAATTGACAATAGCGTTTAAGTAAATTTATAATATTATCATTTTAAAAAAAGTGAACAATTTTTATTATTTCTCAAAGATTCAGCAGTATCTACAATTTTTCTATTGAACATCGGAAAAATGGACGGATTAACTTCAAATCTAATATTTTTTGAGTTATAGAACGTAAAAACCTCTCTTTAACAAAAGTTTCACGGTCGTTTAACCTAAAGGTCTATTTACAAAACTCCTCTTTCACTAAATATTAACAAACTGAAAGGTTTTTCGTTTTTTTAACTAAGATACTCGGCATTAGCAACACGAAAATCGTTACAGCCGCGGCGAAAAATTCATATTTAGTAATTTTCATAAATTTCGATAATCTCCCGACGAAATGGCTGCAAAGTTAGGTAAAACTGAAAAGACAGCCAAATTTTTTTCAAAAAGTTTTAAGGATAGATTCAAGCTGTATCTTTGAGAGGAATTTTTCTCGGTTTGAGGGTGCCTAGTTTCTCGTCGTAGTTAACCAGATGACCACCCGTCAACTCGGCTGGGGTACTTTCTACTGCTACGTACGGCCCGCTGAAAGTCTGAAACGAAAAAATTCAGAGGAAACATCGTGAGACAAATCAATTCTACACAAACATGATGGTCGAGATTTCCAAATAATATTAATACTCTCTATTGAGTTATAAAGTATTATAGTAGGATGAAATTGAAGCGTCTACCATGAAATTATGATTCAAGATTCGAAAACCAAAAAATTTTAAATTTCAAATTCTAGCTATGTATTTATGTGGTGAAAAATTTGTTCCTAAAATTTTGATGTCTCAAAATCCAAAATTTTAAAAGCTTATCCCGAGATGTTTTCAAATGATATTTTTCCTAGTATGGATTTTTTTTCTCATTAAATCATCAAATTCTGCAATCACATTGTCTAGATTACTTTTAAATATTCGAAGAGTTTCAAAAAATCTAAATCTTGTCAGAAAATTAATTTGACATAAATTCGCCTAATTCGGTTTAAAGAACGACAACATTGCTGCCGGCAGATGTGCTAGGTTCGAATCCGCGCGCTCAATACACAGTATTTCCTACCGTCGTCGCTAGGTGACAGCACTGTCCAGGGCGAACAGGAGGTGAGGGAGGCGTGGAGTATGATACAGGGTTCGCTGTTACGCTACAACACACCACATACCGGTACATATTAGCATATGCATCAAGGGGTCAAAATCTTCAAGAAACTTAAGAAGCACTAACAATACTTCTTATTCACGAAATCATTCATTAAACAACCTTAAATTTTCTCAAATAGACAAGAAATTTTTTAGCAGCAATCCTGCCCATTTTCGAGTTGCCCATTGTAAGTAACTGTTTTACTTCGACCCATACTCAACTGCCAGGGCGTTGAAGTGATAATTATGACGGCAAAAGAACATACCGTTGTTTTGATGTTTGATAAATCCGTCGCGTGAAACGTATGCCTGAAAAAAAAATTTCAGAATAAATCAGATATCCCGTGTATATTGAAAACTTGAGATAGATAAATAAACTATAGATAGATAGATAACTATTGCGCTTTAGCCCAAAAATGGGCGAGTCAATTTTTACAGCTTACTACCATAGTATATTTGGCGACAATGAATTGATACATGACTATCAACTATTTTTGCATTGCTTATCATTCAATAAAGGTTTGTCACCCAAAAACTGGGTTGCCCAATTTACCCAAAGTATTCACTAACAATAAAGTTTGTTGACAAAAATGGGTTTCCCAATTTTTACCACTTCCCAATTATTGAATAGGTAAAAGACTTACTTTTCTTTATGTTTTGTTTCGATTCTCGAAGCTTCGATCGAGTGCTGCTGTCGTTGTTTGGCTATTTTCAACAATCCGTAGTTCGACGTGCGAGCGACGTAATCAGCGAAATCGGTCAACGCTTTCTCCGTCTGCCGGTAATTCTCTCGAATCTAAACGTGAGAAAAAAATAAGTAGAGGAAAAATTTGAAATTTAGAATAGAACATCCCCTCCCATCAGAGTACTACTGTGGCAAGTGAGGATCGATCAGTTTTTGCTAATGAGTAGTAGGACATCAAATACTGCAGCAATAGAGGATTCCACTTGTGGCAAGTGAGGATCCACCAGGTGTTGCTAGTGTGCAGTAGGACATCAACTTCTGCAGCAATGGGGGATTCCACTTGTGGCAAGTGAGGATCCACCAGGTGCCGATGCTGAAGGACATCAACTACTACAGTACAATAGAGGATTCCACTTGTGGCAAGTGAAAATCCCCCAGGTGTCGCTAGTGTGCAGTAGGACATCAACTACTGTAGCTATAGAGGAATCCACTCGTGGCAGGTGAGGATTCACCAGGTGTCACTAGTGTGTAATAAAGACATCAACTACTGCTACAATAGGAGATTCAACTTGTGGCATTTTATATTCAAGGCAAGTTTGATAGATATTCCAATACAGGAGTTTAAAGATCCAGTTCAAAATTGAAAATAAACTTAATTTCGACTGTAGTTAAACCGACCGTTAGTCACGCCATCTGGTGGCGTCATACGTAGCTAGTGTTTACCTCGGCGTAGTGTTCCTGTTCGTCGAGTAGATCTTGTTGTTTTTGCGCCTCCAGTAATTCCCCTTGCGTTAACGCGCAGCCCTGAGCGCGTTCTTCGATCGCTCGTGTGATCGTTTCCAAACACTCCTGATCGGGGGTCACCGGTCGAACGCCTTCCATTTCTAACTCTTTGACGACCTCCGTCCAAACTTCTCCCAACTGAAATTTTTTTCAAAATACTACATGATGCAGTGTTTTCAATAAGAGCCAGGTCCCAGGTCCCAGACCTGTCTGTCATTTGTAAAGGACCTGCCTGTTTTTTCAAACGAGCTTTCGTTTCAGGGACTGTGACATATTATGGGACCCTCCTGTTTTTCAAAGGGACCTGGCTTGTTAATTTCTTATTGAAAACACTGCTACATGAAATATTACTTGTTTATGCTGCTTGTTATTAATGCTTTTGATGTTATCTATATTATGTTAATTTAATGCTTTTAATGTTATTAAAACTTTTATTCACTTTTCATGAATCACATATTGATAAAGAAATGCATGGGGGCCTGAGTTTCCAATGTTTTTTGCTAAATTTGTCGAATTCCTAGAATTTTCCCTTATTTTTTCCTTGATTTTTCTGATTCACTGAGAAGTAGTTTAGGTCAGTGGCCAGCCTGATTTTGTATCATTTTAGCTACTACAATCCTTTTAAGAGATTTACTCAAAAATGAGTTAATATTTGACTCGCAGCCTTTGAACTGGGATCACTTACCTTGAAATCATAGTAACGTTCAACAATTGATAACGTTATGTGATCATCCGTAGTCAGTCCAGGCAATTCAACAAAGCCTTAAATATGAAAAGTTTTTGATGAAAAGTATAAATATGAAAAGTAAATTTTGTCCAAAAAAAAAACTTCCAAGAATGGCTTACTGGTAGTATAACAAGATTTGACCAAATATTTCACTTTACTAAAGATTACTATCTGTCGGGCGGAAATCGGTTTTCCAACTTCAGAGTCCAACCCACCAGGGATTTGCCATTTCCAAAAATGGGTTGGCAATGTCTTACTTACTTCATTAAGTTTGAAAACCCGAAAAAGACTCAAATAAAGACTATATATTAACGAAAGTCTGTCACCCAAAATTATTTACCAACTATAATATTTGTAACCCAAAAAGGCTGCCTGAATTTTACGTTTAACTCAGTACAAGAATTCACACCTACCTAGTTTCGTAAATAGTGAATATATTTTCGCGCGAAGATTCTCCGACACGTCGACTATGGAATGACTCGGACAGGTCGAGGGCAGCGGTATGATACCCATCTCGGCTTGTAGAGCACCGACGAGCGGGTTGCTGAAATCTGTGAGACGAAAATAATGTAACAATGCAAGCTACAACAGATTTCAGGCATAGATTCAATAGGGAAGATAGCATTTAGAAAGTCAACATCGGAAAAGGTTTGGTATTGATCTAGTTCGTTGCAATGATCAAAATTCTGGCTCAGCGTATGACTTAGTTTCATAATGGCCCTTTTTAAGTGAGACCCACTTCTTGACCCACTTCTTCACAAACAGTTCTGACAAAATGTTTGACTAACATTTAAACTACCCCGTGTTAAAAATGAAATACCATCGAAGAAAAAGGTAAAAAGTTTATCAAACAATAGACTTACAATCAAATGACAGAAATTTATAATTTGTTTCTCCTATCTAATATAGTTGTTTTGTGAATTTGCCTTGATAAACTTTTCTTCCTATTTCATTGAATAATTAATTTCATAGAAAATAGAAATCAAATGATGAAACATGATAAACGTATAATCATTTAACCATCTACAAGCATTAGAATTCGATTGCAATCAAATTTGGTGTACAGTAGAGTACGCATAAGTGGTGGATTTCAGTACTAAGGGTATTGGTGAATTACAGTTCTAAGGGTATTCAAGGATTTGTGTTTTTATCTACGGTATCTTATAATCTATTCACATTATTTTCGCGGTAATTTTGTGCGATGATTTCTAACTCGTTTCTTCGATCTTGTGTAGACCTAACATTTACAGAATGAACGTAAGCCAGGATAAAATTCAGTTCGGCGTGCTATAATACTAAACGACTGCAAAATCGTGTGCGCTTCGATAGGATAGAAAAATGCGAAATTGTATTCTACCATCTCCTTGATGGGCGAAGTATCCAGATTCTTTGATGAACACTTGAAAAAAATCATTTCGTCGTTTTCAATTTGACATAGATTATTTTCATGCTCATGAACGAGTAGTTCTTTTTGAACGACGCAAAATTTCTTTTTTACGATCAGTACCTGCTATGGCGCCGGACTCCTCACGAGGGACTCCCATTTCGCGTTCTTCCTCGCGCCACAATTCGCACATCAAATGCGCGGCAGACTTGTCACCTTGACCTCTCCACGTGTTTATATGCGGCAGACATTTCGGGTTCTCCGTCAAATCCAGTAAACATCCCAGAATCAAGTTATGCATACTTTTCGGACAAGTCTGCGAAAAAGGAGATAAGAATGTAAATTTTTCAAACCGTTAAAAACAGGACCGAGTTCTACAGTTATTAGATTAACACATTCACTCCTGGCTACAAGGACACTTGTAGTTCCAGTTCCATCATCATTGCCACAACGAGCTTTCTCATAGTTCCAGTTCCATCATCATTGCCGCTATGAGATATCTCATAGTTCCAGTTCCATCATCATTGCCGCTATGAGATATCTCATAGTTCCAGTTCAGCCATCATTGCCACTATGAAATATCTCATAGTTCCGGTTCAGTGATCATTGCCACTATGAGATATCTCGTAGTTCCAGTTCAGCCATCATTGCCACTATGAGATATCTCATAGTTCCGGTTCAGTGATCATTGCCACTATGAGATATCTCGTAGTTCCAGTTCAGCCATCATTGCCACTATGAGATATCTCATAGTTCCGGTTCAGCGATCATTGCCGCTATGAGATATCTCGTAGTTCCAGTTCAGCCATCATTGCCACTATGAGATATCTCATAGTTCCGGTTCAGCGATCATTGCCGCTATGAGATATCTCATAGTTCCAGTTCAGCCATCATTGCCACTATGAGATATCTCATAGTTCCGGTTCAGCGATCATTGCCGCTATGAGATATCTCATAGTTCCAGTTCAGCCATCATTGCCACTATGAGATATCTCATAGTTCCGGTTCAGCGATCATTGCCGCTATGAGATATCTCATAGTTCCAGTTCAGCCATCATTGCCACTATGAGATATCTCATAGTTCCGGTTCAGCCATCATTTCCACTACGAGTTATCTCATAGTTCTGGTTCTGCCATCATTGCCACTACGAGTTATCTCATAGTTCTGGTTCTGCCACTATGAGATATCTTGCAGTTCCTTCACCATTATAATTAAAAGTTTCTATCTCGTAGTTCTGATTCTTCTTATTCACGGTTCGATATTTGCCAGTTGCTCAAAAGTTGGTTAGAGTTAACCAGTGTCAGTTCATTGTTACTACAGTATTTATCAACAGGTCATCTTTAACCAACTTTTGAGCAACTGGCCCCTGGACCCAGTTCCACAGTCGTGAGTTAACTCTGAGTTAAAGTTTGTTCATTTTCAATGAGTTAACTCTTGAGTTAAATCTTAACTCAGAACTGTGGAACTGGACCCAGAACTGTAGAACCTGATCATAGGCGTCCCCAAGGGGGGTGCGGGGGTAGCGGACGGACCCCCTTTTCGAGATTACTTCTCAAGTTACTATGTAATGTTCAAGATTTTTCTTGCCAATTTGACTAGTCTTTTACCTCTAAATGATTCATTGAGAGCCTGGGAAACGTCTTTAAAGCCTCCAATTTTTAAAAAGTTTTTTGGGGGAGGCCCACCAAACACCAGACATTGTGCTTGGATGCTGGATTGATGCTAATTCGAACCCCCCTAAGAAAATTCCTGGGGACGCCTATGCTGATCGGATCAGAGTTTGCATTTTATCTTCGATTCACGTGTTAGTTTTCAATTTTCGATTTACCTCGAGCAGATCGAGCAGCAGAAATACGCCTTCCGTCTCGAGAAAGATATCCTCGGTCGAGTAACAGCCGACGACGGCGCACCAGATGGCGTCGACGGTCGACAGCATCAGTCGGTGGTGACCAAGTCCGCTGCTGATCTTGCGCGGGTTCATTTTCATGTAACCGGTCAAAACTTCCACGCCCTCGCGACCGAATAGTTCCTAAACGAGAATGTAAAATAAAAAGATCATAATCACAAAAATCATAATTAATTACTAATTCTCAAGGACTTCATCGATTTAGAACCATGACTACAATTACTCGCTGATAATATATGCAATGAGGTTAAGGATTCAGTAGAATAATTATCGTATACAACTTAGGGATCGCTCATTTATTATGTTCGCATAAAATTTGACTTTTCAACCCCCTCTGTACGCAAATTGTCGGCCATTTTTTTCATATACATTAAGCATTACAGTACGCATATGAACTTACCCCTCCCCATACCCTAAAGCGTACGTAATAAATCAATGATCCCTTACCCGTCTGTGCATGTCGCCTTCGCATAGATTCGACAATATGAATAGCATATCGCACTGCATTTCAACATCGATAGCGTCGTCATCTTCGTCCGATTTACAAACATTACTCAATATTCCTACAATCGATTCAAACAGCAGAAATAAACACTTTTAATTCCACAAAAGAATTCAACGCGTTCGCTACCTACTACAAGATATCTCATAGTTCCAGTTGAGTCACCATTGCCACTATGAGATATCTCATAGTTCCAGTTCAGCCATCATTGCCACTATGAGATATCTCATAGTTCCAGTTCAGCCATCATTGCCACTATAAGATATCTCATAGTTCCAGTTGAGTCACCATTGCCACTATGAGATATCTCGTAGTTCCAGTTCACTCATCATTGCCACTATGAGATATCTCATAGTTCCAGTTCAGCCATCATTGTCACTATGAGATAACTCATAGTTCCAGTTCAGCCATCATTGTCACTATGAGATATCTCATAGTTCCAGTTCAGCCATCATTGCCACTCTCTGAGATATCTCATAGTTCCAGTTCAGCCATCATTGCCACTATGAGATATCTCATAGTTCCAGTTCAGCCATCATTGCCACTATGAGATATCTCATAGTTCTGGTTCTGCCCTCATTGCTAATACAAGATATCTCACTATTTCAGTTCAGCCATCATTGCCACTATGAGATATCTCATAGTTCCAGTTCAGCCATCATTGCCACTATGAGATATCTCATAGTTCTGGTTCTGCCCTCATTGCTAATACAAGATATCTCACTATTTCAGTTCAGCCGTCATTGCCACTAGTTGAAATTTTATCGTAAAACTCGAACCAGGGCCCACCTACGCGAACGTATAGATTCTCATTGTATTCCTACCTGTGATCTGATTGATGGCGCCTTGATCGACGAGATCCTGAATAATCACTTCCTCCCCGGTCGAAATTATACTGCGTAGCAACCGTAAACAATGCCTCATCTGCGCTCGTTTGTTGCCGCGGCCACCGACTGCGTGGAAACTGTTACCATGACCGCCGTAATCCTCTGAAAATCAGACGAAAAATATCGTATAACGATTTTTAACTTTACGTCAGTTTTATTTTATGTCAATTATGATTTCATTTCATGGAAAAGTTCATTTGATTCAATTGAAATGTAGATGAAACTGAAGCCTGGGAAACTGAGTAACTACTAGCAACACCAGGTGGATTTTCACTTGTTACAAGTGGAATCCTCTATTGCCGCAGTAGTGTCCTAGTGCGCACTAGTGACACCTGGTGGATCCTCACTTGCCACAACTGGAATCCTCTATTGACGCAGTAGTCAATGTCCTAGTGCACACTAGTGACGCCTGGTGGATCCCCACTTGCCACAAGTGGAATCCTCTATTGCCGCAGCAGTCGATGTCCTACTGTACACTAGCGACACCTGGTGGATCCTCACTTGCCACAAGTGGAATCCTCTATTGACGCAGTAGTCAATGTCCTAGTGCACACTAGCGACATCTGGTAGATCCTCACTTGCCACAAGTGGAATCCTCTATTGCCGCAGTAGTGTCCTAGTGCGCACTAGTGACACCTGGTGGATCCTCACTTGCCACAAGTGGAATCCTCTATTGACGCAGTAGTCAATGTCCTAGTGCACACTAGCGACATCTGGTAGATCCTCACTTGCCACAAGTGGAATCCTCTATTGACGCAGTAGTCGATGTCCTAGTGCACACTAGTGACACCTGGTGGATCCTCACTTGCCACAAGTGGAATCCTCTATTGACGCAGTAGTCAATGTCCTAGTGCACACTAGCGACATCTGGTAGATCCTCACTTGCCACAAGTGGAATCCTCTATTGACGCAGTAGTGTCCTAGTGCACACTAGTGACACCTGGTGGATCCTCACTTGCCACAAGTGGAATCCTCTATTGACGCAGTAGTCGATGTCCTAGTGCACACTAGTGACACCTGGTGGATCCTCACTTGCCACAAGTGGAATCCTCTATTGACGCAGTAGTCGATGTCCTAGTGCACACTAGTGACGCCTGGTGGATCCCCACTTGCCACGAGTGAAATCCTCTATTGCCACAGTAGTCGATGTCCTAGTGCACACTAGTGACACCTCACTTGCCACAAGTGGAATCCTCTATTGCCGCAGTAGTTTATGTCCTACTGCACACTAGTGACACCTGGTTGATCCCCACTCAGTAAATCAAATAAATCTCTACATACCCGTTCCGACGCACCATTCGAGCAGCAACAGCAGCCGAGTGCTGCCTTGACAAGTCATATAATCATCGATCATCAGCGGACACAGCGTGCACAGAGCGGCCATAGCGTGAAGCTGTATCTCCTCGAATTGAGCGGCCGTGTAATCGGACGGCGACGTCGTGTTCTCGTTCTCGCGCACGTATCCGAACAACGCCAACAATACCCGGCCTTCCGATAGAATCTACGCACAGACGGAGAGAGAAAATAAATCAATACTCATTTTAATAGTTCTATACACAAAAATGCTCTATGATCGCTACTGGCGGTAATTCTACGATGGCCGCCCCCATAAAACCACCTACGACATCATCAAATCACCCCTACAGACACTAGAAAGATGGCTGCCTCCATAAATCCCCCTATTACATCATCAAATTACTCCAATAGACACTAGAAACATGTCTACCCCCATAAATCCCCCTATGACATCATCAAATTACTCCTACAGACACTAGAAAGATGGCTGCCTCCATAAATCCCCCTTTGACATCATCAAATTACTCCTATAGACACTAGAAACATGTTTACCCCCATAAATCCCCCTATGACATCATCAAATTATTCCTATAGACACTAGTGACATGTGTGCCTCCTATTACATCATCAAATGATCCATTAGTGATTTGATCTATCATAGATCCAATCAGAAAAGGTGACTGCCTCCATAAATCCCCTAATGACATCATCGAATTAAGTGAAAACTTACCGGAACTGCGGCCGTGTTTCTACTCAGTAAAACTAGAATATTGATGAGCAACTTTTTAAATTCGAAATCTTCGTGACCGGTTCCGAGACGTAAATGGCGCACCAGCGCGTGATGACTCTTTACTGCAATCAAAAACAAACGCACGATAAAGTTTTTTATCAATCGAAGCTGCTGGTTTAGAGAAAGGATCACGAAATCTAAAGCACAACCGTCGAAATGGCGCCGCAGAAATCGCTTCTATAAATTTGCACTCAAAACGAACCTTCTTGAAACGTGGCCAATAAAACGAACATTTTAACGAATCCCGTCTCGACGAACGGAGCGTCCGGTTGATCGGCGATCAATAACGACGTGATCACTAATAGATCGTTGCGTAATTGTCGATCGTAATGACTGTATCCCTGCGTAACTTGCTGCACGAACGCTTCCTGTAGCTGTCTGTAATCAATCAATTTATCAATTATCAGGGATGAAAACGGCCAATATTGAAAAATTTATCAGTTATTGTCTTATTTTCATCAAGCAGTTATTTGCATGTCAATCAGTAAATTGCATGTGTCTAATTGGTTGTGACATCCATACATTATTGCATATTGCATGTTGCCAGCGCATGTGACATCCAAACATTGCATGTAACATGTGCATGTCACATGCACTAATGTGTCACATGTTAAAAAGTATTCCATGCATTACATTTTACCCATACATTGCGTGAGACATGCACATGTAATATTTCATGTGACATGCAGTTTAACAAGTCACATGTAATATTATTGCTTGACTACTGACTGCATTACATGTTACCCATACATTGCATGAGACATGTACATGTTACATGTAGTATTACATGTTACATGTAGTATTACATGTTACATGTAGTATCATATGTCACATGAAGTATACATGTCACATGTAATATTATTGCTTGACTACTCACTGCATTACATGTTACCCATACATTGCACGAGACATGTACATGTTACATGTAGTATTACATGTTATATGTAGTAACATATGTCACATGTAGTACATGTCACATGCACTTTAACAAGTCACATTACGGCTCGACTACTCACTTGATACAGACGATATTGCCGAGTTGTCCGGATACTTGTGATTTGTCGCCGTTCTCGAGAAGATTCCACAAAATATCGACAGATCTGAACAAACATTGTCCGCTGGGATCATTCTCATTCAACGCCGTACACAACCGTTCGGCAGCCTGAGCCAATAACATCTGATTACACGTGAACTCTACACATACAGAAATACGATCATCTCAGAAACTTCCCTTTCAATTCCATGAAATTGTTTAATAATGTGGCCTCAAAATTGTCTGAATATCTGTAGAGGAGGCAAGCCCAGGGTCCAGTCTCATGAAAAGGGTTAAAGCTTAACCCCACAGTGCGGTGTATAAATCAGTGATAGATTTTGCTAGTACACCGCACTGCGGTGTATTGATGTAATCAGTAATTAGTTTTTGTCTTTATTCAAAAACGGCAGCACCCGTCAGACAAATACTAATAACTAGCGATACACCGCGCGGCGGTGTAGACACACTATAGTGGTATTCCCGTTATTAAACACACTAGGGTGATTTTTTAGAAATGTTTAAATTATCTCTAGCACTATAGGGTATAAACTAGTCAGCACTGAAAGGGTTAAAATGGTTCAGTTTAAATTGTTGTCCTCCTCATTGAAAACATGAAGTATCCAACAGCCTGAAACTTCTGGTATAAAATTTTCACAAAAGTGGGCCCCGATTCGAAATAGAAACTCCACTTGCTGCTTAGATTAAAAACCACCTTGTCATATTAATAATAATAATAATAATCATAATAATAATAATAATAATAATAATAATAATAATAAGGATTAAGGAAAACCAAAGGATAAACGATCTGAAATGATTATTTAGGGTTCATACTTCTTTTGTTTTGTCGAAAAAACTCACCGGAATCTTTCGAGAAATGTTGTAGCACGTTTAAAACTGCTCGACGAACTTCCAGGTCGGATTCCAATAGCGATAACGACTGAAAATTTGTTGAAACAAAAATAAGATCGGAAACCATCATCTGGGTCATGAATTTCTGCACCGTTGTCAGGCGCGGATCCAGGACGAAATTTTAGGGGTAGCACAAAATCAAAAGGGCAGGCAATATTTTAAAAGGGCACTATCCCCTTCAGATGCAATTTCCAAGCACTTGGAATTCTTTCCTCCAAATAAAAACATAGTAATAATTTACGGGGGCACTTAGAAAAGCTAGAGGGTAGCACGTGCCCCGTGGGCTACCCCCCCTAGATCCGCGCCTGGTTGTTAAACTCTAGATTCTAGGTCAACTCGGTAATGAACTCACTTTAACGAGCGTTTCCGACACGTTGCTTTTCTCGACAATTTTTTGGTTGTACGATTTCCCTGTCGCTTGATGCTCTAAAAACCCAGATAAAAACAGTATCCATCTTAAACCTTTCACCGATTCTACACTGTGGTGCGGTGTATAAATCACTGGATGGACTTTGCTAGTACACCGCACATCGCTAGTGTATCCATGTTATTAGTAATTAGTTCGTATCTTTTATGAAGGATGGCAGCTATGTCAAAAATGGCAAAATAGTTAAATATTATTAGTAACTTACTAACAATACACTGCACCGCGGTGTACAAATTTTCAAATTATCTCCAGCACCGACGGGTATCAATTAGTCAGCACAGAATGGGTTTAAATTCTGGCATATTTTATTTTCATTATGATAACATGCACGTGTAATACGTATAGTATAGGGCGGAATTAGAACTTACTTTGAATATTCTGTCCCGTCGGTTCCTCGCAATAAAAACTGACGAGCGTTGAACATATTTGCAGACGGACTTCTTTACTCGGTACTCGCATCAGATAACCTTCAAAACGCAATCAGAAAGTCGACATTTGTTATCTATCGAGGGAGGACATTTTTCGATCGAAAACTCTTGTGAAAACCTTTTAAGTTTCTGACTAAATTCTGTCATTTGGAATAACGCCTTTTAGTGATGCAATTTACATCTTAGAAATGTCTCTCTAAGAAATCAATTCAACTCAGAAACCTAACTCCAACTTTTTTTTTTAGAGAGATCAATGCCATTTCTGAAAGCATCTAGGAGTTTCCACTTAAGGAACTTAAGATTATGCCGAAATAAACTAGTGCAAGTTGTAACTGAAATTGGTTGGGCAGCTAATTTTTGCTCATCTTATTATTATTAGCACACTTTCAAAAAACTGATCTCAGAGGGGATGTAGATTGATACCGCATTCATTCGGAACCACAGATATCTTGACATTTGCATTGATACAATTATACACGCACCTAATTGCGAAATCGACTCTATCGCAATTTGCTCGTACGACAGTTCGTCCGACGTTTTCTCTTTCAGAAGCGGCAGACCGCAGATTTTCAATAGATCGCACATCGACTCGATGTAGAGGGGTTGATCTTCGGCGCGGTCGGCGCAGATATTCAGAATACGGAAAATCTGTACGAGATCTTTCATCAGCTGAACGAACGACACGCGGTTAAGGAATGTTTCGAATACGAAGGCGCCGCATATAAACAAATGGGCTCGAGAATTACAAGGATTTCGAAGAGTAAAAAGGCAGGGTTCCTACGGATCAGTCGTTCCTAGATATAAGGAGTAGGATTTCCAAGAGTAAAAAGACAGGGTTCCTACAGATCAGTCGTTCCTAGATATAAGGAGTAGGATTTCGAAGAGTAAAAAGGCAGGGTTCCTACAGATCAGTCATTCCTAGATATAAGGAGTTTTCTAAACTTAAATTCAGTAACGCCTCATACGGTAAAAAATAAAAACTCCAGGTCCAAATTTTATCGATTTTAAGGGGTAGCCTACTGGGCCCAGTTCCGCAGTTGCTAGTTAGAGTTAAAATTAGTTCATCTTCAATGAATGAACAGTTCAATCATTGAAAATGAACTAATTTAAATCTTTTAATCTAAATCTTATTTGAATTGAAAATTTAATTCAATCAATTCGATTTGACTCCTGAACTGACAATAACTGTAGAACTGGGGCCCGTACAACTGCAAACTAGGCAAACATTTTTTATTGCCTATTTCACAAAATTGAAGGACTTTAATAGGAGTCCAGGACTCAGTTCCACAGTTCTGAGTTAAGATTTGACTCGGAGTTAATTCATTGAAAATCAACTAATTTTAACTCAGAGTTAACTCAAACTCACAACTGTGGAACTGGATCCTGGGGATTTTGTTCAAATGAAAGGAGTTTCAAGCACCATTTTTAAAGCATTTTCCGTTTCAAAAGAGTTTTAACCAGTCAGTGAGTCATAGGGTTCCTGAAAGAGTTCAATCGAAGGAACAAAGCATTCTTTTTTTTTGTTGAAAAAGATACAAATCCAGTGTTGTAATGTTTGCCGAGTTTCTTCATGGCGCAAACATGTCGATCGTACATCATTGACTGAAATAGAAAAAATTCAGATGAAAAGATCAGACAAGATTCCCGACCCAAGCCATAAACGCCGCTTCAATTCCCTGATCTTCAAATTTACGAAATTGAAATTACAAATAGGTTTGCTGATAAAAAGTCTGAAATAAAGTAGAAAATTGTGTAAGGATTAAGGCGAGATTAAGCTAGATAGCAGCTATCTATGACTATAGTATGTAGTGTTAAAACGGTGAGAAATAAACAAGAATCCTAGGCCTAGGCCTCGCATGTCATCTTGGTAAATTGTCTCATCTCAGTAGGCTAAAGCCGAGCGTAGGCCGACCTTGCGATGCGATCGTCGCATTGCGTCACAAGTGGGGGCGTAAGTTGGTTGCGACGCGATTTCCAGCGACTGTGTGCGACTAGTTGCTCCCAGTCGCAAGAGCGCGTAGGTCGGTCGGGACGGTCGCGTCGCAGAAAGTAGAACATGTACGACTCACTGCGTCTGGCATCGCTGGCAGTCGCAACCCGTCGCAAGGAAGCGTAGCTTGGCGAGTCGTTGCGACGCGATCGACATTGGCGGTCGCAGTGAATCGCGCCGCAGTGAGTCGCAAGGCCGACCCACGCCCGGCTTAAAGAACGACTCCTTTTAAGTTACTTTTCTTCAGAATTGTTCACACATTTCTATGACCTTTCACATTTCATCGTACCTTTAAATGAACATCAAAGTTTCACATTCAATCCGATATCGAAAATATCGGCGATCAAACTTCTGAAAACCTACCGAGTGAGGGTCGACGAGTAATTTCACGATCTTCGCCAGATTCACCGGTTGCAGCTTGACGCCTCGTAGAATGCCCATATCATCGTCGGTGATCATGTGACCGACGACGGGAATCCTCAACTTATCGGGGACGACCGCTTGAATCATCGTCTTACGATTCGCCGGCGACGACGACATTCCCGTTCGCGGATTCGTTTGTGTCTGCATAGCAGCCATCTCTAATTCCCGGTTATTAATTCCGTTCTAAAATCGGGGGATGACTTAATAACAATAGATAGTCAGGCTAAACTCTAATCACAAATTTCGACTTGATTATTTGTTGACTTCTTCCTTTGAATTTGATGGTTTGTTTTGATCCCAATTATCATCGCTTTAAAACAATTGAAACCTATATTTCGTGCTTTATTTGGCCCTGTTTCCCGTCTCTTAACTCGGGGCCACACGGGCCAGGTGAAATATAGCCGCAAATAATCCTTCAATCGCGGGAAAATCGACCGATTCTTCCTCGGTTTCTAACAGTTCAACGAGTCCATGTCCGCCATATTGCTTACGTTGTTGTTATTGGTTACCGGGGATATTCAAAGCGCTGCCGCGGTATGGACGCCCTGATGTGGATATTCTCGGAGCTATCCATTTCTCTCACCACGCGTGCCGCAGTACACTAAGTAAGTAAAACGCGGAAAAGGTATATAAAAATGTGACTGATTCCGAATACGGCGCCGCCCGCGGCCACAGCGGTAATGGCTTAGATTTTAGTAATCAATCTAAGTCTAAGGCCAGTCTTAAGACCACCTTCGTTCCATAGCCAATGTAAAAAGTTAGACCAATTGTTGCCTTTGAGCAAACAGGTCCTGGCTGTGATTTCGGGCCCGAAAAGGTCCGGCCTAGCCGCTGGCCAGTGGACGTCGTGTTTTTTACATTTTAGAAATAAAATTTCGATTTTAAATTCTTTTAATGGTAGATAGCGGGTTTTTATCCCATTGTCCCTGGTTCATTCGGCATCCCGGCACTGACTCGAGAGTTGATCACATTAACTAAGGGGCCTGATGTCCGCAGAGCCAATACCCGATCCTCGATGAGGAGAACATTTAAAAACATTTTTCGATGTTAATTCGTTAGCCGTTTTTGCATCAGTTTCGTTTAACGTTTTTGTATAATCGAGGTCATGTTAACTAATTAGATGCTTGTGGCCCTTATCAGCCCAGAGCGCGAGACGGGGTCAGTCGCTAGAATGCCTCCACTCATTGTAAGAAAAACAGATGAAGTTAAATAAAACATCAGTCACTCGGGGAGCGAAAACGATCACAAATACACTGCCCGCTCTTTATTTTCTTTAGTGTGCCCTCTTAGTAATTTTAGTTGGCGAAAAGATGTCGTACGAACGAAAACCTTTACATTCCCAACACAAAGATACCATCCGAACGAAAAGATTATTTCGTTTCCGCGAATAATTTAATTCTTTCCCACGTCATTCAAGTCTCCGGGGCCCTAACCTGACCGTTACGGCGACCCTTCTTCCGTGTTTTAATCTTCACCACATTCGGCTCATTCTACCTTGCATCGAACTGAAACCGACAACAGCAAATTCAATTCGGCTTTATTCAAAGTATTTAAAAAACATCTTTTGAATTTCTTTTCGTCAACTATGGGTACAAAATGCTAAATCTATAGCTTAAAGAGATTTGTTAAATATTATGAAATGATCCTATAAACGATATACATCACAAGATTCAAATAAATCTATAGGATAGCAAAAAGTTCAGCCCGGATGTAGATATTCCTGGTCGGAAATATCGGTGAAGCCCGGCCCCGGAGCGGACGCTAATTCGCATCCCATAATTCTGTAAAATTGCACCTGAAAAAATAGAAAAAAACAACGATAAATCATGAATCGTGTCTAGATTTCAACCTCTGATGACGTTCTGAGGTAAGTTCTCGAACCGTTCGAGTCGAATGCTATCGAAATTCGTGAATAAATCCGTTACGAATCGTAGAAAAACCGAATTGAAATCGAATTTCGCCGTGAAAACGTCGTTTTTTGGGAGCGACTGCATGCAGTGTGTGCAGTTCGTTCGATGACCCTAAATCTAATAACGCTTATACGTAATCTAACCATTAGACTAAAGGTGCGCCAGGGCCAAGGAGAGTTGGAGAACAGTTTGAGAAAAAATAGTGGATAAGAGTAGTATTCATACCCAGGCTCGCAACAACAACATTGCTTAGCGTGCGTCCACTGACAGTACCTCTCTACCTCTGGAGGCTTGTGGAATGTTTTAACTTAATAAAGCGCTCAACCCTGATCATCTGGACCCTCTACTCCCTAACCCTATCAAAACCCTCACCTTAAACCTTACAAGATGAATTTTTTTGTTATTTTTATATCTTATCAGGCCTAGGCCTGGGCGAAAAAGCGTTTACTAAAATAATGCTGCCTCGGCCAAATATCCACTGTTAAATATTTGAAATATTCATTTCAAATTGTCATCGATTTCCCTTTTTAGTAATTTCTAATTTCGAAAATGATTTTCTCTCAAAATTCCAGCAATTAAACGCATAGCTCACGATTTCTTGAAAATAGTTTCCAAAACGACCACAGCTAGACGAGATGGCGTAGTAACCATGGCGACGGCAGCCGTCGGTCGAACATGCGGCGATTATTGCGCGGTGGACGACTCGGACGCTCCGGCGGCGTCGCGCCGAGTCCACCTGCAGGACCGCTCGAACAGCGACACGAACCTGTCGAGCCTCGGTCTCGAGCATTCGAGCCTCGTCGTCGATTGCAGCCGTTACGACCTCGGCGGAGGAGGCGACCAATCACGCGACGGCATTCACGTGAAATGGGACATAACGGAGGAGGTCGGAGCGTCTGATTGGATCGGGCTTTACTACATCGGTGAGTAGTTACATTTTATGCATTCTCTAAACTCGGGGCCCAATTCCACAGTTGTGTGAGTTAGAGTTATCTCTGAACTCAGGACCCAATTCCACAGCTCTGAACTCAGGACCCAATTTCACAGTTGTTTGAGTTAAGAGTTATCTCTGAACTCGGGACCCAATTCCACAGCTCTGAACTCAGCACCCAATTTCACAGTTGTGTGAGTTAGAGTTATCTCTGAACTCAGGACCCAGTTCCACAGCTCTGAACTCAGGACCCAATTTCACAGCTCTGAACTCAGGACCCAATTTCACAGTTGTTTGAGTTAAGAGTTATCTCTGAACTCAGGACCCAGTTCCACAGCTCTGAACTCAGGACCCAATTTCACAGCTCTGAACTCAGGACCCAATTTCACAGTTGTGTGAGTTATAGTTATCTCTGAACTCAGGACCCAGTTCCACAGCTCTGAACTCAGGACCCAATTTCACAGTTGTGTGAGTTAGAGTCATCTCTGAACTCAGGACCCAATTTCACAGCTCTGAACTCAGGACCCAATTTCACAGTTGTGTGAGTTATAGTTATCTCTGAACTCAGGACCCAGTTCCACAGCTCTGAACTCAGGACCCAATTTCACAGTTGTGTGAGTTAGAGTCATCTCTGAACTCAGGACCCAATTTCACAGCTCTGAACTCAGGACCCAATTTCACAGTTGTGTGAGTTATAGTTATCTCTGAACTCAGGACCCAATTCCACAGCTCTGAACTCAGGACCCAATTTCACAGTTGTGTGAGTTATAGTTATCTCTGAACTCGGGACCCAATTCCACAGCTCTGAACTCAGGACCCTATTTCACAGTTGTTTGAGTTAAGAGTTATCTCTGAACTCGGGACCCAATTCCACAGCTCTGAACTCAGGACCCAATTTCACAGTTCTGTTATTAGAGTTATCTCTGAACTCAGGACCCAGTTCCACAGCTCTGAACTCAGGACCCTATTTCACAGTTCTGTTATTAGAGTTATCTCTGAACTCAGGACCCAGTTCCCAGGGGACGGATTAAACTAAGTTGACTGTTGTAAGTTGTCAATTGTTCGTATATTTCAGATGAGAACGATCCGAAAAGTTGTATAGAACATTTGAAGCGTGGTATCAGCGGCGCGGCGACCGGTGAAATCGTCTGGAAAATCGATTCTTACGAAGCTTTCCCCGAAGGTTGGTTCATACAGTGACACCTGGTGGATCCTCACTTGCCACAAATAGAATCCTCTATTGCCATAGAAGTTTGTCTTACTACACACTAGCGACACCTGGTGGATCCTCACTTGCCACAAGTGGAATCCTCTATTGCTGCAGAAGTTTATGTCCTACTACACACTAGCGACACCTGGTGGATCCTCACTTGCCACAAATAGAATCCTCTATTGCCATAGAAGTTTGTCTTACTACACACTAGTGACACCTGGGGGATCCTCACTTACCACAAGTAGAATCCTCTATTGCTGTAGAAGTTTATGTCCTACTACACACTAGCGACACCTGGTGGATCGTCACTTACCACAAGTAGAATCCTCTATTGCTGTAGAAGTTTATGTCCTACTGCACACTAGCGACACCTTGTAGATCGTCACTTGCCGCAGAAGCGTTGTAGTCAATTGCCCGAGTAGTGTATATTGAAATTCTCTGCTGTGTTATTTCTAGGTGAAACAGTTGTTGTGTTTAAGTATTATCACGGCAGCACCGGCGCGTTGAGAGCCGTCTCATCGCAGATAGTCATCATCAACAGTCGACGTCTGCCGGCAGATGCCGGTTTCCTCGATTCCAGACAGGACTCTATCGAACTCGTTAAATTCACCATCACGGGTACGTTACTCCATATCAAACATGGCTGCCTCCTAAATCTCCTTATGACATCATCAAATTACTAGTATACGTTTCAATGATGTCATAGGGGGAATCATGAAGTCAGCTTTGTTTTATAGAGCTGTCTATTAGTCAAAAACGAGTAGGCAATTGATGATGTCATTGGGGGATTTGTAGAGGCAGACATCTTTTCTCTAAGGCTGTAGAGGCAGACATCTTTTCTCTAAGGCTACAGATCAAATCACTAGTACTTAAATTTGGTGATGTCATAGGGGGATTAGAAGAGGCAGACATCTTTTCTCTAAGGCTATAGATCAAATCACTAGTACTTAAATTTGGTGATGTCATAGGGGGATTTGTAGAGGCAGTCATCTTCTATTTAGTTATCGTCGCCAAATCATAATTTGTATATCAAAGACTAAGAGCTAATTTGATGATGTCATAGGGTGATTTATGATAGCAGCCATTATTTTTGTAATTAATTCTCTCTGGAATAAATCGTTTTTTGATTCTATAGACCTGCAAGCCGGATATTTGAAGAAGGGAATGTTCTTCAACCCGGATCCGTACATCAAAATGTCGATACAGCCGGGCAGACGCACGAGTCTGCCGATGTTGCAACACCACGGCCAGGCGACGCGCACGAGCATCCAGCAGAACACAACGAACCCCGTCTGGCAGGACGAGGACTTCCACTTCGAGGCGTTGCCGACCGATATACTCGCGATGGAGGTCAAGGACAAGTTCGCGAAAAGTCGCCCGACGATCAGCCGGTTCCTCGGGCGGGTGATGATACCCGTACAGAAATTGTTGGAGAAAGTAGGCGACGGGTAAGCGCCATTTAAATGATGACGTTTCTTTTGAAATCACGGGTCGGATTTATGTGAAAGAATGCGATAAGAAAATTATGAAAGCGGGGGGAGGGGGGGATTCAAGTCCATTGTGAAAAATCTTGTGAAAAATTGTAAAATGTGTGAAAAGGGATAGGACCCTGCCCTTTACTATAGTTGCCCAATCAATTGCTCCCGGTGGTCAATAGTTTACTCACAGTTGCCAATAGTTTACTAACAGTTGCCAATAATTGCTCACAGTTGCCAACAATCGCTCATCGTTGCCATTCAGGGGCCGGTTCCATAGTCATGACTTAGACTTAAGACTGTTCTAAGACTCTTTTAGTTATATAGCTAATCTAACAGCTTAAGACCAGTCTTAAGATTTAAGACCACTTTTGGACTTAAGTCTCGACTATGGAACCGGCCCCAGTTGATTAAATTGTCAGCAGATCAAGTCAGGGAAAACAACGTGCTTGTCAGGGAAAAGTCGGGGGAAAGCTAGTCAAAATAAAAGTGGCCACCCGGCTCATTTTGTGCCAAAAACTGCTGTCAAAAAGTTGTCGATGAATCTAGCACGATGCGTAATCTTGAGGATCGTTTTCATTTGGTAGGCCGTCGTCGATGTCAGTGAATCTAATGCGTAGAAACCCGTCCGACAACGTCACCGGAGTTCTATCGTTTTGTATCAACGTACAGTGTCCTGAAGGTGCGTGAAAACATCCCCCCCCCCCCGCCCCAAATTCACTCGTCCCGCACTGTTTATTAATTAACCCTTTCAACACTGGCTAATTTATAACGAAAAGTGCTGGAGATAATTTGGAAATGTTTATGAATTCCACCGCAATACGTCATATAATATAGTTACAGAGTGTTCTATAGCGGGCATACATCTCTACACCCCGGTGCAGTGTATCCTTAGGTTCTGATATTTTACCATATTTGACAGGTGCTGCCATCTTTCAATATAGATGATAACTAATTACCTATGCGTGGTCCGCTACCTAAGTGCATCACTGATTTATACACCGTATTGCTGTGTAGACGCACTGAAAGGGTCATGTGAAATCGAATCTGATTTATACACCGCACTGAGGTGTAGACACTGTAAGGGTTAAATCTTATGAAATTGAACCTGATTTCTACACCGAACTGTGGTGTAGACACTGTAAGGGTTAAATCTTATGAAATTGAACCTGATTTCTACACCGGATTGTAGTGTAGACACTGAAAGGGTTAAATCTTGTGAAATTGAATCTGATTTCTACACCGCACTGTGGTGTAGACACTCAAAGGGTTAAATCTTGTGAAATTGAATCTGATTTATACACCGCACTGTGGTGTAGACACTGAAAGGGTTAAATCTTGTGAAATTGAACCTGATTTATACACCGCACTGTGGTGAAATCGATAAATCTTATATCTTACTGAAACCCAATCTATTTCAGTTATTCCGGTCGAATACGAAACTCGCGTCGTGCGCAAGAAAAAAACACGTTTGACGACAACGAATCCGTCGTCCCCGCCCAACGACGATGACATAACCGCTAACGACTATAACCACGGCGACGATGACGCGGTTCACGAGTTACACAACGGACACCAGACGGCACAGTGCGGCGGCGGCGGCCACGCAGTCTCGACCGCGGACGCGAACGATCAGAGCTTGACGGCGACGTTGAGCGACGAGAGTTTACGGCAGACGTCTCCCGGCAATCTGGCGGACGTGCCAAACATCGAATGCGGCCCGTTCCTACACCAGCTCAAACACAGCGACCACGACGACGACTCTATACGCGAAACCGATATTTTAGATTGTTGCGCAGCGGTTACCGCGACGACGGATTTAGGCAGCGTCGACGCATCAGTTACCACAGCAACGGATATAGACGGCGTGAATACTACCATTACAATGCCAATGGATATCCGGGATATCGACGCAGTCGTAACCACGGCGACGGATATACATGGTACCGATGATATGGTACCCATGGCAACGGATACCACCGACGGTGCCGAAGCTTCGGTTAGCGCGGATATTACCGGTGCTGATAATTCGGTTTTATTGGCAGACGATATAGACAGTGCCGGGGCGGGTATAACCGGCGACATTGTTGTCGCGAATGACGATGAAAATAAGGAGAACGAGGAGGTTTCCGATCAACAGAAGAGGGATGATAATGATGATGATGATGTATCGCGCGGGACTCCGCCGGAAGATGAAACTCCGGCGGTCTCTATCGACACGGCGGTTGAACGGACTATAACTCGCGACGCGGCCAGTTTCAACAGCATGGAAGCGTTCGCCAGCGGGTCGCGCGAGTCTCTTCCGTTACGCAACCACCACCACCAGGGGGCGCTGATGATGCCGAACGGTAAAACGCGATCAAATATCGAAACTGAATGTGATAACAATCAGCGACAGGATTCTAGCCGAAAAGCGGGTCAGGATGATAGTGGCGCCCCCTCTTGGTTGACTGACAATGGCGCCCCCTCAGTGTCAAATGATAGCAGTGCCCCCTGTGGGTCTACGGGTAGTGGCGCCGCCTCTAGGTCGGATGAAAGGAATTCGTCTTACCGGTCGGATTATAACGGTACTCCGGCCGTGTTACACATGGCGCCATCTGTGAACGATTTAATGGGTAAACCCGCGGCGGCGATGACTAATCGCAAGGCGTCGTTGGACTATCCACCAGGCGGCGTTACCGGTGAACGTTTCCGTTCGGTTCCATCTCCGCGGCGCAAAGTATCGTTAGAGTTGCCACGGCGACCGATGAATCGTCCGTCTGCCAGCGCTTCGTCGCCGCGGCAACAACAACAATCTAGTCAAATGTTGTCGACGTCGTCTGCCGGCAGCAGCGGTCAAGGTCACGCATCGTGTTCGAGGTCGTTATCCGATCAGTTAGCTCATTTACAGTCGATCGAATCGTTCGTTTCGTCGAGGAATCGGAATAAAAGTTTCTGTGATAGCTCGTCGGGGCCGGCGCCCGGGGGGTCCGCGGGCGCCGCCACCGCCGATACGTACATGTTTTTCCCGGTGTTGCCGCCCGACGACCGCGACGAACGGCCGCCGCTGCCTCCGCGTACGTACCGCGCGATCGGGCACAGTTCGAGCGCGCAGAGCGTTAACACGCTCGACTCGACGCCGGCGATGACCAACAATCTGACGAGCATCCACGGCAACGTCGCCGGTCGATCGCAGCCGTTGCCGACCACCGAGTCGGCGCATATCGACTCGGCGGTCAACGCGGCGTTACTGCGGCAGACGCTGCGTAGTCGCGACGAGTCGACGCCGCCTCCGCCGCCATTACCGGCGCGCGGCGCCGACCGGTCGCGTGGCGCGGCGTTGTTGTCGCCGACCGGGCAGCTGGAGAGCGTGCGCCGGCGTCTACTGACGCCCGAGGATCGGCAGCAGAACCGACAGCAGATCGTTCAACAATTACAACTGTGGCACCAACGACAACGGTTGAACACGTCGACCGACGACAGCGAGGGCACGTCTGCTGAGGTACGTGTCATAATGGGTGTCACCTGGAATTTAAAATAGAGGGGCCTCAAACATGCTCCAGGTTGGCCACTTACCTGGAATTCAGGGAATAGGCAGGGAATTTTGTTTAAGAAAAAATTTTTAAAAACAGTTAAAATTGAGGGAAATTTGTTGAGATCGCGCAAAATCAAATACCCGATAGTTTTCATGTTCGGCTTACTTGAAAAATGAAAAATTGAGAGGAAAAAGTGACACCTGGTGGAGATTACTTGCCACAAGTGGAATCCTCTATTGCCATAATAGATGATGACTTAATGCACACTAACGACACCTGGTGGATCACAACTTGTCACAAGAGGAGCCCTTCGCAGTAGTTAGTGTCCTACCGGACGCTAGCGACACCTGGTGGCTCATCGCTTGCAGAATCCTCTATTGCCGCAGTAGCATCGCCATGTCCTCGATGAAAGTTTATATTTCTCGTTGTTTTGCAGAGTGGTTCTGACAGCGGGGGTCAGCTGCCTCCGATGATCGCCAGTAATTTACAGATCGTCGACGCAGACGGACACTGCAGCCCTGTTCACGGCATCCAACGAAACGCATCCGGTCAGTGCATTACTTTCTCCTCTAAAAACATAGAGCAGATCTTTTGAAATAACCTGAAACCATTTCGCTGGCACTCAGGCATTTCACTGTGTAGTAGGCCCTATCTATTTCTCCTTGGAAATTCAATGGAAATCCACATTTATCTAAAACTTATGAATAAATGTGACTTTTAGTTAAAGTCACTACTCTCTTAGTTTTGAAAATAGCTCGTAGAATTCAGTCTAAACTTCACTACTCTCTTAATTATGAAAATGTCTCATAGAATTCAGTCTAAACGTCATTACTCTCTTAGTTTTGAAAATGTCTCATAGAATTCAGTCTGAACGTCACTACTCTCTTAGTTTTGAAATTGGCTCATAGAATTGAGTCTAAACTTCACTACTCTCTTAGTTTTGAAAATGGCTCATAGAATTGAGTCTAAACGTCACTTCTCTCTTAGTTTTGAAAAAGGCTCATAGAATTGAGTCTAAACGTCACTACTCTCTACTTTTTTGCGGAGAAAATAAATCATATCATCATCTTAATTTTGAAAATGGCGTATAGAATACAACATCTCTTCAACAGTTAATGAATGTCATTTCGTTAAAAAAGATATTTGTAAACGACCCAAGTGTCAAGCCATGTATCACCTGCCTTAGATAACCGAAATTATCAGCAAGCCCTCAGTATTTCTACCTAATTCCCCGTTGAAGTGTTCAGAAAATATTGCCTCGCCGACGAATTCTTAGACAGGATATCATTAGTAATTATCGGGTTTTTTTCAAGCAGTTGGAATTTCCACGCAGACGCTATAATTAGACTCTGTGTTGACAATGTCAACGAAAGTTTCTGACTAAACGCGCTTGTATTAGGCTAATTAAGTACGCACGACCTTATTATTGTGTATATAAATATAGCCAGTATTCTATAGCAGACGGTATTCCGAGCGATCATCATTTCTCTCTCCTTACTAAGATATATCGTGATATCTGAGGATAATTAGTGAGATTATATTTTTGAGAGAAAACATTTCGGTCTTAATTCTCACATAAGGATTATGAGACGGTATTGATTTCGAAAAAGATTACGGTATTTTACCACGGGATCGATTACGAACACGAAGGATTGAGATATTTATCTGCAAGAATTGCAATCGTCATCTAGACGATTACGGTGTATTTGATCGGAAGGATTACACCTACTTACCTAGATAGATTACAGCGTATTTATTACAAAGATAAGAGCCTAGTTTTATTAGAAAGATTACAAGCTTGTAATGTGGTGCTTCTCTCGACCGATTATGGTGTATTGAATTTTAGAAGGATTACAGCGCGATTGATTAGAAAGATTACGATACTTGTTTAGAAGCATTACGGTATTAAACTAAACAGAATATCGTGCGTATCTATTTAGAAGGATTACAACGCGTATCCAGTCCGATTACAGTAATCGGTAATTTTGACCTTTTCTCGCCGAAGATAACAGCGATTTAATTAGAAGGATTACGGCATATTTAATTAAAAGGATTACAGCATATTTGATTACAAGGATTACAGCATATTTAATTAGAAGGATTACAGTATATTTAATTAGAAAGATTACAGAATATTTAATTAGAAGGATTACGGCATATTTGATTAGAAGGATTTCGGCATATTTAATTAGAAGGATTACGGCATATTTTTAAAGAAAGTTTACCGATAATGGCCGCTGCAGCGACGATGATGCTTACCGTTAGTCCGTATTTTACTCGTTCAACAGGTAGTCAGGTGTCGAGCGCCAGTTCTAGCGTCGGGTCCAGTCCCGTGCACGCCGCTGCTGCCGCCGCGTCCGGCGCCGGTGGTCGAGCCGCGTCCGATTCGCCCGACCATGAAGTCTGGGAGTTACGCCACGTCGGACGAGTTTCTAGACCTTCAGGTAGGTGGCGTTTTTCGAGATCCATCGAGGCGGGGGGCCAGTCGGATTTTGAAAAATTCCACCCTTTCGTGTTGAATAACAGGGGTACCACTATAGTGCGTCTGCACCGCGGTGTGGTGTGTCGTTAGTTTCTAATATTTCACTATGTTTGACAGGTGCTGCCATCTTTCAATAGAGATAAAATCTAATTAAAATAATCACACCAATACACCGCAGTGCGGTGTACTAGCAAAAACCATCACCGATTCATACACCGCACTGCGGTGTATACGCACTGAAAGGGTTAAACAGTTAATATATCGCCGCGATTAATCATATCCGTATTTCATTTTTCGTTTGAAGGTACGACTCATGTCGCGCGGTTGCCGTCGTTGCCCGAACGTCGCGTGCACCGGCGCCGCATGGATGCGCAGTCGACCGACGAGTCGCCGCTGCCGCCCGGCTGGGAGTCGCGCGTCGACTGCCACGGCCGCATATTCTACGTCGACCACATCAATCGCAAGACGACGTGGAACCGGCCGTCGTCGCACGAGCCGGTCGACCACCGGTCGCCGTCGATCAGCAACGAGCAACGCGAACAATTCGAACGACGGTACCAGAGCATCAGACGCACCGTCTGTCATCCGACAGACGCGACCGGTGACATCACCGCCGAGCTACCAGCAGACGAACCACATCCGCAAACAGGTCGGTGATTTTCTTTCGAAATTCATCAAAAACCCTTCAATAGTTAACCACCGAACTGGTTTGGTGTCTTGGCTATAAAAATAAAGACTTCCAAATGTGATCGCTTTCAGATGGAGCCATCCTTTCTTGAAGCGGGTGGCTCCGAGAATATTCCGATCTATACATCTCGTGGCGGATCCGAGCACACTTATGAGACTTTTGTACACGTCCATCAAATTTTACTGAGTACCCGTTTTCATTTCAAGACATCCAAAATGTCCTTTTTGGATGTGACAAGTCCTTCTAAATTTGCATCTGGATCCGCCCCTGGAAAACATGCGATTTCAACATTCAAATTACAGTGTCACTTTTCTCTGATTCCGTTTTTTTTTTTTTCGATGATTTCAGAAACGAGTCCCAGTCACGGGCCGGGCGGAAATTCCAACGAACGTCGACCTATCTCGGAATCACCGGCCGTTCGATTCATCACGAGAACCGACTTCTTTCAGATTCTCAGCAACAATCAGGTCAGTTAACTGTGTGTCGTCTTGACTACGGGATCTTAAAAAATGTCCGCGTCCATGAATCCCCCCTATGATATCATTATCAAATTGTGCTCTTAAAAACCCCGAAAACGATAGCCTCCTTCACGAATACCCCTATGAAATATCAAATTACATAATAGCGATTTGGTCTACAATGTTCTAGAAAGTATGTCCGCCTCTGTAGATCACCCTACGACATCATCAAATAAGCTACATTGTCTCAATCCAGAGACCATTCTAGAAACCATTCTAAAAAAGATGGCTGCCTCAATAAATCACCCTATGACGTCATCAAAATGTGTTGTATTTTCGGATTAATTTTTAGAACGCTTTGTTGGAGTACAATCGAAACAGCACGTTGAAACACATGATCACGAAAATCCGTCGAGACCTGACGATATTCGAGCGATATCAACACAATCGAGATCTCGTCGCGCTGTTGAATCTATTCGCCGATTCCAGTCTAGAGCTGCCGCGCGGCTGGGAGATGAAATACGACCGCGCCGGAAAGGTAACATCTCGAATGTTCGGTGTTTGTAATTAAAACTCGTTTCAGATGAATTGCTGATAAATTGTCTTAGAATGGATGGTGTTTGTAGTTCATTTTCAATCGAAAATATCTCAGATGTCTGGTGTGTGTAGTTCATTTTCAATAAGAAATGTCTCAGGAGAAGTTCTGAACAAATCTGAAGTGTGGATGATCAGTTTTTGAAAGTGTGCTGATAAATTTCTAATATCTGATGTTTGTAGTGTAGTTAATTTTCAATAAGAAATGTCTCATGTGAAGATCTGAACTCATGTGAATTGTGGATGATCAGTTTCTGAAAGTAGGCTGATCAAGTATCCAATGTCTGGTGTTTGTAGTTCATTTTCAATTAGAAATGTCTCTGATGCAGTTCTAAACACAAGTGAAGTGTGGACGAACAGTTTTTGAAAGTGTGCTGATAAAATGTCTCATGTCTGGTGTTTGTAGTTCATTTTCAATTTAAAATGTCTCAGTTGAAGTTGTTCCTTACTTTGATTTCTGCTCGATGAATTTCAATATTTCATAACATTTATTTCAACTTTCAGCCGATATTCATCGACCACACGACGCGTACGACGACGTTCGCTGATCCGCGGTTACCGGTCGACGGACCGCCGGTCAGTTCGATATTCCAGCAGCACGTTCGCCGGCGCACGCGTTCCGAGGCCGAGGACGAGCAGACGCGCCCCGCGACTAACAGCAGCGCCGCCGCACCGCGGGTCAGTATCGCAGAGCGACTTTCCAGACTACTGGATCGTCTGTGGATCCCCCTATGACATCATTATCAAATCTGTCTCGTTATTAACCTGAAAAAGATGGCCTCCTTCATCATAAATCCCCCTATGACATCATCAAATTGCTGTCATACTAAACCTAAAAAAGGTGCTGCCTTTATAAATCCCCCTATGACATCATCAAATTGCTGTCATAATAAAACTAAAAAAGATGCTGCCTTCATAAATCCCCCTATGACATCATCAAATTGCTGTCATAATAAACCTAAAAAAGATGCTGCCTTCATAAATCACCCTATGACATCCTCAAATTTGATCTAAACATCTTTCCAGAAAAGATGTCTCCCTCAATAAATCCCCGTATGATATCATTAAGTGACTTACTAGTGATTTGATCTATAGTCACATCCAGAAAAGATGTCTTCTCACATAATTCCCCCTTTGACATCATCAAATTGCCTACTAGTGGTTTGATCTATGGACGCATCAAGAGAAAATGGCTGCCTTCCTTCATAAATCTCCCTATGACATCAGATTGAGTAAATTATTTCATTTCGAGGTTGAAATTTCCAAAAAAAATTGATCACGCTTTGTCAAAGCTAAAATTCGACTTCAATTTCCGAATTTCTGATTATTACCGTTTGTTTGTTTTTTCCAGCTGGCTCCTAAACCACCTCCGCGACCTCCGGGATCGTTAGTTCAACCTTCAGTTCAGCCGTCTGTCGCTACACTATCAACAACTACGTCGTCGTCTGCTCAACAGCCCCCTACTGGTAATAAAACAAACTACGCGATAGACTAAAGCGCGCAGCTACTAAACATTGAAACTAAGGACAATTCATCATGAAAAATGGCAGCCTCTTTAGACCCCTTATGATATCATCGAATTACCTACGTTCTAGTGATCTGAGCTAGGGAGAGAGACCCTTCTGTAAAAGATGGCTGCCTCCATAAATCCCTGTATGATAGCGCCACCTAGTTGCCTACTAATGATTTGATCTATGTAAAAACCCTACTAGAAAAAATGGCTGCCCCTATGAATCTGTCTTTGAATTCATCAAATTATCGTACTTGATTTGTTGAGCCCTCTCTAGAAAGTGGACCCAGTCTTTGTTTCGTAGTGCTGTCTGCGTCGGGCATTATGTATATTTTGATACGTGTTAAAAATATCGTCTGTTTTCTGTTTGTTGCTTGCAGCGTATAACGAGAAAGTGATCGCGTTTCTACAGCAACAGAACATCAACGAGATTCTGCAGGAGCGACATTCCGGCTTCAAATCGAACATGTCGCTGAAACACAAGATACACGCGTTGCGACAAGAGGGCGTTGACGGCTTGGAACGATTGTGCAACGATATTGATCTCACTATATTACTCAGGTAGATCTCAAACCCCCCTCACTCCCTCACTCTCAGGTAGACCACAAACCTCCCTCACTCACTCCCTCCCCAACTCTCAAGTAGATTACAACATCCCTCCCTGACTCTCAGGTAGATCTCAAGCCCCCCTCACTCCCTCACTCTCAGGTAGACCACAAACCTCCCTCACTCCCTCCCTCCCCAACTCTCAAGTAGATTACAACATCTCTCCCTGACTCTCAGGTAGATCTCAAGCCCCCCTCACTCCCTCACTCTCAGGTAGATCACAACCTCACTCCCTCCCTCACTCTCAGATAGATCACAACTCCCCTCTCTCACTCTCCTCTCACTTTCAGGTAGATCACCTCCCCTCATTCCCCTCACTCTCGGGTAGATCAGAATCCCCTTTCTCCCTTCACTATATTTCTCAGGTAGATCGCAACCCCTCACACTCTCCCCTCACTCGCTCTCTCAGGTAGATCACAAACATTTTTCGAGTAACTTAAGTTTGAATGAAATTTCTGAATTTTTCAGTCGATTTGAAAATGAAATAATGTCATACGTACCGCCGATGCCGAACTCGCGAGCCTCGCCGACACTCGGCGCGTCCCCTCAAAGCTCACCGCAAGGATCTCCAGGTCGGTAGATTTTACCAATTCGAAAATTTTGTTAAAAACTCGGTAATTTTCGAGGTTGAGAAAAAATGTTCGATGTCGTTTCAGCCGTACAAAGAGCGAACATACGCGTACCGGCTCCGTATAAACGCGATTTTCAAGCCAAACTACGAAATTTCTACCGCAAACTCGAGTCGAAAAATTACGGCCAGGGTCCCGGAAAACTGAAGTGAGTATGGTCATCGTAAAACAACCGGGCTCCGTATGATTACTGTCAAACTTTATTTTCTAGACCAGTGACCCTAGCAAGCGAGGATGTTAAAACCTATCAGGATGGTTGTTTGTCTTGACTTTTCGACCGGAGGCTCACCTATGATCTATTGACTTCACGTACCACGATTTTGTTTATTTTTTTTTGTAGAATGGGCGTCAGGCGAGACCACATATTAGAGGACTCGTTTAATAAGATTATGTCGACTTCGAAAAAGGAACTGCAGAAAAATAAACTCTACGTTCAGTTTGTTGGAGAGGAGGGGTACGTGTATTCAAGGCCGATTTTACAGATAAAGGGCAGGGCTTGTTTTATAGACCAGTTTTAACTTGAACCCTTCAGGGGCTGGTTTTATAGACCAGTATTAACTTGAACCCTTCAGGGGCTGGTTTTATAGACCAGTATTAACTTGAACCCTTCAGGGGCTGTTTTTATAGACCAGTTTTAACTTGAACCCTGCAGGGGCTTGTTTTATAGACCAGTTTTAACTTGAAGCCTGCAGGGGCTGGTTTTATAGACCAGTTTTAACTTGAAGCCTGCAGGGGCTTGTTTTATAGACCAGTTTTAACTTGAAGCCTGCAGGGGCTTGTTTTATAGACCAGTTTTAACTTAAACCCTTCAGGGGCTTGTTTTGTAGACCAGTTTTAACTTGCACCCTGCAGGGGTTGATTATACAGACTAATTCGGCTCCAGATTTAAAATTGATCATGAACTGTAGAACTGGCCTGGTCTGTAGAGTTTCAGTAGGGCTAATTTCGAGGAAATTACTGTTGTCAGCAAATTCACATCTGTAAGTCTGAAATTTTAATGATTTTCTCCCGATTTCAGGTTGGATTATGGCGGCCCGTCGCGGGAATTCTTTTTCCTCCTCTCTCGGGAATTGTTCAATCCGTATTACGGTCTGTTCGAATATTCGGCCAACGACACGTACACCGTGCAGATCTCACCGATGTCCGTGTTCGTCGAGAATTCCCACGAATGGTGAGCATTCATATTGCACTGAGAACATTCATGAACATTCATTCAGCGCCATCAACATTCATTTAACTCCATCAACATTCATTTAACCCCATCAACATTCATTAAACCCCATCAACATTCATTAAACCCCATTCATAAACATTCATACCCCATTCACATTCATCTTACTCTATCAACATTCATTTTATGCAGTCAACATTCATTTATTGCCATTCACATTCATTAAACCCCATCAGCATTCATTTAACTCCATCAACATTCATTTGACCCCATTCACATTCATTTAATGCCATTGAACGTGAATGGGTTTGATGGATGTGAATGGGGTTTAGTGAATGTTGATGGGGTTTGATAAATGTTGATGGGGTTTAATGAATGTTGATGGGGTTTAATGAATGTTGATGGGGTTTAATGAATTTTGATGGGGTTCAATAAATGTTGATGGGGTTTAATGAATGTTGATGGGGTTTAATGAATGTTGATGGGGTTTAATGAATTTTGACAGCATTAGGCGTCAAATGAATCATTCATTTATTGCCATTCACATTCGCTTGACCCCATATTTCACAATCATCCAACTCTATCAACATTCATTTGAAGCCATTCACATGCTATCAACAAAGATAAACGAGTACAAAGATTGTACTTCTATTACAGTAAAATTAAGAATCAGGATAAGCCCAGGGCCCGGTTTCACGAAAAAGTTAAACTCAAATTTTTGGTGTAATTTCCATTGGTTACTTCATGTTTTCAATGAGGACAACAATTCAAACTTAACCGTTTTAAGCTTAAACTTTTTCGTGAAACTGGACCCAGAGCTCAGTTTTATAGGCTAGTTCATTTTAACTACCAGGATTTGATCAACTACATTTCTATTTTCTAAGGTTCCGGTTCGCGGGACGCGTGCTCGCTCTGGCTTTAGTTCATCAGCATTTATTAGACGCATTTTTTACTCGGCCGTTTTACAAGGCTTTACTGCGACTGTAAGTATGAAATAGATCAACGATTGTTACGAAAAATGTGTGAAAAATCAATGAGAATTTGTGAAAAAAAATATCTGTCAAAATATTTCGATATATTCTATTCATGCCATTTACCGTGGAGGTCGGAATTTATGCACAAGCCGTGTTAAAGTTCGAGGAATTTTATATGAATCTGTCCAGATTGCGTTTAGTAACCGCGCTTACGTTTTTGTATCGTGGCGTGAAAAATTTCAAAAACCTTGTGAAAAATCGTGTAAATGGTTCACACAGAACAGGGAAATTGGGAATTTAGAAAATAATAATTCCCAGTTTGGAATTTGAGAAATTTTCCTCAAATCAGGGAAATTCATTTACATTTCACGCATAACCTTGCCAAGAGGAACTTTCTTCAGCGATTTCCCTTGAAAATCACCTTTATCAACCAGTCCCACTAAAATTTCGACTGTAGTATGATGATATCTATATTCACTTTTATGAAGGCCTGATTTTTCCATTTGGAAAAGTTCAGAATCCTCTCATAGAATACTTAAGAAAAACCTGGGAATTTTTAATTTATATACCTGAAAAATTCAAGAAAAGCGTCTGTCTAAATATTTTCGTTCCGTTCGATTTCAAGACACATGAATTTAATGCCGATTTTATTTCAATTTTCGTCGCAGACCTCCGTCGTTGAGCGATCTGGAATCGTTGGACGCCGAATTCCACCAATCGCTGCAGTGGATCAAGGATAACGATATCACCGACCTTGGCCTTGATCTCATGTTCTCGGTGGACGAGGAAATATTCGGCCAGGTACGAAAAACGCTTCTAACACGTTTGTAACGGTCCTCCCCCGGCGGGGATTCGAACCCAATGGCATCGCTACACTCAGCCACGGCACGAACCCCTGCCACGGTAGACTGGGTGCGGCCGAGTTTCATAGACCGGGCTTCAAATCTACCCGCAATGGATAAATCCTCAACTCCGGTGACAACTGCCATAGTAACGAAGAGAAACCATGGGAAAAAAACTGACAAATTATAAACGTTTGCAGCAAGGCCCTACATCTAAAAAATCCACTATCTATAAAATCAGCGCCAGGGTTAAACTTAAAACTGAACAATCAAACCAGCCCTGCTGTTCCTAGGGGTTTGAACTTAATACTAGCCTATAGAACCACCCTCTCAGTCCCTGGGGGGATTTAAATTAAAACCAAGTCAATAGAACCAGTCTCGGGGGCTGGTTCCACAGTCGAGACTCAAGTCCAGAGTGGTCTTACATCTTCGATCGGTCTTAAGTTGTTCGATTGGCTAGTGAACTAACATTGCCTTAGACCGGTCCTCGGTCTAAGCCATGACTACGAAACCAGCCCCTGGGGCTTCTACGCATACGAAGGGTTACGAAAAAGACGGTATATTATTTTTTTTTTTGTTTTTTCGATATTTCAGATTACGGAAAGAGAATTGAAGACGAACGGTAAGAACATCCCGGTTACTGAGAAAAACAAGAAGGAATACATCGACCGTCTGGTGAAGTGGCGGGTAGAACGAGGGGTCTCCGAACAGAAGGAGAGTCTCGTGCGAGGATACTACGAGGTACAACGAGGATTATCGATACAAATCACGATATACTATTAAAGAAATATATGAAAAAGATGTTTTTGCTAGAATGAATTTTTTTGAATGGATTTTGATTAAAAGTTTTTGATAATTAACGTCGACTCTGTCGCTATGGTTACAGGTTATTGATTCACGGCTAGTTTCGGTGTTCGACGCCCGCGAGCTCGAACTGGTTTTGGCCGGAATCGCCGAAATCGACATAATTGACTGGAGAAAGAACACCGAATATCGTTCAGGTAGGGAGAGAATCCTGGTCCGGGGGAGCAGGGGGCTGAATCCTGGTCTGGGGAGCCGGGGGCTGAATCCTAGTCCGGGGGAGCAGGGGGCTGAATCCTGGTCCGGGGGCAGGGGGCTGAATCCTGGTCCGAGGGAGCAGGGGGCTGAATCCTGGTCCGGGGGAGCAGGGGGCTGAATCCTGGTCCAGGGGGAACAGGGGACTGAAAAACAGAAGTTTAAAACAGAAAATCAAAACACGTTCTCTTCAGAAAAAGCTAATTTTAAGGAAGCGAAAAATTCGTCGATCTGTCCACTGTAAAAGGCGGAGAGAGACAGGGGCTGAATTAAGGGGTTGATAGATCTTGTATCATGAAAAAATCTGACTTAAATTTTTCATTTCATTTCGATTTTACTTAAAATATTTTCTTGAAAATGCGATATTTTTCCCCATTGAAATTTCGTTGACCCTTTTTCGCGTGTCCGTCCAGATTGTGATCAGTAACCAAAAAACTTCCAAGTTTTTCGACTTCAATTTTCGATTCAGTTTCAATTTACTTATTTTTGTTAAGACTACAATTTTTTGTCGGTTTTTGAACGTACAGCGATTCTATTATGCGTATGTTTGCAGGATACCATGACAACCACCCGGTGATCAAGTGGTTTTGGGCGGCGATCGAACGTTTCGACAACGAGCGGCGGCTGCGTCTGCTGCAGTTCGTCACCGGAACGTCGAGCATCCCGTACGAGGGATTCTCAGCGCTACGCGGCAGCAACGGCCCGCGCAAGTTCTGCATCGAAAAATGGGGCCGAATCACCAGCTTGCCGAGGTACGTTCGCCGGCAGTTTATTCCACCAGATGGCGCGGTTAACAGTCGGTCTAAATGTTACTCATTCGAAATCAATTCGTTTTCAATTTTGAAGTCTTGATTTTTAACAAATCCGAATATTGAAATGAGCCTCGAAAAAGAAAATTGATTGGATTTTAATTGACATGTTAGAAAATAAATTGATGTATGGAAGACAGAGACACCTAGTGGATCCTCACTTGCCACAAGTAGAATCCCCTATTGCCGCAGTAGTTGATGTCCTACTGCACACTAGCGCCACCTTGTGGATCTTCACTTCCTATTAGTGGAATCCTCTATTGCCGCAGTAGTTGATGTCCTACAGCACACTAGCGACACCTGGTAGACCCTCACTTGCCATAAGTGGAATCCTCCATTGCCGCAGTAGCTGATGTCCTACTGCACACTAGCGACACCTAGTGGATACTCACTGACCACCAGTAGGTATATGATGTTTCATAATCGTGTATTTTCAGAGCTCACACATGTTTCAACCGTGTTGATTTACCGCCGTATTTATCATTTGACATGCTGTTTGAAAAACTGACGATCGCCATCGAGGAAACGGGCGTATTCGGAATCGAGTAATTCCAGCTGAATCAACGCGATCGATTAGGCTCGTTCTAAAAATGTGATCGAATAACGGTCGAACTGACACGGATGCAAGGATGTTGCATTAAAGCTGAACTGACTAATTGTATAGGTTGAATTAAAGCTGAACAGAAGCTGTAAAGTTTGTATTAAAGCTGAACTGACATGGATCACTGAGAATGTTGCATTAAGCTGAATACCGGTTATATTAAAAGCTGAACTGACTAATTGTATAGGTTGAACTAAAGCTGAACAGAAGTTGAAAAGTTTGTATTAAAGCTGAACTGACATGGATCGCTGAGAATGTTGCATTAAGCTGAATACCGGTTATATTAAAAGCTGAACTGACTAATTGTATAGGTTGAATTATTAAAGCTGAACGGACGCAGGTTGTATTATCTAAGGCAGGTTTTGATCGGTCGCTACCAGTTCTGAAATTTTCCTCTGGCGTTTTCGCATTGACCAGAGTCAAGACCCATCGATAGTGTAATCTGTAAACCTGATAGAAGCTGCCGATTTGATAGGTTTATATGGATTCTGGAATTCGACCAGAATATACTCTACCTATTCTCGAAAAGCAAAAATTTCTACAACCTGATAAAAGCGGCCGGTAGAGAGTTTGTAATCCGAAATTCTTATTAATTGGTCTCTTCTGATTCGGGAATTCTGTTCTGTTACGTCTGCTCTACCTATTGCAGAATAGCGTAATGTGTAAACCTAGAAGCTGCCGGCAAAGAGTTCTTTTGATCTGGAATCGCTATTCCTAAACCGAACTACCTGCAGTCGAAACTCGCCTGAAGCTTGAACTGACATGGGGGGGTTGTATTAATAGACATTGAACTGACATGAGGTACTGATCTTCCACGTAAGAATGCTTAAAGCTGAAGTGATATTGAGATTGTTTTTGTGCGTGTGTAAGTTGCTGACCCTCGATTGCGAAACTGAAAAAGAAATGCGCTTCACTTTTTTTTTCGTGGATTTGTTGCATCTGAGTGTGGAAAATAACTGAAAAATCAGCGACAACAAAAAAAATATTTTTCTACTTTTCTGTTACTTGATAACGTTGTCGGACCGAAAACTAGTTCTCCTCAAAATGCTTGTATATATTGATGCATCTAAGCATCCCACTGTATAGATATGAATTATCCACTTTATAGTTGGTTTTCATCATAAATAGGTTTCGTTGTGATAGAAATGTTTACGAGACCAGGGTAGGGCGTCTTTAAATCGGATCCAAGTTGAAATTGGTCTATAAAACCAGCCCCTGCAGGGTTAAACTTTAAACAGACCAACTGATTAATTACTCAATATTATATAAATGGAGTAAAATTAGTCTGTAAACTAGCCCGTGCAGGGTTCAAGTTAAAACTGGTCTATAAAACCAGACCCTGCAGTGTTCAAGTTAAAACTGGTCTATTAAACCAGCCCCTGTAGGGTTCAAGTTAAAACTGGTCAATAAAACCAGCCCCTGTAGGGTTCAAGATAAAACTGGTCTATAAAACCAGCCCCTGCAGGGTTCAAGTTAAAACTGGTCTATTAAACCAGCCCCTGCAGGGTTCAAGTTAAAACTGGTCTATTAAACCAGCCCCTGCAGGGTTCAAGTTAAAACTGGTCTATTAAACCAGCCCCTGCAGGGTTCAAGTTAAAACTGGTCTATTAAACCAGCCCCTGCAGGCTTCGAGTTAAGACTGGTTTATAGAACTACCCTGGAACCAGTGGCAAAGAGCCTAAGTCCAAAAATAGTCTTGGACAAAAACTCGGCTAAAGCCGTAACATTGGCCGTAATGAACTTAATTCCACTGAGCCTTGAATGTCTAACTAGGTGCGTGGTCTACAAAACTAGTATCTTGAATCAGATCTATAAAACCGGCCCGATGTCGTAAGTTTGCTAGGTAGCTTTTTACAAGTCCGTATATGATAATAGTTGAAGTCTGGTTCGTGAATATGATATTATATTTTCTAAATACGCTCGCTTGAACAATTTGCTTCGTGGTCTGTGTGAGTGTTTGTAGGTACGTGTGATGTATTTGAGGCGTGAGGGCCCGCCGATGTAAAGAAATTAAAATCTAGTTACACCGCGAGATTGTAAATAATCGTGTTCTAATTATAATTATTGACTAATTAATCGATTAGTGTAATTAATGAATATACTCTACCACCGATTATTAATTAGTTTATTATAGACATTAATTGAAGGAATTGGTGCAAGGCAAGAATGAAATTGTCTTAGGGTAAAATTGAGTTCTGCCAATGCGAGAGTTTGTTTAGTCGTACTCTGTTTTCTGGCTGTCGAAATTCGAGTTATGAAGGTTGAAATTTGAGTTATTCATGACGAAATTCGAGTTATTTTTATGTTGAAAATCCATATAGTAATAACTCGAATTTCGACGTAATTAACTCAAATTTCGACAAAAACTAATGACACAATGAGTCAAATTTCGACATGATATTTCGAATTTCGACATAATAACTCGAATTTCGACATGATAACTCAAATTTCGTCGTAATAAGTTGAAATCATGAAGAAAAAAAAACGGATCTCGTACGTCAGCAACGGGTTTCTTCTGAATCCAATCCCTTCAACTTGTAGAAATAATAACTTGAATCGACGACGACGAACAAAACCATTTCGAAAAGCTTGTAAATAATTTTTTGCTTCGCTTATTTATATGCGAGGAGTCGCAGTAGCAGACGGCGTGACATGTACAACATCCGGTCGCTGCGAGAAGCCGCAGCAGCAGACGGCGTGACTTGTACAACAACCGGTCGCTGCATATTGTATATTAGTTACCGGGTATATCATCGTTTTTGATTTTACATAAAATCGTAGTTTACCCTTTTTATCGTCATTAGTTGCGTATATATTGTATTTTAGTCAGTTTTTGTAAATATTGGAGAATGTGATTTTTAACCGGCCGCGCTGTCGCGGTTCGGAAATATGTAAATTGTAAGTTTGTAAATACGCGGAGGTAACGAAAATTATTACGGTTCGTTTTGTTTCCGGTTTTTCATTCGCGATCGTTGCATTTAGAATTTACGTTTATATCTCGTATGAAATTATATCGCGATCGAAGCGCAGAAACGAACGGCAGAACCTCTGTCACAACACACTTCAGGATTCAGTTCCACAGTGCTACTTTTTGATGATGAACGAGGCATCTGCAAAAACTTTTTCAGAGCGTTCGTGATAGTGATACTAAATGTTGATCGAATAATCGTGATAATCTTAACCCTTTCCGTGCTGACTAATTAATACCCTATAGTGCTTGAGAAAATGTGAAAATTTGGGAAAATTCCACCCTAGTGTGTTGAATTACGGGAATACCACTATAGTGCGTCTACACCGCGGTGCAGTGTATCATTAGTTACTAATATTTCACTATGTTTGACAGGTGCTGCCATCTTTCAAGAGAGAGAATTACTAATTACATCAATACACCACATTGCAGTGTACAAGCAAAATCCATCACCGATTTATACACCGCACTGCGGTGTAGACGTACTGAAAGGGTTAAGCAAAACACGTATCACTTCTGGGCAGCAGACATGTCCTAGTACACGTGATTAGTGCGTAGGTTATTCAGTGATGATGAGCGGTTACAATGTTTATCGTGAACGCAATTCACTAAACCAGTACTTCTTTTTCCGCACCAAAAGTGCTGTGAAAAGCGCTTACTTTTTTGCTTGAAAGCCGAACTGCTACAAACCGTGCGATCGGTATGAATGTATTGAAATTGTCCCAATATTTGGGACAAAATTCTAGGTTTGTAACTGATAAACCGTTTTATCTGAGGTCGTTATAATAAGGTTCGGCCGTATCAAAACAATCCCAGTAATAAACCGTGCTCGACCCATGATATATATTATTCAATGTCCCGGCCTGAGTGCTTGGCGCAATTGTAACAGCCACTTCGATTGGTTGATTTTAAAGGTTTTTCAATGAACTGACCAATGAAAACTGATGACACTTTAAAGCGCACTGTTTACAACTGAGTGGGTATCAATCCGCAGCCTGGAGTAATCATCCGACATACTCCGAGCTGGAAACCACCACTAACGGATATTCAGTATTGTTTGTGAAGGATGGATGATTTGTTTTTGTAAGAAGACTTTTGATCAGAACACTTTCATAAACTAATCGTCCACACTTCACATGAGTTCAGTGCTTCACCAGAGACATTTTTAATCGAAAATGAACTACAAACATCAGATATTAGACATTTCATCAGAACACTTTCAAAAACTGATCATCCACACTTCACATGTGTTCAGTGCTTCACCTGAGACATTTTTAATCGAAAATGAACTACAAACATCAGACACTAGACATTTTATCAGCACACTTTCAAAAACTGATCGTCCACACTTCACATGTGTTCAGTGCTTCACCTGAGACATTTTTAATAGAAAATGAACTACAAACACCAGACATTAGACATTTTATCAGCACAATGTCTGGTGTTTGTAGTTCATCATTTGGAATTGAAATGTCGGGTGAAGTTCTGAACTCATGTGAAGTGTGGTCAGTTTTTGAAAGTATGCTGATAAAATGTCTCATGTCTAGTGTTTGTAGTTCATTTTCAATTAGAAATATCCCTGATGAAGCACTGAACACATGTGAAGTGTGCACGATCACAAATTGAATGAATATCGATAAAGTATGGAATGCCTGTAGGGGGGACACCAGGTCTGTAGATATGACGATATCCGTATTAGGCCGAGTATTTTTAAATAATTCGATATCGGGTAATTTATAATTTATCAGAAAAATGCATTTCTATCAATGAAAAATATATAAATATCGACGCGATGCTTCGATTACTTGAATCATCGACAATTGTGAAATCGATTATGATGTTAGCTTTAGTAACTATTTTTATACTAATTATGTATTTCTCATGTAGTGATTATTATTATTATTATTGATATTTCTACATGATTATGGTAGCTTTATTGTCTTCTCTGCCTATGCAACGATAGTACAAGTACTAGTAGAACGCATGCATCGTCCTCGAGCGTTTATGAAACTATATCCAGTTCCGCCGATGTGAGTAAAATAGTTTTTTTTCAAAGGCAAAACCTCATTCCGCATTTCTCCGATTAGATACGGCGTTTGGAAAAGTACTCGACATGTTCTAATGCTTAAAATGGATACCTTGTTTTCTCATTTCTGCTGAATTTTATTTAAAGTTGATATTGCGGTTTAACGAAAATGACCCGGCCGATTAGCACGAACAAGGTATCATTTTTTTAAGCCTAAGATTTCATTTTCACATGAACTAATTTTAACTTTGAAGTCAAATTCAAGATTTGACATCTACGGTTAAAACATGATTTCTTACTCTCAAATTGAACATAGAATGTGGAATTAAGCAAGGTTTGTCGTACATGTACCAGTAATATCTATTATCATATAGGACTCATCAGTTAGTGAATATGAATTTTTGTTGTAGTGCAGCTATTATTATTATTATTATTATTATTATTATTATTATTATTATTATCATTATAATTATTATTAGTATTAATATTAATTGTTATCGAGGCGGGTTGTACATATTTAATGAAGTAAAATAAAATCTCTTTGTTACCAAATGTAGATATGGTTGGTCTTTTTGTTTTAGCGGTTGAAGCCGATGGTTCTAAAGGGAATTAATTACAAATTGGAAAATGGAGGCTTCGGGATCATCGAGTTCCCGCGCAGCACGCCTAGGCTTGGTGTAATCTGCTTCGCTTCAGGAAAATCACTACTTATCACTTCTACAAACTTGACTTCACCTGTGACATTTCTAATTGAAAATGAACTACAAAAATGAAAATGTACTGACACTGATTCAGAGTGGTCCCGATGCTGAATAGAGGATGTGGGTGTCCCGGATTCGAACCCAGTTATTACTGATACTGGTTCAGAGTGGCCCCGATGCTGAATAGAGGATACAGGGGTGTCGGGTTCAAACCCAGTAATTACTGATACTGATTCAGAGTGGTCCTGATGCTGAATAGAGGATGTACAGGGTGTCCGACGAGGAGGGATATCAAGATTTTTTAACGTTATCGCCATCTATTGGAATTTGGCTGAACTGACTAGATAGCTCTTAGTTGTCTCACTAACTCTTCTTTAATCCGTTAAAATCACACTCGCCATCTGGTGGATATAACCATTATTAGACTGTGGTAGCATAGAAATCCACCAGATGGCGAGTGTGATTTCAACCCATTGAAGAAGAGTCAGTGAGACAAATAAGAGCTATCTAGTGAGTTCATCCAAAATCCAATAGATGGCGATCATAGTATCATTATTCTATGTACCAAAAGTTTTGGTTCGAGTGTAATAAACTATCTTATCTTATCTTATCTTAAACTAAGCGGATGTCCCGGGTTCGATCCTTGTACAATCTATGTGTTAATAGCTTCTGGGGTCCGAATCCCTAAGAGTCCACCCTTTAATTCACGCTGAGGGTACTGGTACCCTATATCCCGACTCGGAGTCAGTACTCAATACGGCGTTGTGCCCCAGCCATCCTCATTCCTGTAGCAGCCTTGTATTCATTATCCTTGTGTACCAGATATCTCGGGTCCAGTTCCACAGTTCCGAGTTTAGATTTAACTCTGAGTTAAATCATCGAAAATGAACTAACTTTAAAACTCTAACTCACAACTGTGTAACTGGGCCCTGAGTAGTTGCATTAGCACGTGTGAAGTTATTAGTCTGAACTGGCCGAACACACAGCACATAAACAATAAACCAATTGACAAAAACTATTTCAAAATGCATAATTTTTTTATTTCATAAAACATTCGCGTTTCATAGAAATATAAAATTCATCTATTCTCTCTTTTTTTCAATTTCTTTTTCGTGTTTAGCACCAATTATTAAAAAAACTTTATCCCGTAGCGTTATCTAAAAAGAAATGCTTTAATCCATACAGCGCGGGATTTCGTTGTAACGAACAGATCCCCGCTGGCCTGTTCTCATGAAAAAGGTTCGACTCTTAATCCGGATTTTATGGGTTTTTAAAAGTCTTGGGAAGTTATTAAAACTGGCAGCAGAAATAATAAACAAGGTATCCATTTTCTTTAGTTATGACTTTGCAAATGGAAGACAAAAATACAACAAATACAACAAACACAACAAACACCATTCCGTGTGAATTATTGTCATAAAACTAAATACAAAATACTGATTAGTGATGGCTTGACTCAATGCAATATATATAAGGGCCTTTCCCTCGGCATATGTTCAAACCTGATGACATCTTGAGACTCTGTCACAGTAGACACATCCTTTTGGTGTAATCTGCTTCGCTTCAGGAAAATCACTACTTATCACTTCTACAAACTTGACTTCACCTGTGACATTTCTAATTGAAAATGAACTACAAAAATGAAAATGTACTGACACTGATTCAGAGTGGTCCCGATGCTGAATAGAGGATGTTTAGGGGTGTCTCGGGTTCAAACCAAGTAATTACTGATACTCTCGATGCTAAATAGAGGATGTGGGTGTCCCGGATTCGAACCCAGTTATTACTGATACTGGTTCAGAGTGGCCCCGATGCTGAATAGAGGATACAGGGGTGTCGGGTTCAAACCCAGTAATTACTGATACTGATTCAGAGTGGTCCTGATGCTGAATAGAGGATGTACAGGGTGTCCGACGAGGAGGGATATCAAGATTTTTTAACGTTATCGCCATCTATTGGAATTTGGCTGAACTGACTAGATAGCTCTTAGTTGTCTCACTAACTCTTCTTTAATCCGTTAAAATCACACTCGCCATCTGGTGGATATAACCATTATTAGACTGTGGTAGCATAGAAATCCACCAGATGGCGAGTGTGATTTCAACCCATTGAAGAAGAGTCAGTGAGACAAATAAGAGCTATCTAGTGAGTTCATCCAAAATCCAATAGATGGCGATCATAGTATCATTATTCTATGTACCAAAAGTTTTGGTTCGAGTGTAATAAACTATCTTATCTTATCTTATCTTAAACTAAGCGGATGTCCCGGGTTCGATCCTTGTACAATCTATGTGTTAATAGCTTCTGGGGTCCGAACCCCTAAGAGTCCACCCTTTAATTCACGCTGAGGGTACTGGTACCCTATATCCCGACTCGGAGTCAGTACTCAATACGGCGTTGTACCCCCAGCCATCCTCATTCCTATAGCCATTATCCTTGTGTACCAGATATCTCGGGTCCAGTTCCACAGTTCCGAGTTTAGATTTAACTCTGAGTTAAATCATCGAAAATGAACTAACTTTAAAACTCTAACTCACAACTGTGTAACTGGGCCCTGAGTAGTTGCATTAGCACGTGTGAAGTTATTAGTCTGAACTGGCCGAACACACAGCACATAAACAATAAACCAATTGACAAAAACTATTTCAAAATGCATAATTTTTTTATTTCATAAAACATTCGCGTTTCATAGAAATATAAAATTCATCTATTCTCTCTTTTTTTCAATTTCTTTTTCGTGTTTAGCACCAATTATAAAACATACTTTATCCCGTAGCGTTATTTAAAAAGAAATGCTTTAATCCGTACAGCGCGGGATTTCGTTGTAACGAACAGATCCCCGCAGGCCTGTTCTCATGAAAAGCGTTCGACTTTTAATCAGGATTTTTATGGGTTTTTAAAAGTCTTGGGAAGTTATTAAATCTGGCAGCAGAAATAATAAACAAGGTATCCATTTTCTTTAGTTATGACTTTGCAAATGGAAGACAAAAATACAACAAATACAACAAACACAACAAACACCATTCCGTGTGAATTATTGTCATAAAACTAAATACAAAATACTGATTAGTGATGGCTTGACTCAATGCAATATATATAAGGGCCTTTCCCTCGGCATATGTTTAAACCTGATGACATCTTGAGACTCTGTCACAGTAGACACATCCTTTTGGATTGTGGTAGTCTCATGATGTCATCAGGTTGAAATCCCTGCTGAGGGAGGATGTGTCTACTAGGGGCAGGGGTTTGTACTGTGACAGAGTCTCACGATGTCATCAGGTTCAAATTCCTGCTGAGGGAGGATGTGTCTACTAGGGGCAGGGGTTTGTACTGTGACAGAGTCTCGTGATGTCATCAGGTTCAAATACCTGCTGAGGGAGGATGTGTCTACTAGGGGCAGGGGTTTGTACTGTGACAGAGTCTCATGATGTCATCAGGTTCAAATCCCTGCTGAGGGAGGATGTGTCTACTAAGACAAGGGTTTGTACTGTGATCTTTTTAAAACAGCTTAGAAGCGTTTATATTTTGGATTCAATCGGAATTGTTGAGTTTCGACGAAAGTTTGACAATCTTGTACTTCCAAAACGGCGCCTTCTGACGCGCGAGGGACCCCGAGACATTTTCTGGAAGCAGTATGCAGAACTGAACCCTGGAACGTAAAAACAAAATTGTGGTCAATGGATGTGCATAAGGAAGGAAGAGTTTTAGAATAACCCCCTCCCCCTGGTACTGACTGACTATTCGAGTCAGGACCTAGCAGTTCTTTAGTTGTGAAAAAGTCATATAAACCCAAACAACGTGAAACTGGATCCAGAGTCAAATTAGATCCACACAACTGTGGAACTGGATTTAAGAGTCAATTTAAACCCACACGACTGTGGAACTGGATTTAAGAGTCAATTTAAACCCACACTACTGTGAAACTGGATCCAGAGTCAAATTAGATCCACACAACTGTGGAACTGGATTTAAGAGTCAATTTAAACCCACACGACTGTGGAACTGGATTTAAGAGTCAAATTAAACCCACACAACTGTGGAACTGGATTTAAGAGTCAATTTAAACCCGCACAACTGTGGAACTGAAATCTGGTTCATTACTGTAAGTTTATATATTTACCATCCAACTGCGGATATCGTGGAATTTCCAGTGTTCCAGTTTTTCGCCGTAGTTACACTTCATCAGGCGCGGTTTGTGATTGGTCGACGTGTCCAAGTGATGTAAACACAACATCTTAGCGAGCATCAGCGATAGGTCGGTTTGAAAGTTCCAATCCTGACGAAACAAAAATTTGACGTCGAAAAATTTTCGTTTCATTCAATTACGTAATGAGTGTGAGGGTTGATTTGATTGACACGTTTAAGCCACGCCCCCGGGCCACGCCTACCTGGTCGGATTCGTTGTTACACTTGCGAAGGATGATGTTCGCGCGTTTGGTGTAAATCTGTTCGGCCGATGCCAAACACAAGTTTGTCCCGATCAGATTGATCTGCCGATGAAAACAATCATAAGTTAAATACAGTCCGGTTGTTCACTATCCACACGCTACCTTCTGCTACCCGTCTCTCCCTTTTATCATCCCCTCCCTCTTCGTTCAGCCCTTCTCTTCTCCATCTCCTTCAGCCTCTCCCTTCTCTCTCCCTCTCTTCATTTAGCCCCTCTCTCTCCCTCTCCTCTCCTCTCTCACTCTCACTTACCCTCTCTCCCTCTCTTCATTGAGCCCCTCTCTCTCCCTCTACCTCTCCTCTCTCACTCTCGCTTACCCTCTCTCCCTCTCTTCATTTAGCCCCTCTCTCTCCCTCTACCTCTCCTCTCTCACTCTCGCTTACCCTCTCTCCCTCTCTTCATTTAGCCCCTCTCTCTCCCTCTACCTCTCCTCTCTCCCTCTCTCGCGTAAACCCTCTCTCCCTCTCTACATTTAGCCCCTCTCTCTCCCTCTACCTCTCCTCTCTCCCTCTCTCGCGTAAACCCTCTCTCCCTCTCTTCATTTAGCCCCTCTCTCTCCCTCTACCTCTCCTCTCTCACTCTCACTTACCCTCTCTCCCTCTCTTCATTTAGCCCCTCTCTCTCCCTCTACCTCTCCTCTCTCACTCTCACTTACCCTCTCTCCCTCTCTTCATTTAGCCCCTCTCTCGCCCTCTTCCTCTCCTCTCTCACTCTCGCTTACCCTCTCTCCCTCTCTTCATTGAGCCCCTCTCTATCCCTCTACCTCTCCTCTCTCCCTCTCGCTTACCCTCTCTCCCTCTCTTCATTTAGCCCCTCTCTCTCCCTCTACCTCTCCTCTCTCACTCTCACTTACCCGCTCTCCCTCTCTTCATTGAGCCCCTCTCTATCCCTCTACCTCTCCTCTCTCCCTCTCGCTTACCCTCTCTCCCTCTCTTCATTTAGCCCCTCTCTCCCTCTACCTCTCCTCTCTCCCTCTCGCTTACCCTCTCTCCCTCTCTTCATTGAGCCCCTCTCTCTCCCTCTACCTCTCCTCTCTCCCTCTCGCTTACCCTCTCTCCCTCTCTTCATTGAGCCCCTCTCTCTCCCTCTACCTCTCCTCTCTCCCTCTCTCGCGTAAACCCTCTCTCCCTCTCTTCATTTAGCCCCTCTCTCTCCCTCTACCTCTCCTCTCTCACTCTCACTTACCCTCTCTCCCTCTCTTCATTTAGCCCCTCTCTCCCTCTACCTCTCCTCTCTCCCTCTCGCTTACCCTCTCTCCCTCTCTTCATTTAGCCCCTCTCTATCCCTCTACCTCTCCTCTCTCACTCTCACTTACCCTCTCTCCCTCTCTTCATTTAGCCCCTCTCTATCCCTCTACCTCTCCTCTCTCACTCTCACTTACCCTCTCTCCCTCTCTTCATTTAGCCCCTCTCTCTCCCTCTACCTCTCCTCTCTCCCTCTCACTTACCCTCTCTCCCTCTCTTCATTTAGCCCCTCTCTCTCCCTCTACCTCTCCTCTCTCCCTCTCACTTACCCTCTCTCCCTCTCTACATTTAGCCCCTCTCTCTCCCTCTACCTCTCCTCTCTCACTCTCACTTACCCTCTCTCCCTCTCTACATTTAGCCCCTCTCTCCCTCTACCTCTCCTCTCTCCCTCTCACTTACCCTCTCTCCCTCTCTACATTTAGCCCCTCTCTCTCCCTCTACCTCTCCTCTCTCCCTCTCGCTTACCCTCTCTCCCTCTCTACATTTAGCCCCTCTCTCTCCCTCTACCTCTCCTCTCTCACTCTCACTTACCCTCTCTCCCTCTCTACATTTAGCCCCTCTCTATCCCTCTACCTCTCCTCTCTCCCTCTCGCTTACCCTCTCTCCCTCTCTACATTTAGCCCCTCTCTCTCCCTCTACCTCTCCTCTCTCACTCTCACTTACCCTCTCTCCCTCTCTACATTTAGCCCCTCTCTCTCCCTCTACCTCTCCTCTCTCCCTCTCGCTTACCCTCTCTCCCTCTCTACATTTAGCCCCTCTCTCTCCCTCTACCTCTCCTCTCTCACTCTCACTTACCCTCTCTCCCTCTCTACATTTAGCCCCTCTCTCTCCCTCTACCTCTCCTCTCTCACTCTCACTTACCCTCTCTCCCTCTCTACATTTAGCCCCTCTCTATCCCTCTACCTCTCCTCTCTCACTCTCACTTACCCTCTCTCCCTCTCTTCATTTAGCCCCTCTCTCCCTCTACCTCTCCTCTCTCCCTCTCGCTTACCCTCTCTCCCTCTCTTCATTTAGCCCCTCTCTCTCCCTCTACCTCTCCTCTCTCACTCTCACTTACCCTCTCTCCCTCTCTTCATTTAGCCCCTCTCTCTCCCTCTACCTCTCCTCTCTCACTCTCACTTACCCTCTCTCCCTCTCTTCATTTAGCCCCTCTCTCTCCCTCTACCTCTCCTCTCTCACTCTCACTTACCCTCTCTCCCTCTCTACATTGAGCCCCTCTCTATCCCTCTACCTCTCCTCTCTCACTCTCACTTACCCTCTCTCCCTCACTACATTTAGCCCCTCTCTATCCCTCTACCTCTCCTCTCTCCCTCTCACTTACCCTCTCTCCCTCTCTACATTTAGCCCCTCTCTATCCCTCTACCTCTCCTCTCTCACTCTCACTTACCCTCTCTCCCTCTCTACATTTAGCCCCTCTCTATCCCTCTACCTCTCCTCTCTCACTCTCACTTACCCTCTCTCCCTTTCTACATTTAGCCCCTCTCTATCCCTCTACCTCTCCTCTCTCACTCTCACTTACCCTCTCTCCCTCTCTTCATTGAGCCCCTCTCTATCCCTCTACCTCTCCTCTCTCACTCTCACTTACCCTCTCTCCCTCTCTTCATTGAGCCCCTCTCTATCCCTCTACCTCTCCTCTCTCCCTCTCACTTACCCTCTCTCCCTCTCTACATTTAGCCCCTCTCTATCCCTCTACTCTCCTCTCTCACTCTCACTTACCCTCTCTCCCTCTCTTCATTTAGCCCCTCTCTATCCCTCTACCTCTCCTCTCTCACTCTCACTTACCCTCTCTCCCTCTCTTCATTTAGCCCCTCTCTATCCCTCTACCTCTCCTCTCTCACTCTCACTTACCCTCTCTCCCTCTCTACATTTAGCCCCTCTCTATCCCTCTACTCTCCTCTCTCACTCTCACTTACCCTCTCTCCCTCTCTTCATTTAGCCCCTCTCTATCCCTCTACCTCTCCTCTCTCACTCTCACTTACCCTCTCTCCCTCACTACATTGAGCCCCTCTCTATCCCTCTACCTCTCCTCTCTCACTCTCACTTACCCTCTCTCCCTCTCTTCATTGAGCCCCTCTCTATCCCTCTACCTCTCCTCTCTCCCTCTCACTTACCCTCTCTCCCTCTCTACATTTAGCCCCTCTCTCTCCCTCTACCTCTCCTCTCTCACTCTCACTTACCCTCTTTCCCTCTCTTCATTTAGCCCCTCTCTATCCCTCTACCTCTCCTCTCTCACTCTCACTTACCCTCTTTCCCTCTCTTCATTTAGCCCCTCTCTCGCCCTCTACCTCTCCTCTCTCACTCTCACTTACCCTCTTTCCCTCTCTTCATTTAGCCCCTCTCTCTCCCTCTACCTCTCCTCTCTCACTCTCACTTACCCTCTCTCCCTCTCTTCATTTAGCCCCTCTCTATCCCTCTACCTCTCCTCTCTCCCTCTCACTTACCCTCTCTCCCTCTCTTCATTTAGCCCCTCTCTCTCCCTCTACCTCTCCTCTCTCACTCTCACTTACCCTCTCTCCCTCTCTTCATTTAGCCCCTCTCTATCCCTCTACCTCTCCTCTCTCCCTCTCACTTACCCTCTCTCCCTCTCTTCATTTAGCCCCTCTCTCTCTCCCTCTACCTCTCCTCTCTCACTCTCACTTACCCTCTCTCCCTCTCTTCATTTAGCCCCTCTCTCTCCCTCTACCTCTCCTCTCTCACTCTCACTTACCCTCTCTCCCTCTCTACATTTAGCCCCTCTCTATCCCTCTACCTCTCCTCTCTCACTCTCACTTACCCTCTCTCCCTCTCTTCATTTAGCCCCTCTCTCTCCCTCTACCTCTCCTCTCTCACTCTCACTTACCCTCTCTCCCTCTCTTCATTTAGCCCCTCTCTCTCCCTCTACCTCTCCTCTCTCACTCTCACTTACCCTCTCTCCCTCTCTACATTGAGCCCCTCTCTATCCCTCTACCTCTCCTCTCTCACTCTCACTTACCCGCTCTCCCTCTCTTCATTGAGCCCCTCTCTCTCCCTCTACCTCTCCTCTCTCCCTCTCACTTACCCTCTCTCCCTCTCTACATTGAGCCCCTCTCTCTCCCTCTACCTCTCCTCTCTCACTCTCACTTACCCTCTCTCCCTCTCTTCATTTAGCTCCTCTCTATCCCTCTCCTCTCCCTCTCTCGCGTATACCCTCTCTTTCTCACTTGCCCCTCTCTCACTTCCTCTCCCTCTCGGTCTTCTATCATCCCCACCCTCCCCTCTCTTACCTATGTCACTCCCCTCCCCTTTCCTTCACTCCCTTCTCCCTCCTTGCCTTTCTCTCTCTCTCCCTTTCTTTAATCAGTCCCTCTACTAAACCCCTCCCTATCCTCCTCTGACAACCGGCGATAAACACGGTAGTTGATAATGAAATACTAACCGGACCGATGGCCATAGTTTTCGGCGGTAGATTACGCGCGGCGGCGAGACTGTTCGTTTTATTCGACGGCGTCGTCTGCTCCGGGTAGATATTCGTCAGATACCAACGAAACGATCGACACTTCAGACGTTGACGCAGCGCCACGCGGTCGCTGATATCCCCGTAATCGACCGACTTCACCGACGGTTTTATCATGAAGTAATACTTCTGAAAAAAAATTGAAATAGAAATATATATAACTGACTAAATTTTAAATTACTGAGCAACGAAGTCATCGTGACGAGAGGCATAAAATGCAGGCGTCAAAAATCTGTGTCCACAATTCTGAGTTGAGTTTTAAAACGAGTAACTCGAAACTCAGGGTCCTGTTGCACAGTTGTCAGTTAGATTTAACCCCGATTTTGGGGTCTAGCTCCACAGTTGAGGGATAGAGTTAACTCTGAACTCAGGATCCTATTACATAGTTATACGTTAAAAGTTAACTCTGAACTCAGGATCTTATAACAGAGTGCGGAGTTGGAGTTAATCTGATTTTTATATGGTTTTTAGAATTAAACCGAAAATTTGAGGTTTTGATAAATCTTTATAGTTTTGATCTTTCAAAATCTCTTTCGAACATGTGATTGTGGGACTTATATTTCGGAATTAACTCTGAACTCAGGATCCACTTACACAGTTATACGTTATGAGTTTACTACGAACTCAGGATCCATGAGTTAAGAGTAAACTATATGAACTCAGTTCATTTTCAGTAAGTTAACTCTGAGTCAAAGTTGGTTCATTTTCAATTTCTCCCCCAACATTTTTACCTGCCCCCTACCCAACCAGCACACTACATGTTTCAAACCCACAGATCGTAAAAAATACGATCTATCAATAATAATGCGAGTGAGCGCTCAATTTGTTTGTGCTTTATCTTCAGTTCGTGAGCGGAAATAACGAATAATTACTGAATAATTCCGATTCAGCTGCGAGATACATAGCTCTCAGGGGATAGAGCAGAATCTTCGTGATTACTTCTGCAGGTCTGAATCCAGTTCCACAATAGATGTACGATTAATCTATTGAAATGAAACCACAATGTTTCCGCTGTGTATCGGCTGTTGTCGAGCAGTACTATCAGATGGAATGACCGGAAAACAACACGTAACAAACCACAGAAACCAAGCAGTTAGCATAGGTCAAGTGAAGAATTTTATCGCCACCATTTACCACGCTGAACCCAACACACGTTGTGATATCCAGGGAAGAACTTGCTGTTTTCGTTATGTTTTCCCGGTTGAAGTAAAGCATGTAGGCGTACACCCACCACGCTTCACTGACCGGGAGCAAAAAAATCTAGGCCTAAAAAGTCTATTGACTTTTTCAGTGGATTACGGAATTCCATTATGATTAATACCAGGGTTACTCCATTGAACGGACCGGTGTCTATTTGGATAATAAATCAACAATACTACATCAAATATTAAGATCGAAGGGAATAATATACTATTTTATCATTAAATATATTATCTTTATGAAATTTCTAAATAAGTATCGGCATCCTTGTTTCGTCGTATCGGTAAAATAAAGGATTAATTGCATCAACTTGGAAATAATGATTCGTGTCGAAACCGATAGATGGCAGCACGGTCAATCGATGAACAATCGATTTAGATCGGCTTTGTGCCCTAGTCTGACGCGCTCTCGGTTATCAGGTATCCATAACGACAAAGCCTGCAGGTTGAATGGAAAGTCTCGAAGGGTTCTATAAAATGTTGCATCAAAATAAATGAACTTGAAAATGAATTTGCGTCGATTTCATTGACCTCCAAGCTATGTAGGATCCAGTTACAGACGGACTTGCGAGAAAATCGAACCCACGTCGAGTTGACTGGTCCCGTGGTCCGGGATAAGCATTTATCGAATTAAATCATCCAGGAAACTACAGAGAGATGAATTTTGATGCAAACATTTTACATTTTACATCTTTATCCGCAGAAAAGTGGAATAGTAAGAAGGGTCGATGGTGCCTTTAAAGGAGAAAATTCGTCTAATCACATTGAATTTTATATGGCATAAAATGGGATCAAAATATCTAACAGACACTTTTTCTTGAAGTTTTCACTCATTTTTCACATCAAGGTAGATGTGATTATTTATTGATCACAATCGGGACGGATTAAAAAAAAATATTTATGGAAACTTAAAACGCAGCTCGTGCATAAATTCTAAATTCTAGAGTAGAGCCTGCATGGCATGAAAACGGCATCCCTGAAAGTAACTCGATTACTCTTTTCTTGAATTTTTCGCGCATTTTCATCTTTTCTTCAGAGATTTTCACAAATTCATCACATTTTTCCGTCGTTCAGAAATTTTAAAAACATTTTTCCCCAACAGATTTTTCAAATTTGTTTTTCAAATATTTTTCACAACTTTTCGAGCGGACGTGTCAGAACCTTTTTCCACGATTATTCACATTTTCCCACCGATCTGGCCCCCGGACATCCTCGCTTGCCAGGGTCCGATTACCGCACGCTGAAGCTAACGCCGACACAAAACCCCGGCCTCAAACCAATAAAGGGTAAGCGAGGAGGCCCCCTTAAATCAGCCCTCCCTAAAATACTTACGATCATATCGTCCATCCAGACGTGCGCGACCCTCAGTGAATTACGTGTCATGCTGTCCTTGACCCCGGCCGGGTCGCCGTACGGCCGGTTACGTCTGAACACGTGACCGATTCGACTGCACGGTATTATCTCTAACCTACCCCCGCACATCCAGATCTATAACAGAAATACAACGACAAAACAATTATTTCCAATGATATCTTTTTATTATGACAAGATAAAACCGATTTCACTTAAAAATCATACTTAATTTGACATTTTTTCATTATGACAAGATAAAACCGATAACACTTAAAAATCATACTAAATTTGAAGTGCTAACCTCGCTCTCGATTTCGGTCACCGAGTTTCTAAGTACTATGGGACTTGCCCTAATTTCCCAACTAGATGGGAGCCAAATATTGATTTAAATGTCTACTATTAGACAAGCAAGATGAAATCTAAGCGACGAACGCCAATCCTAACACTACCTTACACCACATATATAAACTTTTCTTGTGCTTAACTAAACGGTGTTTTGTCACCAGCGACTGCAAAATCAAATTCGTTGTATCCGTGGATTTAGTTTGATCGGATTTCGAAAAGTTTATATTTGTGATTTTACCGAATTAATATCGATTTTCTAAAACATTACCGGATCCTTCGAGTGGCCTTTAACAACTGCTCGAAACAGGCATCACATATGATGATTCGCTAATCAGACTAAAGGGGGCAGCACGTTTGCGATGGATAAGGATTTTTTCTAAAATTCTTCAGTAAAACTTCTGCCAACATCGGATAAGTTTTCGCGGAGATTTTCGAATTGAAATTTGCTGGTTTATTTCTCGGTTTCAATTTCGTAGTCGACTCACCCGGAAAGATATCTCCAAGTTCTCCCCGCCCCAAGTTTCCATGCCCTTGTCGTATTCGCCCATTTCGAAGAAATATTTCCGATCGATGGCGAACAATCCGCCTGCCATTGTGGGAGTTCTGTAAAATAAACACAGGACCAAAGATAAGACCACGCTAAGCTTCTTTCATTCCGGTTCAACAATCAAGTCATATACATAATAACAATCCGCCTGCCATTTTGGGGGTTCTGAAAATAGACACAAACAGAACCAAAGATATAAGATCCTAAGCTTCTTTCGTTGTTCCAAGTCATATGCATAATAAGACCAAAATTCCAGTTCTAAGCTCATGTTAGTCCAGTTCCATTAGTAAAGACTCAAAATTGGACTAGACTAAGCCCTTATCGGTCCATTTCTACGGTTCAATCTTGAATAATATATAATAACACCAGGCATATCTCACTTAAGCCTAGTTTCACAGTCTAAACTTAAGTTAAGAACAATCTTATGTATATAATTCTGGATCCAGTGGCAAAGTATCTCACAGTTCAGTTTTGCAGTCAATACTTTAGATAAGACGTAGCTTTTAGACGCATTTAGGTCCAGGGGCTGGTTTCTTAGTCAAGACTTAAGACCAAAAGTGGTCTTAAACCTTAAACCTGGTCTTAAGTTGTTAGATTGGCTATAGAACTTAGTTTGTCTTAGACCGGTCTTAAGTCTAAGCCCTGTCTATGGAACCGGCCCCTGATCTCTAGTTTAAACTTAGGGGTAAGACACGACTTAGCTAATTTTTGGTCCGATTCGATTGTTGAGACTCAAAACAGGAAACCAAGGTTCCGACCCAATTGAGACTTTAGCGCCGGCTTAGCTCACTTTGGTCCAGTTCTACGGTCGAGACTTAAGTTAAGACCAGGCTCAGCTCACTTTGATCCATATTCATAGTTGAAACCTATGATAAGACCAGGCTTAGCTCTCTTCCGTCCAATTTCATGGTTTAAACTTATGTCTAGACCAGGCTTAGCCAAATTTGGTCTATTTCCCCCGTTGAGACTTTGAGATAAGCCCAGGCTTTTTTTAACCCCTCATCTTCATTTACAAAAGAACGAAAGCATAAATACATGATTTACCAAGCAAAGCGCCTAAGGGTCATTATATGCAAGGGTGAGCCCAGGTTTAGCTCAATTTGGTCCAGGCCCAAGACTGAAGACCGTGCTTCCCATCCAGTCAAGACTTTCAGGTAATACCGGGCTTAGTTAATACTCACTCTATCGGCAGCGAACGGTTGACCTCTTTCGGGATCAACCTGCTCGGTATACCGTCCCACTTGTAGTTCATGCCCCAGTTGAACCCGCCTCGAACGAGCGGCGCCAACTCGTACTTAAACGAATCCTGATTGATGATGTCGATGACGGGAATCGCGACGTTCGTGCGGTTCTCGTGAATCCGCTGCAACATCGGCTCCAACCAGTGAACGTTCACCTCGCAGTGGCTGTCTAGAAATACCAACACCTGCAGCGCGATCGCATAGAGAATAGATAATTAATAAACAACGCGTTAAAAACCCTGTCCCAGCTAGTAAGTTGCCGCAAAATATTCAACGCTTTACCCTTTCAGTGCGTAAATCGATGGTAGATTTTGTTAGTACACCGCACTGCAGTGTATTGATGTAATAAGTAATTAGTTTTTATCTCTATTCAAAGATGGCAGCACCTGTCAAACATAGTTAAATATTACTAACTAATGATACACCGCGTCGCGGTGTGTAGACACACTATATACAATTTTTTCAAAATTTCTAAATTATCTCAAGCACGATAGGGTATTGATTAGTCAGCGCTGGAAGGGTTTACCAGTTTAGAAACTAGAAAAATTTGAACTAGAAGCGAAAGTGTCGATGATGCTCGATCTTAGCAGACGTTCGTGGAAATGTTCTATCAGTAGATCAATAAAAATCTTACTATTACTTTTGAAAACCTTCTTTACTATAAATATTTGTTGTTATATTCTAATTTCTTCATCTATAAAGTTCAACTCTTTCTATTGAGTTTGAAAAAATGACTGACTGTAATCGGACACGATAGTCACAGATATTTTCACTCTTCTTACAAAGATGTCTGCAAGTAATTAGGGTATTTTTGCAGCCACCCACTACCAGCCTCGCAGCCTCCCACAAGCGAGAAGGATGGCTCTGAATGCTGTGATTAGGATATTCTCGGATGCACCCCTATTTTGGATACATGCGTGAAAACTACAAACATCGTTTCTCCATGTGGCTAAGATCGATTTTGAACCAAGAACTGAACCAATGATACGCTGTTAATTTCAAGTTTAAACACGACCGATTTTTATTTCGTAAATCATCTTTGAACCCTCAATAAAGCGTTGACGTACCTCTCCAGTAGCGTGAGCCGCTCCGATCGACCGAGCGCGGATTAAACCCTCACGTTTCGTCGTGCGAATCAATTTCACTTTCGGAAATCTCTTTATGTAACGCACTAACGGCGCTTTCAACTCATCTGAAATATATTTCAATGTCAATTACTGTTGCGGTAAGTGAGGATCCGCCAGGTGTCGCTAGTGTGCTGTAGGATATCAACTACAGCAGCAATAGAGGATTCAAGTTGTGGCAGCCATAGAGGATTCCACTCGTGGCAAGTGAGGATCCACCAGGTGTCGCTAGTGTGCTGTAGGATATCAACTACTATAGCAGCAATAGAGAATTCAAGTTGTGGCAGCCATAGAGGATTCCACTTGTGGCAAGTGAGGATCCACCAGGTGTCACTAGTGTGTAGTAGGACATCAACTATTTAAGGTAATAGAGTATTCCACTTGTGGTGAGGATCCACCAGGTGTCGCTAGTGTGCAGTTGGACATTGACCACTGTAAGAATAGAGGATTCTATATTTGGCAAGTGAGCATCCACCAGGCATTGTTTGCGCGAAATAGGACATCAACTACTGCAGCAATAGAGGATTCCACTTGTGGCAAGTGAGCACCCACAAGGTGTCGCTAGCGTACGAGATCTTACCGTATTCACTGAAGTCATCCAGTAGTATAATCTCATGTATATACCGATCAGCAGTTCTGTGTATGATTGTATAGAGCAGACGCAACAATACCGACCACGCTTCGTTGTAAAAACAGATGACTATAGAGGCCGCCGGTAGTTCTACCGGGTACGTACGACTTTTACATCTGAATCGAGAAAAAACGAATTTCCAAAATTATGCTGAGTACAATCCGGCTACATCCCTTCCCGAAACTGTTAGGAAATCAACTGTTTCTACAGATCTACTGTGGGATTTTATGTTTGTTAACTAGGCCTATACTGAGATTTATATCAGCTATAGCTAATATAATATTATATATTATAAGTAAAGGGTTAATCCCGTTTACTTACAGCAGATGCCTTGTATCCGGTATCGATCGCGTGTAACTCAGACGATTACTCGCCAGAACGTTGAACGAATATTGACGATAACCTTTCGATAAGAAAATTAATTAATTTTCATTAATTTTTTATGAATCATGTCGTCATAAAGAAACGCGAGGACAATGAAATATCCAAATTCCCCGAGGCTGAGTTTTCCAGGCTTTTGTAAATATTATTAAATTCCCCGAGTTTTCCTGATTTTTTAAAAGATTTTTCTGCGATTCCTAGAGTTTTCCAGGTCGGTGGGGCCACCCTGTAATTCGAACTCTAAAGACAAACTAAACGTAGAAGAACTACAGAACCTGGAATCTGTTTTACGAACCTGTATCTTTGATTATTTGATCGCGGGCGTTGTTTATCTTTTGCAGCGATTCGAAGTCGTACGGCGCGAACGTGACGCGGTCGTCTGCCGGGTACGCCGCGGCCGCCACGTCCTCTACGCCGGCGCTGCTGCCATCGGCGCGACCTTCATCACGCACGGACGTCGAACCTCTCCGGCCGATCCTCGCTTTCCATCGACGGTGCACCCTCGACCCGTCGGTCGACGACTGATCGGTCGGCGGATCCAACGTGAATATAATCACGATCGTCACGGCGATCAATATGGCCACCGTCAAAAACGATTTCACGTGAAATCGCGGCATTTTTTTCTCCTTGAATCAAATGCAATCGATTAAAATCTGTTCGTTCAATTCTGCCACATTTTAATCACCTGAAATAAATTCGTTATTTATCATTTTAAAATTTCTATACAGAATTCTTCATCAAAAACCGCTTCAGTTTAACGACATTTTTAAATTTCAAATTCTTATGGTAAAAAATATGGTTATTTTGAATATTGAATACCCATGTTAGGAGACAAGCAAGATAGAAGTTTTCAGGTAGAAGTTTATCGTAACCCACAAAACCACAGGGCCCAGTTCCAAAGTTATGGCTTAGACCAATTTAAAACCATCTTAGTTCTGTAACCAATCTAACAACTTAATACCAGTCTTAAAATTCAAGACCATTTTTGGACTTAAGTCTCAACTCAGGAACCAGCAACTGGGGCCAGTTGCAAAGTCGTGACTTAAGCTCAAAAGTGGTCTTAACTTGTTAGATTGGCCACAGAACTGAGTTGGTCTTAGAATGGTCTTAAATCTAAGCCATGACTACGCAACTGGCGTTCCAGAGTTGTGAATTAAGAGTTGAATCACAGGACCTGGGGCCAGTTGCACAGTTGTGACTTAAGTCCAAAATTGGTCTTAAATCTTAAGACTGGTCTTACGTTGTTAGATTGGCTATAGAACTATGTTGGTCTTAGACTGGTCTTAAATACAAGCCATGACTGTGCAACCAGCCCCAGGTTCCAGAGTTTTGAGTTATAGTTAATCATAGTTCCCAATTTCAGAGTTGCGAGTTATAGATAACTCACAGTTCATTTTCAATGTTATAACTGATAGAGTCTTAAGTGTCCGCGGCACTGGATCCAGGCAATCAGTTCGAAAATCAGTAATAACGAACACCGATATCTACTTACACTATTTGTAACTTCTCTACAGTCGCGTATTAAATCAGATTTCACGGATGTCACAAGCTAACTATTCACACTGTAATCGATGACGAGCTTTGTGAGCGCGGTGGCGGTGACAGCTTGCTGCTTCAGGGACCACCATCTGATCAGACAATCATCATGCCTTATCATCTAGTAAAGCCGGCGCGGCTGTTGAATGAAGAGAAAATGACGTTGATTCGAAGCCACGGTCTCGAGTCGCAGATGTGATGCGCGATCTCTGCGCTGAGCGATCAAGGTGCAACTGGTATTAATATTATCAGGCTGAGATAAAACGATTTATTTCTCCTAATCAGCAAAGGGTTTATTTTGTATACTGAAATGAAATTTGTAATCAGTTCATTTCCTTAATTGCCGGGTCTGTTATTGTTAGCTTGATCATGATTTTTAAAAAAGTAATGTACAGGGTAGATAGGCGGCCGGCCGGGTCAACTTTAAATTCAGCAGATACGAGAAAAAAGGTATCAATTTTTTAGCCTTTGTTTAATTAAGACTTAATCATGATTAGGCAATTAAAGTGAGGAACTGCCCACAGGCCAGGGTCTGACCGCTGGCTCCCACTTTTAAAACGCCTCAAGCCAAGGTTTGGACTCAGACCAAGGCTGTGGTCTAAAGCAATCTATCCAAATAGGGTTGGAATAATCGGTATCTAAATAGTCTATAGGGGTTAATTCCTTTGAAGGTTTTCAAAATGTAGGGTTCATAAACACTTAGATCATAGTTTACAAAAAATAGTCTGTAACACGGCAGTGCAGCGTCTACACCACAGTGCAGTGTCTACACCACAGTGCGATGTAAATTGGTGACAACTTTGCTAAGTGCGATCTGCATATCGGTGTGCTGATGTTATTAGTTTTATTTCTATTGAAAGATGTCAGAACCTTTTCTCAAACATGGTGAAATAATAAGTAATTAACGATACACCGCACTGCAGGGTAGGCGCACTGTATGCCTAGTTATACCACACACTGGGGTGGAATTTCTTAAAAGATTTTAAAATCATCTCCAGCGCCTTCGGGAACAAATTAGTCAGCACTGAATGGTTAAATCTCTATGGAATTGGGTTCCAATGAAACTATTCTGTCAAGGGCTGCAAGCTAGGGGGCGCGTTAGTAGTCCCAGAGTAAAAATCGTGTGCAACTTTTAAGGTTCAGTAAGGTATTTAAGGGTTTATTAGAGATTAAGCCTTTAAGCCCCCTTGGCCTGGATTGGCCCGCATGCCATGACGGCCACAAACACTAAACAGAATGGAGGTGGTCCGAGTCCGAGGGCCGATTATCAAAAACTGGCGTTAAAAGGTTGAAACATTAAGGGTCTATAGACTGAATTGTCTGTTAATTGAAAAACTGATAAACAATAAAATTGATCACGGATAATACGAAAGTTGACACTTAAAGGATCAATTTAGTAAATTGAATTGAATTTGATTTAAAATGAAACGCGTTTGAATACGATTCAAACAGTTTAGAAATGCAAACATAGATGCAAATCAAAGTCAGTGGCTTTAGAAACATAACTGATGTGTTTAAAGTTCTGATCAATATACAAAAATGTAGAATTTAATAGAAAATCGAACGTCGTACTCACTCACCGTCAGGTGCTGCCACCAAGCGGCTGAAACTGTCAATTATAGTTTGATATTCGTCTTTAACGTAATTTGATACTGAATTCGAATATCGCGGGTCTTTGTCTTTGGGGTGATTTTTTTAACCGATTTTGTTACCAAGAAGATGACAATAAATATTAGTTTGAATTTATCAAACTTTTTCTTTGACTTCCTCTTTCTCTATCCCCTTTTTATTTCTCTTGTCTTCCATCTTTATCCCTCGATATCTTTACGACTAAATTATCATGATCTCGTATCGTTTTTTTTTACATTCGTAAAAATGAAACGAGCCTGTAATAAAGTTTAAATTTGAATTGGATTTGTCGCGGGATCGGAAATTGTGCGCGTGCGCACTGGCGGCGGTATTTATAATTCTATTTCCGGTAATGGTTGGTGTTGTTTGAGATGTTGTCTATTCTGCTGATAATGCCACGAGTAAAATGAAGGAAATGGTTGGTGGCTGTTGCGTATGTTCAGATGAGAGAGGTTGGACTGAAAACCCGTTAGTTTATTGTGATGGCCAGGGCTGTAACGTGGCCGTACATCAAGGTAATGTACCCTCTCCCGACCTCTACCCCCCTCCACCAGCAATCAAGCATCACCATCTCCTGATGAGAGACCATCATTAGTCCAGTAGGGAGTCCCCCTTCCTCCAGTCCATTTAGTTTCTTTCTAAATTCTATTGGATGTAATCACCACGGTTTTTAGCACCCTCCCCCGGCAGGGATTCGAACCTGGCATCGAGATTGTCACCAGTAGTCACCAGTACAAAACCCTACATGCGAAACTCTTCTTCGGCCGCTTCTATCAGATTTACAGATTATGATTCTATTCAGGAATAGATAGAGACCAATCAATAAGGACTCTGAATTACAAACTGTCGGTAAAAGTGCAGATCCGCACCTCTCCGCGTAAACGGTTCAATCAATTACTTAAATATCATTGTTTAGGATTCAAAATGTCATCAGCAATTCAGTACATTGTCAATGGCTAATTTTAAGATATCTTCACTAGAGAGAGTATAGAGATTTTAGCCTGGATTCTGTCATTCAGCAGATTGCGTCAATCACGAGAGGTGCGGATCTGCACTTTTACCCAAACTGTCTACCGGCCGCTTCTATCAGGTTTACAGATTATGATTCTTTTCCGGAATAGATTGAGACCAATCAAAAGGACTCTCTGGATTACAAACTGTCTTATCGGCCGCTTCTATCAGGTTTACAGGTTATGATTCTATTCCAGAATAGGTTTTGCGGTCGAAATTACTTGATATGATATTTATTTTCAGCTTGTTATGGTATCGTGCAAGTCCCCACCGGCCCGTGGTTTTGTCGTAAATGTGAATCGCAAGAGCGAGCCGCCCGGGTGGTAAGTCAAAATTTGGCCATTTCTCGTAGATCTAGTCCATCTTGGCTGATTTAGATTGTGAGAAGCATCTGGTTTGATTCGACCATGTTTTAAAGGTGAAACTAAAAGAGCAATTTGAAAGTCGTCAGTGTTCGGTCACAGTTTGTATCAATGTGAATATTCTTCAGAACGAGTTCATCGTAGATGATTAAAATCAGTCGCGTTTAACCCTTTCAGTGCTGACTGATTAATACCCTAAAGTGCTCGGGATTATTTGAAAATTTTGAAAAACTCCACCCTAGTGTGTTGAATAACGCGAATACCACTATAGTGTCTACACTGCGGTGCGGTGTATCGTTAGTTACTAATATTTCACTATGTTTGACAGGTGCTGCCATCTTTCAATAGAGATAAAAACTAACTACATCAATACACTGCAGTGCAGTGTACTAGCAAAATCCATCAGCGATTCATACACCACACTGCGGTGTAGACGCACTGATAGGGTTAACCCTTTCAGTGCGGACTAATTAATACCCGAAAGTAATCTCAAGAGTTTAGAAGCCAAATCATCTTTTTCCCTCGTCGTAAACGGCTTCGAAAATGTCAAAACAACATTTCCATCTGCTGAATTTCATTTCAATCCTTGTATTCTTCTATTTTGCGTTGATTTTGCAGAAATGTGAACTTTGTCCGTCGAAAGATGGCGCTTTGAAGCGAACAGACAACGGAGGTAAGAAAAATCCGAGAAACCTTTCAGTTTTTTGGCTACGTGGGAAGAATGTACTGAAAAATCAGGCCACTGTCCTTAAAAGAAGAAAATTGTACCCTGAGTATAATCCGGCCAAGCTCCGCATGAAAAAACCTCAAACTGCAGATGTATTCTTAAAAAGCTACGAATAAGGGAAGAAAGATTGTTTACATGAACCAAAAAGAAATTCCGAGTTATGATTTGAAGGAAATTTTAGTATTTAGATTTATCTGATGATCCTACTACTAATTTGATATCTGATGTTGAAATGGGAAGTCTAAGCGCTCCCTGATCATCCCTATGATTCATTGATTATTTAAAAGATTCTTAAGAGAAAATGCCTGAAACTGCTTGAAAGTCCTTTAATTTGAGCTAAACGCCCAAAACTCCTTCAATTTTGAGTGATAGGCAAGTAGTAGATACTCCAGGGGCCAGTTGCACAGTCGTGACTTAAGTCCAAAAGTGGTCTTAAATCTTAAGACTGGTCTTAAGTTGTTAGAATGGCTATAGAACAAAGTTGGTCTTAGAATGGTCTTAAGCCTAAGCCCAGTCTATGGAACCGGTCCCAGAAGTTGTACATTAGGCTCCTATGCCTAAATCGGTACAATTGCGACAGTAAGTGTTTAATAGTGAAGGGGATAAAAATTTGCTTACGAAACCACTGAATTAACAGTTTTACCGAGACGGTACCAATTTAGGAGGAGTCTACGGTAATTTGAGGTATGAAAGTGTGAAGCAGACGCTTCCTCAAAATTTGAAATTTTCTCCTCGATAAGTCAATGATTGATCAGTAGGTAGGGACCCTGAATCAGCAGAACCGAGACGAAAAAATCAAACCCCGCTTTCATGATCGAAACGCTAAAACGAATCGGATGATTTTCTATTTTCATGTTTTGTCACCGCGTACGCCGTTGTCTAGGTTGGGCTCACGTTATATGCGCCCTCTATATTCCGGAAGTGCGGTTCGGTAACGTGGCGACGATGGAACCGATCATCGTACATTCAATTCCACACGATCGGTTCTATAAGGTACACACAGGTGGCGCCGGCGTGCGGTGTTACGGTGCTCGCTGTGTCAATGTATTGTAATATTATTGTATTTATTTATTGCTGTTAGACGGGGGTGAATCTGTCCGGTGGCGGGGATTGGTTGCGCGACAAATTTTACTTTCTAAGCAAAGGGCTATTTTGCTGTCTTATGACTAGAGGCAACAGTTTGGGTTAAAAAAATGGGAGCAGTATTTTGCTGTCAAGGCAGGGGTGGATTTGCTGTCTAAAAGAGGGGCTGGTTTTGCTGTCTGAATAGTAGACAGTGATGCTGGAGGACATAGTGCTTTACTGCCTAGCAGGGGTTGGTTTTGCTGTCTAAAAGAGGGGCTGGGTTAATTGCTGTCTAAAAGAGGGGCTGGTTTAATTTTCTGTCTAAAAGAGGGGCTGGTTTTGCTGTCTGAATAGTAGACAGTGATGCTCTAGGACATGGCGCTTTACTGCTTAGCAGGGGATAGTTTTGCTGTCTAAAAGACAGGTGGTTTTGCTGTCTAGTAGAGGCTGTCTTGAAATGGCACAGTACAGTGTTGTCTATCTGGGAGATGGTCTCACTTTCTGGAGACTGTGACGATTCAGCTGTCTAAGGGGATCATGTTTTACTGTCAAGGAGGGGCAGAATCCTGGCCGTGTTTTGTGAAACTGCTATTATTTTCATGGAATGTTTCGTATTAATTTAGTTTCGATGTTGTTTTGTTTTTTTATTTTCTATCTCTGTGTCTCTGTCTCACGGTGTGTTGTGTTTGTGGATGATGTGCGCGGTACGTACAGGTGGTTGGTGTCACGTGGTTTGCGCTCTATTTATACCGGAGGCGTGGTTCGGTAACGTGCAGACGATGGAGCCGGTCATCTTACACCAAATACCACCCGACCGTTTCAACAAGGTTGGTACCCTCCCCCCTCACTGAACCACCCCAAATTTAATATTTTGCGACAAAGATTAATTCTTTTCCGATATTTCTTTACCCTATTGTCAAATTAAACCCTGAACTGTCGAACCGGGTCCCCTGCACTCCTTTCGTACTTGTTTTTGCACATTTATATCTATCCTATGTTAGTACGTACGCCCAGATACTAGGCTCAGGATTCGGCATCCAACTGTACCCTTAGAATTCTAAAGTTTTAGTTTTTCTTGATGTTCTGAATGTTTTGGATTAGGTTTCTTTTTCAAATCGTTTAAGTTAGTTCTTTTTCTTGTAAACAAAAAAAATTGGCTAAATTTGGAATTAATTGTAAATATTTAGAACAAAAAAGGTTGTTTGAAAATTAAATGCCAAATTGAAATCGATTTTCACGATAAAATCAGCTTAATCCGGATTATTCGGATAAAAATTCCAGGATTCGATACAAATCAATTGTTACCGGATTAAACCGATTCCTATTTTAAGCGGGTTTTACCACGCCGCGTTTAAATTCTTTAACGAAAACGTTCGTTCGAATTTGATTTCCAGGCGTGCTATATCTGCGAGGAACAGGGTCGAGAGGGTAAGGCTTGCAGCGGCGCGTGTATGCAGTGCAATCGAAACGGATGCAAACAACATTTCCACGTTACATGGTAAGCGTTCGACCCGCCAGGGATGGGGGGTCAGATTGGTGAGAGGAGAATTTTGAAAAATAGATCCGTCTGCTCGAGGGGGGAATTATTGTGAAAAAAGTGAATAATCGGAAAAGTGTGTGAAAATTTCATGAAAAGTGTCCGTCAAATAATTTTGATCCCTATTTTATACCATACACCGTGGAGCTCGGAATTTATGAACAAACTGCGTTTAAAGTTCGAGCAATTAGATTTGAATCTGTCCAGATCGTGATAGATAGTTATGGAATAGTATGCGAACAAAAATTATGTTAGTTCTAAAATGTTTTGTTTCAGTGCTCAAGCGAAAGGTTTATTGTGCGAGGAAGCAGGCAGTTATAACGATAACGTCAAGTACTGCGGATACTGTGCTTATCATTATAAAAAACTGGTAAGTACCGATGCTTACCACAATCCAACCTTCATAAATTCTCTGGATGTCCTGCAGTTGTTGTCCTACTGCGCGTTAGCGACACCTGGTGGATCTTGACATGCCACAAATGGAATCTATAACCGCAGTGGTTGACGTCTTACTGCACTTTAGCGACACCTAGTGGATCCTCTCTTGCCACAGGTGGAATCTTCGAGTCATAGTAGCTGATATCCTGCTGTATTCTAGTGACACCTGGTGGATCCTCACTTGCCACAGGTGGAATCCTCTATTGCCGCAGTAGTTGATGTCCTACTGCACACTAGCGACACCTGGTGAATCCTCACTTGACTCAAGTGGAATCCTCTATTGCCGCAGTTATTGATGTCCTACTGCACACTAGCGACACCTGGTGAATCCTCACTCGACACAAGTGGAATCCTCTATTGCTGCAGTAGTTGATGTCCTACTGCACACTAGCGAAACCTGGTGGATCTTTACTTACCACAAATGGAATCTATAACCGCAGTGGTTGACGTCTTACTGCACTTTAGCGACACCTAGTGGATCCTCTCTTGCCACAGGTGGAATCTTCGAGTCATAGTAGCTGATATCCTGCTGTATTCTAGTGACGCCTGGTGGATCCTCACTTGCCACAGGTGGAATCCTCTATTGCCGCAGTAGTTGATGTCCTACTGCACACTAGCGACACCTGGTGAATCCTCACTTGACTCAAGTGGAATCCTCTATTGCCGCAGTTATTGATGTCCTACTGCACACTAGCGACACCTGGTGAATCCTCACTCGACACAAGTGTAATCCTCTATTGCTGCAGTAGTTGATGTCTTACTAGAGACACTTGGTGGATCCTCACTAACCGTAAATGGTATCCTTTATTGCCGCAGTAGCTTTGAACAGTAAAGAAACAGAACACCCACACTGTAGTGGTGCTCAAGAGAATAAAAATGAAACAATTGATCTTTCATAATAAACATATTGAACAGATGTTTTGATCTGCGTCGTGTATTGAATGCTCAGTACACGTATCGGTATGTATATATAGTGTGGCTGAAATTTTGCTCATTTCATCAATTTCAGAAAAAAGACAGCCACATCAAAACGATCCCGGCGTTCAAACCGGTTCCGTCGTCTGCCGGCACGACGCCCGACGGAACGCCCGAGAAAAACAACGGACAAGTGAAACTGTCGTCGAATCCGCGAGTTCACGTGAGTAGTTCAAATAGAAGCAGCAGACGCTCGGGTCCACAGAATTTGGAATTTTATCCTTCATAACTGCTTAAACCCGGTAATGGCCGATCTGTAGGGATCCCCCGTCAAGGTCCCTAAGACTCCTTGATTGCTTGAAAAGTCCTTCTAAACCTAAAATATTTTTCAAGGTACTTTACAAAGAACAATATCCTTGAATTTGAGCAAAATGCCCATAGGCCCTTGAAAACTTGAGGTTTTGTGAAATATTCAATTTTTAGGCCTTAGTTATATACTACACAGATTCTACCGAATTTAATGGTTTACTGAGATAAACTGTACCGATTCAGGAGGAGTCTGCTGTGATCATTGGGGTATGAAAGTGATGCAGACACTCATCGAAATTTTAAAATATCTCCTGGAAAACTCCTCTTGAATTCTGGAATGACTGATTTGTAGGGACCCTGCCTGTAAATGGAAAAGGGAGGAGGGACCTTCGACGATTCGTTTATCGGGAAGTTGCGATTTTCATTTTCTTTCCGTTTCCTCTCTGGCAGATACGCGACATCAGAAACTCGAAACAGTTCAACGAGGCCGGACTGAACCTGACTGTAACGATACCGCCGGTATCCGTGACAACAGCGGCGGTGACCTCGTCGTCATCGTCTGCTACCCACCAGCAGACGGCGTCGCCGTCCGGCGGTAACTACGCTTCGAAATTCACGACGGCGAATTTCGTCGAAACGACCATCGTTAAAACGGCGGCCGCGGACTCTTCGTTGGCGACGGCGGCGGACTCTTCGTCGGCGCCGGTGCGCAAAACGAACCGTAATAATGCGGACGCCGCGGACTCGTCGCCGGCGCCGACGCGTAAACCCACAAATCGCACTAGCGGCGCCACCTCGGGTAAAACGTTGAATCGATCGGACAGCGCGAGTTCGGCGTCGACGTCCGCGTCGACCGAGGTCGCGGCCGAATCATCGTCGACGTCGTCGAATCTGAAAACGACGCCCTCTAGTAGTTTAGTTTCGTTGAGCGGAAACGACGTTAAAATCGAACCGACGACGACGACCGAGTCAGTCGCGTCGTCGTCGTCGAATAAAGAGGGCAGCACCGTCGCGGCCAGTACGTCTTCCGTTGTAGCTCGCACGTCTGCTCTCGTCTTCGCCGGCAGTAATAATCGACTGGTGGTGACACCTGCTGGTATGGATACGAATCAATCTAAATCGTCGGGATTAACGATCGATGTAACCACGGTAACGACGGAGCCGTCTGCTGCTGCTGCTGCTGCTTCGAACAAACGACAACGCGGGAAGTAAGTAGTAAAAGCAGCCACCAGGGGGCGTATTTCATGACGATTATTGTTTATTTGCGCTTGTCCTTGACTCCTCCATTGCAATGCCTGAGGAGGATTCCTTTGACACATCCATTGCTAGAAGACTCCTCCAGGACTCCATAACTCCTCCAGGACTCCTCCATTGCTTGAGGACTCCCTGACACCTTCAGTGATAGAAAACACATGGATATTCCTCCATTGCTAGAGCATGCTTAGAGTCCTCCATTGCTAGGAATCTTCCCTTGCTAGAGGACTCCTTAGTTTCTGGCGGACTCCTTCATTGCAAAAGGATTATTGCTAAAGGACTCTCCTGGAGTCATTGACTCCTCCATCGCTTGAGCACTCATTGACTCCTTCCTCCATTGCCAGGGGAAGAATCTCGACTCATCCATGGCTAGAGGAGTTGTTGATTGCCAGATGAGGAATCCTCAATTGCCATAGAAGGAATCTTTGAATCCTCAATTCACAAAAAAGGAATCATCGACAGCTGTCGCAAAGCGTACCCTGTTCCTGATAACTATTACTCTTTGTAGGTCGTCCGATAAAGGAAATCGCAAACGATCGAAAAAATCTGAGATATCGGTCGCCGCAGCGACAGGGGCTTCATCGGCGGCATTGTTGACGAACGGTATCGTAACTCCCGCGGCGACCGCGGCGGCGTCGTCAGTGGTGCCCCCTACGAGTAACGGTCGCGCGAAAACGGTGAAGGATATACTGGCGAGCGGGGTCGGCACCGGCGTAGGTGGCGCCGGCGCGGGCTCGCCGCAAATCAGTCCGAATCATAACAACAAACAACACGACGTTGCTAAAACTAATAATGTAGTTGTTAAACACGAAGGGTAAGTGTGTGAGAGGACAGGGCGGGCGAGGAGGGGGTAGGCAGTGTTTTCAATAAGAGCCAGGTCCCAGACCCGTCTGTCATTTCTTAAGGACCCGCCTGTTTTTTCAAACCAGCTTTCGTTTCAGGTACTGTGACATATTATGGGACCCTCCTGTTTTTCAAATGGACCTGGCTTGTTAATTTCTTATTGAAAACACTTGAGGGGTGGAGATTATAACCCACGAGGGAAGTAGCTAAATTCGATAGCTCGTACAGTGGAACCTTGTTACAACACACTGCAAGGCCCAGTTTCACAAAAACGATTAAGGCCTAAATCGATTTAAGATAAACTGAATTAACGAAGAAATTAAACCGATTTAAGAGTTAAACCTTTTTGTGAAACTGGACCCAGGGGACTAGAAGATTGTAAGCTAGTATGGAAGTATTGTAGTTGTCCTAATATCGGGGTTCGCACCAGTCTTTGGAGGTCCTTAAAATGTTGAAATGGGAATTGCTGGGTCCATTGGACTTTTCAAAGAAAATCAAGGTTACTAATTACTAAAAAACCAACAGTTAGTCTCGACATCTATTTACGGAAGTGCTATTATCTATGCTGGGAATTCAAGATAGCTCGTGCGGCTTGTTGCGTTGGATTGTCCTCTATTTATTTTTTTTGGTTAGATGTTATGAATTTCCTTTCAGCGCGTCGAGTTCCTTGAGCCCTAATTCTCAGATCTCTCAACAGAGTACGCCGCTGTCGTCTTTACCCGGACACGCTAGGGGTAAGTCTAGCACCGCCAATAAGTCGACTCCCCGTCTTAGGCTTGACTCGACTATAATTCAATCATTGAAGATATTCGCGTTCGTTTTTCTAGGAAGTGGAGAAACGGCTTTAACGTTTAGTTCCGATGGACATTTAACTGGTGGTGAGTATTCTATTTGCATTCGCTATTTATCATCAAAATCAATATTAAACTTACCCATAATGATAATGATGATAGTTTATTCAGCCTAAAATCCGTATACCGGTATACAATATGCTCATTGGCTTTACATCATATATAAAAAAGACAAAACCGATGAAAAGGTGATATTTGTTATGGGGTTTGACATTCTTACCTAATGGGTGGACTACTTGTGTTACAAGATTCTTCAGTCCGGAGGGCAAGATAATGCAATTATTTTAGTACTGGATTTAACGCACTATCGGTCATAACGAATAGAATTTCTGGATTCTAGGACAACTGCCCCCTGGACAATTTCCCTAGAATCCTGAAATTCTATTCGTTATGACCGATAGTGCGTTATATCCAGTTTGAAAATAATCGCATTTTCTTGGTCACAATTTTGTATTTCGTTATGTCCGGGATACTTTTAACGAGGTTACATTGTATTATTGTTTTTAAAGACGGCAACTTTTGTTTCGATTTCCAGCTGATTTACAGAACGGACCGTTGAAAGGGCCTCAATTACCGACGCGCACCGCGTATAAACCGCCGGCTAGAACACCGGACAGGTATGTACGCGCGCAAACGTCGCTTAAGTCTATTCGTTTTTGTCTGGAATCTATTTTTCGGGGGGTTATATCTCTTAATTTTGTGAATGCGAACCTTAATTTGGTCTACGACCAGTGAAACTATGAGAGAAATCCGACCAAGATGTAAAGTTGTTGCATAGAAATGTTTAAATTCCATCCTAGTGTGTTGAATAACGGGAATGCTACTGTAGTGCGTCTACACTGCGGTGCGGTGTATCATTAGTTACTAGTATTTCACTATGATTCACAGTTGCTGCCATTTTTCAAGAGAGATAATTATTAATTACCAATTACATCAATACACCGCATTGCAGTGTACTAGCAAAATCCATCACTGATTTATACACCGCACTGCGGTGTAGATGCACTGAAAGGGTTAAAGAATCACGAATGGAGGGAACAATTTTTTTCAGTCTTCCACAAACGATGGAGCAGTTGTTAGAGAGACAATGGGAACAAGGCTCGCAGTTTCTCATGGATCACGCTCAAGGTCAACACTTCGACAGTAAGCTTCCGTCGTCTGCATCAATCTGCGTTTTATGCAAATTAATGCAAATCTTTATGCGTATCTAATGAATAAAAATGGCTGTCGTCCATAAATGCCCCCTACGACATCAAATTGCTCCTGGTCTTTTGATCTAGAAAATAATGGCTGCCTCTATAATTCCCCTTATGACATCACCAAACAACGTATGTGCTAGTGATTTGATCCAGAGACCGTTCTCTAGAAACGATGTCTTCCTCCATAAATCCCCCTATGACAGCACCAATTACTTACTTAAGAGAATCTTCCGAAAGAATGGCTGCCTTCATGAATCCCCCTATGACATCACCAGTTACCTACTAGTGATATAATCTGAAGAGAATTTTCCAGAAATGATGTCTGCCTCCATAATTCCCATCAGACATCATATACTGCTTAGCCTCAATCATTTACTAAATAAAATTTTGAATTAGAATTTTTCATCAAATTGCCAAACATTTGAGTTGATCTACAGCCTCTGTAAAAGATGTCTTCCTCCAATGACATCATCAAATTGTCTACTAGTGATTCGATCTAGACCCCTCTAAAAGAAATGGCTGCCCCTGTGTTGTCATTAGAATTACTGAACAAACCTTGAGAAAATATGGCTGCCTCGTGAGTGTCACGTCTTTCTCGTAAATTTCAGTCGCGTCGCTGTTGAACTGTTTACATCAACTACAAGCGGAGAATCATCGTCTGGAGGAGCACATCACGTCTCTGGTGGCTCGTCGAGATCACCTGCTGGCGATCAACGCTCGTTTAACGCTACCTCTCGGCGGTCCGTCTGCTGTCAGCACCGCCGCCGCAACTCATCAGCAGACGGATAATCGATCGCTTCGTCTGAACAATTTCATACAACCCGAAACGACGACGACGCCGACGGCCGGGTCTTCATCGTCGTCGACTTTACATTCCGTGAGTTATCGCGCTCGTTACAGCTTTTGACTCCTTGATTCCTAAACAGAAAATGCTTTTACCGGTGCTTGAAACTCCTTTAATTTGAGCCAAATACCCGAAACTCCTTTTAAACACTTTCAATTTTGAGAAATAGGCAATTAGAAATGGTTGTAGTACTACAGTTAACTACGCCATACAGTTGGAACCGGGATTTTTCTTTTACCCAATTAGGCGGTTACTGAAATTGAAACTAGTCAAGTTAGTGTATTGGATAAAATGTTTGGTTATGATGTAATAATCTGTAATAATGTTATATTATCCCCTAGGTTTTATCACTTCTGATTACTTGATTAGTCTCTGTTCTGGATGACCGGTATATTTCTGTTGCGTTCAAGAAATTTTTCGATTTATTTTTTTCGTAGAATGAATCGAGCACACTCGCATCTAGTCAAAATTCACCGATGTTAACTCACTCCACATCAGTAAACAGTAGTAATACACAGCCTCAAATACGTCCCAGTCCCGTCGGTAAGTTAGTGTCCTACTGCACGCTAGCGACACCTAGTGGATCCTCACTTGCCACAAGAGGAATCCTCTATTGCCGCGGTAGTTGATGTCCTATTGCACGCTAGCGACACCTGGTGAATCCTCACTTGCCACGAGTGGAATCCTCTATTGCTGCGCAGTTGATGTCCTACTGCACGCTAGCGACACCTGGTGGATCCTTACCTGCCACGAGTGGTATCCTCTATTGCCGCGGTAGTTGATGTCCTACTGCACACTAGTGACATCTGGTGGATCTTCGCTTGCCACAGTAGCTAATGGAATGAATCCGAGTATTGAGTATTATTGATATTTTCAGTGACTCCTGTTTTTTCAACACCATCAACTGTTACGTCTCGCACGACCACGAACCATCTCCATCGACAGCAGCTTACCCTCACCCCTCAGGTATGTCTTACCCTCACGAATATCTCACCCTCCCATACGTCTTACCTTCATATACATCTTACCCTCACCCATCAGGTATGTCTTACCCTCACCCCTCAGGTATGACCTACCCTCACCCCTCAGGTATGTCTTACCCATGTACATCTTACCCTCACGTACGTCTCACTCTTCACATACATATTACCCTCACCCCTTAAGTTTGTCTTACCCCCTCCCCTCACGTACATATAACCCTTCATGCTTACCCATCTGTATAACTTTTGAAATTATTCGAATTTCTGTTTTCTCTCATCGTTGTAGGAACAACATCAGATGATGTTACATATGTTATCACAACAACAACAGCAGCAGCAACAACAGACCGCAACAATAGTGCAAGCATTTCCGACAGTGACGCCACCGCCCAGTCGAACAGTAGCGGCGCCCCCTACCGGCGGCAGCATTGCGCGATCGTCGCCCAGTAAATCATCGCTAGAAAAATCGCACGATAAAACTTGATGCGCAAATCGGGTGGCTCCGTAAAAATATCCTAAAAACGCGTATCGGGTCGGTCAATCGAAATCATTACATCTGGAGACTTGTGGGCGGCTCCAAAAATATCATAATGGTATTATGAGCCCTTTCTCTAGTGGTTGGCTCCAAATATGTTCTAATAAGGGTATCATGAGGTCTTTCTCCACTGGGTGGCTCCAGAAATATTCTGATGGTGGTATCATGAGCTCTTCAACCAGTGGGTGGCTCCAAAAATGTTTTGATTATGGTATTATTACGGTATTACAAGCTCTTTCTCTCGTGGGTGGCTCCAGAAATCTTGAATCGCTGTATTATGAGCTCTAGTGGGTGACTCCAAAAATATTCAACTTGTGGTATTGTAGACTCCTCCAGTCGGTTGCACCAGAGCACCTTCTCTAGTGGGTGGCTCCAAAAAATGTTCCAATTATGCATTTATGAGCCAGTTCTCTATTGGGTGGCTCCTAAAATGCCTAAATTACAACAATCAGTCTCAAACATCCACTGTCACGGTTGTCTCTAAGAATATCGTAATTGTCAACATTTGGAGCCATTCCTTTTTCCAAAGAGATCCACTGATAAGATACAGATGGGAACACAAGGAGCACGTGCTTCGATCGCAATTTTTTCCTGCGCCCTTTTGAAAAAACTATGGCAATATTTTCTGATATTAAGTAAAATGATGAAATCGTCTGAAAATGCGCCGAGATTTTCAAAATCTTGCAGACCGTTGTTTTGGCTGTTGTTTGGATACTTAACTTTTCCTTTTTCGATACACTGTACACGTGTATCGGTGTGTGCTTTTTTCTTTGTGCTCCTGTCGAAGTCCGCCCCTGTTTTACCGCGAGCCTTCTACTAGCGGTCGGCTTGAGGCGGACTGGGTTTTTAAGCGCGGCGAAAAATTAACCCCGCGCGGAGGCGACTTCATTTCTGGTTTAAAAATATGCATTTCGATAAACGCTCGCGATGACAGGTCATCACGATTTTATCCACAAAAAAGTTTTTTCCAAAAAAAAAAAAGCTGCTAAAAATGTATTTTTCGCGTTGTACGTGCCGATGATATTTTAGATAGCGGAAAAAATAAACGAAACGAAATTATGCGAAATTCGTCTGTAAATTAATTCATATTTTTATTATTATCTCAATGAAATATATATCTATATATATTGTTAGATTTTGTAGTTTTTCGGTAAAGTTAAGTTTCTGCTCGATAAAAATGTTGTGATTTTGTGATGATGGGTAGTAGCCCTAGGCTTCTGTTAAGGGTAGGGGTAATATTGATACCCGGTCTATTAAACCAGGCCCCCGAGTTGAGGATTTACCCCTAAGGTTAACATTGATGCCCAGTCTATTAAACTGAGCCCAGGTTTAGGAATTGCCCCTAGTTATAAATTTGATACCAGGTCCAGATTGAGCATTTAATCCTAAAGATTTACCCATAGGGATAACTCTGATACTTAGTCTTTAAATGCAGGCTCAGGTCAAGGTTCTACCCCCCGGGAAAACTTTGATACCCAGTCCTTAAAACCGGGCCCAGGTTGAGGATTTATCCCTAGGGATAACTTTGATACTCAGTCTATTAAACCAGGCCCAGGTTAAGGATTTATTCTTAGAAAGAAATAAAATAAAGCTGGATCTTGAGTTTGATGTTTTGTATTTGATGTAAATATCGAGAAATCTTTTATACATGTCAGAAATATAAATTAATTAATTGTTTTTCGTATTATTATCATAATCAGAATACGTGTAATTGATTAATTATTAATTAATGAAGCTGATGTTTTATATATTAACTGTACAGAAAATGATAAATAAAATTTAAATGTTTCTACCTTCTACGAGAATCAGTTTTACGAGAGTTTTACATTCGAGATACAAGGAATCAGGATCCTAAAACAAGTATCAACCTGCAGCCTGGAACCTGCACTTATTGAAAGTGCGCCGATAAAGAGTCTAATGTCTGGTGTTCGTACGAAGTACATTTTCGATTAAAAATGTCTCTGATGAAGAAGAACTGAACACATGCGAAATGTGGACGATTGAAAATTGGAAGAATGGTATCAAAGTGTCTGATGTTAGGGTACAACAGGCTGCAGATTCATTGAGAATGGAGTTACAGATTTAACAGCCTGGTCGAGTGTGAGAAAAGCTTAGGTTATCATAGCTGGGACAATCATTTGACAACTCGTCCCGTGACAACTTAAAACCAAGTTTGACTAATAACTTAGCCAAACCCCCCCGCCCCCCTAATTTTTCAATTATAATAGTTCAGGCACGGATCCACAGGGGGTTGTTTTTTTGAAAGAATGTACTCAAGACAAAGCGAGCTGACATTCCCACATAATCGGTACCATATCATCTTATGTTTGGCCAAACAATATGCCGTATAGGCCACCTATTAAAAGAGATTTTAGTCAGCAGTTTAACATTTTTATGGACCCCGCCTGGAAAAAATCCTGGATCCGCGCCTGTAGTTTAGTTACAACAATCATCATAAAATATATGGAAGGAACAGAGATGAAATGGGAACAATCCTAGTATAACTAGGATATACATGAAGTCGAAACACCAATACTGTTTTTTCTTTCAGAGAATGAGATTTAATACATTATTGAAACCTAGAACTAAGAGTTTTTGACCGCGTCTGTTTTATGAGTTCCGTCGCAGAACGGTGACTTTTTCGTCTGTTTACACAAACACAACCAGACGGCCTTCGTGTCGTCTGCTATGAACCGGTGAGGTTTAAATCGCGGCGCCGACGAGTCAGCGATTCGCTTGTGAGATCCATCGCAGAACGGCTGAAAAATGAATTCAAAACTATGCATTAAAAAAGGGTCTTTTGGCGATATTTAGAATCAGGCCCTATGGTCTCAAATTTCTATTGTGGAATTGTCCAATCCAAGTCTCCACTGTCGAACCTGGTGCATGGGTCTCATCATAAGTTTTTATTGTGGAAATTGTCAAAGTCTTCACTGTGGAACTAGATGCTTGGTATTTCAAGTCTCCACTGCGGAACTAGGTCCAGGGGTCTCATCTTGAGTTTTAACTGTGGAATTCTCAAAGTCTCCACTGTGGAACTAGATGCTTGGTATTTCAAGTCTCAACTGTGGAATTCTGGAAGTTTCCATTGTGTAACATCGGGTCCTTGGTCTTATCTTAAATTCTATCCACTGTGGAACTGGGCCTGAACATTGATTGAAAATCGCTAAGGAGCAGAATAAAGGGGGGCATTTCACGAGTTATGACTTCAAACTTCATTAGTCACAACAACGCGATACATTTAAAACTTTAAAGTTAGCGAGCTGTGAAATGGCCCCCAGCTCCTGGGACCGGTTCTATAGTCATGGCTTCGACCTAAGACCGGTCTAAGATCGTCTTACTTCCATAGCCAATCAAACAACTTAAGACCCATCTTAAGATTTAAGACCACTTTTGGTCTTTAAGTCCTGGGCCCAGTTCCATAGTCATGGCTTAGACTTAAGACCAATTTAAGACCATCTTAGTTCTATAACCAATCTAACAACTTAAGACCAGTCTTAAATTTAAGACCATTTTTGGACTCAAGTCTCAACTGAGGAACCAGCCCCTGACTATTGAATCTCTGCTCCGGGGGCCGGTTCCATAAGTCACGGCTTAGACTTAGTCTTAGACCGACTTAGTTCTAAAGTCAATCTAAAAACTTAAGATTAGTCTTAAGAATTAAGACGATTTTCAGACTTAAGTCTCGACTACTGAACTGGCCCCTGATTCCAAACAAAGAGAACAAAATTAACTCTGACTACTTTATTTCCAATATCGACGTTATATGTTACATTATCGTATAGCTGACTGTATATCGTCTCGACGGTGCGTGCCGTCACAAAATGGCCGCTTGTTCGATTGTTTACAATTACACAACCAATAATCCTTCGTTTCGGTCACCGTGAACGCGAACGGGCGTGTCCTCGCGTACATTTTAATCTGATTGGTTCCTTCGTATAATTTATGCGTCATGTCGCAAAACGGCTGCAACGAGAGAAAAAAGGAAAAAAAATGGCCGACTGTTGATCACCAACGATGATACGGCGTTTGAAACGATGATTTATTCCGAGTCGACTTCCGCTTCAGGAGAATCGGAGTCGTCTGTAGATAATAATGACTCTAACAATCGACAGAATCAAATTCTGGACCCAGTTCCACTCATCAACCTCTTCCCTCTCTCCTCTCACCCACTTCTCTTCCCTCTTACCAGCCTTTCCCTCTCTCTCTCTCTTCTCACCCACCTCTCTTCTATTTTCTCTTTACTCTCCGATCTCTCATCAACTTTTTTCCCTCTCCTTTCATTCCTCTTCCCTCTCTCATTCCCTCTTACCAGCCTCTCTTTCCTCTCACCCACCAACTCACTTCGCTCTCCTCATTACTCTCCTATCCCTCATCAACCTTTCCTTCTCATCGCTCTATGTTCCTCATCCCATCACATCAGTGTTTCCTCTCCCTCTATCTCACTAGTCTCTCCCTCTAGTCACTAGTCTTACCTACTCTCTCTACTTTCCCCTCACACCAGTGTTTCCTCTCCCTCTCTCCTCTAGCTAGTCTTACCTACTCTCTCTACTTTCCCCTCACACCAGTGTTTCCTCTCCCTCTCTCCTCTAGCTAGTCTTACCTACTCTCTCTACTTTCCCCTCACACCAGTGTTTCCTCTCCCTCTCTCCTCTAGCTAGTCTTTCCTACTCTCTCTACTTTCCCCTCACACCAGTGTTTCCTCTTCCTCTCTCCTCTAGCTAGTCTTTCCTACTCTCTCTACTTTCCCCTCACACCAGTGTTTCCTCTCCCTCTCTCCTCTAGCTAGTCTTTCCTACTCTCTCTACTTTCCCCTCACACCAGTGTTTCCTCTCCCTCTCTCCTCTAGCTAGTCTTACCTACTCTCTCTACTTTCCCCTCACACCAGTGTTTCCTCTCCCTCTCTCCTCTAGCTAGTCTTACCTTCTCTCTCTACTTTCCCCTCACACCAGTGTTTCCTCTCCCTCTCTCCTGTCACTTGTCTTACCTTCTCTCTCTACTTTCCCCTCACACCAGTGTTTCCTCTCCCTCTCTCCTCTAGCTAGTCTTACCTACTCTCTCTACTTTCCCCTCACACCAGTGTTTCCTCTCCCTCTCTCCTCTAGCTAGTCTTTCCTACTCTCTCTACTTTCCCCTCACACCAGTGTTTCCTCTCCCTCTCTCCTCTCACTAGTCTTACCTACTCTCTCTACTTTCCCCTCACACCAGTGTTTCCTCTCCCTCTCTCCTCTCACTAGTCTTACCTACTCTCTCTACTTTCCCCTCACACCAGTATTTCCTCCCCATCCACTACCTCTTATCCACTCGCACCGGTATTTCTAAGCGTTTTTTTTTTAGGCCGACCTCAAACCGAGACCAAACATCTCAAAAAGGAAAAGACATTCACCTGATTTCTACTGTAGCCGCACGAACACCACGAATACCGTTTACCGGCGATCAGTTCCACTTTGAACGGTTTCTTATCGTAGATCTTTCCCTTCGGCGGGTCGGGGTTGTAATCGTCGGGGAACTGAGGCGTTTCTGGATGTTTTGGTTCCTTCTTTTTGAAAATCTCGTCATCGTTGTTGGCGGCGCCGCCGGTCGGAGGGTTCGTATCACTGTTGTATCTGAATGAATTCGCCTGCAAAATTAGAAAGTTATTTTCGAAGCGATTTTCACTTTTTTGGCTACAATCCTAACCTATTTCGCTTCAAAACCAAATTACGAGGGCGGATCTAAATTTAAAATTTTTTGAAAGGCCGGACCTGAACAATTCAAAAGCGCGCTTATTTGAGAAGACCATTTGGCAATACTAGGGCTGAATGAATGAATATTGGTAGGAGTTCTGGTGGCCTTCCCACACATGTCACGACAAAAAGGGGGTTTTTCTGGAGTGGTCTTTATAATAAGGACCAATTATTGGATCTATCTATAACTAGTCTTGGTTTTTAAAATTGTCCAGACTTTTTGAAGGGCACATTCGAATTTAGAAGAGTGTGGACCAGTCTAGTCTTTTAGTTTAGTTTCACAATCGGATATTTTCACAAGCCCAACCGATTAGGCTTAACGGCAACGCTACATCACCGACCAACCGTCGGTCCAACGTCAACGAAGACCCGACCAAAATCAGTTCACTTACCACCAACACACCCGGTGCAATAGCTTGCTGTTTAGATCTGCAGATGAAGATGGATTTTCGACCAGAAATTAGTCGAAGAACGCCAGATTTTGACGCGGAATTAACGAGATTCATCGTGTTTTCGGCGTAAAAACGGATTATTCGCGAGGAAAAATTCTTAACGGGGCGACGACCTTGAAATTAACTCGAGTTCCGCGGTTACACTCTCCTTCACCGAAAACCGGAAAAATTGATAAGAAATCAGATTTACACAAGATTCTTTCAGTGAAAACACGTTATTATCATTTTTAACTAACAAAATAAAGATAAAGACTATTGCATATTAAGATCCAGGTGAGAGAATTTATTGTGATATTTTATATACAACTAAACCAACGGGATTGTACAGCGGCCGTGATCGTCTAGAGGTTAGGACATTGCGTTGTGGCCGCAATAACCCAGGTTCGAATCCTGGTCACGGCATTGTATTTTTCTGCCTTTGTCTCTTTTTTAGTTTTTTTTGCTAGAGTTTTTAGTTTTTTGACGGAGTTCTTTTTACAACAGTTCATCTTTTATTTCAACATTTTATGAGAAATTTAAGTCTTGAGAGTCGGGAGATTCAAAGCTGCATGGCCGATTTGAGGATTTTTTATTGCGGGAGGGCAAAATCACGATGCCGAAATATCCATTTCATATAGATATGAAATGGATATTCGCATGGACTCCACAATTGACTCTCGCATGTCCAGGTCTTCCGTGCATGACCTCGATGCCACTGCCTTGTAGGCCCAGGAGGGAGTCCTAACCGTGTCATAATTTAGACAATTTGCTCATTCTATCCACTTTCTAGATACTCTATGTTTCTGCTAAATAGTCGAGCGAGCGCGTCGGGTCAAGCGACATGATCCGCGATTCTGGTTGTCATATGCCGGGCAGGGGTGGGCCTAATGAAGTAGATGATCCATGGTTCCATGACAGCGGGTGTGGGGGATGTCCCCAGATGAAATTTCGATTATAGAGGCATCTCGAAGTCTCTGATATATCCACGTAAAAAAACAGCAAGTAAATTATCAAGAATCTAATTAAAAAATTCAAAATTAAACAGCTGAGCTTATTCTTTCTTGAAACAACACGTTTACCTTTGTACCAAGAGGAAAAGCAGATAGCATAATTCGGTATCTTTGAACAAAAACTGAGACTGCACAATGCGTTGGTCCAGCGAATGTTTACCAACTGAGACACTTTTGAGGGGGAGCATCAAAAGTCCACCACCCCTGTCCTTTCGTTAGGGCCCTTGCCGGTACACGATTCTGAATATACTATTGTAAATAATAGATAGCTGAAACGGAAGATTGTTTTGTTAAACTTTATTCATTTGTCACTTGATTGTACAGTTTGAAAATTTAGATTTGGTCGGGGGTTCGGTTTTGGGGGCGTTCTTCTCTTACGATGCCTCCTCCCTTTTTGTTGCAGATGACCCACGTCGATCAGCGCTGGGACCGCGATTTTCCGCATCTTTTGACGAAATTTCGGCTACCATCGTGTTTCGAATTCAACTGCGACCAGTAATTTTGTAGGGTGTTGAATTAGAGTCTGTCATGACAGGAAAACTGACGAGTCACCGTCTATGTCTACTGACATAGGATCAAGAAAGGAACTTAAACAAAACACGTCTTCTTTCTTTGACAACTACTCGTGAACTAAACTTTATTTACATCAGGTCAGCATCTGGTTTCATGCACGTTACAGAGAAAGCGCGGGGAAATATCGCGCCAGTACTGTTCTATTAATGGTGGAGATCACTCTCAACATAGGGTCTCAAGAGGATCCAACTGGAACTAACCCATGAACATTTTCATCAGAACTAAGTTACACGCTAAGAGACGAATTTGATGAATTAGATTACCACCCCGGATCACGCGTTGCCACTTCGATTTCCGATTTCAAAGCTTTCCTCCCTTCCAGCAGGTGTGTTGGGTTTGTAAGGGGACAAAAATCAAATCAAACCAAATCAAACGAAATAAATCAGGGTCAATCACTAATAAGATACAGAAAATGAGATGCCATAGTGAATCATCATAGATCAATGTGATTGCCGGTTAATTCTAGTGCTAGAAAATTAATTCTCTACTTTTTAAATGCGACAAGATTGTTTCAAGTACCAATCGTTGTTTTTAAAACGAATCACACAGCTCCAAACACATTTTGAATTGTGTCCTGAGCGCGATATTTTACCACAGACGCTGCAAAATAATAATCGCGAATGCGAGTGCGCGCCGGGAATATCAATTTTATGGGGATCGAACCGCAAAATGCGGCAGATTGCGCAATCGTAATGCCGCCATTTCGTGACCGACACTTAGAATCAATAATACACCCTCTGCCTCGATAAAGTTTTTTGAATTGAAGTGCAGTGAAGCCCACAAGGGTCAAGGGTTACTTAACCAGCACAATATTGGCAGATCCTGGACAGTGCTAACAAAAATAGTAAACAATGCCAATTATTCAACGAACTGACGAACTAAATTTTTGCATGTCTTAGAATTCAATTCCTAAGCTCTATCATAGCGTAACTTCTTTCGAACCCTTAGCAGGCTGTAGGCAGGCTATCACCGTTTCGGAATGTGCTGGTTTGTTTGTTCAAGAAAGCCCGCGACGGTATTCTGATGCTAGACTGGTGGCCTGTTGAATATTGACATCGGATAACCAGTCTACGCCGCGACCTTTCGCGCTATATGAGCCGACAGCTACAGAATGCTGGTATCGGTCCGGGCTGAAAACTTCGTGAATAAAACTAAACGCGAATATTTTACTTATCGGAAGAAACTTACCGGTGACAGACATCACAGATATGTGAGTACTTAATTACTTAATTGTTTAAATCAAAAATCTAGAAATGACAATTGTTAATATTGAAGATTAAAGCGTTTTATTTTAGTTTGTTGTTTGTAATTTATTAGTAGGTCTGTCCTCCTTTCAGCTCCCCCGCACACACCCACACATAACTAACAACACTGAAGTCCTATCATGTCGGCTTGCCCGCCGGGTCTAATGTCAAAACTCTACCCCGGTATCCTTGTCAGAGGGGCGGATTTAGGGTCAGGACTTAAGAATAGTATTGGAAGGAATTTTGAGCGTGCATTCCAGGACCAGGGGGATCCTCCTAGCCAACGAATGGCCAAGCAAAGGGGGGGGGCACTTATAAATTCTAGACCATATCAGGCAATGGCTTATATGCTCTGGAACTGTCCATGTTTCTATGGATCCAGTAAAATACCAACATCTAAGTTTTAGCCATAGTGTCCGACAGTGTTGTGGTGTCCCCCCTAAAAAAAAAAAAACTTGAAAAGGAAGGGCAATCCTCAGATCCTCCTTGGCAAGCTTCCAAAGTCTGTAACCCTTAAAACGGGTAGGCCTACTACTTCATAAAACAAGGAAGATCAATCTCGATGGCAGCGGGCAGGCGCGGATCTAGGGGGGTCTTACAGGTCTTCCGGAAAACCCTCAAAATTCTCAAGTGCCCTCAAAAGATTTTGCTCGCAAAACAATTTCATGACTCAAAATGCAGGAAATGGCTTCAAATCAGTGCAGGAATTTTAAATTTTCTTGAAGGCCTCAGATCCCCCCGGAAGGGCTTTGCGCTGAAGCAGTGTTGGCCTCCCGCGCTGCGCTGGTGGTTATCAGTGCCCTTTTCTTTTTTAGGTATGCCCCTAGAATTCTGAGAAGACCCTCGGATTTACCCCTAGACCCGCCCCTGGTTGGGTCAGGGGTTTAGACTCCTGAAAATATGAGCTGCGTACATCGTATTGTGCTGGGTGTATAAATCTGATTCAGATTAGAATATTGGGCTCATTGTCAACCGGCTAGATTTTAGAAAGAAAAATGTTTACAAAACAAAATAGCGGATTTTAAAAACCGTCCTGAAAATGATTGTTGAACCCGCATTATGAAAAATAGGTCAGATACTTTTGAATGGGTGTTTTTGAAAAGGTCTAAATGCTGATATTAGTTTTGGTGGCGTGTTTCAATATCGATTCAATCCCTCCATTAAAACGAAACCAGGAAATAATTTAAACTGCGCATTAGAAATTAAAACTGACCTGTGAATTTATCTAACAGTACTAGGCCTATATATTTTTTTGGTAAGATGGTCTTTGCTAAGATGGTAAATGCTGTGTACCAAAATTTTCTTGGACTGGTCTTAAGTTAGTTTGGGTGTAAAACGAAAATGAGCTTAGACTGGTCTTAAGTTGTTAGATGTACTGTCAAGGTCATGCGAGGAGTGTCTGTCTGTACTACACAGTGCAGACAGTCATGTGATGATAATATTTATATCGCGTGTGATCCAAATCACTCAAGCCAATCACAGTCATTTACAGTCTTTACAGTTTTACAAAGTTCAGGAATTTTTCGTAGTATTTCATGGTAAATAATGGAAAGACAAAAATAGCGTTGACTCGCATGTAGGCCTATATCAGGATCATAGTAAACAACATAGAGAGAAATGAGAACAAACCCGTTTCCCCTCCCCTCCCACTCTCCCTCTCTTTCCTCTCTCCCTCTCTTTCCTCTCTCCCTCTCTTTCCTCTCCCCCTCTCTCCCCCACTCTCCCTCTCTCCCTGATTGAAGTATGACTATAAAGCTAAAATTGAGGTTATTCTCAAGGAAATCAAGGAATTCTGATATAAAGTCAGGAATTTGAATTATTGGTGTCTTGTTGTCGAGTGCCACAAGGAAGCTCTTGATGAGAAACAGATCCCTCTGAGCATCTTAATATAGTTTAATCAGAGATTTTATGGTCAAGGGTCGACATTCTAAGGAATTTTGGATTTCCTGATTAAGAAACCTGTTTATTAGTAGTTGTGTTGTCGTAATTCTATATGAATTCCTGTGCTATAGAATAAAGTTTCTTTTTCTAAAGAATGTAAGTGGTTTTTTTTTTCATTCGATGTTGTACGAACCACAAACCAGATTGTTTTGTGGTTTGGTGGTTAACCCCAAAACCATACGTAACTGTGAGTTGGATGTAGTTTTAAAAAGGTCTCATTTCAAACAAAATCATTTCAGTTAAATGGTAGTCTATAGTGGTTAGAGCTGAATGGCTGACTCGGTCAATTATTAAGACAGGATATGATGGTTCATGCATTCATTATTTCAAGTTCATTTTCAATTAAAAATGTCTCAGGTGAAGCACTGAACACATGTGAAGTGTGGACGATCAGTTTCTGAAAGTGTGCTGATAAAATGTCTAATGTCTGGTGTTTGTAGTTCATTTTCAATTAGAAATGTCTCAGGCGAAGTACTGAACACATGTGAACAATCAGTTTTTGAAAGTGTGCTGATAAAATGTCTAATGTCTGGTGTTTGTAGTTCATTTTCAATTAGAAATGTCTCAGGTGAAACACTGAACACATGTGAAGTGTGGACGATCAGTTTCTGAAAGTGTGCTGATAAAATGTCTAATGTCTGGTGTTTGTAGTTCATTTTCAATTAGAAATGTCTCAGGTGAAACACTGAACACATGTGAAGTGTGGACGATCAGTTTCTGAAAGTGTGCTGATAAAATGTCTAATGTCTGGTGTTTGTAGTTCATTTTCAATTAAAAATGTCTCAGGTGAAGCACTGAACACATGTGAAGCGTGGACGATCAGTTTTTGAAAGTGTGCTGATAAAATGTCCGTGGTTTTGGTAGCATAGTTATTATTTGTCTGATATAGCAACCAATTGTTGATTAAACGGTGTTTTGATAAACTGTTATTGTCGCAGATTTGAACGTATAAAATTGATAAATATAGCAAACACGCGTATTACAGTAGATAGAATTCCGATGCGATTGATAATGACCTAAATGACCTACATTCGATCGACAAGCCGTAGACTCAAGGTTGTACCGTGTATAGAGAGATGCTAGTTCGAATACTCGCCACCAGGTTTTACTCTACTTCCAGGCGTAGTGATATGATTAGCCTCGGTTGCAATTGTCAATTGAAACACGCTTGTTGATTACTGTTTAATTACTCGCTGACTAATTGTGGATTATCAACGTAGTTGTTGTTGATTTAATTCAGGTTAGTGAATTTTAATTCATTAATTCGACGATCTGAATCGAACTGGAAAAAACTCGAGTCGCGTTTGTGATTTGCGATGTCGGAATGGGTTCGTGTGCAATTTTTTACCACTAATGGTTGAAATTTTAATGGAGAAACATTGAGGTTTTGAGCTCATTTTCATTCTAGGAACCAATCTAACGACATAAGCTCATTTCTAGAATTGGTCTGATTTCTTAAAATCAGCGTAAGCTCACTTGGGATGTAAAAAGCTAATGTAACCATAGAACTCAATTCAAACCAACTTTTTAAGAGTGACAAATCTGAAACCATCGTAAGTTCAATAGCCAATCTAACAACTTTAAACCATTTTAAAGCTCATTTTGGTTCTAGAGCCAATCTAACAACTTAAGACCAGTCTAAGCTCATTTTAGTTCTTTAACCAATGAAACAACTTAAGACCAGTCTATGCTCATTTTGGTTCTATAACCAATCTAACAACTTAAGACCAGTGTAAGCTCATTTTGGTTCTATAACCAATCTAACAACTTAAGACCAGTCTAAGTTCATTTTAGTTCTATAACCAATCTAACAACTTAAGACCAGTCTAAGCTCATTTTAGTTCTATAACCAATCTAACAACTTAAGACCAGTCTAAGCTCATTTTAGTTCTATAACCAATGAAACAACTTGAGACCAGTGTAAGCTCATTTTGGTTTTATAACCAATCTAACAACTTAAGACCAGTCTATGCTCATTTTGGTTCTGTATCCAATCTAACAACTTAAGACCAGTCTAAGCTCATTTTGGTTCTATAACCAATTCTAACAATTTAAGACCAGTCTAAGCTCATATTTGGTTTTATAACCAATCTAACAACTTATGACCAGTATAAGCTCATTTTAGTTTTATAACCAATCTAACAACTTAAGACCAGTCTAAGCTCATTTTAGTTTTATAACCTATCTAACAACTTGAGACCAGTCTAAGCTCATTTTAGTTTTATAACCTATCTAACAACTTGAGACCAGTCTAAGCTCATTTTAGTTTTATAACCTATCTAACAACTTGAGACCAGTCTAAGCTCATTTTAGTTTTATAACCTATCTAACAACTTGAGACCAGTCTAAGCTCATTTTGGTTCTATAACCAATCTAACAACTTAAGACCAGTCTAAGTTCATTTTAGTTCTATAACCAATCTAACAACTTAAGACCAGTCTAAGTTCATTTTAGTTCTATAACCAATCTAACAACTTAAGACCAGTCTAAGCTCATTTTAGTTCTATAACCAATCTAACAACTTAAGACCAGTCTAAGCTCATTTTAGTTCTATAACCAATGAAACAACTTGAGACCAGTGTAAGCTCATTTTGGTTTTATAACCAATCTAACAACTTAAGACCAGTCTATGCTCATTTTGGTTCTGTATCCAATCTAACAACTTAAGACCAGTCTAAGCTCATTTTGGTTCTATAACCAATTCTAACAATTTAAGACCAGTCTAAGCTCATATTTGGTTCTGCCAATCTAACAACTTAAGACCAGTCTAAGCTCATATTTGGTTCTGCCAATCTAACAACTTTAGACCAGTCTAAGCTCATTTTGGTTCTATACGCAGTCTAACAACCAGTCTTGAGAATTGAGTAACTATTAGGACTAATAACATGACTGTGTGCAACTGGTCCTCGTTTCATTTCATGTTCTCTGCTCCTAATCTTCAATTTAGATTTAGTAATTTTTGATGCAGATTCTTGACGATTTTGTCACTAGGTTTATTTGTTTTTTCCATTTTTTGCAGACACGTATCTGCTGTTAGCAGCGATCCCATTTTGATGTGTTCAAGATGACAGAAATGGAAGAAATGGTGAGTTCAATTCCGTCTGATAACGAGGAGAGTTTCTTCAATTATCTGCTCGCTCATTTATGGTCTCGGGGCTGAGTCCTTAGCATTATGGTCGTATTGTTTGAATTTGGAAAATCTTAGGAATAAATGATTTTGTTTTGATGCGGCCATGCTTCAAGGGTGAAACTAGGAGCGTTTGAAAGTCGTCAGTGTTCGGTCACAGTTAGCATCGATGTGAATATTCTTCAGACTGAGTTCATCGTAGATGATTAAAATCAGTTGCGTTTAAAAACACGAGAAAGTTATAAACGCAGTATTATCGGTTCAATTGTCGGTTCAAAATCGATCGTACTTTGTTTTCACAGGATCCAATAGGGGTGGCTCCAAGAATATCCGAATCGAGTCATTCCGAGCTGCGTGCAGTTTCCCTTTCCCTAATGGGTGGCTCCCAAGAATTCCGAAATCAATGACATCACCTCCATTCCTATGTCGAGTTAGTGGTTCCGAATCATTACGTATTATCCAAGCGACCCGCTTCAGAATATCCGACCTGTGGTATTCGAAACCGTCGTTACTTTGTCGGACGGCTCCGGTGGAGTTCAGTTCTGGTGTCATTGCTTTTTTTTCGTTCGTATTTTACAGATGGTCGATGACGGGCAGACCAGAGTCGAACAACAACCGCACCACCAAAAGAGACCGCGCCCGCCGAACACTGGTGGCAGCGGCTCGGATATCATCATGATGAAGAGAGCGAAATGCGGCGGCAGTTCGGAAGAATGCGAACCGGAGATCCCCACCGACGAAGCGTTCCAGCCGATCCAGCCGACGGAAATCGACGACGCGGCGCCGATAACGACGACTAAACGCCGGCCGTGGTTCCGGCAGACGGAACGCGGCGCCTCGCTACACGAGTTGCCGGTCGAACCGGATGTACGCCTCGCACTGCATGGTTCGAAACTCCAGAAGCTCCTCAGAGAACGCGAATTACCCGTGTGTTGTCCCAGCGACGGAGAAGATGAAAACTTGAGTACATCTCAGGTAAAAAATAAATCAATAATTTATTTGAGAAAATGCTAGCAATACTCAGTAGATCCTCACTTGCCACCGGTGGAATCCTCTATTGCCGCAGTAGTTGATACCCTACAGTGCACTTGCGACACCTGCTGGATCTTCACTTGCCACAAGTGGAATCCTCTATTGCCGCATTAGTTGATATCCTACTGCGCACTAGCGACACCTGGTGGATCCACTACTGCCAGAAGTAGAATCCTCTATTGCCCAGTAGTTGATGCCCTACAGCACACTAGCGACACCTGGTGGATCCTCACTTGCCACAAGTGGAATCCTCAATTGCTGCAGTTGTTGATGTCCTACTGCACACTAGCGACACCTGGTGGACCCTCACTTGCCACAAGTGGAATCCTCAATTGCTGCAGTTGTTTATGTCCTACTGCACACTCGCGACACCTGGTTTATACTCACTTGCTGTAGTAGCGTAGTAAATGATTGTATCGTATCTATTGTGTGTAGGATGCAAACGTATTTGGAGCGCGTGTCGATGGTACACGACCGAAACGACCCCGTCGAAATGCAAAAACCGACGGAAAGAAGTTTGAAGGAGATGACGATGATGACGACGACGATAAAAAGCGTCCACCAGATAAACTACCGGAGGTGAGTAAGAAATATATCAATTTCCACGATTCCATGAATCGCCCTATAATGCCATCAAAATACCCGATGGTGATCCGATCTACAGGCTCTTCTAGGAAACAAGATGGCTGCTTTCGTGAATCCCTCTATGACATCATCGGAATACCCGCTGATGATTTGTCCTATAGAAAGAAACAACTCGCTGAATGCTGTCGACATGAACACCACTCTTCGGCGGCCATTGTTTCTGAAGTGCCAATGAGAGCGCAGGGCAACTTGATGATGATGTCATAGGGGGATTTGTGGAAGCTGCCTTAATTTCCGGAAGTGTCTGTAGATCGAAAGGCAAATAGTCGGTTGAGCATTTATTACATCATAAAAAAAGATGCGCGAGTGACATCACGCCCCCTATGATGTCATAGGGAGATTTGTGGTCGTCTTTCCTGAACGGTGCCGTTGCCAAAATCAATGTTGATTCGATGTTTTATATTTGCAGCCCGATGATTTCGTCAGTCAGCAATGTCCCACGCCACATGGTAGCATACCTGATGGGTTCAATCAGGTAGTGAAGGTAAATTCCGATTAAGATTTTTCAGTTTAACCTTTTCAGTGCTGGCTAATTAATACCCTATAGTGCTGAAGATAATTTGAAAATTCTGAAAAATTCCACCCTAGTGTGTTGAATAACGCAAATACCACTATAGTTCGTCTACACCGGGGTAGGGTGTATCGTTAGTTACTAGTATTTTACTATGTTTGATAGGTGCTGCCATTTTTCAAGAGAGATAATTACTAATTACATCAATACACCGTAGTGCGGTGTACTAGCAAAATCCATCACTGATTCATACACCGCACTGCGGTGTAGACGCACTGAAAGGGTTAACGGATGATTTTGAAAAATTCAACCCCAGCGCGTTGAATAATGTGCATACACCACTATAATGCGTCTACACCGCAGTGTGATATTTCAGTATGTTTGGTGCTGCCATTTTTCGAAGAAGATAAAAAGTAATTACCAGTACATCAATAAACCGTGATGCGATGTACTAGCAAAGTCCATCACCGATTTATACGCCGCACTGCGGTGTAGACGCACTGAAACAATCAAGAAAAATGTGCGGAACTGTTCTTCAATGACTGCAAAAATGGACGGACTTTTGCCTCGGTCCTAACTGCTACAAATGCCTATCTATTTCAAAAATGTTTTTCCGTTTTCAGCGCGGAGAGTTTACCGGCCAGCACGTGATTGAGGCCATGAAGTGCATGAACTTCATGGCCGTGAAATCTGGGTGCGTTTTGTGCGATGACTTGCACGCGTTGATGCGATACTGCTCTGTCGATCGTTTGCCGATGGCATTGGACTACGATATGACGTGGAACAAGATTTGGGAGTACTTGGTCATCAAGCATTCGTCAGCCGATGGTCATCAGGTGAATTGTTGTCTGGTGAGTTGTTGTAGGCCTATGTTCCAGGGTGTCTACGACTACTTGATTCCTTAAAGACTCCTAAAGGGATAATCCTATGAAAGCTGCTGTGAAATCCTTTGAATTTGAGCAGTTATTGCAGTAATTGTTACTATTTTATAATCAGAAATACTGATTTGATTTGTTTGATGCATGTGGAAATATATAACATATAATTGAGGGTCTTACTGTTGATAACTGATTAAATTGAACATTTTCTTTCATATTTGTCTGAATAACATCTTACTGGAAAAATTTTTATTCGTTACTAAGTGCTTGGCAGCCGTGAAAAACTTATTTTTTCGTCCAACCAAATCGTTGAATTGACTTTAACTTTCAGACATGTCGTCTGCCGGACGTTGTCTTTCTGCTCAGAAATAATAGCGTTTATGCACGCCACGTTGAAGACAACAGCGGCGATGACCAAGGCGCGGCGTTACCTCCGGCGATGGTCGTCGATCGTCGGACAGCTGTTCGGCAACTGGCGCCGCGTCTGCCCGGTGGGTATTTCTACAGCGACGATCCTGACGACGTGATTAAAATCGTCGATGAAATCTTGAGGCGACAAAATTTGTGCAACGATAACGACGCCGCCACTGGTCAAATCGGGGTCGTTTCCAGCGGGCTGAGATCGGTAAGTTACAGTAAAACCTGTGTAAGTTACAGTAGAACCTCTGTATTGAACTGTCGGAGGTGTTCACTATAGGGGCGGTCAGGCCATGATGTGACACAAGGCGACACCTAGTATCCTCTGTTGAAACCACAACTACAAATAGCGCTAAACACTGAATGGGTCTAGATTATGACTAAGGCGGGCGTAGGTCGGCCTTACGACGGCTTGCGACTCACTGCGACCGCCAGCGACGATTACCTTGCGACTGGCAGCGACGCCAGTCGCAATGAGTCGCACATGTTCTACATTCTGCGACGCGACCGTCGCAACCGACCTGCGTGCTGTTGCGACTGGCAGCAACTAGTCACACACAGTCGCTGACAACCGCGTCGCAACAGACTTGCGCGGCAACTTGTGATGCAACGCCGACCTACGTCCGGCTTAATATATAACGAAATTCTGCACATGTTCTCGATACACATAAAATGGCCACAATTGGTTTTTGTAGCAAATACTGATTGAAAATGGAAGCCGCTTAGAAGGTTTTCAGTTCGTGGCGACGCGAGTCCTCGGTTCCGGGTCGTTTGGTCAGGTTTGTGAAATCCAAGATTTCAACCACAACGAACAACGATTCAGCCGTCTGCCGTACTGTCAGAAAAATGTACGTAAATTTCTCAAAATCATTTATTTCTAAATGATTACGATTGAGATTATTGTTGTTAGGTTTTGAATGAATTTGAAAGGAAATCCGGCATCGAGCCAGCTGTGTTTCCACCCGGAGGATCCTTACTTACCGCAAGTGGAATCCTCTATTGCCGCAGTTGTTGGTGTCCTCCTGCACACTAGCGACACCTGGTGGATCCTCACTTACCACAAGTAGAATCCTCTAATGCTGTAGAAGTTTATGTCCTATTACACACTAGCGACACCTGGTGGATCCACACTTACCACAAGTGGAATCCTCTATTGCCGCAGTTGTTGGTGTCCTACTGCACACTAGCGACACCTGGTGGATCCTCACTTGCCACAAGTGGAATCCTCTATTGCCGCAGTTGTTGGTGTCCTACTGCACACTAGCAACACCTGGTGGATCATCACTTGCCACAAATTGAATCCTCTATTGCCGCAGTAGCTGATGTCCTACTGCACACTTGATCCTCGCTTGCCACAAGTGAAAACTCAACTGTCAGGTTCGCGTGTATATTATTCAAATGAATTCGCATTTGATTCTATTTTCTTCCTATTTTCTAGATTGCAATACAAAAGTTCTTCCCGGACGAAGTTCGGATGGTGTTCCATTTGGCGCACGACAATCTGGTGCCGATTTACGGCGTCGGTTTGGATTGCGGCACGGTTCACGTGTTGATGGAGTGCGTACAGGGTACGAACTTGATCAAATACGTGGAAATGTTGTCCAAATGTTCGGGCAGGCGATATTCAGGACTCGGGCAATATTACGTAATCCTGTTTGCAAAACAATTGGTATCCGTGCTAGCCTACCTGGAAGAGAAAAAAATTATTCACAACGACATCAAAGGTAATGTCATTGAAATGGGACACGCTCATCAGAAACTAATCATAATTTTACTGAATGGTTGAAGTCATAGAGAATGAGACGCTCTCTTCGGTAACTAATCATAATTTTACTGAATGGTTGAAGTAATTGAAAATAAGAAGGTCGTCATTATTAACTAATCATAATTTTGCTGAATCGTCGAAGTCATAGAGAATGAGACGCTCTCTTCGGTAACTAATCATAATTTTACTGAATGGTTGAAGTAATTGAAAATAAGAAGGTCGTCATTAGTAACTAATCATAATTTTGCTGAATCGTCGAAGTTATTGAGAATGAGATGGTCGTCCATGAGTAACTAATCATAATTCTACTGGATCATAGAAATATTGCCATGAAAGATGTCATTAGTAACTAATCATAATTTTACTGAACTGTTAAAAGTGATTGAGAATGAGAATAAGGAATCACATCATTATCATTATCATTAAAGTCGTTTTGAGTTTTGGTGTTTCGCTGTTTTTCAGGTTTGAACATCCTGATATCGCCCCATCGCAAGCAAGTGAAACTCGCTGACTTTGGTTTGGCTGAGACCTCTCCGGCTAAACGCAAGTTTCGTGGGACCAATGATTATTTGGCCCCAGAAAAGGTAATGTGGATGGACACAACAGGTTATCTTATCCAGCTTTATTATCCGACATTATCAGCGCAGCTTGTGGATCCTCACTTGCCACAAGTGGAATCCTCTGTTGTCGCAGTAGTTGATACCCTACTGAACACTAGCGACACCTGGTGGATCCTCACTTGCCACAAGTGGAATCCTCTGTTGTCGCAGTAGTTGGTTCAATCAAGGGATGACATGTTAGGCCACTTGGGACTTAAGTCCCAGCGGGCTGTTGCGTTCACTTTTCGTCCGTCCGTCCGTCCGTAGACGGAATCCAGTTATTTTGGGAAGTTTTGAAGACACTTCAAGGTAATGTCTTGATATTTGGTTCATACATGTATCTACCCTAGACACATCTTCAGCCCAAAAACTGGCCCTGTCAGATTCAAGATGGCCGACTGGCAGCCATTGTTGTTCGCCAAAATCAACACTTTTTACACATTTTGGAAGTTTTCGAGGGAAATTTTGAAGACACTTATAGACAGTGTTATCCTTCATTGCTCGAACATTAGTTATTTTATATGGTCACTAGGGGGCGTTGAATAGTAGAATAACTTATTTCGTATTTCCTTATTATATTGGTACCTAGGCATATTTTGTTACCACGATCAATTGCAAAGTGGTAGCTCATGACATGTTCTATAATAAGGTATCAGGAGTAAAATGTTTATGATAAGGAGTATGCCTATAATGAAATTGTATATATTATTAATGCTTAAACGCTGGGGTATATGTACTGAGGCCATCTCAAAATATGGTCTGTTCGCCGTAACCCGACCGACCCGACTTCAAAGGTACCGAGTGAAAACTTTTTTTTGGGGATTAATTAAAACAGATTTTATTTTTGATATCGTTTCCTTATAGGCCTAAAAAAGGTGATAAATTTGTTTTTTTGCCCTAAAATTTTGCAGAAAATATTTCTACCTACCAACCGACTCATCCTGAAAACTTGAGTCGGTGTTACGGCAAACAGACGATTATTTTCGGGATGGACCGACATTTAATTTTTGATAGTGATGTAAATTTTGGAAAGTCCATTAGAATTTCGTTCGTCGTATTTCTCATTCCAGTTCGATACGTGCGGTTGCTACGACACGAAGGTCGACGTGTTCGGTCTCGGTTTAACGATGGTTATGGCGGTCACCGGCTACCCGCGACCGTACTTCTACTTTTATCGCGAGCACCGCGACGCTCAGATGAACGCGTTTACAATCCCATCTCATTGCACGTCTGGCGAGAATCTGTCGGTAAGTCGGAATCTGTATACATCATGTTGTCGAAATTTTAGATGCGTTTTACGAAATTTCATCATGTTATTGATAGAGGTATCAATCTTCAGCTCTGACTTCGCATTCCTCTTGAATAAATAAATTCAACACTTTTGTCACTACTACATGTATTCTTTCAATTTGTGATCGTCCACACTTCAGTACTTAACCTTTTTTCATTGAAAATGTACTATTAACTCCAGACATTTAGACATTTTATCAGCACACTTTCAAAAACTGATCGTCCACATTTCACATGTGTTCAGAACTTCACCTGAGACATTTTTGATTGAAAATGAACTACAAACACCAGACATTAGACATTTTAGGCCGAGACATTTGTAATAGAAAATGAACTACAAACACCAGACAAACTGATCGTCCACACTTCACACGTGTTCAGTACTTCATCAGAGACATCTTTAATTGAAAATGAACTACAAACATCAGACATTAGACATTTTATCAGCTCACTTTCAAAAACTGATCGTCCACACTTCTGATTTGTTCAGTGCTTCACCTGAGACATTTGTAATAGAAAATGAACTACAAACAACAGACATTACATAATTTATCAGCACACTTTCCAAAACTGATCGTCCACATTTCACACTGCAATAGCAATTAACAGAAGTGGGCGGTTCCCGGCTACAGTTTGATTGACACGGGTGTAGTTCTTCACCCGTCGTATCTTAGACAATTCATCAACGTTGAATTAAATTTCAGGACATCAAGGATCGCGGACTAGTCCCGGAATTGGTCGATTTCTTCAAACAATGTTTAAGCCATGTTGAAGATCGCAAATTTGCTTCTCAGCTTCGGGAACATGTCGTTTTCCAACTTCTGGGTAAGCGGACTATATTAAAAGCGGGTGGCTCCGAGAATATGCGAATCGTCAGGACATTCACGAATATTTTTCTGGTTTTTTACGTAATTGCAGATTTGTCGCCAAACGACGAACGGTTTCGAGTCGGAGATGACTACGAGCCGCCGGCGCTGTCGGAAGGATCGTCGTCTTCGTTGTCTGATCCAGTCTCGTCGGGCAACGCCCCCTGGGGCCCCAGAAAGATCTTGCGTGAATTGGAACAGCAACAAGAGGTGGACGTGGAAATGGACGCAGGTCATCAGGCGTCACCCCTGGATCACTTGTCGGTTAATACAGTGAATTTTAGCGGTGTGACTCAGCCGAGCAGCTCCACCCGGGTCGCCGTGCCGTCTGTCCTGCGCGACATGGTCGAGGAGATGGGTAAGCAATCGCTGAATCTTTCACAAAGCAATAATTATTGCCTATATCGAAAATCTATTCAATTTACGAACCTGACATTTCAGAATGATTCCGCACATTTTCTGCGAGATTTATTTGGTAATAGATAAATCTCTGCAGATGGGTAGAAGCATTCCATCGCAAATTTCAGTATAACTGAATATTTTACCGAATAAACCCGTCATAAACCCGTGCAGGGGAGGATGTGTCTACTAGGGGCAGGGGTTTGTACCGTGACGTCACCAGGTTCAAATCCCTGCTGAGGGAGGATGTTTAAAGACTTCTCGTTGAAATTGATGAACTCTTTTTTTGCAGAGTTTGACGTCGATACCGAACTCGGCGAAGATCCGTTACTCGGATAGCGAAGCGAGCAGACGGATTCCCCGAATGAAAACGCGCCAGACAAAGTTTGAACAATTCTTCAGTCCGACTGAAAACTTTGAAAAAGATGAAATCGGTATTAGAGGCTGTTTGAGGTACTAATCCTCCATCTATGAGTAAAAATTGGAACTAAATTGAGGCAGACAAGCCTATCGGCTACACGCCAGCGGTTTTGGTAAACACATATATCTGCGACATAAATACACGTCACGCATGGCGCCAGAATGTCATTATTTGCGATGTAAATATACGCCACAAGTGGTTATGATGAGGTTAATATAATGTTAACGTAACTTATTACAGAGGCCGATTTGAAAAGACCACGCAGTTCGATTCTGATTTCACCAATAGGTGGCTCCGTTTGAGCAAAATCTTATGAGCGAGGACGTACAGCCGAACTCGTTTAACCCTTTCAGTGCGTCTACACCGCAGTGCGGTGTACGAATCAGTGATGGATTTTGCTAGTACACCGCACTGCGGTGTATTGATTTAATCAGTAATTAGTAATTATCTCTCTTGAAAGATGGAAGCACCTGTCAAACATAGTGAACTATTAGTAACTAACGATACACCGCGCTGCGGTGTAGACGCAATAAAGTGGTCAGCCCGTTATTCAACACACTAGGGTGGAATTTTTCAGAATTTTCCAATTATCTTCAGCACTATTGGGTATTAATTAGCCAGCACTGAAAGGGTTAAGCTGTTATCGGATTTGCGTTTTTCCGGAGTCTCGTTATTTTCGTCCCAAATTTTGAAATCGATTCAATCGTTCTCGGCATCAGTCGTCATTTGGATCTACCGGCGCCGACCGGTTTCAAAAATACGGCGCGGTATTCGCGGCGTCGAGTCGACGCGTGGTCTTTTCAAGTTTCGCGGATTTTTGTGATTCACGCGACCCCCGCCCGGCGGTCGGTCGTCGTGAATTTCATCGCCGCGTCGGAGTTTCCGCGTTCTTCTCCGGGCCCGAATTTCGAAACAAAAAGAACGAAGAGTTTAGGCGAGGAAATTAATTGTTTTCAATATTTTACGCTAGATAAAGGTTTGGAAGGCGTCTCTAAGTCAGAGGGGGGCGGGATATCATTATATACAGGACATTAACTGTCTCAGCTCGATACCGGTGTCTATTATCCACAGCATTTGCACTTAGTGATCTAAACCGGGGGGGGGGGTCTTATGAGGTGTCTAAAAAACTCGAAAAAAAATTGATTTGCCTATTAGTTGAAAGACGTTTATGCTGTGGTGCATTATTTCGTTGAATAGAGTATTATTTCCTATTTTCTGTATTATTTGCTGTAAACAATTTAGTGCGTCCTTCAGCGCTTGACCCGCACCAGTTTGAAATACTGATTTGATTTGTTCGATGCATGTGGAAATTTGTAATTTTAGGCCTACGTTACTCCGAGGGTCTTACTGTTGGTTACTGATTTATTACAACATTATCTCTCGTATTTCAATGAAATTTTACTGAAAAAAATTCAATTTGTTACCGATAGCGCTTTTTCCGCCGTTGAAAACTGTTGTAATGAGGATTTTTTTAAATTTTCTGTCCTCTGGCGAAGATACGGACTCAAGACGTTGTAATTTGAGACCAGGGAATTCGTTCTCCTGCTGCTTTATCTTGTCTTGATCCTGAACTACGCCCAAGGTCACTCGATTGCTTATAGAATGTCGAGTCTAAATGCCGTAAAAATGCTTTGAATATTATGTATACGCTTATGCGAAATTAAAAAAGGTTGATTTATGAGATTCAGTATTGTGCCTTTTTTCTTTTCTTCATGATTTTCGATCAAAAGCTGTTCGTATCCTGATGATTTTAGCCACGATTGATGTAAAAAGAAGTCTCCGGTGACCGAGGGCAGACCCGCCTGGCCGAGACGCACCGACGTCTACAGCACCAAACCGTATTTTCCAATCGGGTTGAAGGTGTAGATTTTCATTTGCCCTTCGAAATTTCACCTACAGTATTTTTTCGGCACACGCGCTGAAAAGAAGCTCGACACGAATGCACAAACTGCGCTAGGGTAGGTGGGGGTTCGGTCGGAAAAAGGCGTGCCAGGATCCAAGAAACCGCAGCAAGTTCTACGTCGCTCGGTGTTTTTGGAACTTCTTGAGTTTTATGTACCGATAGGAACGTATAGCTTACGTATAGCCGACGTGCGTGCGTGCGTGCGTGCGTGCGTGTGTGCGTAAATCTTTGTAGTTCTTATGTATTGTATGAATAAAATAAAGTAACTAGATTTGGAGAGAGTTATTAGGAATTGAATCCCGATGTCTGATTGTTTTGTAAAGGAAGGATTGTCGTCTGCGTTTTAGGTAACTGGAATCATACAAATATCTGTACGGATATTTTCATAGCAATATAAATGCATTTATGAAGCGTTTATGAACAGTATCAGAGCTGTATCGGGAATCTATCCCCAAAGCCGGAAACCTTCACATCCACCAACCTGACGGTATGGTTTCTAGCCCGACTGTATAATGCGTAACAGGAGAGATATCGTTAAAAGGGATAACAGTTGGTGGTTTCCTAGCCTTAGTTTGATCATAGACTCTAAACTTTTTTAGAGTCCATGGTTTGGTGAATTTCGCCGGTGAGATTCAGATACCGGTGTACCAGTCCCGAGTTCCACGGTTTTCATCGGGGGCTAGACTGACTAGACTGAAGGCTCAAAGTATTTTACATTTTTAAATTTTGACCCTTAACTACTATTTGTATACATTGTAAGTAAGTAGCCTTGTTATGTTTTTATTCGTCTTTCATCACAATAGTGGCGCGTTTAGATGAAGATTCTACGAATCGCTGAAAATCTTTCTCAAAATACGGTTGAACACTCTCGGTTTGTCTCTGGGTGTCTGAAAGAGAAATATACTGACGATTCGTAGATACTCGTGGCGTACTACTCAGTGGCGGATCTAGGGGGATGCGCAGGGCGCCCCCCCCCCAATTTCTACAGCACTATCACCTTGGAATTTTCGCCCCCAGACTGGGGTGAAATTTGTGAGCATATTTCATGACATATTTCAACCAGGAAAGTGCTCAGAATGCATATTTATGATATCATGTAATTTTTCAGACTTTTCTGTGGGAGCAAACCCAGACCTGCCCCTGACCCTGAAGTTAGTAGTGCGCACCCCCTTTTCCGAAAAGCTAGATCCTCTTGGAAACAACTTTTTACCCGCTGACTTATATACCCAACGGTCGTCTTCAGGGACGGATTCTGGAACGTCACCCCTCGTGAGGCAATCCCCCAAAAAACTAAAATGCCCTCTTCTTGAAAAAATGTAGAATGATTTATTAACTTAACCCAATCCGATGAGTATTTGGGCGAGGGTCGAAAGCCTACCCTTACACCATTATTTCATCTAACTGGTAGAAAATGGTTTATACCCTGAATCGGGATTGATTCCTATAATGTGCTTTCCTTTGAAAAAGTGTCCCTTATTGTTTGAGTATTCAAAACGAATTACAACCCCCCCCCCCCCGCTGGTCAAGAGCATAAAAAGTCAAATTTAAAAAAAAGGACTTACGTAATGGCCAGCACCCAGGATCCAGAAGCGTTGTAAGTTCATGTATTTTTTCTGATAAGCCAGGGGTGTAGAATCACTGGCAGACGTCTTCATGGGATCTCTCGATAATGCCTTGAACCCCTCAATGTGGTTCCAGCCTAGCGTATCTAACCACAGGTCCGTCGCTGAAAAACAAATACATAATACGTGAACAGTCACCAGGGGGCGTTGCGATATGTTGCACTGTCCCGTTACAATTTTGCTTTTTGCATTTCAATTTTCTTTAGATATCCAGCCTCCTCCGGCAGGGATCCGAATTGTCACATTATACGTAGCAAAATTTGGTTAGAATCAAATGAATATATTCTGTATTCTATGATATTCGGGTTCCCCAGAAAAATGGATCTTATATCTTCATAGCATGATTTGTAATTGTAAATAATGTACTTCTTGACGTCCGCCGTTTCATTTCCCTTCCGAAATCCGTAACCTCGAAGGTCACCAGGGGGCGTTGTTGAATTAACAGTTACTATCGCAAATAAATCGATCGTTAAAATGACATCGGTTTTTTTCATATATCATATGTTCTTACAAGGAGATTTGTCGCATACTTACCGACATTGTTCACTATCAAATCAAACTGCCCTCCATATATAACGACCTTCACATTACGATTCAGCATAGCAGCAACTATAAGAAGTAGGTCAAAATAAATCAATTTCAAGTATCAATATTTTGGGAAATGCCCCTATAACATTTACTGAATGGCAATTTTACTGGATCGTCAGTGAAAAGTCACCGAAAACTAGAAGCTCCTCATCAGCAATTAATCATAGTTTTGCTGAATCGCCTTGAGGACTGAGTCGCGTCATCACCAGTGGTATCGTAAACTTATAGCTAAGCATGATTTAACTGAATCGTCGAATTGATGGAGAACGAGAGGGTCGTGATTATGTGAACTCGGACTTTGGACATCCGTTGGACACCTAGCTGTCAGGGGGAGGAGGGGGGTATGATGTAGATTATGATAGGCTACCTTCAGTAGTAACCGGGCGTAGCACGTCGTTCCAAATAGCTTTGCTTGCCGTCGAATTCTCATCTGCAGAACGAAAATATTCAAACGATTAATAATGACAATAATAATGATAAAATTGCAATAATAATATATGATCAATTAAGTACTAGCAATGTTTTTTAATTGGCAAACTAGGTCATGTTAACAAATACGTGACCTAAATTTGACCTCAAGATATAGGGCACTGGTTACCCGGATGTTCAGCAAACTTTGGATACCGAACATTTTCTGGTAGCTCTTACTACTAGCTTCATGATAGATATTAGTTTTACGGGTCTCCCGCATTACAAACGCATTTGAATTGATTTTGAAATTAACGTCAATACGAAGGAAAATCGATATTCCATGTAGAATTCATAATCGATAGAGATAGTCCCAACGAAAGGGTTGAAAGACATACAATGTTACAAAAGGAAAACATGGAACCTGACGGAATTAGTAGATTGAGGAGAAAGGGGCCTGATCAGAACCAGACTGTACGATCATCAGGACGTTCAGGCTCTTGAAAAATTAAGTTTTATGATAAGTAGTATCATCGACGATTATATAATCTTTTGATTTCATTCTTGGTGCGAAGAGTCGATTTAGTTTGAAACATTCCACGGAATACACTATGGGATATTTTTTTAATATACTCACGAATCCAATCGGCCGAGTCCGGAATTTCGGGGATGTACGTCCTGAAGCGATCTTCACTGTTCATTAACGTCTTTAAAACCGCCAGGCCGTCTAGAATACAGGATTTCAAAAATGCAAACGATGAAATAGAGTTTCCATCACCGCGACAACACCACGGAATCCATTTCTGGAGTAACGCTATTATGATAGCACTTTAAACGTAACTTACAAGACGCATGGAAACACGGAGACTTAAGGTCTTTTTTAATTCTAAAGGAAAATTTAGTTCTCCCTCGTGTTTCCGTCATAACTTTTCAATAAAAAAGAAAAAATTTATATGGCCGTCTTGATTTTCAATCCGGTATCTTGTGAAAGTTTTGTTTATCTCAGTTTCCAAGATATGCAAAATGTTTTTTTTTTGGTGTTTTTTCTCCAATCATTTGCATAAAATTCACCACAATTTTGACTCGTTTTTTCAATTTTTTTTTCAGCGGCCTTCCGCGGTTTAATTTGCAAAATACTCATGCATTCGAAATCTTGTAAACTTCTTCAAAATTTAGCTACGCTTTTGGACTTGTCGCGACCGTGCAATCTGATCCGGGTTAGTTTATTACCCGTTCTCTGAGACCATGTGTCTACGTTGTAATAGTCAACTTTTTTATCGGTTTCATTTCCTAAATAATCGAATATTGTGTTCACAGCTTTTATCGCCTCGTCATTGTTATTCGGCTTTTCGTATTCGGTTTTAAACAATTGGTATTTAGTGTTGTAACCGTCTTTCTGGTGGGCAGTGAATAAACTCTGAAATTAAAAAGTCGAATTTGACCTAAACACTTGCAAAACTGGGTTCAAAGTCGAATTGAACCCTCACAACAGTAGAACCGAACAGCTGTGGAACTAGATCAAAAGTCATATTAAACCCACATAACTGTGGAACTGGATTCAGAGTCAAATTAAACCCACACAACTGTGGAACTGGATAAAAAGTCAAATTAATCCCACGCAACTGTGGAACTGGATCAAAAGTCAAATTAAACCCACACATCTGTGGAACTGGATTCAGAGTCAAATTAAATCCACACAACTGTGGAACTGGATCCAGAGTCAAATTAAACCCACACAACTGTGGAACTGGATTCAGAGTCAAATCAAACCCGACACAACCGTGGAACTGGATCACAAATTTACTTACAAACGCATAAGCGAAGTCCCCGTATGTTTTCATGGTTTTCGGTATGTCGATAGCGCCTCCCCCTAAAACAACTTTCTCCAAATCGTAGTTAAAATTCGCCGTCTACAATCGAAAAGTCATACATATTCCATGTATCAATATGTACGTAGGCCTGCGCAAATCCTTGAATAACAAACAAGCCCATTCTACGGACGTTCATAGAAATTCAATGGATTCTATAATGTTCATAAATGTTTCTTGTTTTTATAGTTTATTTACAGAAACTCACGTGGAGTTTCTTCTCCAACAAAACGGCAACTTTTCCACCAAACGATTCTCCGAATATGTACGTTTTCATCCTCTGTAAGATAAGCCTAGGAATGTAACACTAAATGTGGCAAGTGAGGGCCCACCAGTTGTCGCTAGTGTGCAGTAAGCCATAAGCTACTGTGACAATCGGAGCAAGTGGAGGATCCACCAGGTGTCACTGGTTTGCAGTAGGACATCAGGTCGATTTCATATTTTATTCATTATCCCTTGACGTGCATCCCTCTTGTTGAGGAGATGAGTGAAAATAGATTTTGTTTTAAAGAAAAAAGTTTCCAGGCCATTAAGGATCCACTCGTGGCAAGTGATCCCCGTCCAGGTGTCGCTGGTGTGCAGTAGGATTCAACTACAGCGGCAATAGAGGATTTCACCTGTGGCAAGTGAAGATCCACCAGGTGTCGCTAGGGTGCAGTAGGATACAACTTCAGCGGCAACAGAGGGTTCCTCTATTGTGGTAAGCGAAAATAAATTTCTAAGATGAACATTGCAAATAGAATTATTTTGGAACTTTGACCGTAAGACCGACTATTAGTACCGCTATCTAGTGATAGATAAGCTAAAGTTGCAGAAAACCCATTCTTACCCGCCATGCTGGATAGGTCGTGTAGAGATGAACGATTAGGGTGTACAGGTCATTAACCGTAGTACTAACAGTAGTGGCTAGCTTATTTTTGTTGTCTACGTAACTGAACCCTGTGCCAACTGGACTGTCGAAAATCAGTATGTTCGCGTGCTGCTCCTACGAGTCAAACGAGTTAATGAATACGCATCCAACATATAATAAACATCATTATATAGAAAAACTATTTGAGAACGAGTATTATATAATCATGATCTACAGATGAATTCCAGCTTGACATACTGACAATTTCAGTATTCAACGCCCCTGGTGATGAAACATAGTAATCGTAGAAAGTACGGAGTTCACATTTCGATAGGGCCAATTGGTCTGCAGACATGTCTAAGGTCGATAAATGATATACAAGCAATATTGATACACCTCAAAGGGACGGCATGTTGAAGATTAAAAGTATCATTTGAAAATGAAGATACTACTCCGAAGAAGGCGCCAAAAGGTAGCTCGATGCTTGAGTACCCTTATTAACTTGTGGCCCAAATTATCATTTAGTAAGACCCGTTTAGGATTTCAGTTTGTTTCAATAAATATTTTTCAAGGCTTTTTACTCTTACCCAATAATTCACCCTGGTTTCCATCTTTTCGTTGTACTTTCCGAATTCGAAAAAATACCCAATTTCGCCTGATTCGGCCGGTCCTCCCTGACATTGCGTAGAATTACAAAATTAAGATTGGTAAGTAGAGTTATTCCCGAATAACGGTTTCGTGAATTGAAAATTTAAGGCTGACCTGTATCCAAATGACGAGCGGTTTAGTTGTGTAGTCGGAGGCGTCGGCTTTATGGAACCACCAAAACATGTGCGCCCCTGACCGCACCTCTTTGTAACCATGCCACGTGTTGTCGAACGGGTTTGGCAAAACCACATTAACTGTAATTTGGAAAAACTAAAAATGTAGGTTTCTTCAATCAATACAGCCTGGCCCGTTTACCCCTCTCAAGCTCGAACCCTGAAACCTTTCATTCTGGAGCCTCTTCGTTTGAGCCAAATTAAACCCCTCACAGTTTGAGCCGCGTACGCCTGGACAATGTAGCCCTCACAAGCCTGGAACATTCCAGTCCAATCTCCAGCCTAAACTATGTAGGCCTACCCCTCGCACATGAGTTATTGGATTCCATATGCACAATTTTCCGGATAGGTCCACGAATACCCACCCGTCTCCGAATATCGAAATCATTAACGAAAATAAACATTTTCATGTTGCCGTCACCTCTATGATTAGCCCTACCTATTTCGGACCCTTTTAATTTCCCCTACTGACGAAGAAGGCACCCTTACCGATAGCAGACGCCACGAGTAGAGCTGATGATGGAATTGTTCCGCGCATTTTCGCGGAGAGATGCCGACAGCGGTTCGACTCCGTTGAATATCAGTTGGATTTTGAAGCATTCTCTATTGACTAAGCGCAGTTGCACCGGTCGGTTGCACCTGCTAGTAAGATCTGACAGCCTAATGCGTAACGCCGATATAAAAATCATATATTCATCGATATTAGAAAGCGATCTCGACTCTGCATATGATATGATATGTTTAATGAAAAAATATTAATCAAAGCTTGATAAATGTGGAATGATGCAATTTAATAAGCTATGTGTTCATGTATTGAAATCTTCTTCCGAAGCTGCGAGTGGGCTGCTGTAGCAGTGAGGGGATGGATGCTACAACCGCCGGGGCGGATCCAAGGGAGGTTTTAGGGGGTCTCGACCCCTGCTCCCTGTTCGAAATTTTTTTGATAGATAGAGTGATGATGAAACTAAACACAATTCAAATCTTTATCGATTGCTGTTATGGGCGTCTGCCAGAAATAAATGTAGGTAACGCACATATTTCTATGAATAAACTTCATTTCACTCGCATTCAAAAATTATATCTGGACAAACACTGCACTTCACCCCCCCCCCGCGCTAAAATATCTGCATGCGCCCCTAAGGAGTGAGGGAGGGCTGATGCAGGTCAGTGAAGGGATGCTTCAGCAGTAAGGGAAGGGTTCATCTATACTATAGGTGCCGTGGTCATTTCACAGTGAAGGGACAGGCGCGGATCCAGGGCCATACAGTGACTACAGCACAGTGAAAAAGGGCACCAACTTTGAAAAGGGCCAGTATTAAAACCCAGCGAGCGAGTTTGAGTTTGAGCGCCATTCATTGGTATCATGCCTAATACAGTAAGGCAATTATTTTTATGACGCACAAATTGTGTGCCCTTTTATTTACTTTTTTCCCGAAACTGCCCCCCCCCCCCACATCACTTCATTCTGCCACTATAGCATTGCCGTGCGAGGGCGTACATTTGGAACCTATTCTGACTTAGGTCTCTAAATAAATCGTGAACTTCTTCCGCCCGACCGGATACCGTAGCAGCTTCTTCACCTGACCGAATCGAGGGTTTTCGGGACGACCGAAGATCTCCATCCGACCGAATAGCGTAGACAGTATTAAAACAATAGACCCCATGTACATAGATGTACACGTATTCTATACGTGGCATCTGATAGAACACTGTAGAATTATGCATGTTCTCCATCTGTCAAAAAAATCCTGCAGATGTTTTTCTCCGGCCCATCGCACGATTCCTTTTGCTCAATATATATCGCGGGCGTGCATTTATCACAGAGCGTTTTATAAGTACTCCACTAGCTCGGGATGCCATCAGGCGCTTTCAATGTGGTGTCGTCCTCTGGTGCCGGATCGAATTCCTGCAAAGGGAGAATGTGTGCTACCATTGAGATTTAAAACAACAACTGACGAAATGAGTTAATGATAATGGTTGGAGGTAGATTTTGTCGGTGATTGTTTAACAACTTTAGTCGGTTTCATATCAAAGCTCTTTCAAAGTGGTGTCGCCCTCTGGATTTGTGTCCTCGAATACGATTCTGATTTTGTCGTTGAACGTGCCGCAACAACTTTCATTTGCTTCACATTGAAGACCTTTCAAAAAACTCCCATGCAGAAAATACTATGACGAAGCTACGATAAATTGATAGCGAAAGCTCGTACGTATCTAAGACCATGGACGTTTATAATACGTCCATGCTTAGATAAAAGTATAGCCGTAAGTTCAAACAGAAACGTCCATGCTTAGATAAAAGCATAGCCTTAAGTTCAAACAGAAATGGTGTAAGAGTGGCATGCGTGGAAAAAAATTGAGGTTCTACCGAGACTCGAACTCGGATCGCTGGATTCAGAGTCCAAAGTGCTAACCATTACACCATAGAACCCTGTATGATACTGCCACCTAGTATCGAGAATGTAATACCGTAAATCATGGCCGAATAAACAAGAATTGTTATAGATATCTTTCATCTTCATCCATTATTATCCGTCTATATTTCAACCACCTCATCCTCCCCAGGCAGGGATTCGAACCTGATGGCATCGCTACACTCGGCCACAGCACGAACCGTGGTAATCTCGATGCCATCAGGTTCGAATCTCTACCGGGAGAGCGGGGTACAAGCATCTCGGCTACGATACGACAAACGTTTATATATAGAAAATGCACAAGAAACAAAACAGAAAAATGCGTTTCACTACGACAGGAATCGTTTTTATTCTTCCATCTAATGACTTTGAATCATCGTGATGACAAAAAGCGATTATTCATAGCAACATGTCCCAAAAACTGGTGGATGAGTAGGAGCGCATTGTTTCCATCCCTTTTTGTGGCAACCCAAAATGTAGAACATCGTACCGATTTTTCCAGTGCCGCGGCACATACAGATTTTTCTTTTGGCTCTCTGATGGGCCACTTCTACAATATATAACATAAATATGCGTGAGAAACCACATCCTCCATCAGCAAGGCTTTAATACTTTAGACAAGGTCATGGACCACTTCTGGAACTCAAAATACATGCGCGAGGAATGACATCCTCCAAGCGGGGCTTACTAGAAATGGTATTGGGAAATTTGTGGATGGGCCGGACACATTTTCTAGCATTTCTATGGAGAAACTCAATCCTTATTCCATTAATTATGCGTGCAAAAGAAATTGATGAGACCCCGTCAATTCAGAAAAGGACAACTAGTAGACTCATCCTACCTCGACAGGGGTTGGAACCCGATGTTATCATAATACTCTGTCACGGCAGGAGATCACGCACATCTAAGTGAAAGCTAGTAACGCATCACCAATTTCTTAAGGAAACTGCGCTTACCATTGGAATCCATGGCTGCCACTCCGGCAATGACTAGTGCGAGTGCGGCGATCAAAATCAAGACCTGTAATGAAATAAACCTTTAGATCACAGCGAGCCCAGCATTGCAAGAATTACTGAAAACCACCGTTCCACAATTGGGGTTCAAAATAATCGCTTTGCAATATCAATTGGTTCAACTTTTGAATCACAAGGTGCAACTGTGTAACCGGCTTTTGTACATTTGCCATTCTGTAGTACTTACCTTCATTTTGAAATTCAGTTGAGTGCTTTTCGACACTTGAAACTTGAATATCAGATAACCTGAATCCTGCAGTTTATATAGCTATTTCTAGACATTTACGATCATTTAAAAAAAAATTTGATGACAGTTATAAAAATATCATTGTCATTGATCATGACAGATTGCATGATCATTTTGTAATATTCCAGGCACTAATACGTATGTACCAAATAAACTGAATCCTGCAGTGTAGATACTTTTAGTCAGTAACATGTCACCAATCTCGACAAATCGGTAATATAGTCAATCCTTTCCTAATATGACAGCTAATAGATATCATCTACATATTCACATATTTATTTTTATTTTCAACTTTTCAGATGAAAGCCTCATAAGAATTCACTGATTATGATATTGTGAAAATGTTGGAACAGCAACACTGAGAAAATGGTGGCCCAAGTGTATTCCGGTTAAGTAGCTGATTGGTTAACTGAATGACTGGGCGACTGAGCGACTAGAGGACTGGATGAATGAGTGAATGGAACATATGGTGACAGGATGACTGGGCAACTGGATGAATGACCGATTGTACTACTGGATGACTGATCAATTGGGTGACTGGCTGACTGGATCAACATTACCATACCACCATCTCCATCATCACTTTCTCCAACATGACTTCTATCAACCCCATATCCTCCACCATCACATAATCATCGCCATCATCACAATCGTCACCATCACCATCTCCAGCATCACTATCACAATAATCTCCTGCATCACCCTCTCCACCATCGAGATCATCGTCATTGTCATCGTCATCGTCATCGTCACCGTCACCGTCACCGTCACCGTCACCGTCACCATCATCATCATTCGATTCTGATTCTGATTTTGTCGTTGAACGTGCCGCAACAACTTTCATTTACTTCACATTGAAGACCTTTCAAAACTCCCATCCAGAAAATACCTTGTCGAAGCTACGATTGATTGATAGCTAAAGCTCGTACGTATCTAAGACTATACGTCCATGCTTAGGTAAAGTATAGCAGCAGGTTCAAACAGAAATGTTGTAAGAGTGGCATGCGTGGAGAAAAATTGGGGTTCTACCGAGACTCGAACTCGGATCGTTGGATTCAGAGTCCAAAGTGCTAACCATTACACCATAGAACCCTGTATGATACTGCCACCTAGTATAGACTATCGAGAATGTAATACCGTAAATCATGGCCGAATAAACAAGCATTGTTATAGATATCTTTCATCTTCATCCATTATTATCCATCTATATTTCAACCATCTCATCCTCCCCAGGCAGGGATTCGAACCTGATGGCATCGCTACACTCAGCTACGGCACGAATCGTGGTAATCTCGATGCCATCAGGTTCGAATCCCAACCGGGAGAGGGGGGTACAACCATCTCGGCTACGATACGACAAACGTTAATATATAGGAAATGCACAAGAAACAAAACAGACAAATGCGTTTCACTACGACAGGAATCGTTTTTATTCTTCCATCTAATGACTTTGAATCATCGTGATGACAAAAAGCGATTATTCATAGCAACATGTCCCAAAAACAGGTGGATGAGTAGGAGCGCATTGTTTCCATCCCTTTTTGTGGCAACCCAAAATGTAGAACATCGTACCGATTTTTCCAGTGCCGCGGCACATACAGATTCTTCTTTTGGTTCTCTCATGGGTCACTTCTACAATATATAACATAAATATGCGTTAGAAACCACATCCTCCATCAGCAAGGCTTTAATACTTTAGACTAGGTCATGGAACACTTCTAGAATTCAAAATACATGCGCGAGGAATGACATCCTCCCAGCAGGGCTTACTAGAAAAGGTATTGGGAAATTTGTGGATGGGCCAGACACATTTTCCAGCATTTCCATGGAGAAACTTAAGCCTTATTTCATCAATTATGCGTGCAAAAGAAATTGATGAGATCCCGTTAATTCAGAAAAGGACAACTCAAACATAGCTTATACAAGGTTCACAACACCCCATGGGTCCGCGACTACCCTGCCCTAGTAGACACATCCTACCTCGACAGGGGTTGGAACCCGATGATATCATTATGTCACGGCAGGAGATCATTCTGCCGAGGTCCACGCACATCTAAGTGAAAGCTAGTAACGCGTCACTAATTTCTTAAGGAAACTGCGCTTACCGTTGGAATCCATGGCTGCCAGTCCGGCAATGACTAGTGCGAGTGCGGCGATCAAAATCAAGACCTGTAATAGAATAAACCTTTCGATCACAGCGAGCCCAGCATTGCAAGAATTACTGAAAACCACAGTTCCACATTTGGGGTTCAAAATAATCGCTTGGCAATATCAAATGGTTCAACTTTTGAATCACAAGGTGCAACTGTGTAACTGGCTTTTGTGCATTTGCCATTCTGTAGTACCTACCTTCATTTTGAAATTCAGTTGAGTGCTTTTCGATACTTGAAACTTGAATATCAGATAACCTGAATCCTGCAGTTTATATAGCTATTTCTTGACACTTATGGTAATCATCTAAAAAGGATTTTGATGATAGTTATAAAAATATTATTTTTATTGATCATATCAGATTGCATGATCCTTTCCTAATAATCCAGGCACTAATAAGTATGTGCCAAATGAAGTAACTCCTGTAGTGAAGTTACTTTTAGCCAGTAATGTGATACCAATCTCGACAAATCGGTAATATAGTCAATCCTTTCCTAATATGACAGCTAATAGATATCATCTACATATTCAAATATGTATTTTCATTTTCAACTTTTAAGATGAAAGCCTCATAAGAATTCACTTATTATGATATTCTGAAAATGTTGGAACAGCAACACTGATATAATGATGCGTACTAAGAATCTATTCCATTCAAGTCTTCAAAGTCCCATTCAAACAACGCCTTCATCTGAGTGTGGCAAGTTTGCTGAGAAAATGGTGGCCCAAGTGTATTCCGGTTAAGTAGCTGATTGGTTAACTGGATGATTGGGCGACTGGACGACTAGGCGACTGGATGAATGAGTGAATGGAAGATATGGTGACAGGATGACTGGGCAATTGGATAACTGACCGATTGTACTACTGGATGATTGACCAATTGGGTGACTGGCCGACTGGATCAACATTACCATAACACCATCTCCATTTGTATACATCACCACCATCTCCATTTGTATACATCACCACCATCTCCATTTGTATACATCTCCACCATCTCCATTTGTATACATCTCCACCATCTCCATTTGTATACATCTCCACCATCTCCATTTGTATACATCACCACCATCTCCATTTGTATACATCTCCACCATCTCCATTTGTATACATCACCACCATCTCCATTTGTAACATCTCCACCATCTCCATTTGTATACATCACCACCATCTCCATTTGTAACATCTCCACCATCTCCATTTGTAACATCTCCACCATCTCCATTTGTATACATCACCACCATCTCCATTTGTATACATCACCACCATCTCCATTTGTAACATCTCCACCATCTCCATTTGTAACATCTCCACCATCTCCATTTGTAACATCTCCACCATCTCCATTTGTATACATCACCACCATCTCCATTTGTAACATCTCCACCATCTCCATTTGTAACATCTCCACCATCTCCATTTGTAACATCTCCACCATCTCCATTTGTATACATCACCACCATCTCCATTTGTATACATCACCACCATCTCCATTTGTAACATCTCCACCATCTCCATTTGTAACATCTCCACCATCTCCATTTGTAACATCTCCACCATCTCCATTTGTATACATCACCACCATCTCCATTTGTAACATCTCCACCATCTCCATTTGTAACATCTCCACCATCTCCATTTGTAACATCTCCACCATCTCCATTTGTATACATCACCACCATCTCCATTTGTATACATCACCACCATCTCCATTTGTAACATCTCCACCATCTCCATTTGTATACATCACCACCATCTCCATTTGTATACATCACCACCATCTCAGATGGTGGTGATGTATCATCAACAGCATCGAGATGTTTCATCAACAGCATCACCATCACTATCATCTCCACCATCTCAACGAACACCACCCAGTAGTTTAGTCATCCAGTTGACCAGTCATCCAGTGGACCAGTAATCTAGTCCTCCATCAGTCTCCCATTGGAGGTGGTTTTTGACCGTCAACTGTCGCTTGAGGCAGGCAGGCAGGCAGGCAGGCAGGCAGGCAGGCAGGCAGGCAGGCAGGCAGGCAGGCAGGCAGGCAGGCAGGCAGGCAGGCAGGCAGGCAGGCAGGCAGGCAGGCAGGCAGGCAGGCAGGCAGGCAGGCAGGCAGGCAGGCAGGCAGGCAGGCAGGCAGGCAGGCAGGCAGGCAGGCAGGCAGGCAGGCAGGCAGGCAGGCAGGCAGGCAGGCAGGCAGGCAGGCAGGCAGGCAGGCAGGCAGGCAGGCAGGCAGGCAGGCAGGCAGGCAGGCAGGCAGGCAGGCAGGCAGGCAGGCAGGCAGGCAGGCAGGCAGGCAGGCAGGCTTTTTGACGGAAAAATATTTGAATTTTCGAAAATGGATATAAAAAGGCATAAATAACGAGAGTTTTATTACCTACTGCATATAAACGTTTCCATGTGACATATTGCCAAATGCCATAGAACCATTCCTGTACAAGTGGATAGCTTCATCAGGTGAATACGATGAACTTAAAGAGGGAAAGTTTGAACTTCGAATGAATTACCTAAAAAGTCTAACTATCGACGTCGCACTGTTTCGACGCCAGGTTAACAAGGCTGGTTTACAACTCGTTAGAGACTGCAGTCATAACGTACAATGGAGGCTTTTTGACGGAAAAATATTTGAATTTCCGAATATGGATATAAAAAGGCATAAATAACGAGAGTTTTATTACCTACTGCATATGAACGTTTCCATGTGACATATTGCCAAATGCCATAGAACCATTCCTGTACAAGTGGATAGCTTCATCAGGTGAATACGATGAACTTTAAGAGGGAAAGCTTAGACTTCGAATGAATTACCTAAAAAGTCTAACTATCGACGTCGCACTGTTTCGACGCCAGGTTAACAAGGCTGGTTTACAACTCGTTAGAGACTGCAGTCATAACGTACAATGGAACCAGCTATTGTGCATCATTTTTTACTCTGTAATACTTTAACCTTCATTTTGAAATTCAGTGAGTGCTCTGGACATTGAAAACATGAACGTCGTCAGATGACCTGAATCCTACAGTTTATATATCTACTATCTTTTTAGACATTTAGACGTGATACTAATCATGACAAATCGGTTATAATTAATCCTTCAATATTTCGATAGCTAGTGTCATTTATGCGTTCAACTCATCTTTTGCCATGTGGTGCCAAGTGTGACATAAAGGATTATTTATCAGAAATGGAGAACTACGTCACCCAATCCCCTGTTTTAAATCCCAGATCCGCATTTTTAGTTCAGAATTTTCGTTTCATGCACATTTCAGTAATTTTTATAAATATTTTCTCTTTAAAGGTAAAAAAATTTCCCTCTCAAAAACCTTTAAGAACAGTCGAGCTATTTCAAGAATTCAAAAATGCTCGTTTGCCTTTGGTGCCTGGTGGATACGATACTAAGTATTTCATATAGTTTCGCTTGTACTGAACCAGCATCTTACAATCCAGCTTTTTTATTCCCACTGAAATGATGTCAATCGAGTTCGACTATTGTTGTCCATTGCATTGACGCGCAATCCACCCTACATCGCGGAAGGTAACAATTGAGGGATTATATGTAGAGCTGTATTGAGTACAGATGATTGATTATTTAAAAAATTTACCAGACCTCTCTCATGTATGTGTGGAAAAAAATTGCGAAAGTGGCAGAAAACCTTAGAGATTTTGGTTATTGCCCCCCCCCCCTCTAAACAGGTGACGTCGCCCCGGTATTGAGTCGAGAAAATTGTGAAATTTTAGGCTAGGATGATTGAAGAATTGGGGATTATTTCTATTGCCTCATACATAAAAGACCCATTTGTATTAAAGTGAGCCGCATTATGCATAGAATAAATGATTAGAATTATCATAATCATTAGAACTAATAGCTTATGCGCGTAATTCTAAGCGGATTCGTGATGAAACGATAAATTAGCATTATGCGGAGAACGTACTCAGAAATACCTAACATTTTATAACTAGGGCACTAATTTAGATGAGAGCTTCACAATACTTGGGTGACTGGTTGACACACTTAAAATGATGGATGTTTTTAGTAGGGCTCCAACCTGCAACGTATTTAAGGATATGGTTTTGTGGTTTTTGGGAGTCCTTCGCCATATATGCTATATATGTTTATTTTCTGATTTCAGTAATATTAGTATGAAATTAAATCAAAATCAATCTCACAGATTGGCAACATCTGAGCCTTAAAACAGTTATTTATATATAGCCAAAAATATGTGTAAAAATATAGCTTTCATACCTCTCATGATATGATAAAAGACTGTAGGGTTACTTGACCAGTACCGAAGTGCTGAGTAACATTAACTGATGTTATCATACAAAGAAAGGAATTCAATCTATTTGTTTCAGCAAAGTATATACTTTATTTAATGTTGACAGTTTGCTGAAGGAGGTGTAATGTCTGGCGTTTGCGCTGCATCATTTTCAATCAAAAACCAAAGATCTGCTGTTTTTAGTTCATTTTCAATTGAAAATGTGAAGTGTGGATGATCAGTTTTTTAAAGTGTGCTGATAAAATGTCTAATGTCTGGTGTTTGTAGTTCATTTTCAATTAGAAATGTCTCTGATGAAGCACTGAACACATGTGAAGTGTGGACGATCAGTTTTTGAAAGTGTGCTGATAAAATGTCTAATATCTGGTGTTTGTAATTCATTTTCAATTGAAAATGTCTCAGTTGATGCACTGGACGCACGTGTAGTGTGGACGCTCAGTTCTTTAATGTGTGCTGATGAAATGTCTAATATCTGGCGTTTGTTATTCATTTTCAATTGAAAATTTCTTAGTTGAAGCACTGAACACACGTGTAGTGTGGACGCTCAGTTCTTTAAAGTGTGCTGATAAAATGTCTAATATCTGGCGTTTGTATTTCATTTTCAATTGAAAATGTCTCAGTTGAAGCACTGGACACATGTGAAGTGTGGACGATCAGTTTTTAAAGAGTGCTGATAAAATGTCTAATATCTGGCGTTTGTATTTCATTTTCAATTGAAAATGTCTCAGTTGAAGCACTGGACACATGTGAAGTGTGGACGAACAGTTTTTAAAGAGTGCTGATAAAATGTCTAATATCTGGTGTTTGTAATTCATTTTCAATTGAAAATGTTTCAGTTGATGCACTGGACACATGTGAAGTGTGGACGATCAGTTTTTTAAAGGGTGCTGATAAAATGTCTAATATCTGGCGTTTGTAATTCATTTTCAATTGAAAATGTCTCAGTTGATGCACTGGACACATGTGAAGTGTGGACGATCAGTTTTTTAAAGGGTGCTGATAAAATGTCTAATATCTGGTGTTTGTAACTCATTTTCAATTGAAAATGTCTCAGTTGATGCACTGGACACATGTGAAGTGTGGACGATCAGTTTTTTAAAGGGTGCTGATAAAATGTCTAATATCTGGTGTTTGTAACTCATTTTCAATTGAAAATGTCTCAGTTGATGCACTGGACACATGTGAAGTGTGGACGATCAGTTTTTTTTAAAGTGTGCTGATAAAATGTCTAATGTCTGGTGTTTGTAGTTCATTTTCAATTGAAAATGTCTCAGTTGAAGCACTGGACACATGCGGTTTTGTTTCTCATCGTGCATTGAAATCAAACTCTCCATTACGTTTATGTCAGATTTGGCACCAGATGACAACAGATTTGTTGGATGCTGCATAAATGACATTGGCTGCCATATGCGGGTATTAGGGAAGGATTTACTATAACCACTTTGTCATGATTAGTATCACGTCTAAATGTCCAGGAATAGCTATATAAACTGTAGGATTCAGGTTATCTGATATTCACCTTGCAAGTGTCGTAAAGGACTCCATTGGTCTTTAAAAAATGAAGGTAAGTAATTCAGAATAACAAAATGCAAAAGAGCCAGTTCAATTGTACGTTATAACTGCAGTTCGACCAATTGTAATTCGACTATTCAGATTTACAATTGTGGAACTGCGGTTTTCAGTCGCTGTGATCTCAAGGTTTATTTCATTACAGGTCTTGATTTTGATCGCCGCAGTCGCACTAGTCATTGCCGGAGTGGCAGCGATGGACAGTTCTGACGGTAAGCGAGTTTCTTTTTTACATAGTCGCTTTATAAATTAGTGTCAATTTAACTGGCTTTTATTCGGGCTAGTAAACTTCATTCGCAACCATGAAAAGCGAATATCATTCGGTCTTCCATTGGTCCAATTCTTTAAGTCACAAATCTAACCGCAAGAGATCAGGCTCTGATTTCGCCATCCATTATAATACCTCACGCCTGTATTCTGATTTCCAGAATTGGTCCACGAGAGAGCCAAAAGAGCCCTGTGTCGATGCCGCGACAGTGGGAAATCTGGAACGATGTTCTACATTTTGGGCTGCCACAAAAGTGGATGGCATTCATGCCCGGCGACTCATCCATCTTCCTTCGGAACATGTTGCTACGAAAGTTAATAAACCATTTTACAGTTGGTAGCAACCATTTTGTTAGGGTACTTTTGTGCCGTATTGTTGGGTCATTCTTTTCTCTTTTTTAAAAACTATCCGTGATGTGTATTGTATCATATTTCATCTGTCCATGGATGGATTTTGACAACTTCAGCAACATTCAAACCGCGTGAATCTCTAGTTTTCAGTTATGCAAAAATCATTTCTCAAATTTACAACAATGCGACATGAGAGCGATATTTTCTCATCATGATGAGCTGAGATTATTAAGTTGAAAGATAAAAATGATTCCCGTCGTAGTAAAACACATCGCGAGAGTTGTTTCTTGTGAATCTTCGATTCCCGTTACTTTCTGAACAACAGAGTCTTTTATAGGGACTTCAGAATCTCAATATAGAATATAACGATCAGTTTTTTTTTTAAATGTGGATGCTAAAATGTCTAATGTCTGGTGTTTGTAGTTCATTTTCAATTAAAAATGTCTCTGATGAATCATTGAACACGTGCATGTGAAGTGTAGACGATCAGTTTGTGAAGGTGTGCCGATGAAATATCTTATATCCAGTGTTTGTAGATCGTTTAGGATTACTAGTGTCTTACGGTTGTTTCGTTATGAAGAGAAACCATCGTCTTAAAGATTGGCTGTAGAACTACGTAAGTAAAGGTTTTAATGTGCCATGACTGCGCTACTGGCCCTTTGTCTAAGTTACTGATCTGTCATCACCGGTCCAACACAATTTTAAAAGGGCATCCCCAAGCTAAGGACTATACAAAAAAAGGATTTTGTTTGTTATAAGCCCAACGACTGAAGTGAATCAACCGGGTTAACGCCAAGGCAGCCAAGAAAATTGACCCCAATCACTCGCTTGCCGGTTCAGACTGGTTGGAAGATTGTTTTTTGAATGAACCGGAACCGAATTTCCCAATCATGTACTTCGATTTAAACAAAAAATTCTGTTAACTCGACCGCCGATCTCAGCACTTACCGATTTCCGATTTCAAAATCATGAACCCCTGTTTCGCTCCCGACAGGTGTGGGCGGGTCTGACAATCAATCGAAAAAAAAAATCAAACGAAATTCACCAACCGAATAAATAACTGGGTCAATCCCTATTTTTAGGAAGAAATTAAAGATAAAAAACTTTGACACAGTTGAAATAACTCATCAACACATATCTGCTTTTGAGAACTGACGATGATCGAAGAAGCAAGAACGAACTCACCGTAAAAATACGATTAAAAAAAAACTACCACGCAATCAATTCAAAATCGACAACAAATCATAATCAACACAACAGGAATAAATATCGATTTCTTTAAGAATCATTTTACAGCGTAATTTCACGACCGGTCATTGTAGCGTTTAAACCAGTGCAGGAATCGAATAAAGTAAACATCCACAAATAAAAAAGAAAAAGCTAGGAGGGAATATTATGACGTTTCGACTTCATATGAGCCATTTACAGAATCCAAAAATGGCCCATAAAACTAAGTCGGAGTCTCTCCTAGTTTTCTTTTTCATTTCATCGTGGGTTTAACTTTATTGATATCAGACAGTCACTTACGGAAACCAAGTGCACAGAAATTCTCTACCTGAGAGCAGTCATAAATCTATAGATTCGTGTTAACTTAAACCGAGGGGCTAACTTGATTTATTTATCAAAAAAACCTGGTTGAATTCGACACCAGTCAACAAAACTAGCCTACGGGCCTGCGTGTAGAACTGAACAATTTTAAGTCCTGGAACTGGGGCCGGTTGCTCAGAAGTTGGCTAGTTAACCAGTGGATAGTTGACATAGTGACAATTGAAATTTCATTGTTACTATGGTATTGCTCTGGACATTGAAAACATGAACGTCGTCAGATGACCTGAATCCTACAGTTTATATATCTACTATCTTTTTGGACATTTAGACGTGATACTAATCATGACAAATCGGTTATAATTAATCCTTCAATATTTCGATAGCTAGTGTCATTTATGCGTTCAACTCATCTTTTGCCATGTGGTGCCAAGTGTGACATAAAGGATTATTTATCAGAAATGGAGAACTACGTCACCCAATCCCCTGTTTTAAATCCCAGATCCGCATTTTTAGTTCAGAATTTTCGTTTCATGCACATTTCAGTAATTTTTATAAATATTTTCTCTTTAAAGGTAAAAAAATTTCCCTCTCAAAAACCTTTAAGAACAGTCGAGCTATTTCAAGAATTCAAAAATGCTCGTTTGCCTTTGGTGCCTGGTGGATACGATACTAAGTATTTCATATAGTTTCGCTTGTACTGAACCAGCATCTTACAATCCAGCTTTTTTATTCCCACTGAAATGATGTCAATCGAGTTCGACTATTGTTGTCCATTGCATTGACGCGCAATCCACCCTACATCGCGGAAGGTAACAATTGAGGGATTATATGTAGAGCTGTATTGAGTACAGATGATTGATTATTTAAAAAATTTACCAGACCTCTCTCATGTATGTGTGGAAAAAAATTGCGAAAGCGGCAGAAAACCTTAGAGATTTTGGTTATTGCCCCCCCCCCCCTCTAAACAGGTGACGTCGCCCCGGTATTGAGTCGAGAAAATTGTGAAATTTTAGGCTAGGATGATTGAAGAATTGGGGATTATTTCTATTGCCTCATACATAAAAGACCCATTTGTATTATAGTGAGCCGCATTATGCATAGAATAAATGATTAAAAATTATCATAATCATTAGAGCTAATAGCTTATGCGCGTAATTCTAAGCGGATTCGTGATGAAACGATAAATTAGCATTATGCGGAGAACGTACTCAGAAATTCTATAACTAGGACACTAATTTAGATGAGAGTTTCACATGACTTAAAATGATGGATGTTTTTAGTAGGGCTCCAACCTGCAACGTATTTAAGGATATGGTTTTGTGGTTATTGGGAGTCCTTCGCCATATATGCTATATATGTTTATTTTCTGATTTCAGTAATATTAGTATGAAATTAAATCAAAATCAATCTCACAGATTGGCAACATCTGAGCCTTAAAACAGTTATTCATATATAGCCAAAAATATGTGTAAAAATATAGCTTTCATACCTCTCATGATATGATAAAAGACTGTAGGGTTACTTGACCAGTACCGAAGTGCTGAGTAACATTAACTGATGTTATCATACAAAGAAAGGAATTCAATCTATTTGTTTCAACAAAGTATATACTTTATTTAATGTTGACAGTTTGCTGAAGGAGGTGTAATGTCTGGCGTTTGCGCTGCATCTTTTTCAATCAAAAACCAAAGATCTGCTGTTTTTAGTTCATTTTCAATTGAAAATGTGAAGCGTGGATGATCAGTTTTTTAAAGTGTGCTGATAAAATGTCTAGTGTCTGATGTTTGTAGTTCATTTTCAATTAGAAATGTCTCAGTTGATGCACTGAACACGTGTGAAGTGTGGACGCTCAGTTCTTTAATGTGTGCTGATGAAATGTCTAATATCTGGCGTTTGTAATTCATTTTCAATTGAAAATGTCTCAGTTGATGCACTGGACGCACGTGTAGTGTGGACGCTCAGTTCTTTAATGTGTGCTGATGAAATGTCTAATATCTGGCGTTTGTTATTCATTTTCAATTGAAAATGTCTTAGTTGAAGCACTGAACACATGTGAAGTGTGGACGATCAGTTTTTAAAGAGTGCTGATAAAATGTCTAATATCTGGTGTTTGTATTTCATTTTCAATTGAAAATGTCTCAGTTGAAGCACTGGACACATGTGAAGTGTGGACGATCAGTTCTTTAAAGCCTGCTGATAAAATGTCTAATATCTGGCGTTTGTATTTCATTTTCAATTGAAAATATCTCAGTTGATGCACTGGACACATGTGAAGTGTGGACGATCAGTTTTTTAAAGGGTGCTGATAAAATGTCTAATTTCTGGCGTTTGTATTTCATTTTCAATTGAAAATGTCTCAGTTGAAGCGCTGAACACATGTGAAGTGTGGACGATCAGTCTTTTAAAGTGTGCTGATAAAATGTCTAATATCTGGCGTTTGTATTTCATTTTCAATTGAAAATGTCTCAGTTGAAGCGCTGAACACATGTGAAGTGTGGACGATCAGTTTTTTAAAGTGTGCTGTTAAAATGTCTAATATCTGGCGTTTGTATTTCATTTTCAATTGAAAATGTCTCAGTTGAAGCAATGGACACATGTGAAGTGTGGACGATCAGTTTTTTTAAGGGTGCTGATAAAATGTCTAATATCTGGTGTTTGTAATTCATTTTCAATTGAAAATGTCTCAGTTGAAGCACTGGACACATGTGAAGTGTGGACGATCAGTTCTTTAAAGCCTGCTGATAAAATGTCTAATATCTGGCGTTTGTATTTCATTTTCAATTGAAAATATCTCAGTTGATGCACTGGACACATGTGAAGTGTGGACGATCAGTTTTTTAAAGGGTGCTGATAAAATGTCTAATATCTGGCGTTTGTATTTCATTTTCAATTGAAAATGTCTCAGTTGAAGCGCTGAACACATGTGAAGTGTGGACGATCAGTTTTTTAAAGTGTGCTGATAAAATGTCTAATATCTGGCGTTTGTATTTCATTTTCAATTGAAAATGTCTCAGTTGAAGCACTGGACACATGCGGTTTTGGGTCTCATCGTGCATTGAAATCAAACTCTCCATTACGTTTATGTCAGATTTGGCACCAGATGACAACAGATTTGTTGGATGCTGCATAAATGACATTGGCTGCCATATGCGGGTATTAGGGAAGGATTTACTATAACCACTTTGTCATGATTAGTATCACGTCTAAATGTCCAGGAATAGCTATATAAACTGTAGGATTCAGGTTATCTGATATTCACCTTGCAAGTGTCGTAAAGGACTCCATTGGTCTTTAAAAAATGAAGGTAAGTAATTCAGAATAACAAAATGCAAAAGAGCCAGTTCAATTGTACGTTATAACTGCAGTTCGACCAATTGTAATTCGACTATTCAGATTTACAATTGTGGAACTGCGGTTTTCAGTCGCTGTGATCTCAAGGTTTATTTCATTACAGGTCTTGATTTTGATCGCCGCAGTCGCACTAGTCATTGCCGGAGTGGCAGCGATGGACAGTTCTGACGGTAAGCGAGTTTCTTTTTTACATAGTCGCTTTATAAATTAGTGTCAATTTAACTGGCTTTTATTCGGGCTAGTAAACTTCATTCGCAACCATGAAAAGCGAATATCATTCGGTCTTCCATTGGTCCAATTCTTTAAGTCACAAATCTAACCGCAAGAGATCAGGCTCTGATTTCGCCATCCATTATAATACCTCACGCCTGTATTCTGATTTCCAGAATTGGTCCACGAGAGAGCCAAAAGAGCCCTGTGTCGATGCCGCGACAGTGGGAAATCTGGAACGATGTTCTACATTTTGGGCTGCCACAAAAGTGGATGGCATTCATGCCCGGCGACTCATCCATCTTCCTTCGGAACATGTTGCTACGAAAGTTAATAAACCATTTTACAGTTGGTAGCAACCATTTTGTTAGGGTACTTTTGTGCCGTATTGTTGGGTCATTCTTTTCTCTTTTTTAAAAACTATCCGTGATGTGTATTGTATCATATTTCATCTGTCCATGGATGGATTTTGACAACTTCAGCAACATTCAAACCGCGTGAATCTCTAGTTTTCAGTTATGCAAAAATCATTTCTCAAATTTACAACAATGCGACATGAGAGCGATATTTTCTCATCATGATGAGCTGAGATTATTAAGTTGAAAGATAAAAATGATTCCCGTCGTAGTAAAACACATCGCGAGAGTTGTTTCTTGTGAATCTTCGATTCCCGTTACTTTCTGAACAACAGAGTCTTTTATAGGGACTTCAGAATCTCAATATAGAATATAACGATCAGTTTTTTTTTTAAATGTGGATGCTAAAATGTCTAATGTCTGGTGTTTGTAGTTCATTTTCAATTAAAAATGTCTCTGATGAATCATTGAACACGTGCATGTGAAGTGTAGACGATCAGTTTGTGAAGGTGTGCCGATGAAATATCTTATATCCAGTGTTTGTAGATCGTTTAGGATTACTAGTGTCTTACGGTTGTTTCGTTATGAAGAGAAACCATCGTCTTAAAGATTGGCTGCAGAACTACGTAAGTAAAGGTTTTAATGTGCTATGACTGCGCTACTGGCCCTTTGTCTAAGTTACTGATCTGTCATCACCGGTCCAACACAATTTTAAAAGGGCATCCCCAAGCTAAGGACTATACAAAAATAGGATTTTGTTTGTTATAAGCCCAACGACTGAAGTAAATCAACCGGGTTAACGCCAAGGCAGCCAAGAAAATTGACCCCAATCACTCGCTTGCCGGTTCAGACTGGTTGGAAGATTGTTTTTTGAATGAACCGGAACCGAATTTCCCAATCATGTACTTCGATTTAAACAAAGAATTCTGTTAACTCGACCGCCGATCTCAGCACTTACCGATTTCCGATTTCAAAATCATGAACCCCTGTTTCGCTCCCGACAGGTGTGGGCGGGTCTGACAATCAATCGAAAAAAAAAATCAAACGAAATTCACCAACCGAATAAATAACTGGGTCAATCCCTATTTTTAGGAAGAAATTAAAGATAAAAAACTGTGACACAGTTGAAATAACTCATCAACACATGTCTGCTTTTGAGAACTGACGATGATCGAAGAAGCAAGAACGAACTCACCGTAAAAATACGATTAAAAAAAAACTACCACGCAATCAATTCAAAATCGACAACAAATCATAATCAACACAACAGGAATAAATATCGATTTCTTTAAGAATCATTTTACAGCGTAATTTCACGACCGGTCATTGTAGCGTTTAAACCAGTGCAGGAATCGAATAAAGTAAACATCCACAAATATAAAAAAAAAAGCTAGGAGGGAATATTATGACGTTTCGACTGAATTCCATATGAGCCATTTACAGAATTCAAAAATGGCCCATAAAACTAAGTCGGAGTCTCTCCTAGTTTTCTTTTTCATTTCATCGTGGGTTTAACTTTATTGATATCAGACAGTCACTTACGGAAACCAAGTGCACATAAATTCTCTACTTGAGAGCAGTCATAAATCTATAGATTCGTGTTAACTTAAACCGAGGGGGTAACTTGATTTATTTATCAAAAATCCCTGGTTGAATTCGACACCAGTCAACAAAACTAGCCTATACGGGCCTGCGTGTAGAACTGAACAATTTTAAGTCCTGGAACTGGGGCCGGTTGCTCAGAAGTTGGCTAGTTAACCAGTGGATAGTTGACATAGTGACAATTGAAATTTCATTGTTACTATGGTATTTATCCACCGGTTATTTTTAACCAACTTTTGAGCTGGCCCCAGTTCCATAGTCAGTTCCGCCGTGCTTCGGTGGGTTTCAATCTAGAGTCTTATATCAGGTAATTTCTCATGTTTCAGCGCCTAGTCATAGCGTGACTCTGTGCGGAATTTGCTCATGTTTTCTCGTCAGATTCAGTCAACTGATTCAAATTTATGACGTAAGCCACCCTCGATGCCATCCTTTGCTGACTCTGATCTAGTATTCACCGACGTGACGTCATTTCCGGCCACTCGTTGTTCCCATCTCGTGCGTTCGTTTCGCCTCCACAAACATCGCCTCGGTCGACCGATCATCGGCCGCGCGGGCGTTGCGACGGACCGGTTTTCGCCGCCTTCGTTTTCGCGACGACGACGACAGTCCGCTCCCTCGTCCGCATCGTCGCCGCCGTCTGTCGTCGATAACGGACGGAACATAAGATTACCGTCCGAATCGAACCCGGCTTCCTGTTTACCGTTCGTCACGGTGAAATACGACCCGGTGGTCGGAGCAGACCTCAATTTGTGATCGCCGCGACGCACATAAACAGTTCCGTTACTCCAACTTTCCATTTCGACGAAATGCGTGCGCACCGATACGTCGCCCATCAGCGGGTTGACGCGAATGCTTTTCGGCCAGTGGTTGATGTAGACGATCCCGCGGTGATTCTGATGTATCCGTACCCCGTTGATGAAGTAGGTGAACCCGCCGCGTTCGTGATTCTTCAAGAAACCGTTGGCGACCATTTCGTACAGAACCGCGAGATTCGGTAGAGCGCCACCAACGGCGGACGACGAAAACAGCACGGAAACGGTGCCGTCTTCGGACAAATCGGCGAAACCGCCGAAACAGCTTTCTTCCACTTCAGCCGGCGGATCGCTCGAGTCGGTATCGAGCGCGTAGCACTTGTTACCGAGCTTGAACGCGATTCGCTCGGTCATCATAAGCGCCCGACGGTCCTCTTCGTCCAGACCCAGTTCTACATTCGTGGTCGTCAACTCCTGGGCGACGCGCGCGTTCTCGCAGAATATCCAACTGGCCGTTCCGCGACTATTAGTAGCCGCTGAGTATCTATGCGCGTGGTTTACCACTCTTAGACTGCGATCGTAGGTCATCTCGATGGCTAGGTTGTTTTCTAGAATGACCGTTATCAGACCGGTCGGAGAGATGGCCACTAAAGGATAGGCCATTTGAAATTGCGGTTGGTTCAGTTGTAGCGATTCGACGAGCTCGCCGTAGGTAGCAGCGTCCGTCGCGTGAACGCCGTCATCTGATTGGTTTATTTCGCTGCTCATCGGCTGCCCGTTCGACCAATAGGAGTACTGGGGCGCTATCACACCGCCATCATGCGGCGGCGGCGGTGGCTCGGTAAAACCGCCACCTGGTGGCAGAGGAACAAACATCGGAATCGGTATCAGCGGCGGTAGGGCATCGCTTACGGTGTAGGGGTCGTGTTGCTGATGATACCCGGTGTACGTGTAAGTATGATCGTACAAGGGTTCGAGCCCGTCCGTCGACGCAGTCGCGATGGGATGTCGGTTGTCTCCGTCACAAGCTCCAAACGGGTTCTGTCTTATTTGGTCGGTATTGCCGTCGTATTTAGGGACCGTTTCGTCGTAAATCGGTTGTTGATTCTCGGCTGATAATCCTTGGTTCTCTACCACGCCCACTGTCTGCTGCACCTGCTGCTGCTGCTGCTGCTGCTGCTGCGGGTCGAAATAATAATCATATTGCCCCATAAACTGCCCGCTATCGTCGTAGTTCGGAATTTGGCCACCAGGTTCGTATTCACGACGTTGTGCATTTGTATATGAGATTTCCAAACTTCTGTTCTCAGACTCCGCGACACCAACAAATCTCTCCTGAATTGGCGATAGTGCGACCTCGCTGTTATTTGACAATTCTTGCCCGGTGTCAAACGAAATCCTTTCAGTGGCGATACGCGTTATCAAATTACCATCGCTCGAGTATTCGGACGATTCCGATCCTTTCGAGTCGGCTAAAATCGACCCGGGCATTTCCGAAGTTACCTCAGATGTATTTGCAAATTCTGCCCCGGGCGTTGTTGTTGTAAACGTATTGAGGCTTTCATCGAGATTTTCTTCAACTTGTCTGGAATCTCGGCCGTCGCGATCGGTCAGTTTGATTTCTTTCATTAACGACACCAGCGGGGACTTACCGGTCGAATCGGTACATGTTCCGTCCATCGGCGGCGAAGAAGAACGGTCGTTTGCTTGCTGTTTCACGGGACTCGACGAAGAGGAACAGTTGTTGGCGTTCTCTGCCTCGGCCATATCACCCCAGGTCATCCCTGGCTGCGATAATGGCGATAGGTTTCGGACCCAGTCGCTGCCGTCACTCGAGCACGTGGATCCCGGAGAATTATTGACTATTCGATTAGTTGTCTGCGAATCCATTATTCCGTCATTTTTCGGTCTCGTAATTTCGAGTTTCGTCTGCCAAACGACAACAATAGCGTCCACTGGTCGCTTAGGTTACCCACTAGTTGCTACGCGTATCTCACACGTGTACCATGAAATCAATAATCATTGCGAAAACGAGAGGAGAGGGGGAGGGGGTAGAACTGCTAACTTCAACCATGGGAGGTCTAAATTTGGAGACCGGGCTATATAAATGTCCTATTAAACCAGACTTGGGCCGATCTCCTGATGCCACAAAATCAGTTCATCATTTCTTAGGTAAGATTAAAGTTACTGGACCCACTGTTCCTAGTTGAGAATGATGATTAACTAAAAATTGAAATTCTTTTTGATTTTTTTTCACCCTAGCGCTTAATTCTTAAACCGACTACGAAAACGGACGCGGTTCCATAGTTGTGAGTTAAGAATTTACTCTGAGTTAAAATCAGTTCGTTTTCAATGTTTAAACACTAGATTCAAATTTAACTCAGAACTGTGGAACTGGACCCTCGCTATCAGTACAAGATACCGAGGTAAAACTGGTGTTTTAACTGATACTGGTTTATATTTATCCAGGGTTAAAGTTAAAACGGATGTCAGCGATACCAGTAACAGGGTTAGGTTAAATCGGGCTCGTAGAATCCGTTCCAATGTCAACATAAACACGGACCCGGGTCCAATTTCATGAACATAGAAGTTCGAATCGTTGCCCTAATTAAAAACATAAAGTTACTGATTGATGCTGAAACAAAAAATTATAGTTAAACTTTCTCGTCAAACAGCGGGATTATGATTAAAGACCCTCTTACGCAATCATAATCCGTGCTTAGTACGGTTTAGTTCGCGCTAATGAACGATCTTTTTTTTCGAACGAAAACACAAATTACGCGTTCTTCATTTATTACAACGAAAATCAAACGTTTTCGATGGTTTTGTAGCGGGAGCTAAACGCGGCTACTTAATCATTATTTATACCGGCGAGCACCGTAACAAGCGACGCCGTCGTTTTACGTAGAGCGACAAGATGATAAATCAAACGAAGAAATCCTCAGCCCCCTAAAACTAGATTACCGTTCAGCTATTAACGCGCGCAGTCCCCGCGGCATTTTATCCTGTATACTTTAAATAAAACAATTCGCTGGTATATTTACCGAGAGAGAGAGAGCTCTCGGTAACAAAGCGAAGAGACTTAGTAGATCGTTTGTCACGATGACGCGCTGAAGATCGTCTGCTGTTTTTGTGTCTGGCGTGTTTGTTTACGCACGGATTAGTGTGTATTTTTAAGTGTGAATGAGTGACCGTCGCTCGCTCGCGTCGGGCCTGATTTACGCGTTTGTTTTCCTAATTTAACGGTAGCGTGAACCGCGGACGTGTAATAGCCTATTATGCGTGCACGCATGAACCGTCCGAGACATTTTATCCTTGATACTTCAGTAAACTCTGCCTACTCGACATATCTCATAAGGCACGAGACCATTGGCCAGTGGGCCGCCTGCGAGATGCGCTGGACTCCGCTCGTGGCAAGTGAGGATCCACCAGGTGTGCTAGTGTGCATTCCGACAATGCATTTCTTCTCGGATTCAATTCAAATCGATCGATAATCTCTCAAATTCTACTAATGATGAATAAAAACGACGCTTTGTACGAACAATAAAGATAAATGTGAGTTTGCTAAGGGGATGATTCGCCCCCTCACCCCTTTGATTTACCTAATTCATGATGGGGAGGCAAACGTCTAGATGGAAGTTTATTTAAAAAAAAAAACTAAATTTGGAACAAGTTGTTGAACTTTACGGATAGCTAGTCGGATAGCTGGTGGCACGGATCTTCCTTATTTAACAACAGATAAATATCGCCAGATGGCGTTACCATAGGATAGCAAGGCCAAAGTTATATCTAATCTCATCTTATCTTATCTTATCTGTCGCATCTTTTTCTAAAATGGCCAAGTTTTCTAGAAAAAAAAGAAAAAACGACGATTCAAAAAGTTCTCCTCATTCTCTATTAAATGATACATCAATTACTATCGTCCCCACGAACATTAGATTGAAATGAATTTGGAAAAGGCGTAGTTGACTCGGAGCGTGGGGCAGATGGAGTTTTGCACGATAGATTACTACTAGTCAGAGCTGAAAGCGGAAATGATTTTGTGACGTTCATGTAGAACAATTCCAGTTTTAATTAGACTAATCGAGGTCGAATTGCCCGCTGTTCTGTAGTGAATATCAATAATTCAGCAGGTTTTTGCATGTTGCGCCGAGCCGCTGCGTCGACACACGGACCCCTCCGATATCAATTCGAATACGAAGCTTTTCGTGAATTTAGGAAAATCGATTTGATGACTATTTGATAAAACTAGTTACTCAACCGTGACCTGAACCGCTAACGATGAATATCAATTATACATGGGAAGGGCTAAAACAGGAGTTCAAACAGACTAGAAATGACGTCATGCGGAAAATGCTTAATGTTTTGATCTAATGTTTTCTGCACAAAAGTCAAATCAATAAAAAATCACGAAATTTCAAAATTGGATATAAATAAGTCTCTCAACTTGTATTCACCTTTAGTACCACCTTTACTACTGATTTTGATTTACAATTTATATTTATACTCACTATTGTTGTTTATAATTACCCTTTGGTTTGCTTCTCTTTAATCTATTATAACGCGTAACTGTTTCTACGTTAATTTTCCTCTAGTTTGTATCATCTCTGATTACTTGTCTCTTTGTCCCTGGATTGTGTATATATCTCATAATTTTTGTAGTATCTCATTATTCCTGAAGATGACTATTAGGATATAGTCGAAACGTTGAATAAACTACACTAGCTCAAGGAATACAGTATTCCTGAAGATGACTATTAGGATAAAGTCGAAACGTTGAATAAACTACACTAGCTCAAGGAATACAGTATTCCTGAATATGACTTTTAGGATATAGTCGAAACGTTGAATAAACTACACTAGCTCAAGGAATACAGTATTCCTGAAGATGACTATTAGGATAAAGTCGAAATGTTGAATAAACTACACTAGCTCAAGGAATACAGTATTCCTGAAGATGACTATTAGGATATAGTCGAAACGTTGAATAAACTACACTAGCTTCAGTTACATTTTCGGACAATGTTTTTCCGTTATTATTGTGTGGAATTCTCTCTATACATCGCTTTAACACGGATATAGTGTTTTATCAATCGCGATACATCTGCATCCTTTATCTTGTTTCTGAGTTGTACTTTGACTTGTTTTCTACATGTGATTTTCCTTGCCTTACAAATCATCCCTTTAGGGCCTAGAGGGATGATTTGTAAGGAAAGAATGTATGAAAAATACCTGTTTGCACTTGTGCCCTCGCCAGCCAACGTTAGGTCTTGCAGCGAGTTGTTTTTTTTTCAACTATCATTTGGTGCAACAGAATCAGTGATTTTCGTCACAAGCCCTCGAAGTTTGTAAATACATTTCCACAGTTGTGGGTTACATCTTGGAGTAATCATTTGTCAAAGGATTGCTCCAAGTTTAGGTAACGCTGAATTTGGTTAATTCACGATGATTAAAACTATGGCGTCAAATTTTCACTCATTACAAACGGACCTGATTATCTTCCATTGTTATACATGGTGAAGTCTCCAAAACTGGTTATCGAACTAACTATGACCCATCGTACTAAACCTTTAAATCTTCCCTCACCTATCAGAATGTGGATCGCGTTGTGCCTGCAATCCCGTCAGATGGCGTGCGTAACTAGGGCATATGCAAATATCAAAATCAAGTTCGTTTTCAACTAACTTATATCAGTACCAACGACGTGTTCATCGTACGTTTCGGAATAATGCTTAACACAATAATATTTGTAATGTTGGCGTAGCATGCAAATTGATTAGTTTGTTAAAATTAATGAATGCAGCGATGTATGCTTTCAACCGAACACCGTTCAGATAACGACAGGTCCGCCATATATATTGACATTTTGAACGTTACGTAAGCATACTTACCTGGCACAGGGGTGCTCACCGTGATCTGGAAGGCGGTGCCCCTATGGCGAGGCCTGTCATTGCAGAAAGACTGGTTGACCCATACGATCTCCCCAAATGTGGGAGACTCGGGTGTACAATTTCTGGTAGTGGGGGACTGCGTTCGCGCTATCCCCTTCATTAGCAAACCAATGGCAGACATAAAACCCTTCAACGACGAAACTCCTTATGTTCCTCGTATATATATGTATATATATGTATATATATATATATATATATATATATATATATATATATATATATATATATATATATATATATATATATATATTCCATATTATATATATATATATATATTCCAGGGGACTGCGTACGCGCAACGAAAGAAGAAGTAGGAGCCTTGGGCGTGGACTAGCACTAGCCACTATAACCCGATTCTCAAGACACCATATACAGCTTCTGCTACTCGAAAAAATAGTGAAATATCTGAGACGTTTTTCGTCTCGATATTACGTGACGGCCGAGGAAACGTTTTGAAAACGAGGAAATGATTAAGTATTCATTTGACATTGTAGTGTCGCGATATAAAAGCCCATCATGTATATACGGATTATATTCACGGGATTGATGTGATAAGAAAGTACTCCTGCGATGTTGAAGCGTCGATAAAAGCCTATATAACGAGTAATGTTAGTTTTTGTATATGATACGTTCATGCGTAAAGAACTGTATTGCGTCAATACACTCAGTCCTGGAGGAATTAGATAAACAAGAATTCTAACTTGTTAATGAAGCCTCGCATCTTCACCCGTCAAGGGATTCGAACCCACTACGCTAAAGCTGTTCCCCGAACCCCTTGACCTCACGAGTCGTTGGAGTCGTTACTAGCCGACCAGAATCCGGTCGTACCAATCACAGCGCTTGTAACAAACCGTCAGTAGACTTCTGTTGGTTTCCCGTTAAATGGACCAATCAGCGAACGTTTTACCGAACAAGGAAGTATTTCGCAAATCGATATATGACGTCACGCGCAACAGCGCCAGTAATGAAATCACGCTTCGTGAGGCCAGGGGGCTGGTGGAAGCGAGTTCGGGAGCGATACTGGACCCCTGGCAAGCGAGGATGGAAGCCTCGAAGAAGAATAACACGTATATATATTGCCTAATACTATCAACACTGGAAAATATAGCATGACGTTAAGGACCATTTAACTGATTTTGAATTTGAATATAACGACAATTGAATTGAATTGACCGGCAACCAGGCTATCCCCAATATCGATGACGTAGAGCACGTCTACTCTCAATTCATTATTGACAAAAACAAACATTTCACAAACATTCATGCAATAATATCTAACTTTTAAACGAACGCAAAAAATTCACTAATTTAGTTTAATCTTGAAACGCCAAAACTGTGTGCGCGCGCGCGTTCGTGTCGTGTTTGTACTTAGACTGGTGGCCGGTCTCTACCTTCAGTTAGATTCTGACTGCGAATGCAGGTGGCGCAGAATTGGACAGGCGACCAGTCTATGTGTGTACTATGTCGACCGAATAGTAGAAATAGCGATTGGGAAAGAAACTAGTTTCCTCTGTACGATGAAGTGGCCCACTTCAAACGCAACCCGAATATCCAAAGCCCAGACGCACCACTAATTAGCCGTCAATAATTCATAAACTTCACCGAGTTATAACTCGATAATTAACCCTAACCCATCACTGGCTGCGAGCTCGTCTCTAAAATCTATACTTGAATGTACGATCAGTTTATGGCGCGATTCTCGCTACAGACTTCACGTGTATTCGGCATTTAACCTGGGGCATCTTTCATTGAAAATGAACTACAAACATCAGGGGCGGGCGCAGGAAAACCTTGTTAGCCTAACTGTAGTTAGTGGCTTATCCGCCGTGGTTAGGGTAACCAACTTAAAATAAGAGGCCGCACGAAGACAATGGTTAGCTGACAGCCGGCCCCTGACATTTTAGTAGTCGAATGAAACACTCTTATCCGTGTACACTGTAGACAATCTAAGTAGTCCCGCCTGATGATGGCTGTTAGTCAACAGCCGAAACGTCGTGGTTTCGTTTTAATAAATTATTTCACATGTAAAATTCGAATTGCGGGACCACTTCGATTACCAGACATTTTACCAGAACACTTTCAAAAATTCGTCATCCACACTTCACGTGCGTTCAGTACTTCATCTGAGACGTTTCTAATTGAAAATAAGCGACAAACGTTCAAAAACTGATCGTCCACATTTCACATGTGTTCAAAACTTCACGCGAGACTTTTTTTCATCGATACACCAGACCTGAGACATTTCATCGGTGCAGTTGATGAAAAAATGATCGTCCGATCCAGAAATGTTTAATAGAAAATGTAATACAAACCGAAATCCCGCCTAAAGCCAGGGTAAACTTAAACATCGCGTGAAAAAACTATCAAAGATGAAAGCCTTAGTAGAATATATACATCGAATTCTAACGCATCATGAAAATATCCTTTTTTTCCGGAGTTTCTGCGTTTTTTTTAGACCACAAATTTAATTTCCTAGTTCGTCAATTTCATGGCTTCATTTTCCGCGTGTATTTTTTCCTCGCGGGAAATTAATTTCCTATTAATTCCTAGCGAATTACGCGCAGTCGTCGTAACAAATAGTTATGTAAAACATAACCTCGGATGAATCAGAAATCAATAAAACTTGGTTGCTGTCAACCTGAAATTGGTCCAACTGTCGACAATGGAGTCGACATCTTAAGTTTTTGTCATCGCATATGTCATATTGTAATCATAATTTTTCGACGTCGTAAAAACCGTTACAACAATGCTTATATACATTGATAACTACTATTCGTTATTCAATCGGTTCTCTGTGAGTCGATGTGCACTACGTCACCAATATTGGCGTTTGAAATTAACAATAGCAATTGTGAATGTAGGTGTTTATTTTGCAATTCGATATCTTTTAAAAATCTTATAATACATTTTATAGGTTTTCAGAGGATGTGCACTACGTCATCAATATGTGGGGCTAGACCGGTTGCCAGTCAATGCAATTCAATCGTCGCTATGTTCAAATTCACGATAGCTTTTTTGATCCATAATACTATACTATTTTCTATCATGATATTTATATGTATTGTTGCAGATATCATTCAATATGTGTCACTTACCTTCAATAAACCTTTAAGTTAGTTAAGCTTGATAACAAGAAAACAAACTCTATTGTGTGCGTATCGCGTGTGGTGCGCACGAATCGCTTACGTGATCCTCCTATTTGTAAATGTGAAGACCTCGGAGCGATAAGTTTACTAAAGCCAAACATTATTCCACAAATGGGTGACCGTGAGGTAGGTTGATTTCACGGCATAGTCGATACATTACGAGCTCTGCTATTCTCAGGTTGCCCTGCTGTTATTTTACATCAAATATGGTATTCATTGATGAACATCATTCAGGAAATAAATAAATAAATAAATAAATAAACAAATGTGAAACTGTTTATGAGTTTATCAGTTTTTGAGGGTATAGGAACTATCAAATTTGGATATATATTTTGAGAAAGTCACAAAACATTTAAGACTAGGTTTTCATAGTTAGCGTATAACATCCTATCTTTGTTCCACCCTTTGGTCCAAATGAATCAGGCCTACTACAGTGTTCATTTTCTATCGCAGCAACACAGAAATAGATCTTTCGGTATAAATTCGAAATCGAATATTTCAAACCCTGACTGCGACGTATTCAGCTGCATGCGCGCGGTCGACAACGAACGATTGGTCGGTTTCGAAATTCGAAACTGATGACGTCATCGATCGATGTAACGGTTTTTGCATAATTACCCGACGCAGACGATCGGGATATATTCACGCACGCACACAACACGCGGAGACAGGCGCGCGCCAGTACACTTAATATACCGCTCGCGGAAATACTCTAAACCATCCGATCAGTTTTCAATCGACTCGTTACCGACGCGCGCGTAGTAGAGACGCCGCCGCTGCCGCCTGCTTCTTCGATTCAAATTCAACGGTTTCGCGTAAAAAGCGCGGGAAAATACTAAACGTCCACCACCGACGATCGCAGCCCGAAAAAACCCAGATCGGACAAACTTCTGAAATCCGAAGCAGGAACGAACGACGAATTTGGTTGAGAAAATTTTGGGGAACTTTTTCGAACGCATTTTCGCGCGCTCGATTTTTTAACGGAACGCCGCAGGATAATTCGACGCGAAGAACGGAGTTGAAAAATATCGAAAGAGAAGATCGGTAAGTTTGATTTTTTGAATTATGAGGAGTCCGTATGATTTTATTGAAAGGTTAAGAAATGTTAGTTTTTCTGTTTTTCTTCGAAATTCTGGTTTGAAAGGTTTGTTTTTTCTCGTTCCTTCGAAGTTTTAAGCATAAAGGGCAAACAAAGCGATCCTGCGGCATAGTTTTTTGAAAGTTTTAAAAATCCGAAAGTTTAAGAAATCTTCGTTTTCGTTTTTTCTTCGACGTTTTAACTAAAAACAATTGCGCTGATTCTAAAGCCGAACTATGACCTAACGCTTATGCGCCATTATTCTAAAGATAGAAAATGACTCCGAAAATTTTTTCTCTGCGTTAATGCTTGGAAGGGCCCATAATCAGCATATTCGTCGAGTCAAATTCAATTTCGTAAAGTTAGTTGTTGCTAAATTGCGAAAGTTGTGAGTTTTTATTTTTCACAAAACGCAGTTTTGTTCGTGTCAAACTTAAGACTGTAGAGTTGAAGTAAGTTTTTTTTTCCCGCGAGTCTCCCGTCAAGGCGCAATTAAGAGCCCGCAGTTACCATCATTGCAAATTGACTTGAAAAAAAGTTAATATCTGGTTGATCATACAAAACAAATCTGACAATCATTCAACCAAATAAGTAAAGTTCTCAAATAAAAGATTAATATATTTCGTTTTGGTTGTAGCCTAATAGCCATCACCAGGCTTACTGTTGCTCAAATATATTAGCGACCTTTTACCCATTAGGAACTTTGTTTTATTGGCTAAACAATTATCGCTGATTTTGTGGACAAAATTCCGCTATTGGAAGGATATAGCAAAACGGACATATGATTACCATTTTATTCTTGGGCAACAATTATACCCGAATGACAATAAGACAAAGCCATCACTGTAGCCAGCGAATGCAACTTGATTATCGTGAAGACCCACCATAGCAGTATAGTGTCAAAGGCATAATAGATGAACATATTTTCACGACATAACTTTGTCTCAAAATCATCAAGACTTACCGGCAGATTTGGCACTATATATAGTAATTCGTGTTTTGCTTTGTCATCCTTGTTGTGACCATCTGTAATTAATTACATTTGAAACGATGTTGTACATGATTATATTTGGAACCTGTGATACAATGGGATTGATTTCTGCGGGACAAGAATAAACCAGCTAGGCTAAAACAATTTTCGCTTGTCGAGCTAAATACGGCTATATTCGCAACGATTGAGGACTTTATGTTTTGCTGAAAGATCTCGAAGCGCCGATTATCTTCGCCATGAAGATAACAGTGATAGCAAAAATTCATGAATTTTTGGTAAAAGTTATAGGGAAATACTTCTCTGGATAATACTGTAAAATACTGTAAATACAAAAAGCAAATCGAGTCCGGAATGTTTCCTTGAACAAGAGTAGTTTATTTCAAAAACAGTATTCCTGATGATTATTACTAGGATATAGTCGCGAAATAAGCCGCATTACCTACGAGACAAATTCGGACTCAAAATTGCAAAATCTGACTATTAGATATTCAAGTATACTATAATCTCGATTCGTAATAGATCTGTAAAGTCCAACGCGTACAGGACGCGGGAAAGACAAAACATGACAAGTAAACATGTTTCCCCGTGTCGCGTGAACTTATACGAGAAACATAGTAAAAAATGTTTGATTCCGAGTTTCCCTGCGTCGTGTGGGTAGCGCTGGAACTGGATATCGGTAAATAGAAGAGTAAGTTTGCTGCAACCGGGATTCCCAACTCTCTACTGGTGCTTAAATTCAATTTTTAGAAATGATTCAACCGAATATTTAAGTGCAAACGTGGCCGGGGCTTACGGATACCTTTTTTCCTTTCAAAGAGCTTTCAAGTACATCAATTTGAATCTTTTTTTCAAATCAATAAAATGCGCCCGTCTGCGTATCAAGTATCGTCTGCGCCCTGTTGAAGGTACTTGATTAATGATTGCGACTGACATTTTATAACTAGTTTTCTGTATACGTTTCCAGTGTACCACAGCCTGGTAATGGACCGTTTTCGGGGAACAGGAAATTTAGAAATATTTTCATGAAATTATTAAAGTTCCCGCGTGCGTTTCTACCACTTCAGCGCTGCTTATTTTCATGTGAAAATGTTTTCGCTCTGAAGTATATATATGTAGCACTCTCGACGAAGTTACAGCCTCCAAAGGTCCCCACGATTTTTAGTGAAATGAATTATGGGCTAGTTAGATAGTTAGATAGTATCAACAGTTTATAGGATTTTTAGTGATCTTCATCACTTCGGGTAATTAGTAAAATATTTATATTTATTTAATTATCTATTTATTTCCTGAATAATTTACATCAATAAATAAATACCAGACAAAATGACAATAGATAATTAATTTGATTCACGCAAACATACATAAACGGATGTAAAATAACAGCAGCAACAATATATACTTTGTCACAGTTTTTCAAATCAAAGTTTAAAGTTTCTCAGTTTCGAATGAAAACCATGCAGGCCCGTATTCGCTCATCCGAACCTTTACAGGGTGCAGGCCTGGACCTGTCAGTCTGTCAGAGGCTCGGTCCATCAAGTTAGAAAATCGTATAGTCAATAATTATATCCGACGCAAGAAAAGATCTGGGTCCGTATTATGTCCTCACGCATCTATCTATATACATGATCGCTTGGATATATGTTATGAGTATTTCTAGATGAATAAACATTTTGTGAAACGCTATGAGCCCGTGATGTGACGATATGTAGAAAATCCGACCCCAATGTAACGAGAAAGATGAAGTCCGAAAAGTTTCCTTGAAGCTGATATTTTATCGATTCTACGTTTCGACTATAACCCAATAGTCACCTTCAGCAATACGTTGAATCAATAAATTATTAGCTCGAAGGAAACTTTTCGGACTTCATCTTTCTCGTTATATCAGTGTCGGGGGGATTCTCTATACATTTGCTATAGATGAATGGTTTTTTTTCGTAAGAAGTCTTTAGTGGATAGAATTCGAAATAGAAGCCGCGATCGGTAAAAAACCGGAGGCGGTTTCGGTGTCAGGTGGCAGGCGAGCCGTCGGTTCAGCACGGCTAATGTATTTATCTTTTCATTCAAAAAATCAACTTACGAATACAAACGCTTTTACACACGCGCACACACACACGCTGAACCGATCTAGTTGAAGTAAAACTTTAGTAGACAATCCATCAGTCAGGATCGAGCTCATTAGAAAATTGTCGGACAGAAAACTGAAATTGAAATCAATAAATTAGGTGTCGCTGGTATGCAATACGATATAAACTATTATATGGCATTAGGAAATTCCATTTGTCGTCAAGAGAGGATCCGCAAGGTGTCGCTAGTGTGCTGTAGGACATCAGCTATTGTGGCAATAGTGGATTCCACTTGTGGCAAATGATGATCCACCAGGTGCCGTTAGTGTGCAGTAGGACATTAACTACTGTTGGAATTAGAGGATTCCACTTGTGGCAAGTGGGGTTCTACCAGGTGTCGCTTATGTGCAGTAGGACATCAACTACTGCGGCAATGGAGGATTCCATTTGTGGCAAGTGATGACCCACCAGTTGTCGCTAGTGTGCAGTAGGACATCAACTTTTGCGGCAATAGAGGATTCCACTTGTGGCAAGTAAGGATCCACCAGGTGCGCTAGTATAGTAAGTCAGCCTGCCACGCATAAAATATAATCACCGCGTAGAAAAGTCAATACATGTATGAATCTAGTACCGTTTTTTCAAAGTGGTTACAGTAGCTCCACAAACAATGTCTTGCAACTTGTATCATGTAGGGACCGCACAATGTACTGATCTAAGCCGTTCTGTTCGCATCAAGTGCTTAGCGACCGACGCGCAGAAAAAAAAACAAACGCCATATAGAAAACGGAGGTCGCGAGAACATGAACGACGTTAATATGCTTTGAATATTTGATCATAACCGTCGGAAATAATCAATATATTTAGCAGCGATCGTGGCTGAAGAACGTTACTGCACTGGCCCGAAGGTCAACGGCGTAAGGTCGCGTGGTCCCGTAGGGCGAGCGGTAATGGCGCTGGTCTTGAGAGTTCGTGCATTAGTAAACGTAGCGACGTTCCTGACGCCTTGATAGCGATTTGACCGGTGTTAGGATATCGACGCTACGTCATTTCGTATTAATTCTATGTACTTTGTCACCTGGTAATTAGAGAACGTATTCATATGTACACTACCTTGTAAATATTATCATGCATATGTAACTAAGAGTGTGTGGTCAGGGCGCGGGATTAAGTTACCTATCACTTGTCGTATGTATCTGTCATGCCTGTCATGTAATGCCAGTGTTACAATCGAAGAACTGCCTTGCCTTAGGGCGTAAGAGTAAAAAAATTGTTCGTCCGCGACAGGACTCGAACCTGCAATCTTCTGATTCGAAGTCAGACGCCTTATCCATTAGGCCACGCGGACTGTTGAGGGCTATTCGCCTAATAGGGTAAAACTCTAATTGTTCGCGGGAATTCATAAATCCTCAGAACTTGGTGGCGAGTCAGTATTAACTAGGTTTTGCTGATTTGTAGTGGGATATCAACTACAGCGGCATTTGACGATGCCAACTTTGGCAGGCAAGGGTCCACCAGGTGTTACTGTCGTTACTTCCGTGTTCAAGAGTAGATTCGGAAGTTAAAAGTAAGAGTAAGAATAACTCTATTCTCCTAATACTGACACACATTGAAATGAATATATTTTGAGAAAAGGACATCGCCAAAACCATATGAGCAGTTCACCAAGAACCTTAGTGTCTGGTGTAGGCCTACCACAGACACTAAGACACGAACGAAATTTTTCTCAATACTTTAAAATCACTGTGACTTTAAACCACCAGAAATCCAGTTTCATTAAACCGATTGTGAAAAATAAACTATCATTACAAACCTCATATATTCAGTTTTCTTATTATCATATTCATTCGCAGGTTCCTTCATTATCATAGACCGTGCTTGATGCGATATAAATACAGAAATAGCAGTTTGTTTATTTATCTAAATCATTTGTTCATTTGCTGAGATCGCAGTTTGAACACAGAGAAAAACACCGACAGGAGTCCGGTCGGCAAAAGTGGCGCGAATTCGAGTGAACGTGTCTGGTTGGTTGGTTACACTAGGATCGTAGAGCGACTGGGAGATCACTGTGGAGACAACCACTGCCATTGTGCGCAGAGCTCGTGATGTGTACGTGACGGGCCTACCGTTCAATTTCAATTTCATTTATTAATTTCTCCGATAAAAGAATGAAACGGAAAGAATTGATCGTCGAATTCCGAGGCGCCGGATTGTCCTTCGAGGTAAATTACAATTTTAATTGCTCGTAAAAAATTCATGATTTCGCATCGACAAAACTGTCGATATATTCCCGCCGTGGCCCGTGTAACGAAAAAACAAACGTCGAACGCTAAACCCGGGCCCTGCGCGTTCGGGACCCTGGAAAAGTTTCGCGTTGAATTTCGTTTTGCGGCAGTTATTGGATTATTGAAACGATTTGGCGTCGGACGTTTCTGGCTGAATTGGCATTTTACGGAAACTTATTGGAAATTTCATTCGAGTATTTACACATTTCCGCAAAGCTTCAGTCGATCCAAGCGCAGGGGCTGCTGATCCGGGAAAACTGGCAGGCGGGGGCGAAAAGAACCACACCGACGACCGCAAATCGAGTTCCGCACATTTTGCCCATTCACAGTAACTTCTACCAAGATTTTGGTGGTGTCTAAATTGTTTATTTACTTGCTGAGAAATCGCAGTTTGAACACAGACAAAAATGCCGACGGCAAATTCCGGTCGGCAAAAGTCATGCGGATGTCACCTCCTCCCCTCCCCCTCCTCACCCATAAAACATAAGGTCAAACCTCTCCATATCGATCTTCATTCGGGTTCACAAAAGTGAACATTTGTAGAATTTTAGAAATTATGGACTGAATCTGAGAAGAAATCCGGCATCGTTTTACTAATGCACTCTAGCGACACCTGCTGGATACTCGCTTGCCACTTGCGGAATCCTCGCCCGCCGCAGTAGAACGCAGTAGAGTCCTCGCGGAAGAGAACACACGCCAGTAATATTTCTGTAATTTGTTGAGGTGTAATTTGCGCTGTAATCGGATTACCGCGGACCAAGGCACCGAGTAACGTCTTCAGAGAACGAATCCTTACTTTAACTTCGGTCAGCGGAAAAAGTCGACCATTTGCGAACTAAGAGCAGCCGAATGTCGGCTAAGTCGGAATAGTTCGATAATAGTCGACCACGCAGTTGAGCATGCGGTCGCGGTAGTTCGGAACTATTTCCAAGATGGCCCACATTGTGAAACGTGCTAAGACCGAACTACAGCGCGTTCGGTTATTGATCTTAAAATAGGGATTGGCCCTGTTATTTATTTGGTTGGTAAATTTCGTTTGAATATTTTGATTGAGTGTCCCTAACAAACCCCACCACACCTGCCGGTAGCGGAACAGGGGGTTTTGATTTCGAAATCGGAAATCGAAGTACAGATATAGTTGTGTGATCGGCGGTCGAGTTTACAGAATTTTTAGTTTTAATCGATGTACGTAATTGGGAAATTCGGTTCCGGTTCATTCAAGCAATCTCCCAACCAGTCTGAACCGGCAAGCGACTGGTTGGGGTTATTTTTTGGCTGCCCAATTTAATACATCGACATTTTGGAAATAACTATATTACAAGGTTGAAGATCATTCTGTCAATTTTTTTATTTTTTTTAATCGTTTTCTGCGTGTTCGGTTATTAGCTGCAACATCTAGTCATGTCCACTTAATACGTCGCTGGGAACGCGTGGGTCGCTGCAGCTCTTAGCGGGATTCTGTAAACGCTAATTAAACGCACACGATTAGCGATTATCTTACTAACACGCCGCGCTACACGCGCAAATCCTCATTCAACGCCTGCTACGTCACAGACCATTCTACCGACGAATTGCCACGATCAAAAAGCGCTTTGCCTAAGCGCGATCTTTTCTACGAGCGCACCTGCTCATTAACGAAACCAAACATTAGGTACCACGGAACACTTGTCTCCGATATCGCCGCGGCGTGCTTGTTTTCATTTTCAGGTAGATTCGTTGCCATTGTGTTAGTAGCAAATATACATAATAATCCTATCCTATATCGTGAATAAAATAGATTCAAACTTCCGTTTTCGGAAACGGTTTGGATGGATACGTCTACAGGACGAAAAGGCAGCTGTGGCCAGTGAGGATCCAACAGGTGTCGCTACTGTGCATTTGGATATCAACTACTGCGCAAAAAAGGATTCCACTTGTGGCAAGTGAGGATCCACCCGAGTGTCGCTAGTGTGCAGTAGGACCTCAAATACTGCCGCAACAAAGGATTCCACTTGCAGCGAGTGAGGATCCACCAGGTGTCGCTAGTGTGAAGTAGGACATCAACTACTACAACAATAGTGGATTCCACTTGTGGCAAGTGAGGATACACCAGGTGTCGCTAGTAGTCTTTCAGGGAATTTGTCGTCCTTCGTATCGTGATATTTGGTTTGTGGCGCCTGATATTTGACTGTTAACGCACTCTTGCGATGGATCATCGGTAAATGAAGATTCTTTCCAGGTTATCAATACATTACTGGGTAACTCAGTACCTTGTTATAAAAATAGATATATTGATACCACTAATTTCTGACCCACGCCACACAATATACTGAAATTCCCCCCGGTATCTGATGAGCGCCGCTCATATTTCATCGAACATGGCGACCGCGTGATCGGTATTGCTGAGTATCGATTTAAACCGATATCAAGTGTACACGGCGAACTGTCGTGCGTAAGGAAAATGAAGCCTCGGGCTGGTACGGTTTTTTACTTATGACGAATATTGACAAACAACTATAGGAAAAGCCAGTTGGTTAATCAATGCACTTACCGTAGATTAAAGTATTTTACGCCAGGCGGTTAGATTCGATTTATGGCAATGTTGAGTTGATATTGATTTAAGTTCTGCCCCCGTAAAAATTCAACGTTACCCAAAACAACATCAAGTGATTAATGAAATGTGTTTTCGCGCGTGGCAAGTTATCCTTTATTACTGTGTATCATGATGTAATTTGTTAGTTTAAACTACTTCAATTTAAAAAAAAAAGAATAATGATAATAATGAAGTTTCAGATTTTGAGTACCGGTAGGATGAAAATGAGTTTATGATATAGATTGAAGTAGCGTGATCATGAAGTAATTGACTTGATCACTTGATTTATCGTCTTTTTGTCGTATTTCGTCTGTATAACCACTGGCCTATAGCGGGCTAGTTCTATTGGTCTGCTGGCTTGCTATCTATGTGCGAGGCCCGGCATTTAACCCTGGTGAGAACGCGTAATTTCACTGTCACTCGAGGCCACCAGCTACCGCTCTATCGGTTCGACATAAGCCGGCTTGCGGTGGCTACCCTATTCGTATCCGGCTAGTTGCCCATGTTCTTATTCGGCGCCGGTAGGCCGACAGTTGTTTTCGATCGCAACCGACATTACGCAAGCGCGGAGAACCCGGGCATCGATCTCGACGTATCGGCCCCACTCCGCGCGGTTGCGCCACCGCGCGGGATTTACGCGAAGCAGCAAACACAAACATGGCCACTCTCTCAATTTTCAATGATAGAAATCGTGTGTGCGTTTCAATTATTTCGGCTGATAGGGTTTTAAGGCACAATATAAGTTGATGATGTGATATGGCAATGTTAATTAATGATAATTCCGCAGTGAAGCTAGTCACGAACGGTGCCGATTGAGTGTACAGCTGCCAAAAACACTGAAATGTGCGTAGTTGCGTAACTATTTGCAGTGAATTGCAGACGAAACATGAAGCCTTAACGGCCGTTAAAAAAAAAATTATACCAATCGCAATTGTAAAATAAAAATGAGATAGAACCTAAGTTAAAATTCTGGCCATTTCTAAAATGTTACCACTAATTTTTAGTCAGTGCCGAACGTTTAGTTTTCCAACAATAATGAGGGGTGGTAGGTAGTCACGCAATTCAAGTCATCATTTATTACACGTTACTTCCGTGTTGTTGAAAATCTCGCGAGTCCTGGACTAAACCCCATTGAACAATGTGATCTGTGTGCTGGCCACAAAATGCACACAGATCACACTACCCATTACACACTCCAGTACCCACAGCTTTCATATATCCATCCAAATATTTAGAGTGGTTTTCTTCCTGGGTTCTATTCACGGGTTTACTGGTTAGCACGCTTGCTTCGTACGTACGAGACCCGGGATCTATCCCCGTAAGAGCGCGTTCTCCTTATCCTTACATAAGACTCTTTAGCAGTGTTTCATTTCATATCATCTTCAATGACGTTTAATGATTTCAATGTGCCGCTTTTGAAAGCATCGTTTCAAGTATATACATGTATATATATATATATAAATAAATGTATATACACAGCAAGATCAAAGATACTAAAACGCTCCATCGTCAATCAACAACTTTACTTCGTACTACAAAGAGTTCAAAACAAAACGCCTTTAGGTCTTGTATGCTCAGCCCGCTTTCACTTAGAAACGGGTATCGTTTTTCTATACTAGGAAACCCGTCGCCAGAGGGCAGCAGGCTCTCCATTCATAGGTCCTACCCGGCGGGCATATTAGGAATCTGAAGAGAAGAAAATGTATTTTGAAGATTATGTCAGGCTTGCAATGTTTTGCAAGCAAGTATTATCAGCCGAAGGGCATGTTTGTTTAGAAAGGTATTTTCAATCAGAATCTATTAACGGTATCATTTGCGATGAAACTGACAATAAATATGCATTTAAACTATCGTAGTCTTTTCTTCGATATTTCTGAAATCGAAGTTTTTCTATTGTTCGTAAATAGTGTGGGCTCAATCGCCACTCCCTTTTCGATATATGCAATGAAATGGGATTATACTGTTTTTCGACTGTAGGTACACACGATTCAACGGGTTCGGTCAAACTAACATTTTGAAAACTTAAACTTCGGAGTCAATTTGTTGGGAATTTGAACGTTAGTGCTATTTGCCACTACGAAATGTTGATATCTTTCAGTTATTATTGAAGAAGAAATTTGACCTTTCTCGTGAGAATACGTAATCAAGAGTGCGGAATTTTTGGGGATGAAGGACCTCAACGTTTTAGGGCCCCGGGTACCCCACGTATTAACCACTGTATCCACCTAGTCGTTAAACGTGTTTGTTTCCACAGTAATACATGTCACGTCTCTCTACGGCCCTGTCTACCATGTGCGGTTCATCTGACACAAGGTTCTCGGTTTTTTAGGCGCCTTCCTAAAAGTGACGTATTTTATTCAAAACTGTAACTATGTTCGATTGTTGCAGCCGAGAAAAATGGAATAAACACCATCAGAAAATAGAAATTGTCAGCTTTCTAACGATACATAAGTTTAAATGTTGTGCCATAAGAGAGATGGATTATAATCAATCGCGCTAGAGGTTTTAGATTAAAAAATGTTAAAATCTGTCCAACAATGCGGGACCTGTGGGACCGCCTCAAAATGGCGCCTGGTAACTGGAAATTTGCCTAAAGCCCGACCCTCAATGTACGCGCGCCAAGCAGACGTCTTTACGATAGGACGAGAGCGTACCACTGCGACGCGAGCGTGCCAGATACGCGGGTTCAATTTGAACGAGTAATGCGCATCACGCGTGAGTTGAGATTGATGAAAGTATTCCAGGAATGCGACGGACCTATATGAGCGTGTCGCCATCACCGCAATCAAGGCGCCCTGCGAGCTTTGTTTGTTTAATACCGCCAGTTGAAACCGGACGCGCGATTACAAAATATTCGATGCAGATTCGGTTTTCAATCGGAGAAGATGAAATGCCGTTTTCTTTACGAGTCGTCGTACTGTGCGTGACTTGTAGCGCGGAAACCCGTTTTTTTCAGATCCAAAACCTCATTTTAACTATCTGAGATTCCCCGCCAACTAGACTCAGATTCCTTGTTGAAATTCCGATCGTGGATCGAGATTCCGACACACGTTTTGACGGCGTAAAAACCGTTACAATAATCTTAAAAACCTAATATTAGTAATAACTAGTATATGCGTTATCTAAGGGGTTCTGCGTGAGTCGATGTGCACTACGTCATCGATATTGTCGTTTCAAAATAATGATTAAATAAACAATAATATGAATTTCGGCGTTTTTTGTAATTAGATATAATTCAACACTGCTATTTAATTTTTGATAAATTCTACTAATTATTTTGAGATAATGTGCACTACGTCATTATTTTGAGATAATGTGCACTACGTCATCGATATATCGGGGTTAGACTGGTTGCCGGCCAATCCAATCCAATAATCGATATATTCAAATTCAACATAACTTTATTGATTCAAACGTAATGCAATTTATATCGCAATGTTTATTGTCGACATCTAAGCAATGTGTATTATTTTACAAGGCTTCAATAAACTTTCTCAAGTTAGTTTTCTTGTTTTGCGATACAAACACCGCCGTCTGTTCCAGTTATCAGCCACTACAGCGTCTAGTTTCGGGTCAGATTTGTTTGAATTTGGATACGATATCACTTTGTTCGAATCGAGTCGCCGGTTTTAGCGCCGCCGTTTTATGACAAATGCAAATGCAATCTTCACGAAAGTCAACACCAGAGTCTGAAAACCTTCTTCCCCCAACACGGAACCGCGTCGTCGACGAAAAATATGCTTTTAAAAATGTCCTATCGATCCGATCGATTCGCCTGTCCGTATGCCGGGTACGTAAATATTGCGCCGTGATTTCTCGGCTTTGACCCGGGCTAGATTTGCTTTAAGAGCTTACCAAATTACCACCCATCGAAATGTCGGAAAATTGAACGCCATCGGTTTTTCTTCAAATCAAAAGCGGTTTTGTTTTAGCGCAGCAATCGATCGATTAATCACATAAATCGAATCGCGTTGACGGTTATTTTTGAAATTCGAACGTAACGGTCGGCGTGTATCGGTCGGCGCTCCCAATAGCTATTGGTCGGTAAACACGAGCGTAGATACGTAGAATAGAGTATGATGAAAGAACTGCACGTCGCTCCCGGCGGCGCGCATCCATCCCATAATTCATCCATTAACCGGAACTAACTGACAACGAAACGAACTATTTTTTCAATAAATGCGGAAAAAGCGGGGAAAAATGCGCGCGCCGATTTTGAATAATCGACCAGAGTCTCTGCAGCCGCGCATCGAATTAACTAACTTAAATTAAAAATATTCCGGCGTCATAAATCATGTCCTATTTACATGATTTTTTCTGTCTGATTCGCGCTAAACAAAAAGACCCAACAACCAGCTACCACCAGATGGCGTTTCTGTCCTATAGGTCTAGATGTATATAGATCCCTCCGGCAGTATGTAAATAGTATGTCGTAAATAACGTTTGTTTTGTTTTGAAATACTTTTATTTCCTGTTTTTGTAAATGATTGCAAAAACTGTTTTCCTCCATATGCCATAGAAATGGTTGGAGTGAAATAGATATTCCTATTCCTTTTCGTATTCTGTTAGAGGACAACCGAGTTTCAAATATGTACTTTTTGGTGTTCTCTGGTTGACAAAAAGGCACTGCAAGGCAGGGAGATTTGTATATCCTAAACTACCTTGGATCTGGCCCCCGCCGTTGCCCGCGGACCCCCCCAATAGACACCCATGATCTGCCAATGCAGAATGTTCTATTTAAACTTGGCTTTGGACGTCAGGTGGCCTAGACCAGTCGGTTACTAGCTTTCCCTATATACGAGGGATCGCTGAAAAGTTCGTGTTGAAATAATAGGGGCCTTCGCGAAAATCATGGCCAACACTTTTTTTTCGCACCATCGGATCGACGCCGGAAGTAAACTCAATCAATCGTCTGATCATCTCCGGAGAATAAATCGCCAATAACGAAGCTGCAAGTGTTAATTAGCGAGTACGTGAGTTGAGCGCCTTAATTCGCAATTGAACGCACGACGCGCTGTGACGTAACAATGTCCCTAAATATGATTACAGCCAGTTTTCTTTTGCGCTTGTGAGAAACAGTGTGAAGTACTATGTACGTGGCCGTAATACGTGAATAAACGCTTTTATATTCGCTGCCGCTAGGAAACGATCGATAATGCGCGTCTTTAGTATACCTATACGATGATGCGCAGACGATCGCTCCGAGCTGAGAGCAGGTCTACGCGCCCGCTCAGACTTCGGATACTTTATCATCATTCATCCAATTTCTGATCGTCCACGCGTGTGTGAGGGCTTCACCTGAGACATTTCTAATCGAAAATCCCCCCCACACGAACTACCAGATATCAGACATTTTATCAGCGAAACTGATCCCCCGCAGTTCAGAACTTCACCCGAGATATTTTGAATTGAAAATGAATTACAGACACCAGACATTAGACATTTTCATCAGCAAACTTTCAAAAACTGATTACCCATACTTTTCATTTGATTTGATTTGATTTAATTGATGATTATCATGGTACAAATGTAAATACATAATTGTTACAAAATTTAAACGTACAATGCATGACAGTCATCAGGACCTCGGAAATCATTAAGTGATTGTCAAGCCGAGGCCCTGGAGCAGATAACAAAAAATGCAATTATGAAAAGAAGGAACATTGAGAATGATGGAATGATACTAATTTGGATAATGAGAAGGATGCAAAATTCTATGTTATAGCATAAACGAGTCATGGGATTAATTGATGGTAGACTGTTATTGATTAACGGGATAATTTGGGTAGAGTAGAAATGTCCTCCCATCTCGACGAATGAGATAAAATCCCTAAAAAGATAAGCATTTCTGCATATAATAAATTTCTACACATTTATAGTATTTTGGTTTGCTCATGATTTTAGATGTCTATTAATAGGTTGACATGAGTTGCTTCTTGAGATTGTGCCTGAAACTATAAAGAGATGAACTATTTCGGATGTTGATTGGTAAAGAATTCCGGAGCTTTGGGCCTGCTATACTAATAGAATACGAGCGTTTTGTAGTGCGATGTTGCGGTACATTTAGATTATTGGCATTTCGTAGACTATGTTGTTGTTGCTAACCAGACCTATATGAAAGAATATATATGTCGTAGGGTATTAGGTACCTGGTTGCACGTCGGCTTCAAAATGAAACTTGCTGTTTGGAGCTTATTGATGTCAGTTAATTTAAGGTGATTGCCTTGTTTAAAGAGTGGACTCGAGTGTGCTAGGTAAGGTACATTATATACAAGTCGTAAAGCCCGTTTCTGTAGGATGCTAAGATGATGTAGACGGATTGGATATGTACTTCCCCAGACAATGTTGCAGTATTGGAAATATGGTAAAACTAAGGAATTATAAAGTGTGGGTTAAATGGGCTGGGGTAGACATTTGTGGGCTTTGAACAATAGACCAATAGCACGTGAAACTTTGGCAGAGGTATAGGCAGTATGTGCTGACCAGCTTAGGTTTTCATCAAAAATCACACCAAGTTCACACCACATCAAATGTGTTCGGTAATTCACGTGAGACATTTTTGATCGAAAACGAGTTACTAAGACCAGACATTAGACATTTTATCAGCGCATTTTCAAAGACTGATCGTCCACACTTCACATGTGTTCAGTAACTTCACTTGATACATTTTCTATTGAAAAAGATTAAACTACAAACACCAGACATCAGTAAAAAATATCGGTACACTTCCGAAAACTGATCGTCCACACTTCCCACTACATTGAGCGGGTGGTTCCAGACAGCTGATTGATGCCTACACATGCACGTCGAAAGCAGGGAACGGCAACCAACTATTTTCATTATTGCATGATAGCCATTTTTAAACAGACATTATCAATGTTGTTAATACGAGGAGAGATGCTCGGCAATATCAACATTTAGTAACAATACAGCGGTCTATACGCGAGCGAGCGGGTGAATTTCTCTTTTGTGGGCCCAATAAATATGAGCACATAAATCGCGCTAGACGCGTAGCCACCGACTGTGGCATGTGGGTTTATCATTGCAGGTATATCTCATCAGTCACATTCCGGGGTTAACGCTACCGTATTAGGATTTCTGAATGGTTTAGAATTATGTGCAACGGGTCGTAAAACAAGTTTTAAGACGTCTTTCCAGATTTGACCGGTCGGCGTCGGTTGGTGGTAGGAATTCGATGACGTCACGAGGGGAAGAAGTCTTATCTTCGCGGGGGGGGGAGATCCTTCGATCAGATCACAAGCGAAACGATTTGATGACGTCATAGCAAGATCATTTCTGAAAGGGTCGACAAATTAAATCACTAACCGTCAATTCGATGATGTCATAAGGGGATTTAAAGAGGTAGCCATGTTTTTTAGAAGGTTCTGTGGATGAAATTACTTTTGTTGGTAATCCGGTGATGTCATAGGTGGATTTACGATGGAGGCAGCAACCACAGATCAGATAATTAACACGAGGCAATGCGATGATATCATAAGGGGAAATTTTTAGAGCTAGCCATCTTTTCCTGGCAGGGTCTATAGATCAAACCATTAGTAGGTGATTTGATGATGTCATAGGGGGATATACGAATACGGTAGATGAAATGGCTGGTAGGTAATTTGATGGCTGTCATTTTAATAGCCATCTTTTCAAACGACGATAAAGTGAAACAACAAGCCTTACAAATGAGGTCTAGCCATCTCAGAATTCGTGAGCTCTGCTTGTTGGGGGGGGGGAGGGGGGAGGGGGTCTAATTCGACTACATAATATAGAATTTCACGATCGAATTCAACTCGGCGATAACATAAGATTAGTTAGTTTTAGATTTCAATCCCCGCTGAGCAGCTACAAAGTTCCACCCGAGCTAGGCACGCCGTCTTATTTCATGTGACGCGTCGAGATCACGTTTCAATTGAAGATACGTTTAAACGCGATATCACGTTTGGTCATTGGAAACTACGCCCTTATTTGGGCGGATATTAGGGTCGAATAGCACGAATCGACGTATCTCATTTCGCGTGAAACCAACTTTCTCCACCTCTCGCACATCGGTGCATTCGACCCGCACGGAACATTGCGCTGGACGGTAAAACGTAATCGCTCGGGGGTGGGGGGTATTGGGGGGTTGGGCGAGGGAGGGGCCCTTGCTATTGGGGATCAACTAGCCGGTACTAGAATGTTCAAACCGAAAGATTTACGAAGAATTAGGATAGATACAAACTAATCAACATTAGACATAAACACTCACGTGTGTTAAACTACGGACAGCCATTTGCTGGATGTGAACAATTGATCCCCGAACAACGATTGATTCAAATAATGGTTCTGCTGTTTGGAAATGTCGGTATCACACGCGAGGGCAGACGAATGAGAAGTTAGTTTCTTTGACCTGTTTTATCGACCGAGTTTAATTTCAACAATGCGTAAAGCTTCAAGTTTGTTCTTCAATATCTAAATGGATTCATAGATTTATTCCATATTAGCACGATTTGACTCCAACCTATTTGTATTAGAGAGTGACCACGGCCTAATGGTCATCATCAGAGGTGTGACCACAGCCTAGTGTCATCATCATATGAGTGACCACGGCCTAATGGTCATCATCAGAGGTGTGACCACAGCCTAGTGTCATCATCATATGAGTGACCCCAGGCTAGTGGTCATCATCAGAGAAGTGCATTAGAGGGGTGACCACAATCTAGTGCATTGGCGGGGTGACCACAGGCTAGTGGTCATCATGTCCACAGCCGAGTGGTCATCTTCAGAGAAGTGACTACGACCTAGTGGTCATCATTAGAGAAGTGACCACAGCCTAGTGGTCATCATTAGAGAAGTGACCACAGCCTAGTGGTCATCATTAGAGAAGTGACCACAGCCTAGTGGTCATCATTAGAGAAATGACACGACCTAGTGGTCATCATTAGAGAAGTGACACGACCTAGTTGTCATCTTAGAGAAGTGACCACGACCTAGTGGTCATCATTAGACAAGTGACCACGACCTAGTGGTCATCATTAGACAAGTGACCACGACCTAGTTGTCATCATTAGAGAAGTGACACGACCTAGTGGTCATCATTAGACAAGTGACACGACCTAGTTGTCATCTTAGAGAAGTGACCACGACCTAGTGGTCATCATTAGACAAGTGACCAAGACCTAGTTGACACCATTAGAGAAGTGACCACGACCTAGTGGTCATCATTAGACAAGTGACCACAGCCTAGTGGTCACCATTAGAGAAGTGACCACAACCTAGTGGTCATCATGAGAGTGTGTAACATGATGTAAATTCCCTATTGTTACTAAGAAGTAATTTCATTTGATTATGATATAATCATGGCAAATTTGGCAAATGTAGAAGGGATCGTATAATATATGTCGTACACTAACCTAGCCCCGTATGACTAAATAACTTCACAACGCACATCAATCCGCTAGAAGCATTAGTAGTAAATTATTGAAAACCAATTGACCGATTGTGTAATGGGCCAATCAAATACATAACGCAAACAAGCGCGTGTTGATATCATAGAACAAAGTGTCAAACATCACGCCAAATATTTACCGTAAATAAACTAATATTTCGCGCGAATGGATGCTGCACGTGGGCGTTAGGTTTATTTGAGATCGCATTTAGCGGGTAAATACGACGCCTTTGTTGGAAGCGTCGCGATACGGCACGTTAGTAGACCGGTGCGCAGTCACGTGGCACAGTAACACCGGCTTCACCGTCAGAGGGCGTGACGAGCACTCAGTTTGCTAAATTCATTAAAACCGGCTCAGATGTATATAGATCCCTCCAATAGTATAAATATGTATTGTAAATAGTTGATGTATATATATTTTGTAACGTTTTCATTCTCTTAATTTTTATCACTTAAGTCTTGTTTTGTAGATATTTCTATATACGTGGTTAATAGTTTTCCTCCATGTACCATGGAAATGGTTGGAGTGTAAATAAAATCGTAATCGTAATCGTAATCGTAATCGTTTTCATTAAATCTTTTTCAAATCGAATTAAACAGATATTCCGTAACGAGCAACTTCAAGAAACCGTGTCTTAGATGAATATCATCTTATGTATATATCATAGTCTCCTTCATATACCTTAATTTTTTACCCTTTGATTACAATTTTTTTTTCAAATACGAATAAGTTTTATCAATCAGAATCAGTGAATATACAAATACATTTCATTATCAACAACTAACCTTTAACCGAACTTACAAGGCTCCTCAATCCATACGCTATCACAGGTCTCGCGACACCGCCAGGTGGCGTCACTAATTGTCGGTCTGGCACGTAGAAACCCCACTGCCTTAAGACGGACGAAACTGTTCAGAAAGATAACTGCAAGAGCCCCGTGTGCCTTCTGTCAAAAGCATACGTCATTTTGAAGTAACGTTTTTAAGAAATCGAGTGCGATTCACATTTCTAAACGCCATCAAGCCGTCCGAGCCATATGCCGACTCCGCAAATCGGGTGTCATCTTGAAAGCGGTTCAATGGCTTTTTGTTCATTCAGCAGAACACTTCGCAACGACCGGAAACGGTTTCAAAATCTTCGAAAAAACCGCGTAAGATCGTTTATCCCGATCGAAGGATGTACATGTACCAAAGAAGGGCGAAAAACTAGCTTCCCCGCCAGATGGCGTGCAGTAAACATTTCATAAACAAATTCATTTTCAATCATCGTTCATCCAGATTTAAAGCCTATCGCGTAATGAAATAGACAAATGAATTCTCTACTTAAACCTGGTATTTATGTGGTCGCAATTTTTATTCAACATTCGTCGAGAAAATGTTGGATAGATTTCAATCTGAGAATGAATCTAACAAATGAACTAATGAAAACCTGGTGGATCCTCACTTGCCATAAGAAGAATCCTCTTTTGCAGCAGTAGTTGATGTCCTACTGTACACTAGCGACACCTGGTGGATCCTCACTTGTGGAATCCTCTATTGACGCAGTAATTGATGTCCTACTGTACACTAGCGGCACCTGGTGGATCCTCACTTGTGGAATCCTCTATTGACGCAGTAATTGATGTCCTACTGTACACTAGCGGCACCTGGTGGATTCTCACTTGTAGAATCCTCCTTTGACGCAGTAGTTGATGTCCTACTGTACACTAGCGACACCTGGTGGATTCCCACTTGTAGAATCCTCCCTTGACACATTAGTTAGTGTCCTACTGTACACTAGCGACACCTGGTGGATCCTCATTTTCCACAGTGGAATTCTCGACTGACATACTCGACAGCATAAGTCAGGATTAGTCGGAATTTCTGATTGCAACAAGCCCCCCCCCCCCCACCCATTGTTTTTTTTCTCATTGCACTAACAACTCATTCCAAGTCATTCTACAACGTTATTTACGATGTTATTTAATCGGGTCTGAATGAACGAAATCCGGCGAACGCGAGTATATCACTCTGATCGTCTGCGGGCGCGTGAGACGCCGCCGTTTATTACCTACAATTCTATAGTTTAATGACGGTTTTTTCGAATTTAATCAACGCTTCGACTCATCGGGTGGTAACTATTCTAAATAACCGTTAATTCACAATAAGCGTTGTTAATAGTATTTTAGTAGAAACACATCAGTCTCAATCGGATCGCCTGGAAATCTGGTTGATTTTTAGTTGACACAAATATGCACTCGGTGGATCCTCACTTGCCACAAGTGGAATCCTCCATTTCCGCAGTAGTTGATGCCTTACTGCACACTAGTGACACCTGGTAGATCCTCACGTAATACAATCATCTATTGCTGCAGATATCCTACTGCACACTAGTGACACCTAGTGGACCCTCACATGCTACAATCCTCTATTGGTGCAGTAACTGATGTTCAAGTAGTCATTGCGTAACTGAAAAATGAATATACAGGGGAGATGCAAACTGCAATACTGGGAAAAAAATTAGTTCCAGCAGAACTGGAAAAAAACCTAATTTTCTTCGCTCGAAAATCTAACTTGATTCCGCCGCATATATGAGCTGACGTCGACCGAATCCACCCGGCAACCAGAGTAATCTCACTGTAAATTAATAAAGAATAACCATTATCAAGTTACCGTATAGAAAAATGAATGGCGTCGCGCGATGCTTCATTCAATCTGTTTCGAATTTTCGGTGAAGGCGAGATCGTTAGTAAACCCAAGGGCGCGTGGAGCCAGTTGCGAACGATAATTGCTTATTTTTTTATTCTACATTCACGGCGCGCGTTTACAGACAAGGTATAGATCTCAAGGGGTTTTTGGGGTTGGGTTAATTTCGGTTGAGACGAGGAGTTAGTCTCCTTCCATTGAGAGGCGCATTCTTCTTCATTCGTCTTATGAAGGCAGGCGTATAGGTGGAATATCGATCGCGTGCGGTGCGATTTGTTGTGGCTGGACGCAATCGGGCGCTTATAGTTCACCTGCGAGGTGATCGTTGTCAGCGTATCGATGCGTGACTAGTGTGTGCCAGTCGCTAGAGCTGCATAGGTCGGTTACCACTGGCAGAGACGGCCGAACCGCAGTAAAGCCCGACGCAGACGACGCACAGAAACACGGAAACATAGTTGGGTTCCGTGAGCAAGCGACTGTCTAATATCATTTGAATAAAAAATAACTGTCTAATAAATCTAAATAATGAGTCATTTAAAACGACTCGTAAGGTCGAAGAGTCGAATGCTCATATAGTTTTTTCTTTATATTGTGGGTTGTTCTTACCTCAAACGAAAACAGAATGCGGAATCAAACAACTCCGAACTTTGTTTCCGAAACCGTGTTTCTCGTTTCTTGTTTCTCGTAAACTCACACAGAGAAGAACGCTCGGAAACACGTTTTTGTTTCCTGTTTCCGCAGTTTACCTGCGTCGTATGCGTTATAAGGCAGGCGAAACATGTGCGACTCGGTTGCGACTGGCGTCGCTGAAAGTCGGGAGGGCGTTTAGGTCGACGAGTCTTCGTTCAGGTCAAGAGTTCAATAGTTGCGAGTTACGTAAATAGAGATAACCAATAGCAAGTCAATTCGCATTCAATTAGATAAACTCTACGGGGTACAGCGGCTGAATATAATGTTCGACAAAATTAATCGGAAGCTATCAAGACTTGCCGGGTTTTCGGCAAAATTAACCGGAAACTACCGAAAATTGCCGAGTGTATGTCGGCTGCTATTCACGGAGCGCGAATCGATCGATACAAACGACGAAAAAATTTCCGATCAGATTGGCGGAAAAATCGCCGACATAAAGCTCCAGCCGAGTGTAAACCTCCCGAGGGTCGGATATACCCGGCAACATGTCAATAACAGCGAGACGCCGACCCGCAGTGATACCAGTTTTGTCGAGAGCAAATGTTCTTGGGTCATCGCGGATCTAATATCCGTGAAAAACCGCAGCGTGTGGATCGCTACCGCTGCCGCTGCTGCTGCTGCTGCTGCTGCTACCATGAGAGATGCATCCGAACTCGCCGAATTAAATTGTAGTTGGAGACGTGTGGCATTAACGGAAACCAGTTCAACGATAATGCAGTTTTTCAATCAGATGCAGATATTCTCTCCTTATATCGCCATTATTCCCATTGTTGATCGTCCGCACTTCACATGTGTTCATTACTTCACGTGATATATTTTCATTTGAAAACGAACTGCAAACACCAGACATCAGACATTTTATCAGCACACTTTAAAAAACTGATCATCCACACTTCACATGTGTTCAGTGCTTCACCTGAGGTATTATTGATTGAAATGAACTACAAACACCAGATATTAGACATTTTATCAGGTACACTTTAAAAAACTGATCATCCGCACTTCACATGTGTTCGGTACTTTACATGGAACATCTTTTTTTTTGAAAATGGTAATACAAACACCAGATTTGAGACATTTTTTCGCGAATTAGGCATTCAAGAACTGATCACCCAGCAAATGTTCGGCACTGCAGGAACATAAGTTCCATTTAATCTGTGCCACAATGCAAATGAGAACAATTTTTCGTGGCTTAAGTCTAAAACATGCCCGATAATCCTGCGAATGTTCAAACGGTAAAGATTCCAACTTTAAATTCACCCCAACTTTCAAATCCAGCCGGCAATTTCAACGAACGAAAAATAATTTGTTATTTGGTCATGCAAATTTTTCCCTGTGATGCGCTCTGAAAAGGAATGTTGCCATGGGAATGACAACAATGCGCCGAAAAAAGATGACGAATGCGAATAGTTTTTTTTTTCGCAGGCGACTGATTTAGCATATTTCACCGGATTAGGGAGCGGGAGAAAAAGTTTCGAAGCGAGATGTTTTAAATACCACCTTCTTGGCTATACTTTTACGAAAAGGAGATTTGAATTAATAGGGCCGGAGAATGCTCGAACAATTTGCCGACGTTTGCGAAAGTTACAATTACATGAATATATCACCGATGCAGCTTAAAGACCCTGGGGCCGGTTCCATAGTCGAGACTTAAGTCCAAAAGTGGTCTTAAATCTTAAGACTGGTCTTAAGCTGTTATATTAGCTATATAACTAAAATAGTCTCAGACTAGTCTTAAGTCTTAGCCATGACTATGGAACTGGGCCCTGAAGCCCCTCATGAGTTCGAAACGTTATCGCCAAATCGCCAAATTCATCAAATCCATTGTGTAAACATACACGCTTCACACACGTGTTACGGACTTAGCTAGTTTTAAAAATAGCTAAACGTTTAGTTAGCGTCATGTTGTATTGTCACGAATGAAATTAAAGGCAATTAATGGTAGTCGAAGCAAATGGAAATACACGATCGCTTGCCCATTCTTACCTTAACAATGCGCGCGTGAACTGAACAGAAGTCCGATATCGAACTCGAACGATTTAACGAGTGATAATATATCATCAATACGGTGGACGACTGTTACTCCTCTCACACGGTGCGCTTTACCGGTAAACCCGCCCCGGGGGTGATCTAATAGCGAAATCAGTAATAACCTTCACTACCAGGCGGCGCTTGGAAATCGAAACTTAAATCTAATAGCGCATCAGTTATACGTCAGTTTCGCTTTGAATTACAAAGAATGAAAGTGCAACTATAAGATATCTAGTAACTGGTGGTTTCGTGAAGCTGGATCCAGTTCCATATAGATGCAATCTGAAGCAATATAGTATTCCACTTGTGGCCAATGAGGATCCACCAGGTGTCGCTAGTGTGCAGTAGGACATCCGCTACCGTGGATTCCACTTGTAGCAAGTGATGATCCACCAGGTGTCGCTAGTGTGCAGAAGGACATCAACTTCTGCGGCGATATATGATTCCACTTGTGGCAAGTGAGGATCCACCGAGTGTCGCTAGTGTGCAGATAACTACTCAACTACTCTGGCTACATAGGACTCCACTTGTGGCAAGCCGGGGTCCATTAGGTGTCGCTAGTGTGAGGTAGGACATCAACTGCTGCGGCAATAGAGGATTCCACTTTGTGGTAAGTGAGGTTCCACCAGGCGTCGCTAGTAGTAACTCAATGAACCACGCTTCGATCGATTTTTCGCTTAAGTAAATCAATAAAAAACCAAACCGAGAGTAGAAAATGAATGTTATCTTTCATTTTGTTCATTTGATTACATTTTGATTGGAAAATAAGAAAAAAGAATTAAGTTCAAAGTTTAAAATCTAAAAACTAACTGATTTCGCCTTCGTAAAACCGACTGCCAGTCACGCCATCTGGTGGGATAACTGGTATTGGCGATTGCAGATTGAATGGTTTTATAGAGCGTGCATTAAATCAGCGCCTTAGAAAAGTGTGTTTATAAAACCAACACAGACAACAATAGCGATACTGGGATGCTACTGAAACTAACGGCAGAATTAGATTAAAAAAAGACGGCCGCAAAGCAGTGTATAACGATAACTATTGTTTATGACTACGCTGCACGTTGATCTAAACCATCCCTACATCAATATATCTATGCGATTCAAACAAATGCGCTGATTTTGTTTATTGAGCTCGATCTATCACAATAGCCTGGGCGATGACGTCTCGTCAAGTAATGGACGGCTTTTAGTGAGCGCTCAATTTCAACGCCTATGACGTAGCCGGTACGCGCTAATTAACGGACATGGACTGAAGATCCGCCTACCTAGTTCATTTGCGTAAATCATTTTTAAGGATGAGTGATGACTCGATGTGGAAAATAATACAACGCCGTCAATTTGCAAACCTTTTTAATAGTCAAGATAACCTACTTGTCCTGAACTGATCTCCCTTGTGATTTAAGAATATCATTTTGCAGGTTTCGTAGCTCTAACCATACCCTACCTATAGAAGTTGGTAGATACCAACGTATCCGCTGGGAGGATAGACTGTGCACGAAATGCCAGCTGGCTGTTGTTTGCGATGAATACCACTTCATTTTGGTATGCCCTTTTTGGAAAATATAAGGCAGACCTACATCAAAGCATATTATAGGAGTAACCCTAGTATAGTAAAATTTCAAAAACCGTTGCATTCCTCTGGTAAGGCGCGTTTGTCTCTTGTTAACTACATAAGAAAAGGCATGGCCTTCTATTAAATAACGTATAGTAACTTGATATTTTCTCATTGTCGATTTATGTACTAAGCCTGTCATCTTCCTGTATAGTTTTCTTTTTTGTATTAATCTGCCCTGTGCAAAAATTTCTTTTGTTGGGCAATAAACTTTTGAATTGAATTGAATCCGCTATATTTACATATTATTCTTAGATTTGTTTGTAATTGTATCAATTGTGTTATCGTAATTCATTTCATCCATAGAGCACGTTCAAACAAGTTATACACAATAAGTTTATAGTTATATTATGGAGATCCATACATTTTAACAACATAATTATGTAAATGTTAATATAATACTCTATAGAAAGGAATGGTCCTGAGCCAAATTGGCTGTAACCCATAGGGTGGACCACGCCTAGAAAGGGGAATATACGTTTGATTTATTTTTCAGAAATCGTATATTAAACTGAATTCGCTAGGTTGAAGTAAAATATTACTCATAAAACTGACCGTATGGGGATTAAAAGTTTTAATAGATTTCAGTCAAATTAGTTCATTTTCCTTAAATGAAGTCAAAAATGTTGATCTTGATTTTGGTTCGAATATTTTCTTTCCAATTTCGTTCAAATTCTAGCGTTTGCAAATTTCCGTAAATTCGATTCGTTCTCGTCGATAATTCCTTACAAAAAAATCGATTTGAATTATTGTCCCGTGGGTGGAATATTTGCAATTCAAATAAATATCTGCATGCGGGGGAGCTATGGGACTGGTTCCGTGGTAGAATTAGGCATAGTCGGGACTGCACTGTAGAGTTCCATCTCCTCGCTAGAGGCAGGACGTGGAACTCTTTTCTGAAAACAGTTGACGACGTCGAGACTCCTTGGGAAAACAGCGAGATGGAATTTCCTTGCAGAAGTGCGTGTAGGTAAAACTCCCTAATGGATGCGGGTTAATGGGATTCCCTTGTAGGAGCAGGGAAATGGAACTGCCTCGTGGATACAGGCAATGGGATTCCCTAATGAAAGTAGGTAGATACGGGACTTATAGACGCAGAGAAGTGGGGAAATAGGACACCCTTATGAAAGTGGGTCGGTTTGACTCGTTGGTATGGACGGGGCGATGGGGTTCCCTTATGAAAGTGAGAGGTGGACTCCCCTTATGAAAGTGGGACGGTTTGACTGGTTGGTATGGACAGGGAGGTGGGATTCCCTTGTGAAAATGAGAGGTGGACTCCCCTTATGAAAGTGGGACGGTTTGACTGGTTGGTATGGACAGGGAGGTGGGATTCCCTTGTGAAAGTGAGAGGTGGACTCCCCTTATGAAAGTGGGACGGTTTGACTGGTTGGTATGGACAGGGAGGTGGGATTCCCTTGTGAAAGTGAGAGGTGGACTCCCCTTATGAAAGTGGGACGGTTTGACTGGTTGGTATGGACAGGGAGGTGGGATTCCCTTGTGAAAGTGAGAGGTGGACTCCCCTTATGAAAGTGGGACGGTTTGACTGGTTGGTATGGACAGGGAGGTGGGATTCCCTTGTGAAAGTGAGAGGTGGACTCCCCTTATGAAAGTGGAAAGGTTTGACTGGTTGGTATGGACAGGGAGGTGGGATTCCATTATAAAAGTGAGAGGTGGACTCCCCTTATGAAAGTGGAAAGGTTTGACTGGTTGGTATGGACAGGGAGGTGGGATTCCATTATAAAAGTGAGAGGTGGACTCCCCTTATGAAAGTGGAAAGGTTTGACTCGTTGGTATGGACAGGCAGTTGGGATTCCCTTATGAAAGTGAGAGGTGGACTCCCCTCTAGGAAGGTTTGACTCGTTGGTAGGAATTGGGAGGAGAGTTATAGTAGGAAGGAGGTGAACCAAAATCAATCAGAAGCAAAATCTCTAAGCGGCAAAATAAAGCATGTTGCTCTGAGCTATAGACACGACACGCTAACGGCTTTCAGCGCCTTAAATCTGATATGAAAAATGATTAACTGATATCCGAATGTGTCGAGCTCCACCCGATTTCACGTTTCAATGTAGAATGACTTCGATAGAAATATATATACTAATATATATATTTCGTCGAAATGAGGGCAATTGGTGCTAGTGTCTACATCCTCAGGTCCTATACGATTACTAACTAGAATGCAAAAATAGGAATTACATGACTAAAATTTTTAATAGTGAATTATATAATTGCTAGTTTGCCAACACTTTATAGGAGATTCCCAACCCTCTCCAGGGCACCACCGACAAAGGAGGTGCCCTGGAAAGAAGAAATATGCAAATAAAAATAAATGTTTACATTATACGGAAGATATGAAAATAGAAAACCAAATAAATCGATAACAATAGTAGCAATGATAATCAGTAGTTATACCGTTGAGAACTTGCTTGTTATGAGACATTCGAATTTCACTATTAGAGTTTGCAAACAGACTATCCGATGGCATACATACAAGACTTCCATATTCCCGGTGAAGAATAGAATTAAGAAATATATACACGGTAAACTCCGCTTAGTTCTGATCGTTGGTAAACCGATAAAATCCAAGTTGAATAATACGATTAAGAAGTTAACGAATACCGCAGCTTCGCCAATCAAACCATATTTATATTAAAATACTTGATTTATCTTAAATTATCACGAAGAAAAACCTTTATAATAGTTTGCGGGGTTTGATCTGAGGAATAAATGCCACTTGACCTTGGGGCAAGCATATGTAATATCACTTGCCTCCTCAAAAATCAACTTGCCCTACGAGCCAGTCTTTTTTAGAGAACTAATAACGAACTTCTTGGACCAGAAAATCTATTCGTTATTATAACCGATAGTTCGCTATATCCAGTATGAAACCAGTTGAATCTTTTAACTTAGGACGGAATTCTATATTTGTTATATCCGATGAATATTTGTTGCATCATAGTTCGTCTTAATGACAAACGTTGCGCTGTATTCACAACTTCTTCGTACAGGTGGGCCATAAATACTGAACCGCGAATCAAGCAGAGTTCGTTCAAACATAAAGTGGAATCTCGTTAATACAGGGGCGGATCCAGGGGCATGTTGTGACCATGTCGACCGATAGAAAAGGCATATATTCTTAATTTAGGGCTGAAAGGCGTATCAGCAAAAAATTTTTGAAATTTTACTATCATTTTAGAGCTTTCTGAGCATCTCTGAGAGGCATTTAGTCAAGAAACATAGATTATATATTTAGGAAAAATATCTATTGTGTATCTCAGGTGGTTACAACGGAAAATTTTGATACAGAGAAAAAATAAAAAGGCACTTAAAAATTCCGACCGTGTCGGGCCACACGGTCGACACGGTCTAAATCCGCCCCTGTAATACGAAACTTAATGGGCAAAAGTTTTATTACAAGGGTTTCGTATTTTCAAGGGTTTCAATGGATTCGTATCAGCAATGTATGGGAATCGTCGTTTTAAGCGCGTTTCAATCGTATCAACTAGGTTCAACTCGTTAGCCACTTATAAGTAGGCCTACGGACGTAGCCCCCGTAGCGATTAACGCTATCAACAACCGTTGTGAGAAAATTGTTCAAAAAAAATTATTGAAAAAACTTGAAAAATATATCAGATTGCAGAACCCTTTGATTACCAGCATTTTTTTAGATTCATCATTGCCGCCAGCGCAGTCTACGACAAAAAGTGATACATTTCATTAGAATTCAAACCAGGCCTGGTTCGATTTTTAATTCATAATTGGTAAACGAACAAGCGCCGGGTTATAGATTCGTTCACAACGCGCACGATTGTACCCATAAATAAACCGGAACGCGCGGTATCAATTGCCGCTATCGCGTGAGCGAAGTTCAAATGCCGTATTGCGCGGTTCCTCGCGCGCGGTTGACGTCATCGTTACGAGGCGACTCAATATCGGACAGAAAATGCGGGGGTAACCAGTGGTACGAACCGGATGGCGCAACAATTCTCACGGCTACAAGGGTAGATCGGATCTGAAGACGACCACTATATCGGGGTTAACACAACTTATAAAAATGACATAATCCAGGGCTCAGTTTTCTAGGGGTTAATTGAAAATGAATTGAGTTAGCCCCCGGTTTAAAGTTGATACCAGTCTATAAAACCGGGCGACGACGACGACAGAAAACTAGATGTCCAACTGGAGAGAGATCTTTATTTGACTGCCCAGTACAAATTCTACACAGGTTTATATACAGGCAAGAATCATGAAGTATTAAAATAGCTTTTATCAAAATAGTGCCGGTTTAGGGTTTTTAACAATAAAATGTACTAGGTAACCGATCAATACAGAGAGGACTGTATGGTAGGTTTTAGCCAAATGCTATGAATTAGAGTTCAACAATGGGATTAAATAAACACAATAAGATCAGAAGTTACAACCGAGGAATATTCAATAAATGTTTCTAACAGGCTATTTGGTGCGATTTCCAAGCAATACGTAGATGAAGCCCTGATGCAAATTGCTCGGTTTAAAAAAAAAATTACTGCATTGAGATGTAGTTTCCTGGCAATAAATTTGAAATCCTGAATGTTGTGGCTTTTTTGCTTAGAATTATAAGCAATGTGCCTTTTTTATCCTTTGGGATTGATAGGGGTGACTAAATGTGCCCTTAACTTTGGGATGGAAAATAAAAAGTGAATTCGAAGTGAGGAGAACTGATGGCATAACATTATGTAGCTCATTAACATAATAGCGGGGATGTAGAAACTTATGAAAAAAGAACTTTTTTTTAAATGAGAAATTCAAAACGTGCCACGAATGCGAATGAGTATCAAAATATCAAACCAAAGTTCATCGTCGTTTTTCGCGGCTTATAGGATTTATTTAAGGGGGGGGGGGTCGCATATCAAAGCGGTAGATTTCTTGTAAAAAGCACGACGGATCTTATTGATCAGAAGGGATTATCGCGGTTATGAATTCAATGCCGATTCCCAAGCGAACTGTATCAGAGAGCGGAACACGAGCGGCCGATATTTTTGATAAACATTAAGGTTATAATCCACAGTTGATATTAGAACGTTTATTGTCTGATAGTTTCTGAGTTTATCTAAACTCCACCGTCAGAGAAACCCTAATTGATGTGTTAACCATCATATCATCTGATGAGAACATATACATCATATGATGTCAATCATCATATCATCTGAATAATCTGATGTTGTTAAGATAGACTCCAAAACTGTCAGAAAACTAAACGCTTTATCATCGGTTGTGGGTTTTACTTAAGACCCACTAGGGTTACACACTTTTACTTGCACTCGGGACGTAAAACTCTTCTAAACTCTTACTTGTTAACTCTAAGTACTGATATTAAAATGATTCGTCCAGTCATATTTAGGTTCGTTGTATATTGAAATGAAGACCGCCTCCAGTGGTGGCTGTCGACTGTTTGTGAGTCGTGGTCCATCTCTCCCTATCTCCATTTTTTGTCAATATTGTGTTCACCCTCCCCCCTAGAAATATCTACAGTACCTAAACAAATTTCGCTAGCTGCTCGGAAAATAAATCCGGAGTCGCCAGAACGTTATCCTCCGTCGGCAGGGATTCGAACCTGATGGCATCGCTACACTCAGCCTCGGCACGAACTCCTGCCACAGTAGACCGGGTGCGCAGGTACATGTGCAGGTTAAACGCGCGAAAACTTACGGCACCAGTGATTGTAACTATTTTACGATTACTCTCGTTGTATAATCGCTGAGACAAATTTCACCGAAGAACTATACACGGGAAAACCCGGGCTAAAATGAAACGGGATATCTGGCTGATAATGTCATCATCTAAGCTGCGCGTGTAGCTGCGCACTCGGTCTAGTGTGGCAGGGTTTCGTACCGTGGCATTCTCGATGCCGTCAGGTTCGAATCCATTTATCATCATCTTTTTTACATAAATAAAAGCCAGCCTATACAGACTTACGTACAAAACAAATAAAAGTTAGTGGATAAATTATCCATATTAATATCTAAGAGTTCCTTGATTTTAGCGAATAATGTAATACGACTATCCCTATATTCACTATATTCTAGACATTCACACAAAAAGTGAATTTCTGTCTCGACTACTCGCTCGGGACAAGAAGGGCATAGTCTCTCTTCCGCTGGTAGGTTCCTATACCTTCCTAGCTTTTATATATCTTCACGCATTGATACAAAGTATGAAGAAACAAATGCGATAGACAATACAAGGAAGAGCATTAACATGCCATAAACATTCAAGACACTGAGGACTAATTACTTTGCAAACGCGACTGGCAAATACAAGTTGCTGTTTGTTCTGAGTGATTTTCATTGTTTGTTTCACAAAGAAAGAAGGCGGCTTCGCAAACGTTCAATCTTGAATGATTATGCAAAATTAAATCGTTGAGTTTACGTGATTGACATGACAAAATGAACATTCCAGCTGCGCTTTAACTAACCTTCGACTTGGGACGTATATAGTCGACCAAAGGCACTCTAATCCAGGTCAATATTGTAGACGAATGAAAAGGTACCACAATTTCGCGATATTATTTTGAGGAATTTTTGATGCAGACCACAGTAACTAGTTAGAAATTTGATTTCTCTCATTCAGGATTTAACTTCCCCGCGATTGCGGAATGGGATCCGAAGACGACAAAATTCTGGGAACACTTGCTCACAATTTTGTTCGTTTGTTTTTGCATCACTTCGCTTCTAAAATTAAGCCAATATTCTTAGATAGTTCCTTTCTATTTCCCCTAAGGAACCATGCATTTTTCTCATATCAGTTACATTCAAACAGCCACTCAGAATGCCCCTACTTCCTCCGTCTCTTACGAAGAAGAGAGGAACGGTCATCAATGGCAGGAGCCGAGTCTCCCGAAGGAAACAGCTCCTACCGGCTTCGCGCTCAGAAGCAGGGACTTCAGCTCGTCACCGTGGTGTTGAGGTCGGAATCACATTTGCGTGACGTCCTAGCGATACATACTATAGAAATGATCCCTAAAAGTATGATCTTAACAATCCGGCCGTCGACTAAACGATTATATACTTGATTTCTGGTGTCGAAGTGTTCGGTGTTACAAGATTTCACCTATATATATTAATACCACTCATTTAGATATAATATGTGGAATTTCCTATTTCCTTAATATTTACATACATTTAAATGTCTATATTTAATGATTTTTACAGTCCAATTTGTACAAATAAGAACAATCGCATGAAATAAGTGAGCGTGGTCGCGCTACGATTGTCTAGTGAAGATCGGACACAACTCAAAAGCCGTCACCTATTCTATGGACTTCTATCGCGTGCCTTTCACGCGTTGCGCGCGCGAATAGCTCGCGAAATCTTATATCTCACACTGGGATATCTTTAAGAGTATCCGCGCAAAGTAGCGAGCGCCGACCCGTCCCACCACGCGGTGTAGGTACTGGCTTTATGAAAGATTAATCCGCAAATTTTACGCAAAAGCTAATCCGATATCAGTGATTAGCTGCGAGATGGAAGTTCGACGAATGTAATTAGATTTGGCGGCAATTTGCCGAAATGGCGGCCAATCAATAATTCACGTGACAATTGCGGCGTTACGTCACCAGTCTCGGAGGCCAGGCGTCGTATTTTACGGCGGTAATTGGCTGCGAATGAAAGACTCGGCTATGATTGAATAAACGAGTGAATTTTAATCAGGCCACAGAACACGAGTATAACTCGATTTACAAAGACGACGAAAAATGCAAATTGCATTGATTCCGGTGGCGCCGCTCTAGCAGTGAGCGTCGGCGCTTTCGATTGTCCAGTTCGACTTGCGAAATCTCTCGACCCAGATCCGCAGTTGTGTGGTTTAATTTGACTCTGAACTCGTTTCCACTGAGTGGGTTTAATTTGACTCTGAATCTAGTTCCACAGTTGTGCGGGTTTAATTTGAGTCTGAATCCAGTTCCACACTGTTGTGTGGGTTTAATTCGACTTCGAACCAAGTTCCACAGTTTTGTGGGATTAATTTGACTGATTCTGAATCCAGTTCCACAGTTGTATGGGTTTAATTTGACTCTGGATCCAGTTCCACAGTTGTGCGGTTTTAATTTGACTCTGAATCCAGTTCCACAGTGCTGTGTGGGTTTGATTCGACTTCGAACCAAGTTCCACGGTGCAAGTTTAATATCACTCTGGACACAATCGAGTAAAATGTTGTTTTTTTCCCAGATATTTACTGCTTCGATAAACTGCTTTGTAAAAAGGTTAAGCCGTAACCGTTTCTATCTTACTGTTCGAAGTAAAAGCACGTATTCGTCAAGTGTTTAGAAATCGATCATGAAATCCAATTCGTGATTTATGTAACAAACAATCTATTTAAGTAAGAAGCGAAATAATCCTCTTATCCTTTCTCTCCTCTTACCTATTTTCTCTGCATTTCTCGGCACCGATGCTGCTCTCTCCAACCCTCACCCTCTCTCATATCTATTCAGCCTTTTCTCCTCTTTTGCATTCCTCTCCCTCAGTCCTCTGTCCCCCTCCTCTCCCCCTCTCCCTCCTCTCTCCTCTCTGCTATCCCTCCAGCATTCTCCTTTCTATCATCTCTCTCTTCTCCCTCCTCTCTCCACTACTAGGTTTTTTCTTCTCTTTCCTGTGCCTCCCTCTCCTCTCCTCTCATCTCCTCTCTACCTCTCTCGTGACTTCTCTCCTCGGTTTTCTCTCCACTCTTCTCTCCCCTCTCCTCATTTCTCTCCATATCTCCTCTCCTCAAGGAAGAATCGACGGCGCTGGCATGAAACGAATAATTCTTTAAACAATTCATTCATTTTTTCGCTATTTTCGGATTCACAACGAATGGGATGTTAATCAATCGATAATAAACAACCATACGCGATTATTGTTACAATTATCGATTTCAACTGCGACCAGCAGACGATATCATACATTATGAATGCAAAATGGCGGCGTGATCCTTTTCAATTTCAAGTTGAAGTTTCTCTCTCGCGTCGAGGAGTATCGGCCTTCTTCTTGCCACCACCCGCTATCAATTAAGATTTACACGCGAAAATAATCATATTTGTTCAGTCGGTTTAAACGGCGTCGTAAATTATCATCGGCGCGTGTTTATTCAACGGTTTAAGATCAAGGCAGTTTTTCAAATTTTGCGGTGTAGCGGCGACAGAGCGAGGAGAGAGGGGAGGGGATCGGGGGAGATTTTAAATCGCGAAAAGGCCGGCGCGTATGCGCACGCACGCGCCAGACAGCGGTATAGGGCGGTGAGAAATAGACCTTCGGCGAGAGAGAGAGAGAGGGGGGAGAGCTACTCGATCTTACGACAAATAGCAAACGACGTGCGATACAATCAAACAGTGGGAAATCTTTGAATTAATGATATTTGAATAAAAGATCGGGTTACGCGAACGCGCGCGCGGAGTCTGCCCGTTTATCAGAGACAGAACCATCGAATGAAACCATCGTTTATTAGCGATTTATTAACATTCAAAGAAACTTCATCAGGCATGAGATTAAAATATTTACAACGGCTCACAATATCAATTTCAACAACTGTAATTGTGTTTTCTTTTCCTAAGTCTCGGGTATAGAATCCCTCCAACCATCTTCAGAGCTTTTTGTTTTTTTTTGGTTTTTGTTTTCAAAAAATTCAGGAAAAACTGGTTTCATAACTGATTAGTTTCCTTTTTTAACAAACAGGACATTATAATTCCCAACCAGTTTGGTTTGAATTTGAATTTATTTTGCATTTCAAAATTACATTATAGATAGGAAAACTTGACAGGATTCCGTTTGAATTCTTTTACAATATAGCGAATGTGTGATGAAAATATAGGGGACCCAGAGGAGTAAAAAAGTCACTAATATACAAATGTTTTCGTCCTAACTAATCTTCCAACCAGCCTGAACCGGCTAGCGACTGATTTTGGTATCTAAATTTGAGACGTGTTCACGGAATTCATGCCTAATTTCAAATCAGCGCCATTGCATCTCTATCGAACGGAACTTAATTTCTAGAGGTTTTTTCTCGTTCTTCGATGGCCCGTCAGTTGGAAACGGACTTAAGCAGCGACAATGCATCGGTTAGGTGCAAAAAAAACGCGGTGGATTACTAAGAAGATGATCGACCATAGCCCGCAGGCGCCGCCGCCGCCGCCGCCGCCGCCACCGCAATAGAATCGGTATACGCAGAAGTTTTAGATTTCAAAGTAAAAATATTTCCCAATAACCTTACATAATGCACGAAGTTTCCGAAATAAGCGGATTTATGTTCGAGGATTAATTTCTTGCGAAAAAAAACCTCAACGATGTTTAAATGGAAAGGACAATAAACAACGTCAGCCGAGTAGGTTCTGATACCCGCTATCGCGTCGTCAAAGAATGACGTCACTTTAGAAAACCTTGGAAAACTCTTTTGATCTCCGATACGTCGACTTTATACTAGGAACCTGGTACAGATCAAAGTATCGTCAGGCACTGTTGATACAAACACTACCAGGAATGAGGGTGAAGCGGTAACCAACCCCACTGCCCATCCCCGCCGGAGCGCCCCTTGCCGTGCAGTGCAAAATACCACCAAGTTCGAATCGTCTACTAGGGGCAGGAGTTTGTACTGTGACCGGACGTATAAACTAGATCTAGTTTATACGTCCATGCTGTGACAGAGTCTCATGATGTCATCAGGTTCAAATCCCTGTTGAGGGAGGATGTGTCTACTAAGGGGCAGGGGTTTGTACTGTGATAGAGTCTCGTGATGTCATCAGGTTTGAATCCCTGTTGAGGGAGGATGTGTCTACTAGGGGCAGGGGTTTGTACTGTGATAGAGTCTCACGATGTCATCGGGTTCAAATCCCTGCTGAGGGAGGATGTGTCTACTAGGGGCAGGGGTTTGTACTGTGACAGAGTCTCATGATGTCATCAGGTTTGAATCCCTGTTGAGGGAGGATGTGTCTACTAGGGGCAGGGGTTTGTACTGTGACAGAGTCTCACGATGTCATCAGGTTCAAATCTCTGCTGAGGGAGGATGTGTCTACTAGGGGCAGGGGTTTGTACTGTGACAGAGTCTCATGATGTCATCAGGTTCAAATCCCTGCTGAGGGAGGTTGTGTCTACTAGGGCAGGGGTCTGTACTGTGACAGAGTCTCATGATGTCATCAGGTTCAAATCCCTGCTGAGGTAGGATGTGTCTACTAGGACAGGGGTTTGTACTGTGACAGAGTCTCACGATGTCATCAGGTTCAAATCCCTGCTGAGGGAGGATGTGCCTACTAGGGCAGGGGTTTGTACTGTCACAGATATGTCATCATGTCCCTGCCGCCGGAGATGCGTTCAACGATTTTCTAGCAGACTACACACGTTTCCGGCTTTTCTCCACGCCGATGAAGACGTCGCACGCTGTGGCGGGAAGGATTTGTCGGGGCTTTGCGCCTGGCGCGTTTGTCGGCTTGACTTTTAGATAAAACCAACACGGCCGGAAATATAATCGTATTTTGTCGGTGCTACGTCGATAGGATTACTCTCATAAGACGCGCTCAGACGTGATACCCCGATCAAATCGGATCCACTGTCCTTCTTTCTTCGTCTATCGATATATAAACTTTCATATATATTAATGTATTTACGTGTATTAGTCAGCCTACACACAATCTTGCGAATTAAAAGGGACGATTTGAGGACACCGTATCTTCTTTATACATAGGAAGCAAACACGTTCGCTTCAATCGTAAATAAGGCTACGACGTTTGTTGTAGATTGCGTAATGGTCTCAAGTCGTTCGATTGGCTAAGGAACCAAAATGAGTTAAGACTGCCCTCAAGTCGTTGGGTTGAACCAAAAGGAACGTAACACCGATCTTCAAGTTGTCAGATTAGCTATAGAACCAACATGGCCTTAGTCTGCCCGAATTTTTTTAAGTTGAATATATAGAACCAAACCGATCTCAGGTTTGGTCTAGAGCTGTTATAGATCGTCCTAAGAACCAATATGGGGTTCGACTGGTATTAAGTTGCCTTAGATTAACTATAGAACGAAAATGAGCTTAGATCGGTCTTAAGTTGTAAGATGCACTTTATAACCAGAATGCGCTTCGACTGATCGGTCAAATGCACTTAAGACTTAAGACTAAGACTTAAGCGAACACAACACGGTTTATACGAGAGACTTGTCGAGGACTTCTCCCTGATGACTTATCCCTCGGTAGAATATATCCTCATCTATGAAAACTCTGCGTTACCGTCTAAAAATACACTTAGCATTCAACGGGTAAGCCGGTTACGTGACCGATCATGTGGGATTTGTTGAGCCGATTCGATAAGTGATTTTCAGACAAGATTCCCGCGCGTTAAACGGTTACATGTTTCTCCGTTATAAAACTATCAAGGGGGATTTCAACACACGTCCTCACTAGCCACAGCAGGCCTCTCGCGAAAACATGGTCTCATCACGACAAATCTTGAAAAAATGGATGTGGGTTCACAGTTTTGTGGACTCTGAACCCAGTTCCACAGTTGTGTGGGTTTCCACTCTAGATTTCCACAGTTGCGTGGGGTTTAATTTGACCTGAACCCAGTTCCACAGTTGTGTGGGTTTAATTTGACACTAGACCCAGTTCCACAGTTGTGTGGGTTTGACCCTGAAACAAGTTCCACAGTTGTTTGGGTTAAATTTGATTCTGTATCGTCCGCAGAATTTTGCGTGGGTTCTCGCCAAAAAACGCCCTGTGCGTCAAAATCTAATAAGCATTTTAAGTAACAACATATTCTACAGAAAAAGAAAAACCAACTTCATTTGTTCGAATTTATTTTAGGCGACGATGAAGTCGATCATCAGACGCATTTTTAATAACGATTTTAGCTTTCGTCGTTAAATTCAAATGAAAAATCGATGCGTACGTTCTAAATAAAATAGCGCGGCACAAAAAGTCACCTGCAAACTGAGTCTTCACATTGTTATATAAACATATCGATTTTACGCGACAATCTTTATACTTTATTGTTGGCCGTTGGGCAATACGGCAATTTTTCTAGTAATTATTTACGATGTTTAAAATTCTACACGGTAAATGTTTATGTTTAAGAATAGGTAGGTTTACGGTTGCAAAATCGATTCTAGTGTGAATCGCTTTAATTTATCTCCACCAAAGCGCCCGGCTCCGGGCTAACGTCTCCGCAAATGGTCTATTTAGATTGTCGATACTTGTTTGCGCAGGCACTTGGCAATTGGCCCAGTGTTTAAAATGTGCCTTAAAATAAATTTTCGATTTGAATACTTCATCACGGTCTTAAGATCGTGACAAAAATAGGAGATGTCTGAAACTGTGCAAATATTAAGATCCGGGTGACTCCCTGTTGAATGGGTTGTAATCGATAATTTCACCTGTGGAAGGTGAGGGTCACTTAGTGCATTAGTGTCCAGTCAGAGGACGGACATCTACTACTTTGGAAATAGAGGATTCCACTTGTGGCAATTCAGGGCCCGACAGGTGTCGCCAGTGTGCAGTAGGACTTCAAAACTACTGTGGCATAGGGGATTCCACTTCTGGCAAGTGAGAATCCACCAGGTGTCACTAGTGTGCAGTAGGACATCAACTACTACAGCAATAGAGGATTCCAAATGTGGCAATTAAGGATCCGCCAGGTGTCGCCAGTGTGCAGTAGGACATCAACATCCCGATTGATCTTTTTGCTCAATCACCTAAAGATCTTGCAGTTTTTTGCAAGAAACTTATAAAAAATGGAATTTGTCTACTAAATGACTGCTCTCATTTACATTTTTATAAAGTGTTATATTTGGATGTACATCTCTATGCTTGGAGTAATGATTCAAACGATTACTCCAAGCTCTATGCTTGGATAGTTCTAATTAGTTACTATGTCATTTTCTGTTTGTTCATTTTAATTAAACAAGTATATTGTGTTATTGAATTTGTAATTTTGTATGCCGTGTTATACATCTGTAAATCTTGTGTTGTCCCTCTAATACCTGTAATGGGTTTGAGTGTAAATAAAATAATCAACACACTAACTACTGTGGATCCGCCATGTGTCGCCAGTGTGCAGTAGGACATCAACACACTAACTACAGTGGCAACAGAGCATTCCACTTGTGGTAAGTGAGGATCTTATAGGTGTCGCTAGTAGTTCCTCGGTGTTTCGCTGCTAAATTTCAATCAGAACGCGGTTAGAGGGATCTCACAACTCATGGAGCCCATAAACAGATTCAGTCAGTATATTTGCAAAAATACACTGATTTCTCATTCATTTGTGTCATTACCTGCTGTCATTTTGACGCGCGTTAGTTAATGACGGTTGGGATTTCGCTTGATATCTATTTCAAATTCATAAATGCAGAAACAATATGAGCAGCTAAGAGAATGACGGATGAAAATTATCCCCCAGGTATTAGTTTCATCGCGCGCGTTTTAAGTCGGATTTCTACCCGAGAATATAGAAAACTAAATGCGTGTGTGGGATGTGTGCATTGAAGGTGGAATCTACCCTGGCAATCGAGGAAACCGGGAACATCCGAGAATGCTAGACTTATAGTAAAATAACTGGAAAACTGATATTAAGTCGAGAGACTGTCTTTTATTTGCTTGTTCACCTTCGTTTGATTCGGTGTCCACACCCACCACGTACGTATCTGCCGCGAGCGAAACAGGCCATTTTTGAATCTGATTTTCGAAGTACGGATATTCTCGTGTGATCGTCCAATCTATAGAAGTTTTTGTTTAAATGGAAGAACATAATATTGCGAAATTACCAGTTCCGGTTCAATTCAAACAATCTTCCAACCCTGAACCGGCAAGCGACTGATTATAGGGTCAATTTTGTTAGTTGTCTAATTTAAAACATCGAGATTTCGGAAATAACTATATACTATAAGGTTGAAGATCATTTTGTCAATTTAAATGTCCTTTAAGCAAAACACACCCGAACTTGTAGCATACACAGACTATTATGACTTATCTAGAACTTGAACAAGTCGATACGTACAATAATTTGTCTACACCCTTTTTGCCCATATATGAAGCAGTAATAACTTACAGTAATACGACTATAACAGCTTTAAAGCAATTAAGTAATCCATAATCCAGTAAACAATATAAATAGCCTACTACAATCGCGAGTTATTTGGAGTTATTTGGTGCTCTTGAATGCAAAAATAAAACCATATCGAATGCGGATAACAATTTAGTTGCGCGTAGTAAAAGTCGAAATGATTAAAGTTTGAATTGATGATTGACAGTATAGTTTTTATGCGTACGTGTGTAGATTTTTTTCCCGAACCGACGATAGATATATTCAAAAGTTTTCGTTTTATATACAGATATTGATTAGCGTGTCGTTAGATTCAATGAAACGTCGATTCGATAATTCCGTTCGTACGAAATGTAAAATTCGATCGTGATTCTCGAAGAGATATTTTTATATGCTATTTATTGTGGCAGGTTACTACTATTCTGATGACCTAGACTGATCCGTCCAATCAGAATCGGGCACATCCACGTGTACACAATAAGGCTCATAAAATTGATATCACGGGAAATGGTTTTTAGTATCAGAGCTGCATCGATTTAGATTTGTTTGACCTAGAATTGAGCACGATTTATCCTGTCATCTTTTTGATTGATTTGATGACATTTTCGGTGCTTTTTACTTAAGAAAAAAACCAACCAGACCTGCCGGGAACACAATGAAAGTAACGCTGATTTGTAAAGTTAATTTTATCATCATTTGCTCAGCAAGAAAGAAACACTTGCCTTGAGCCCAGAAAGAACTGGAAAGCTTGAAATTTTATTGACGTTCATTATTAGCAAATAATTCTCAATACTGTCATCAGTGAATAACATAATTTCCTACGACCAATGAAATTGTTTCGAATTTGAATATATCGACAATTGAATTGAATCGACCGGTAACCGGTAACCGGTCGAGCCCAAATATCGATGACGTAGTACACGTTCGCTCAAAAATTCGTTTCCAAAAATGCGTGAAAATCTATTGAATAGAAAATATGAAAACTATTTAATTACGAAATCAAATTTTCACCGCGTTAATCGTTATTTTGAAACACAAACATTGATGACGTAGTCCACATCGACTCGCAGAAGCCCTTAGAGATATTTTAAAGAAATTATTGAAAAACTTATTGTAACGGGTTTTACGACCCAAAAAAATAAACAATGTATGTATGAATGTATTTCAAAGCATATTGATTATCATACATTTAACGCGGATATTGATTACAGCACAATCCATTTTTCTCTGATTGGTTAAAACAAATCTCAGTTACTCGGCCCTCTGATTGGTTGCTTACGAAAGTTAGGCAAACTATCAACAATTCAACGGATACTCTCTGATTTCACGCGAAACGAATGTATAACGCCACGCGGCCTTAAATCGGCAGAGACTAAATAAAAACCATCATCATCATCGGCAGGATTTTTATCAAAACAAACAGCAAAATATTGATAGATTTTATGAAATAGATAGAATAAAAGTCGTCACTCGCCGCCGAAACGTCGCATCGCGCAAACGGCTTTTGTGTGCTTAACGCTAAAACGCGGTAAATCTAATGATGCCGGATGGATTCGGTTTTGACGTTAATACCACTGCGGACACCGCCGCCTGCTTTCGTGCGGGTAATAACCGTCATAAAAATCTGCCAGCAACAGATTTGTCATCATCGGTGTCGCCGTAAACCGATTTGAAATTGATGACTTCTGACGCCTGTAGTGTGGCGACTAAATCACATTCGCCATCGTCACATATCCGCCCCGTCTGCGACTAGCGCGCGTGTCATGTGATATCGATTTATGATGTTTTTTTTTTCGGTTTCGAAAATGATTTTTAATGGCGATAAAACAAAAATGAAATAGAAATGCTTTTAAGGCAGGAAACTATTGGAAAATAGGTCTATGATTTAAAAAACATTAAACTATTAGAGCCAGGGTAGGTGTGGTGGGGGTGGGCGGGAGTTGGTAGATTCAATGTGTTTCGATTTAAGGTGACAGTGAAATAACGCACACTTACCAGGGTTCGAACCCGGGTCGCGTGCATAGAAAGCTAGCACGCTTACCAGTATGGGCCAAAAGAATTACTCTACTATTGACCAGTAATCAATAAAAAAGCTTATCCTTTATTACGTAACGCGTGCGTTTTATCATTCAGTTTCTTAACTGGAATTTTCCAGTTTGTGTGTAAACTTTCGAAGTCCCGGTCTTCAATTTCTGAGACTTGAATGCTACTATGCAATTAAAGATGCCTCCTTTGGGAAGTGAGGATCCACCAGGTTCGCTAGTAGTTAGACCATTTTCGGCGCTTCAGTTACTACTGTGGCAAGCGAGGATTCGTATCGCGCTCAAACGCTTTTTGGTGCCTCGATCCATTTCAAATTTTTCAATGAACCAAGAATTTAGACAGGTTCGAAATTAACGGAGGCAGAAGTGAAGCAAAACATTTGGCCCGAAGCCAACTAAGGGTTTTCGTTTGAAGTTCGAATGTTATACTTTCGATCGGAAATATTGGATTGACAAAAAAATGAAATCATGATTCATTTCCTTCACGTAACAGAGAACAAAATTAACGATTTTGTTTCTCTGCGATGATGCGAACTGCGACAAATACAACTCAGATTTTTAAAAAGACTAATTGTGACTCAGGGCACACAGGAAGACACACCCTAAATTATTTCCGGTGTTTATTGCCCATTATCCAATTGCGTCATACAAAATCATGCACAAAACATTCTCAAATTCTTATCGACCTGTTTTGTTTTTCAGATTGTTGTCTAAAAATGAGGAGCCCTATTCGCTGTAGAGCGCTTTGTCTTTTATTACTGACCTTATATGCAACTACATTTGTTACGTGCGCGAGACACTATTTACGGGTAAGTTAGTTTGATGGGTTCGAATCCCGGAATCATCTTTTTTTATCTAACAAACACTGCAATATTGTTTTCCCCTATCGTTGCAGAATTTGAAACGATTCGATTCAGCCGAAGACTGGACCCGGGATAAACTGGCTAGATGGGCGAAACGGGCCTCGTACATTGACGATAAGAGGTCGAGATGGGCATCGAAAAGAGCATCTTTAATTGACGATAAAAGGGCCTCATTGATAGATGATAAAAGGGCTTCGTTGATAGATGATAAGAGGGCTTCGTTGATAGATGATAAGAGGGCCTCATTGATAGATGATAAGAGGGCTTCTTTGATAGATGATAAGCGGGCCTCATTGATAGACGATAAAAGGGCCTCGTTGATAGATGACAAGCGGGCCTCATTGATAGATGATAAGAGGACTCCATTGAGAGATGATAAGCGTGCATCATTTATTGATGATAAGCGGGCATCGCTTATAGATGATAAGAGAGCCTCGCTAATAGATGATAAGAGGGCATCATTCATTGATGATAAACGATCGCGATGGCCAGCTAAAAAGGCTTCATTTATAGATGATAAAAGGGCTTCGTTCATTGATGATAAGAGGTCCGATTGGTCTGATAAGAGGGCCTCGCTGATAGACGACAAGCGATGGTTTCCTGGTAAGAGAGCGTCATTCATTGACGATAAGAGGGCCTCATTCATCGATGATAAAAGGGCACAACCAACTGATAATAAGAGGGCCTCGTTTATCGATGATAAAAGGGCCTCGCTGATAGATGATAAGAGGGCTTCGTTCATTGATGATAAGAGGGCCTCGTTTATTGATGATAAGAGGGCTTCGCCGAGTCAGGATAAAAGGGCCTCGTTTATCGATGATAAGAGGGCGTCGTTTATAGATGACAAGAGGGCCTCTCGACGGGAAAAGTTAGCTGACGCGATGGTGATGCACGAATTGAAAAGGGTAAGACACAAGTGTGGCGTTTGACGAGCTGTCAAACGCTAATGATAATTCGTCGTTTCATATCGAACTCTTTTTTGAAATCTACATTTTTTATCCGGTCCTCACTTTGCCCTCGCAAACTATCTCAGCACACGCACTGTCTTTGATTCGGCGTCCTAGGTTGCTCGAGGTGGTTATAGTTAACCATCCGATGAATCGATAGTAAAGAAACGACGCCGCTTTTATTGGCACTAATTGTTAAGTTATTCAATGGTTAACTTTTACCAGTTTTTATTGTCACTGTCAGTTATCCGATGGCTAACTTTAACCAGTTCTAACTGTCCGCTGGTTAACTTTATCCACCTGTTGAGCTGCTCGAACCTACATTGCAATCTATCCCTCACATACGTAGGAATTGAAATGCAGATAATTGTTTATTCGACTAGATAACACCCCCCCCCCCATCACCCTTCCTCTTACCATAGAAGTATGGACTAGATTATGCGTCCATGCCCTTTTTCTTTAGCTCTCCGATCCAAACTCTAGTATCGCTGTCAAGCTCACAGTTGCTGACCGCTCGTTGGCTAATTATCAAACATCCTCGCACTTTCGCTATGCTACATAGTCGCTGATTGGTTGGTTCATTGCTTCGCAATCGTCAATTGCTCGAATCTCGAAAAGCGAATTGAACGCCACCTAGCGGTCAGCAATTGTTAAACGATCGTGTATAACGCCAACAGAGGGCGTTAAAGGGTGATTGGTTGTTGTACGAAACGAATTATTATACAATTTCTAGATGATGTTAAACCGTGGCGCACAGTCCAATGATGAAGACAAAGGGCCCGTGGTTCGTCGCTATTACCAATATTGATACTATCATTAGATACATGCATGGTATGTTGTCACCTACGTATGTGTATAAACGTACTCTACATGTTGTTAAGAACTACTCAACCCCCCCCCCCCCCAAGTGTTATAGATGTATTCTGAAACCACGGACCGATTCACCCAATGCCATTCCTTTACCGATGGCAGATCACCATCTGTCGACGTTTAAAAGTGAAAGAGTGAATCTCACGATGCTAGGGTTCAAAGTCTCATGATGGTGTCATCGGGTTTAGATCTCTGCTGAGGGAGGATGTGTCTACTAGGGCAGGAGTTTGTACTGTGACTGTCTCATGATGTCATCAGGTTCAAATCCCTGCTGAGGGAGGATGTGTCTATTAGGGCAGGGGTTTGTACTGTGACAGAGTCTCATGATGTCATCAGGTTCAAATCCCTGCTGAGGGAGGATGTGTCTATTAGGGCAGGGGTTTGTACTGTGACAGAGTCTCGTGATGTCATCAGACTCAAATCCCTGCTGAGGGAGGATGCGTCTACTAGGGCAGGAGTTTGTACTTTGACTGTCTCATGATGTCATCAGGTTCAAATCCCTGCTGAGGGAGGATGTGTCTATTAGGGCAGGGGTTTGTACTGTGACAGTCTCATGATGTCATCAGGTTCAAATCCCTGCTGAGGGAGGATGTGTCTACTAGGGCAGGGGTTTGTACTGTGACAGAGTCTCGTGATGTCATCAGGTTCAAATCCCTGCTGAGGGAGGATGTGTCTATTAGGGCAGGGGTTTGTACTGTGACAGAGTCTCATGATGTCATCAGGTTCAAATCCCTGCTGAGGGAGGATGTGTCTATTAGGGCAAGGGTTTGTACTGAGGCAGAGTCTCGTGATGTCATCAGGTGCAAAAAAATCCCTACTAAGAGAGGATGTGTCTAGGGCAAGGGTTTATACTGAGGCTGGCTTTCTTGATCTCATCAGGTTCACACACAATATTACTAAACAACTACGTATGCATACCTAAAATATCCCCTAGATGATTGGGTTTGAGGCCTACGCAACCAAAAAGCTACAACATTGAGATTTCATATCTTATATACCTCTATTCCGCTCAAATGGTCTTCAGTATTTTGCTTTTTTACGCATCATCAAAGACAAACTTATAACTCGAAGTCAATATATCGCTTAAATCTTTCTCCGGCACACTTTTCAATTTTGATGCCATCTTTGTTCTTAGCTTGGCCCGTTGCATTCTTAAATGATTTACCTCTTTGCCTTTTTGATTCGTTTCGATAATCGATTTGATCTTCTGCCGCGACGTCATCATCGATGACGTCATTAATCAACATCCAAATCGACAAACAGAACGCGTTGACACGGAGGCGTTTTATAGGTGATCGCGATCAGACATCGAGGGGAACGCCCAGCTCGCCGATTCGACTTGGGGAGGCTTTAAAGCACCTTTCCATTCATTCGGAACCCCATCTCCAACTCAATTTTTCTAAACCAACCCTGATCGATTCGGCTATGCCTGGGCAAAAGTTCTATTTACGGAGTTTAAGCTCAGCTTAGATTAATCAATAAAAAACGATGCCTAGTCGAAGCTGATCTTTCGAAGCGGACGTAATGCTTTTTCGTTGCCCACAGAAAAACGAAAATGTCGGTGCACATAAAAAAATGCCTCGGAGTGACGCAAGATATCCGCCAGTAACCTATTCTTTATATCAACAAGGCAAAGTTTCTTTTCGGTAAAAAAGAACGAGATGATTAAATCTGGCGAGATCGATAAAGACGTCTTTGTTCGCACACAGAAACTAAAGTAAATAGATTTAAATGGGAAAACAAACATTGATTCATCGAGCGGAGATCATTTTCAACACAAAATTTCGATAGTCGATATTAAAAATCTATCAAAAAGGCGTTTCAAGCATTTGACCCGTGATTTTTAGCGCGATGCTGAATGTCGAAATAATATAACCTTCACAATCGGTAATTCATAATCGAAAAAAATGAGTATAAATTGTTGATTTATTTTTTTGTACTCCTGTACGCCACCGCCCGACTCGCCCAGTATCTGTAATTCGCAACTACAATACGCAATATACCTCTCAGATACATAGACAGAAATGTGATCAAAGCGAGATTGCGCGCAGAAGCCTGCGAATACTATTGCAAACCTTATAATAAGGGATTTTGAAAATTGTGGCAAGTAAGGATCCGCCGGGTGTTATCAATGGGCGGTCGGATACTCTTGCGATGGGGATTCCACTTGTGGCAAATTAGGATCCACCAGGGGTCGCTGTTGTACACTATTGGGAAAGTGAATGCAATAGCTCGCCGGTAAAGTTTGTCTATGAACATAGGCTTTACTGTGTAGCCATGGACATTCTACTTGTGGCAAGCGACGGTCCAAAAGGTGTCGCCAGTGTGCAGTTGGACATACGCTATACAGCGGCAATAGGGATTCCCCTTGTGGCAAGTGAAGATCCACCAGGTGTCGCTAGTTTGCAGTAGGACATCAACTACTGAGGCAATAGGGGTTTCCCCTTGTGGCAAGTGAAGATCCACCAGATGTCGCTAGTGTGCACTAGGACATCAACTACTGAGGCAATAAAGGATTCCCCTTGTGGCAAGTGAAGATCCACCAGGTGTCGCTAGTGTGCACTAGGACATCAACTACTGAGGCAATAAAGGATTCCCCTTGTGGCAAGTGAAGATCCACCAGGTATCGCTAGTTGGCAGTAGGACATCAACTACTGAGGCAATAGGGGATTCCCCTTGTGGCAAGTGAAGATCCACCAGGTGTGCGATTAGACATCTGTTCAATCCACTAGTGCCAAACGATAATCCACCAGGTGGTGCCTGCAGTGTGTTATCAAATCTCTTTTTGAGACTTTGAATTAGACATTCTATATCTATGATTAGTCTAGCTCCATGTGGTGGAATAAGCCGACATCTAGCTCCCCCTATTGGCTGGAAATATTACTAAAATCGAGCTTTTATCTTTCGTTTAAAGGAAAACACGGAATCGGCGCGAGAATGAAGCCGCGGATACCCGGATGAGAAAACAGCAACAATAACCACCCGCGCGGACGATGAACGCGCACGCCCAATGAGAACATTGGATTCCACCGATAACACGTGATTCTGTCGTTTAAGGCGAAAATGTATCGTTAAAGTTTAAATGCAAATAAGTCACTAATGAAAATAATTCTGATAAAAAATTAATAAGATTACTAGTCACTAATGTTAATATCCGTATTTTCACTGTGTATGATATAACTATTGATATTTCACTATTGATTACTATTGATTAATTGATTAATGTAAAAATCGATAACTATCATTGATTTTAATATCGAAAAGTCAGGACACCTGTCTTTGGTGATCTTTTTTTCCGGTGATGTTTTGACATCGCACTTTTTATACTTAGCGCCCCTCCTCCCACAGAGCCGAGTCCGTTCAACTACGCGAGCTATTAACATATAATAGCTGCCCATCAAGAGTTGGATCCAGTTCCGTAGTTGCGTGGGTTTAATTCGATTCTGATCCAGTTTCGTAGCTGTGCGGGTTTAATTTGACTCAAATCCAGTTCCACAGTTGTAAAGGTTTAATTCGACTCTGAAACCAGTTTCCACAGTTGTGAAGGTTTAATTCGACTCTGGATCTTATAGTTCTACAGTTGCGCCTGCATCGATAAAACCTTTTTTCGTGTCCCTCGCGACCTTCCAGCTAGTCCTCATTCTGCCCTCCTTGCATCTTCTAAGATGGACAATTTTTGAAATCCCGTTACGCGCGTCAGGCATTTTCTAGTTCTAGGCATTCGTTCGCTAATCGATGGGGAGCGGCAAAAAGAAGAACCATATTGCAATCACCTGAAAATTCTGCCGTCACCAGGATTCGAACCCATACGATTCCTCTGATGTTGACAAACTCGAAAATCTGTAACACGACCTTGAACTTCATGTATTGTGTATAATGTGACGATTGTAAATTACATTATTAAACGTATTATATACCGTTTAGAAGTCGGAACTTTATCTGAAAATAAATATTCAAATGCCGTATGTTTCACAGCATAAACGAGTAGACGAAATTTTGTTTTTTTTTTCTTTAGATGTAAATCTCCCATCAGCCGATTGGGCAGGCGTGTAGCCAGGAATTTCTGTCGGGGGTTCGTCTTCGAGAAAGCGGAACTATCTTCTTTATGGAAACACAACGTGGCGTGTACCACGCCGAAGCGATGCTGGCTTAATGGGCGGCTATAGTTTCAATATGATTTGCAGAAAATCTACTAGACATTAAGGAAATTAGTTTTCAACACGGATAAGTGCCGCCCTACACTTGCCTCCTACTCGTTGTGAGCTATTAGATAGTCAGTCTTTGCTTTACCACCGAGAATGAAGCTTTCTCGATATGAGCCAACCATTCCAGGGCGGATTTAAGGGATGGACTCGGACCCCTGCTTTTTCATTAAGGTTGGCCTTTTCGTAACGACAGTAAACAGCGTTAAAACCTACACACTTCACGCTCATTTTTTCGGAATTTACATCTTTTTGGTAATTTTTCTTCAAGAAAATATCCAACGTCGAGGGTGGAACTCAGCTAAAGCGACTATCCCATGACGCCCTGTTTTATCATGAAGGTATAGGCAGGTATAGGAGCCACAAGTTTGAGCAGCCACAAGCGACAACTATATGCGCAATCATTAGAAATCGATGTGTTGTTATTGCACCGCGAGATGAATTACTAATTTTCTTCTATTTTGAATTTACGACCGCCCGAAAGAGAACAAAAAAAAACGCACAAAAACATTAAATAATAGATGAAGAGACAAAACCCGCCGGGACTGGCGATTATGTAGAGGTCCACGCAGTATCGATATGATTGGATTCGAACTTTCGATGTTAAGTAATTTGTGTATTCAATCGAAACCGACTTTTCATTAAACTCCGTCTCGAAGGACTCGACATATTTCCGCATTAACGTAGCTTAGACCTCAACTTCATGTACATATCAGTAATATATGTTTGTCGTGGCGAATCTAATTTTACAGTTGAAGTGTATAATACCCCCCCCCCCCCCCCGAAGTCACCCGTTCACGCAGTACTTTATGCATGGCCCATAATTTCACAAGTTCATTTACCATTTCATTTTTTTCCTTTCGTTTTTTCTTCTCGGTGCTTGCGACAGCGGCCTTAAGGCTTTGCTTGGCCCGCGCAGAAAACTACTGGTCTCTCTTTTTACAATTGTGATTGTTTAAAAATTGTAAATCTTATTGTTTGTTTCTCTCAAACTCTGTAAATAGCCAGTCATGTTTTCCTCGAAATAAATTTGAACTTGAAAAAGTGATTTGTATCGTTAACAAAAACCAAGCTGGCTGCCACGCGACATCTCTAAATGCACGATCGATTCGAGAATAGCGTTACAAAGAATGGTATCCGTCGACTTGGATTCGCGTCAGAAAAAAATGTCAACTTTCCAGGACTCGAACCCAAACAGAAGCGAGTCAAAATGACCTAAGCGGCTGTTACGTCACCATCATCAATATCATGGACGCCATTTTCACCGTAGACCACGAGTTCCGTCCAACCATGGAATCGAATAAAACGAACCGTCTCAGGGTCCGAGGCCCAAATAACCACAGGCTAATGAATAACTAGTAAAAAATTCGTTACAAAATACCATATTTTATTGTCATAAAACACAATAACTGACGTAAGCGCGTCAAAATTCCCAAGTATTTCATAGGCGATTTTTCAATTTTCCCAAATGGAAATGAACACATATCGTCATTCAACAGTCAATATTTTAGCGGTGACTGGTTGATAAAAGTGATTTTCAAGGAAATATGTGAAATGTAATGAATTTCCCAAGTATTTCCCTGATTTGAGGAAAATTTTTCAAATTCCCAAATATTTCCAAACCGGGAATTATTATTTCAAAAATTCCCAAGTTTTTTTCCCAATTTCCCTGTTCTGCGGGAACCATGGAAACTTGAAAGTGGAACGACTTTTAAGTGATGTAATGACTTAAACGGACTCTTTAGACTGTAGACATGGTTTCCTAGATGAACAAGACAAAATGTGGAAATAAAAATATTCTTTTTCATACATGATATTTTCTTTATCTCAACTTAACTCAGTTTTACAGAAGGGTTTTAACTTGAACCCCGCGAACCCAATACGAACCGCAGCCCGATTCTCCACAACTTCGTTATTACAAAGTACACGTATACACGTAATTTACATATAATTACGCATAAATTTAAATATGCAAATATTAAAATGTACAAAATCGTTTTTATTTTTTTCCGAAAATGCTTCAACTGATATGGGCACGTTTATTCTTACGAAACATTCTCCCCGCCATCCGTCACTCTTCAAACTGTCTTAATCGTGATCCTCCAACTGCTGTAGCAGGTGATGGCGTTTCCTCTCCAGTTCGCCTTCGCTGATTTCGCCCTCGCTGTGGTCGCTTCGGTCGCGTTCGTTCTGAAAATAATGATTCCACAAGAAGTTTAATACCGGTACGTCATCATATATTATACAGTAGTAGTATAGACTATAAAAACTGCAGGGTCAACTCGATTGAACGAATCAATTCTTTTTTATATGATTTTCCGATTCTCAATTCCGCGTTCGAGGCAACTTATTAAGACTTTAACGTCATTTTCGTTTAAAAATGTCTCCAGTGAAGAACACATGTGAAGTGTGGACGATCAGTTTTCAAAGTGTGCTGATAAATTGTCTAAAATCTGGTGTTTGTAGTTCATTTTCAATTAGGAATATCTCAGGTGAAGCACTGAACATATGTGAAGTGTGGACGATCAGTTTTTAAAGTGTGCTGATAGAATTCGAATATCTGGTGTTTGTAGTTCATTTTCACTTGAAAATATCTCAGGTGAAGCACTGAACACATGTGAAGTGTGGACGATCAGTTTTTGGAAGTGTGCTGATAAAATGTTTAATATCTGGTGTTTGTAGTTCATTTTCAATTAGGAATATCTCAGGTGAAGCACTGAACATATGTGAAGTGTGGACGATCAGTTTTTGAAAGTGTGCTGATAAAATGTCTAATATCTGGTCTTTGTAGTTCATTTTCACTTGAAAATATCTCAGGTGAAGCACTGAACACACGTGAAGTAAGGAATACTGACAGCGTATCGGATATCAGAGGAAGGCTGGACCCGGGTAACGGATTTGTATTCGATGCATCACGATGATTAAGACACACGATCAATTGAGAACGAAACGGCCATTCGTCACCGCACAAAAACGAAATAATAATTCAGCGACTTTTTTTTACTGATAACTCGATGCAATGCGTATCGCGGGTGATATGAATAGATTAAATGAGCCGTTTCGATTAACATTAACTCGAGCGTCATGCCGGACCCCGTTAGGAATAAACCCCGGCGCCGGAATACGTTTTGTCGGGTGAACCTGATTTACCGAGGCGCAATTCAATTCATTAGCAAACGCGATGGGAGTGCCTCGACGCGCGCCACCTGACGTGCGCTAATTGAACTTTTTATCGACGAAACGCGCGTCCGTCAGGAAATGAAGCGTCGAACAATGAAAATGGGTCTCGCTCCCCGGAGATTGGCGGGAGCAGGTGAGAGAATAGTTTTAAGGGCCGAATTTGAGGCTAGGTTTACTTTTTGACGCAGTAAAAACCGTTACAATAATGTTTTTATACATTGATACCTAGTATGCGTTATTCAAGAGGTTCTGTGTGAATCGATGTGCACTACGTCATCAAAATTGGGGTCTCAAAATAACAATTACAATTGTGAATTTCGGCGTTTATTTCGTAATAAAACATATTTAACGACTCTGATTTTATATTTGATAAATCCTACAAAATGATTTTTTAGAGGATGTGCACTACGTCATCGATAATGTAAATCGGGACTAGCCTGTACAATATCGTATAGTCTTCGACGATATTAAGCTTATATACGTGTTATTTTTTTTCTTCGACACTGTCAATAAACACTCAAGTTTTATGGTTATTTTTTTTCTAGCTTGGAATAAAGCGTTTTCATTCACAAATCGCGTTGAAAGAAAAAAATACCGGAGGCTATTCCCGGAATCTTAGCATGTTTACGGGGCATTATAGGGATTTGGGAGGGAGCTCCGAATTTTAGAGTATTTTACGCATAGGATTTTATAGATTAAAGGGTATTCACGGGGATTTAAGGACGACCCGTATGAACGCTGCAAACCGTACTTTTTCCGATGACGCCGCCGCAGCGCCTCCTGACGACCGTCGATTGGTACTATGATCGTCGTCGGAGATTTCTCCAACGGAATGCGACAGCTGAAACGAAAACGAGAAAGAGAGAGAGAGAGACATTTAGAAAATGTAGAGAAACAAAATTATTATATTTCATTAAAAAATCATCATAATATGATAAGTATATTCAAAGATGAAAACAACAAACATGGCTTCTTTAACCTCCCCAGGCCGGGATTCGAAACTGCTGGCATCAAAACTCGCCACGAAATGAACCGATTACGTAGCTCAGGTGATGTCATTGCAGCGGATCCTCGTTATAACGAACTCGGATACAACGATTCATCGGATACAGCAAATATTGAATTTCGTCACAAGTAAGAAAATTTGATTAATTTCAAACTGGATCTAACGAACTATCGGTTATAACGAACATATCGTCTGGTCCTGTGAATTTCGTTGTAACGAGGTTCCACTGTATTAGCCAATCAGATAACCCGTTTTATGTTAACCCGCGTTTTTCCATGAAATTTGCCTCCGCGATTAGACAACGGGCAATCTGATTGGAGCGGCAAGTTTTTGCGCGGCAAACCTGGGCAAGTTGGAGACGACACGTACAAATGTGCGACCTTTATAAGCGCACCGGTGTCATTTCAGTGCATGAATCATTTCAATCAGTCGAGAATGACACCACAATTGCACGTATTAAATCACCAGAGACTCGAATGGATCGCCGCAGTTCTGTTGTTTGATTATGAATAAACGACAGGTTTTTTTTTTTCCCAGGAGAGAATCGACACGGAACGTATTGTTTGACTCGAGAGAGGGAGAGCAGACGACTGATTTATCAATGATCTACACGAGTTCATATTTATTTTGCCTGAGTTAAATCATCCACGATGAAACCATAACAAATATCGCGACAGCAGCAACAGCAGCAGCAGCGGCAGCAGCAGCGGCGGCGGCGGACCTGAACGTGGGAACTTGTTTTCATATCGCTTCAATACATGGAAACTGTGATATGACCGCCCGAAATCAGTGATTGATACGGCTAAAGTGCAAGTCACGGTGACGGTGTCAAAACGGGCCCTCCCGGAAACTGGCATATTTTAAGGCTGACTTCGAAGTAGCAAAATCTATTTAAGATTTACCGTGTCTTATCCACTCACCACTGGTTGATCAACAAGCCTTAGATATTTTTGCTAAAGGATCAATTTTCGAAAGGGCACTTAAAGAAGAAAATTCAGACCCTGGAAATTGTCAAACACAAATACAAACTTGCTTTAAGCCGATGACTTATTTAAATAACGACTTACATTTAGTCAATTGAGGCGTAAATACAAATTAACAACTTATGCAAATGACGACTTACACTCAGTAAATCGAATTGCAAATACATTTTAGGACTTTAAATAGAGATAACTTCAGTGATATGTCAACTTCTCTGACATCAACTTAATCCTTTTAGTATGCTGTATAAATTGGTGATGGACTAGTTACTTGCTAGTACACCGCACTGCGGTGTATGAAACAGTGATTGACTCATTACTTGCTGGTACACTGCATTGCGGAGTATTTAGCGGTAATTGACACTTTACTTGCTAGTACACTGCACTTCAGTGCATAAATCGGTGACTGAGTCATTGCTTACTAGTACACCGCACAGCGGTGTATCGATGAGTAGTTACATTGATACGCCGCGGAGTAATTAATTTTCATCTCAAGTAAAAGATGGCAGCATCTGTTTGAATATCAGTAGCTTACGATACACCGCACCACGGTGTAGACACATTACAGCGGTATGCCTATATACAACATACTGGGGTGGAATTATCTCCCGAATTATCGTAATTTCGGTACTCACTGAAGGCGACGCTCGACGCTTCTTTCGTTTCGATTTCTTTTTATGTTTTTTCGTCGCGACTTCTTCCACCTCATCTGTTGTGAGAAAAAGAGAAATCAGATTCGCGAATTCGAAATTTCATTTCGTCCGCTTTCGCGTGAAGAATAGTTCGTATTTTACTCACCAGGTGTCTCGTCGATGTTAGCAGACGGAGACGGCGACCTCGACGCCGATCGCGAGCGTTTTTTCTTCTTGCGTCGTTCGTGACGCGACGACTCCTCGATCTGACCTTCTGACTCCGCGCCCGACTAAACCAAAAATAAAAAGCGGTTGAAAAAAAGTCACAAAGGTTCCTACAGATCAGTTATTCCTGGATGTAGGGAGTTTTAACCCTTTCAGTGCGTCTACACCACAGTGCGGTGTATGAATCGGTGATGAATTTTGCTAGTACACCGCAGTGGTGTAATTAGCAATTAGTTTTTATCTCTATTGAAAGATGGCAGCACCTGTCAAACATAGTGAAATACTAGTAACTAACGATGCACTGCACCGCGGTGTAGACGCACTATAGTGGTATTCCCGTTATTCAACACACTAGGGTGGAATTTTTGAAAATTTTCAAATTATCTCCAGCACTATAGGGTATTAACTAGTCAGCAATGAAAGGGTTCACCCGCCCCACGGCGTAGACGCACACCGTGGCGCGGTGTATCGTTAGTTACTAGTATTTCACTATGTCTGACAGGTGCTGCCATCTTTCAAGAGATAATTACTAATTACACCAATACACCATCATCTATCACCAATAATACACCGCACTGCCGTGTAGACGCACTGAAAGGGTTAAAAGCATTTTACGTCTAGAGTTTTTAAGTAATCAAGGAGTCCCGGGGGACCCTTTTACGAAACCGCCCGGTGAATTCATCGTTTCGTACCGATTTCGACGATCTCGACGGCGATCGTTTCGCGCGGTGTTTCTTCTTCGACTTGCGTTTTTTACCGTGGTAATGACTGCACGACTCCTCCAGCTGCGTGATGTACTCCTTGAACAGACGGATTTTCTCCGACTCGAGCGTGATCGCTTCGAACGCCGCCTCCCCGGCGAAACGCTCCTTTACCTGAAAAAATAACAGCACCGCCGATAAATGGCCGCCTTCATAAATCCCCCTATGACATCATAAAATTACTTTCTAGCCAAGTTAATTGATTTGATCGACACTTCTTAACAAGATGGCTGCCTTCATAAATCCCCCTATGACATCATCAAATTACCGACTAGCGAAGTGATTTGATCGACACTTCTCAAAAAGATGGCTGCCTTCATAAATCCCCCTATGACATCATCAAATTACCGACTAGCGAAGTGATTTGATCGACACTTCTCAAAAAGATGGCTGCCTTCATAAATCCCCCTATGACATCATCAAATTACCGACTAGCGAAGTGATTTGATCGACACTTCTCAACAAGATGGATGCCTTCATAAATCCCCCATGACATCATAGAATCATCTATAAGCAAATTATGTATAGATCCATTCAGAAAATGAATCCCCCCTATGACATCATCAAATTTGTTATTCGATCTCTACACACTTCCGTAAAAGGTCGCCATCACCACAAGTCCCCGCATGACATCATCAAATTCCTTAATGGACCTCTCGGAAATAACGGCCGTCCCTATCAATCGCACTATGATTCAATCAAACGTACCTCTTCCCATTTCGTTGTTAACTCTACGACCGGGTCGGCGATTTTCAGCAACGTTTTATACGAAATCTCCAACTTTCTTTGCTGCAAAAAATAAACGCACACATTCGCCATTAACGCCGCGGATTGTTTCGACGTTCCCGAAAATTCTCTTCGAGACGATTGAAAACGAACATACTTTGCGAAGGTCCTCTTTCATTCGTTCTTTCTCGCGAGCTTCCGCTTTTTCGATCAACTGTCGAAACGTTAATATAAAAGAAGAATCAAATAGTTTAGGAGAATTAAAACGTTGATAATAATATACCGGTAATAATGATTTTTTTAACGTTGAGAGAATTGAATAGTTTTATTTCGACACTGTGTTTGTCTAACAGACAGCTCCGTTTAGACGTCTGTCTAGGCATCCTGACCTTTATCTAGCTACTTTTGTCTACACTACTGTCTAGCCAACTAAGCCACTGTCTAGCTGTCTAGACTACTGTCTAGCTAATTAAGCTATTGTATAGCTGTCTAGACTACTGTCTAGCTAACAAAGCTATTGTATAGCTGTCTAGACTACTGTCCAACTGCATAGATTACTGTATAACAGCCTGGACTACTGTCCAGCCATCCTGATCTTTGTCTAGTGACCTAGATAACTGCCTAGCAGTCTAGACTACTGTCCAGAAAGCTAGGCTATTGTGTAGGCTACACTTCCTAGCCATCGAGATATCTAGACGGACTCCTGGCAAGTCATCTAGACTACTGTCTAACTGCCCAAGCTATCGTCTAGTGATACTGGCTACTTGTCTAAACTACTGCCTGCCTAGACTTATGTCTATATGCCTAGACTTAACGAGAGAAATCCCACAATAACGAAGCCAAGATTGAAAAATTCTGATGATGCCTGATGAAACACCTGATGATGGCTAACAGTTGTTAGCCGAAACGTCGCTCCTCAAATATAATCATTCTGATATAGAATTTTTCAATTTTGGCTTCATTATTGTGGGATTTCTCTCGTTATCATCATACACGGATATTGATTGTGTATCTTCTCGTCCAATGCCTAGACTTATGTCTTATACAACAGTGTGTAGGGGGGAGGGGGTGGTAGGGGGTGCGTACACTGTTATAAGTCAGTTTCACATTGCCGGCGTCGAGAGCCCCGGCTCGTTTATCCTCCATCAACCATAAACCAAACTCTTCAAACGACGTCGTCACTTCGATCTGATAGTTCTTCTCCTACACGAACGAAACAGAAACCAGTTATAAACAAGCGATGCTGACTGGCAGCCATATTTAATTCTCAAAATACAATTTTCCTGTCGTACAGGGCACAGTTTATTACGTATAATGTTAATTTTTGCTGGAAAAGTGTGAAGTGTCGAGGCGGCAATCCTTATCAATTTCGATGTAATTCCCACTCTAGATGGCTGACTGGTGGCTATATTTAAAACTCAAAATTAACCATTCCCACCGCACAGGGAACACTACATTTAGTAGCATCATCATTTTCACAAGATCGGTGTTAAGAGCTAGGACGACGATCCCTATTGCACTCAAGATGGCGGACTGGCACAATTTACCAAAATCATCATAAATGATATAAAATATTCTTTTTCACAAGTAACGTATGCCGATGTCAAGGGGAAATATTTTATCTAAACACAAATACGAACGCGTATGATTTCTTTGATGATTTTCTTCTCGTCGTGGAACCGAGCTTTCAGGTCTTCGACGTAAAACTTGAACAGATCGAGCGGCGTCGAACCTAACGATGTACAAACTGTAAAATGTCAGTATCACGTCAGAGAGGGAGAGGGAGGGAGAGGGAAAGGGAGAGAGAGAGAGAGGAGAGAGAGAGAGAGAGAGAGAGAGAGAGAGAGAGGGAGGGAGAGAGGGAGGGAGAGAAAGAGAGAGAGAGAGAGAGAGAGAGAGAGAGAGAGAGAGAGAGAGAGAGAGAGAGAGAGAGAGAGAGAGAGAGAGAGAGAGAGAGAGAGAGAGGGAGGGAGAGAGGGAGGGAGAGAGAGAGGGAGAGAGAGAGGGTTATATAGTATATTTACCTGGTTGTCCGAGCATGTTTAAGAATCGAATGTCCTCGCGTATGATCGGAAATAAATCAATCCACAGCGACATCGAGTGCAGTTTACCGCTTTCGTGCAGCTCTTCTAACAACACCTGAATTCAAACAAGTACAAATTTCACCAAGTTCCTATAACATTTTAATGAGAACCCAACGAAATAGAGGATTCCACTTGTGGCAAGTGAGGATCCACCAGATTTCACTAGTGTGCAGAACTACTGCGGTAATAGAGGATTCCACTTGTGGCAAATGAGGATCCACCAGGTGTCGCTAGTTATCAATGTTATGAAGTATCAAAACTAGGCGGTAAACCAAATGACAAGAGCAGAAGAGTGAATCTTGCATCTATTTTGCTTCAGTTAGAAGTTGAAACTTGTAACAAAATTTATTTTGATCTTGAACATAGATAGAGATACTAACGAGGAATCCTTCTCTGTTTTTACGTTGTAAACGTTTCGTGCGACGGCGCTCGCGTTCTTTCTCGTCGTCGTACTCGGTTTCTAACATTCGAATGTGCTCCTCGAAACAGATCAACGCGTCCTCTTTATCCATATCTGAAAATACACCGCGTAACGTAGCTTAATCCTCCATCAGCAGACGGTCTGCGAATTGTAATATTCAAACCCTGCCCCCTATAAAATTCACAATAGGTAAGTTTCTATGGTCATTCTCAGCAGCAGACGCAACACCAGGAGCCACGCATTTAAAGAAAGGAATAGTGCTTAATATTTTTTTGGATAATCTAGGAGCCACCCACTAAAATAGACTGACACTGAATGTACGGTTATGATTTGGATATTATATGAGCGACCCACCTCGATAAAGAAATGTATGGCTTCGAATAGTCATTTCGATATCCTAGGAGCCACCACTAGAGAAGGGGATTAGAAGTAGAATTTTTTTCTGATATTCAAGGAGTCAACCACTTAACAAGAGAAAGGTCTGTCTTAGAATTCCATAACTAGGACATTCTAGGAGCCAACCATTCAGAGGAGATGGCTGAATCATCTGAATCGGATATTCTAGATGCCACCCACTAGAGAAGCGGATGGCTCTGAAAGGGCTTATTTCAAATTAAGCTAATAATCATGAATCTAACCTTGTTTATAATCTTTTTGTTTATAATCAGCGTACTTACTCTGCAAGTCTGTATCGTCTGTGAACAGTGGGTTATCGAGCAGCATTTGTTGAGCCTCGGACCACGTTGTGCAATACATCAAATTAGGCATACTATCCAATATCTCATTGAACACTTTGATATTGCGTTTACGCAAAGTTTTCGCTTCTTCCTGGAAACAGATATACATAAGGAAAAATAGAATTAAATGACATACTTAGACAAGTGAGGATCCACCAGGTGTCGCTAGTGTGGAGTAGGACATCAACTTCTGCAGCAATAGAGGGTTCCACTTGTGGCAAGTGAAGATCCACCAGGTGTCGCTAGTGTGCTGGAGGACATAAACTACTGCAGCAATGGAGGATTCAAGTCTCCTTCTACTACCACTTATAGACTTGAAGTTGAAAAACCACATGACCACATAGAATGGACTGTTAGTAACGCCACCTGTTGGTGGCTACCGGTACCCAATTGTTCGTTAACATGGTATCTAGGATAAGATGAGAAATGCATCGTTCACCTTTTCTCGCTTGGCGACGACGTGCAGGACATCCTCGAATATATCGCGTCTGTCGCGGTCGGCGACATTTCGCCAAACGTCCATATCGCCAAATATCTGGTCGGCTCGCCTAGAAATTGAAGAAATTACGACCACGTAACTTACCAAATCAAACCAGATTATCCGATCAAATCAATTTCCTTTTTTGAGGTTTAGCGAGGAGCAACCTCCAGATATAGACGGGGGCATTTTCTCCCGTATTTTACCTGTATCTAAGATTCGAGTTCATTTTATCGGTTTTCATGAGGAACTCTTCTAATTCTTCTTTCGCTTGTTTAGCCCTCAAACGTTGTTCTTCCTGTGAGAAATGAGACAGCGAAGCAGCTAAGCAAGAGACAGATTGTCCAGAACTCGATCGGAGTAATGAGTTTTAGGTATGACATTCAGGACTATGAATTCGGGTAGATTCCTCTTCAAATTTACAGGGGTCCCTACAGATCAATCATTCCTCGATATGAGGAGTTTTCGAGGAAGCGTCTGCATCACTTTCATATTCCAAAATTCCTTTACAGTAGACTCCTCTTTAATCAGTACTGTTTATTTCAGTAAATAATTAATTTCGGTGGTTTTGTAAGCATATTTCATCTTTTAATTTTTCTCTCAGTTTCTAGTTCGGTAACCCACTCCATTGGATTTAAAAGAATCCTGGTCGCAACTGTACAACAAGACAAAAATTTCCAATCACCTATTTCTCAAAGTTGAAGGAGTTTCGAGCGCCCTTAAAAGCATTTTCTGTTTAGAAGGAATTTTCAAGGAAACACAAAAAAGTAAGTACAGAACTCACAAGGTGTTAAAGAGTTCAGGTAGATTCATTGAGTGTAAGCAGTTGTGAACTCTGTGAGTATCAAAAGAGTTTTTCTTACCTTTTCTTCTTTGGCTTTTTGCGTTTTATACGAGTTGAACGCTTGTTTTTTCTCGTTGAGATGTTTGAGCGCGGCGTAACGACGATCGGTGACAATCAGTTTCATCGCTTGCTCCCACGACGCGTTCGACGGCACGTCCTAAAGAAACGAAAATATATTTCATCGAACTCTTTTCGTCCTTATACGAAACTTTCATCGTGGCTATAGGGGTCGGACACGTACCTTGTCGCGCAGCAGGTTTTTAAACGCTTCGATCGCCTCTTTTTTCGTACGGAAAACATATTCTTTAGGGTTCGATTCTTCCTCGCTAGAAACAACAATATTCGTAGAGTAGCCGTGTTAACCAGGTTTAAAATAAGTCACGAGACGAGTAGTACTGTATAGGTTAACTATTTATTTGACGCACGAGCTTTCGCTTCTAATGAATAGAAGCTTCATCAGGTGAATGAGTCAGATAAATAGTTAACCTGTACAGTACTACTCGTCTCGTTACTTATTAACCTCTTCGCTACCGTGCGCGACGTATTTTTACGTCTCAAATATATTCATTTACTACAATTGCTGGTGTGGTGAGCCACTGCACCGCTGGTGTGTAGCCGTACTATAGACTTGTCTGCCTCAACTTAGTTCCAATTTTTACTCATAGGTGGAGGATTAGTAACTCTAACAGCCTCTAATACCGATTTTATTTGAATTGATTGATGCCATTGGGCTCGAATCCTGGTGAGATAGGTAACATTATCTGCGGTAGTGAAGAGGTTAAAAACAACAACAAAACTTTTCACATTGGACGCTACAACTGAGTTCACCCAGTAGAACTAGGGGTCCAGGGACACCATGCCCACTTGGGAAGCGGTTTCAAATGCTCAACAATCTAACAACTTCAATACATAACGCCCCATAGTGACCATATACAAAAACCAATGGCCTCGAAACTCACTGCAATCATAGAACATGTCAGCAGCTGCGATTTTGTAATTGAAAAATATTATAAGTTCACCCACTAGAAAAAAGTGACGCCTCCGCAGAAAGCTACGACTTGATTAGTCTCGGTGCCACCCACTAGACAAAAACGATGGTTTCAAACTTGGTTTCCAGACTAATTCGGTATCTGCCTGATCGGGTAAACTGTACCAAATAAGGCGTCTGTAGGCCGTACAACTACAAACATTCTTAATTGCTTCAAAAATTGAAGGAGTAGTTTTGAGCATTTTGCTCTCTTTCCAAGGAATTTCCCGCAATTTTGTAATAGCATTATCTGTTTAGAAGGAGGTTTTAAGGAATCGATAACGGCAAAAATACATCAAGAGGAAATTTGTACAACTTTTTTCCTGAAAAAAGGCTATCATTTCATTGTCCGAATAGCTACATGCGTAATATCAGTATCAATTGAACCACTCTTTATGTATTTTTGATAACGGCCATAGGACCCGCGTTTTTAACGTATCTACCTGTCATCTTCGACCTCGCCGGCCTCCATTTTGCCGGCCGCGCCGACCGCCTTAGTCGACGTTTTCGCCGGCGGCGGCGGCAACTCGATCGACTTCAACGTCGCTTCCATCGCGGCCTCGATCGCCGACGGCGCCTTCGTGGTCGCGGGCGCTTTCTGAGTCGCGACTCCGCCCGTAGAGGGCGCCGCCGCCGCTACGCCGCCAGCTGTCGTCGGGGCCGGCGCCGTCGTCTTACCGGCAGCCCGCGCTATTATTTCGTTGATAACCGTCCAATTTGTCTCTCTAAAAACAAAATGAAGCACAAAAGTTTTGAAAGGTTTTTTCGGGGCTGCAATTATGAAAACAGGCATGTAGCAAAATCTTCTAAATTTCTACTTACTTTCCTTGGTTTATGTCGGATATAATTCCTAGAATTAGATAAATATTTCACAGTGAAAACGTTAATCGAAATCTTGAGAAATTCCTCAAACATTTCCTCATTTTGAAATTTATCAGTTATATCCATGGTTACTATGATGGTTGTTACCCAGATTGAGGATTTATCCCTAGGGATAACTTTGATACCAGTCTTTGAAACCGGGCCCTGATATTTACCCTATTTCCAGGTGAGTCGCCCCCTCCCCCCTGAAATTCGACTGATTTAAGTATTTTCGAAGAAAAATGGCGAGATTTTCATCTAACCTTCGATTTCCTCGAGTTCGCGGGGTTTCGTCCAACGCGATTCTTTCGTCTGCGAATTGTGGAAGTAAACTTTGCCCTGGTCGGATTTGTGTTCTTTCCACGGAAATTTCGTCATGATAATCTATACAAAAAAAAAACCACGTCAAACAATCAAAAGTTTCGCGATCCCGACCCGCAGAGCCTTCCTTAGAAAATGGCTACCCTCATTTGATCTACGGACACTTTCAGAGAAGGCGCCTTCCTTTAAATCCCCCTATGACATCATCAAATTACCTACGAATTATTTGATTTATAGACCCTTCAACCAAAGATGGTTGCTGCCATAAATCCCTTCATGGTATCATCGAATTACCTACTAGTGATTTCCTCTAGAGACCCAATCAGAAAAGACATCCGCCTCTGAATCCCCCTATGACATCATCAATTTACTGAGCAATTTGAATGATAGAAATAAACTCCTGTCCATCCATCCTCTAATGACGTGATTGAATTACCTACATAATCGATTGGCTCTATAAAGTCTTAGAGAAAAGATGTCTGCCTCCATAAATCCCCCTATGACATCATTAGATTTTCTGATAGCGATTCGACGTCTCTAGAAAAGATGTCTGCTGGCGTTAATCCACCAATGACATCATCATCGAATAACGTACCTCTGAATCCGATTTCAGATCGTCGGGTTTTTCCCAAGTTGATTTTTTCGTTTTGTTATTGTAGAAGTACGTTCGTCCGTCCGGTGCCTTGTGTTCGGTCCAGTCGCTCTGAAAAACGAAAACAAGGAGTTGTGAGAATCATCTTCAGTTTTATTTTGTTTGAACTTAACTTCGCTCTTCAAGCCGCCCGCATCCAGCCTGCCCGTTACTCTTCAAGCTGCCCGAATCTGCATCATTTTTTTTCCTGTCTGCTACACAAAAACGGTTATAGTGGGATTTGAACCCAATAGGTGAATACAAACTAGACATCCAAGATGTCGAAATTCCGTACAGAAATCAACATCTACCTTTTTGAAATTCTCGAGTATTTGGAGTGTGAACATGACAGTTCTGAGCTCTCACTTATATCCAAGTAAGGTTGCATGAATTTTGGGGGCCAAAAGGTCATGATTTTGGTGGCCAAACCTCATCAAATCTTACATCAAATAAAGGCATAGTGTGTTTTTTTTTTTACTAGAAAATAACACAAACTTGTAACGCATGAAAATTAGCAGGAAATGAGCTGATTCTGTATCGTGATAAATGTGCAATTTTCCCTTGGATTATTCCGAGGACATTGTGACGATTTCCCGGAACGAATGAATACGCACCTTTTTATTTTGCTTCGTCTCCGCAGCTACAGGGGGCGCCGGCGAGACTGATTCCGACCCCGAACCATCGGCGTTTGACGCTGAAAAAAATAACAATCGATTTACTTGAACGGTTTCGATGCCGAATGATTTTTACACCAAGTGCTAGGGATGTTTCATCGAAAATTCTTCTCCAATGCCGTATAACTGCTCGTATAGCGGGCATACTGCTATATTGTGCCTACCCCACAGTGCGGTGTATAATGGGCATACTGCTATACTGTGCCTACCCTGCAGTGCGATGTATAACAGGCATGCTGCTTTATCGTGCCTACCCCGCAGTGCCATGTATACTGGCATACTGCTTTATTGTGTCTACCCTACAGTGCGGTGTATAATGGGCACACTGCTATACTGTGCCTACCCTGCAGTGCGATGTATAACAGGCATGCTGCTTTATCGTGCCTACCCCGCAGTGCCATGTATACTGGTATACTGCTTTACTGTGTCTACCCTACAGTGCGGTGTATCGTTAGTTACTAATATTTCAAAATATCTGACAGGTGCTGCCATCTTTAAATGGCGACAAAAACTGCTTACATCGTTACACATGCTAGCAAAGTATGTGACGCTGTTTATCCACCGCACTGCGGTGCAGACGCAGAAGGTCGATAGAGAACAGAAAAAAGTTCATACGATTTGATTATCAAAGCAAGGAAAGTCGCCGAGTATTTTTTAAATATCGCAACAGGTCTCGGTTAATGAATATTTACCAGGTCTGTTGATCGGTATTGTGCCGGGAGGGAAGGTTGTCGGAGGTGTTCCCACCATCATTGGCGGCGGTTGTCCGGATGCCATCTGAAAATGAAACGAATCACTCAAATTAAGGACTGTCGTTAAGTCAGAATATCATCAGTAATTCAGTGCCGTGGTTTATTTTAGAAAGTGGTTATTTAGCCAGATGCGGTTACCGACTTATAAAAGATATTTTGCCGCATCCATATATTATGTAGCCTAACAATATAATCATTTTATTAGGGTTAGGGAGGGTGAGAAGGTTCCGTTTCACAACTAGGGATAGGATTAGGTTAAGGAGAGGTACTATATCTAGTTAAAACATTCGGTTGGTTTTCAGCGAGCTCAGCAGTGGTCTAGTGGGAAGACACTGCGCTAGTAATTTACCGGCCCGGGTTCGAGTCTCGCTCTATCTGCTCTATTTTCTCAAACTTTGTTCCCCACACTTCCTTTGAAGTCGCGCACCTCTCTGCATATGCAATCGTGAAACTAAACCACAGACAGACAGGTTACTGACTAGTCCGCAGTCGAAACGGTCCTCTCGTCATTTTATTTTCAACACAGGGGCTTGTCAAAATTTGATTGAGGATGGATGATACCGTACCAGAATTCCTTCTTTTTTATACAGAGGCCTGAGAGGGATACCGGTACTGGTATCATCCATCCCCTCCGGGGCTCCATCAAATTGTGACAAGCCCCTGTGATTTTCAATTTCGTGGAGGCCTCAAAAACGATCAAAGGAATTTCACATTATTAAAAATAAGAAATAATTCTAATTTACCCCTAAATAACAGCTAGAACACAAATTTACAGTTGATTTCTTGTTTTCTTTTCGTGCGCGTCGTAGCCGGGATAATCGACCAGTGCACCATCTAGCGGTCTGTTTAAGCGTAAATACTCGCTACCCTGTGTATACTTAATTAGAGCACCGGTTAGCCCAATAGTCTGAATACCAGTCGTTGTTACGGGTTCGCTACAACGTCTGATGCCAAACTGACATTTTAGAGGTTAACTGTTGTTTACTGCAATGCAACAACTGATTTTAGCGTCAAATCAAACCTTTGTACTCAATAATAATATTTTTGATGATTTAAATCGGGGGGAACAACGGCTAGGTACTAGACTACGGTTAGCCTTTACTGGGAATTGCATACTGACTTGTAATAGTACCGCTCATGTTTAGCTACTAGTAGGTTATCATGATTGTACTTAGTGAAATATACATTTGAACAAATTAATGTGCCAATGACCTTTAGTGGCTTGGCTTTGTAGAGACCAGGTATAGTAGCCAACATTTTTCTAACGATTGTTTACCGAAATGTCACCCTATGTCTCCATACGTATGTCACTGCCCCTAATGTCGCCCTATGTCACTGTGCCCAGCCCTATGTCACTGCCCCCAATGTCACTGCCCCCAATGTCACCCTATGTCACTGTCCCCGATGATGTCGTCCTACGTCACTGCCCCAATGTCGCCCTATGCCACTGCCCCCCAATGTCACCCTATGTCACTGCCCCCAATGTCGTCCTATGTCACTGCCCCCAATGTCGTCCTACGTCACTGCCCCCAATGTCGCCCTATGTCACTGCCCCCAACGTCACCCATTGGTCCAATGAAGTAAATATCCTCATTATTGGTATTGTCAACTAATTTTAGTTTTGTCATCGTTAGCGTTCGAATCTCGCTCCAAAAAGAGTGCGGTTTTTAGCCCATTTTTGTATTTTGAATTACCCAATTCAATCAAGCTCCCGTCGTGGCAGGATCAGAATCCCTGGTTAAACTAATTCACGGTTGTGAACCAGGCGTCGAAAAATAATCTGAAACTTCTAATTCGAATTAGCCAATCAACCCGAATTAGAGGCTTAATCCTCGTACCGGGTCCAGGAGTGCAATTTAGTCAATGTGCAAGTTGGGGATTGATTTTCAGTTAGGTTAGGAACCACCAGGTGATTGGGCGGGAATGATAATTAGGGTTTAGCTGAATGCTCATAAAACCCTAGATAACTTGCGAGCTGTTTCGAGATCCGGGCTTCACGCTGGTAATTCGGCAGTTTATGGAGGGCGCTCGAGAATCTGACTCGAGCGAACGGTCGTCGCATTTCTCAACGATAGATTTTGTACAGAAATTTTGCTAGCTGAACACAACTTGAAAATGTTGGTTGAACATCTCGCTTTATTACTATATCACCCTCACTATACAAATTCTACACTGAAAACATCGATTTCAAAAATTTATCTTTTCAGTGACGTATAGAACTAGAATATATATGAATATTTGATAGCACGAGACATTTTCTAGCAAGTTTTGTCACAGATATGATTATAGACCCGAGCCGCCAGTGAACAGCCGTCTGACATCAGACTCAGTGACGTCTGCGCTGCGCTGATCATAACATGAATCAGTTGACTACAGTTACTTCACTTGAACCTGTGAACAATTTCACCTATACCGGCAGTTATACAACTACAACTCGTCGTCAGTATTCACTCACAGATGCGTTCTTTAGATTCATAACATATACCAGCAGTGGAAACCATTACACGAGAATATTGCTGGTGCATCCTATAGGAAATGTGTTCAATTTTCTAACTATATGTTTACTGATAAAATGTCGGAGAAGTCAGTCGATTCGTTACACGTTCCCCTATCTGATGACTATCGCGATCACTGATCAAACTGTTCTTATGTATCATTTGATTCGTGATTACTCCCAAGTTATGATCGGATTCCTCTACAAAATCGGATTGAACAAATGTGTCATATTTTTCATGTCACTCAGTGACGTCAGAAAACGGTGTCCGTATATTTACTATTTCTATTACTATTTTCAGTATCTTCCCGAAAGGTTGGTTCCGGGGTGTTTCTGCGAAGCTCTGTTCTTTCATCGAGCAATTGCTGTATCAAACTACACAGTTCTAGTGATCGCTATCGAGAGATTTGTAGCGATTCGTTTTCCTTTCTTTCACATGAAACATTTCACCGTTCAAAGGCGTAAAATGGCGGTTGTTGTCGTGTTGCTGTGGGCTTTTATTCTAGGAGTCTTCGACATTATTTCATTCAGTGATTTTCGCCTCGAAGAACGTAAAAGATTCAGACGCAATGAAACCATACTCGAATGGAAATGTAATTTTCCGAGTTTTCTGCTCGGATATGGACGGATTAGTAACTTTTTTTACTTTCTAGATCCTTTTATCAAAGATATGCTACCATGTTTTCAAATAGTTATATTGTCAGTAATAACTGCTGTATCACGTAATAAGATATCTGACCTGACAGCGATGAGGAGAACAGATCGTCATCAATCTTCCGCTAGTAAAACTCTTCTTATTGTTGTTTTTTCGTTCATAGTGCTTGTTTTACCGAGTACCACATGCAGTTTATTATTTTACCTCAATAGATTTATAGGTAGTATTTTCTCGGCTGCTGGTAAATGGTCCGCGTACCTAGTGACGCACAACAAGCTTAGTACCATGCATTACTTAGGGAGGTGGTTATTAATATTCCGGCAATCAGTTTTCTGTGTAAACTTTTTCATATACGTAGGAACCATTCCGGTTTTCCGAAAACAATTCATTCACTTATTCATCTGTTCGAAACGAGCAAATTCAATTGAGAAAAAAATGAAACAGAAAATGCATCAGGTGTGAAGTTAGTTCGACGACGGGCGAATTGACGACCGACGAATTTCATTTGTCTAAAAGTCAAACGCAAAGCTAATATTCGAGCCACACTAATTATACCCGCGGTAAACTTATCGAGTGATTCATCAAATTTCCTACATCGGTTACAGCTGCTCACGACCCCGGTCCAAAATTCAAAATCCGCGCGAAGTGAAGAACGGATATCATTTCTCGCGGTCTTGGGAGCCTAAAATGTATTTCATGCACACGCCCGCTGATTGGGTGAGAAGACCTACTAATATTTAACTTTTTCGTTCGAGAACAATCTAAATAAAGTTATCTGCACCCAACCGTATGATAGATCATTAAATGAATTGAAAAAAAAACTAAATAAACTTATTTTGAAGCATCTTCACCTAAACCGACAACATGAATCCGAGTTGTATCGGGAATCCGACATCAAACCAACCTTCACAGCCGCCACACCGACTGATGGCTTCAAGCCCGAATCTATGATTCCAAACAGGAAAATACGGGTCAAACGTATAAGTCGGGCACCAGAATGCCAAAAAGAGGTGTCTAGAAATGCATAGCAGGTTCTTTCAACAAAAATACCATACTGACAAATTAGGTATTTTTTAACATTAGACCTAAAATTCATTGGTCCAATGAAATAAATATCCTCATTATTGGTATTGTCAACTAATTTTAGTTTTGTCATCGTTAGCGTTTGAATCTCGCTCTAAAAACAGTGCAGTTTTTAGCCGATTTTCGTATTTCGAATTACCTCATTCAATCAAGCTCTCGTCGTGGCAGGATCAGAATCCCTGGTTAAACTGATTCGCGGTTGTGAACCAGGCGTCGAAAAATTATCTGAAACTTCTAATTCAAATTGGCCAATTAACCCGAATTAGAGGCTTAATCCTCGTACCGGGTCCAGGAGTGCAATTTAGTCAGTCAATGTGCCAGTAGGGGATTGATCTTCAGTTAGGTTAGGATCCACCAGGTGATTGTGAACGGGAATGATAATCGGGGTTTAGCTGAATGCTCATAAAACCCTAGATAACATCCGAGCTGTTTATCGAGATCCGGGCTTCACGCTGGTAATTCGGCAGTTTATGGAGGGCGCTCGAGAATCTGACTCGAGCGAACGGTTGTCGCATTTCTCAACGATAGATTTTGTACAGAAATTTTGCTAGCTGAACACAACTTGAAAATGTTGGTTAAACATCTCACTTTATTACTATATCACCCTAACTATACAAATTCTACACTGAAAACATCGATTTCAAAAATTTATCTTTTCAGTGACGTATAGAACTAGAATATATATGAATATTTGATAGTACGAGACATTTTCTAGCAAGTTTTGTCACAGATATGATTATAGACCCGAGCCGCCAGTGAACAGCCGTCTGACGTCAGACTCAGTGACGTCTGCGCTGCGCTGATCATAACATGAATCAGTTGACTGCAGTTACTTCACTTGAACTTGTGAACAATTTCACCTCAACCGGCAGTTATACAACTACAACTCGTCGTCAGTATTCACTCAGAGATGCGTTCCTTAGATTCATATCATATACCAGCAGTGGAAACCATTACACGAGAATATTGCTGGTGCATCCTATAGGAAATGTGTTCAATTTTCTAACTATATGTTTACTGATAAAATGTCGGAGAAGTCAGTCGGTTCGTTTCACGTTCCCCTATCTGATGACTATCGCGATCACTGATCAAACTGTTCTTATGTATCATTTGATTCGTGATTACTCCCAAGTTATGATCGGATTCCTCTACAGAATTGGATTGAACAAATGTGTCATATTTTTCATGTCACTCAGTGACGTCAGAAAACGGTGTCCGTATATTTACTATTTCTATTACTATTTTCAGTATCTTCCCGAAAGGTTGGTTCCGGGGTGTTTCTGCGAGGCCCTGTTCTACTTTCCAGCAATTGCTGTATCAAACTACACAGTTCTAGTGATCGCTATCGAGAGATTTGTAGCGATTCGTTTTCCTTTCTTTCACATGAAACATTTCACCGTTCAGACGCGTAAAATGGCAGTTGTTGCCGTGTTGCTGTGGGCTTATATTCAAGGAGTTTACGATATTATTTCGTCCAGTGATATTCACCTCGAAGAGCGTAAAAGATTCAGACTTAATGAAACCATACTCGAATGGAAATGTAATTATCCGAGTTTTCTGCTCGGATATGGACGGATAGGTTACGTTTTTTCATTTCTTGATCCTTTTTTCACAGATATGCTACCATGTTTTCTAATAGTTATTTTATCAGTAATAACTGCTGTATCACGTGATAAGATATCTGACCTGACAGCGATGAGGAGAACAGATCGTCATCAATCTTCAGCTAGTAAAACTCTTCTTATTGTTGTTTTTTCGTTTATAGTGCTTGTTTTACCGAGTGCCACATGCAGTTTATTATTTTACCTCAATAGATTTATAGCTAGTATTTTCTCGGCTGCTGGTGAAAGCTCCGCGTACCTAGTGACGCACTACACGCTTGGTCCCATGCATGACTTAGAGAGGTGGTTATACATATTCCGGCAATCAGTTTTCTGTGTAAACTTTTTCATATACGTAGGAACCATTCCAGTTTTCAGAAAACAATTCATCCAATTATTCACCTGTTCGAAACGAGCAAATTCAATCGAGAAAAAAATGAAAAACAAAGTGCATCAGGTGTGAAAGTAAGTTCGACGACGGACGAATTGACGACCGACGAAGTTCATTTGTCTCAAAGTCAAACGCAAAGCTAATATTCGAGCCACACTAATTATACCCGCGGTAAACTTATCGAGTGATATATCAAATTTCCTATATCGGTTACAGCTACTCATGACCCCGGTCCAAAATTCAAAATTCCCGCGAAGTGAAGAACGGATATCAAACCGCTATGGAAATATCATTTCTCGCGGTCTTGGAGCCTAAAATGTATTTCATGCACACGCCCGCTCATTGGGTGAGAAGACCTACTTATATTTAACTTTTTCGTTCGAGAACACTCTAATAACGTTATTTTCACCCAACCGTATGATAGATCATTAAATGAATTGAAAAAAAAACTAAATGAACTTATTTTGAAGCGTTTTCACCTGAACCGACAACATGAATCCGAGTTGTATCGGGAATCCGACATCAAACCAAACAGGAAAGTACTGGTCAAACGTATTAGTCGGGCACCAGAATGCCAAAAAGAGGTGTCTGTCTAGAAATGCATAGCAGGTTCTTTCAACAAAAATACCATACTGACAAATTAGGTATTTTTTAACATTAGACCTAAAATTCATTGGTCCAATGAAATAAATATCCTCATTATTGGTATTGTCAACTAATTTTAGTTTTGCCATCGTTAGCGTTTGAATCTCGCTCTAAAAAGAGTGCAGTTTTTAGCCGATTTTCGTATTTCGAATTACCTCATTCAATCAAGCTCTCGTCGTGGCACGATTAGATTCCCTGGTTAAACTGATTCGCGGTTGTGAACCAGGCGTCGAAAAATTATCTGAAACTTCTAATTCGAATTAGCCAATTAACCCGAATTAGAGGCTTAATCCTCGTACCGGATCCAGGAGTGCAATTTAGTCAGTCAATGTGCCAGTAGGGGATTGATCTTCATTTAGGTTAGGAACCACCAAGTGATTGGGCGGGAATGATAATTAGGGTTTAGCTGAATGCTCATAAAACCCTAGATAACTTGCGAGCTGTTTCGAGATCCGGGCTTCACGCTGGTAATTCGGCAGTTTATGGAGGGCGCTCGAGAATCTGACTCGAGCGAACGGTCGTCGCATTTCTCAACGATAGATTTTGTACAGAAATTTTGCTAACTGAACACAACTTGAAAATGTTGGTTGAACATCTCGCTTTATTACTATATCACCGCCACTATACAAATTCTACACTGAAAACATCGATTTCAAAAATTTATCTTTTCAGTGACGTATAGAACTAGAATATATATGAATATTTGATAGCACGAGACATTTTCTAGCAAGTTTTGTCACAGATATGATTATAGACCCGAGCCGCCAGTGAACAGCCGTCTGACGTCAGACTCAGTGACGTCTGCGCTGCGCTGATCATAACATGAATCAGTCGACCGAAGTTTCCTCTCTGGAATTTGTGAGCAATCTCACTACAACCGGCAGTTATACAACTACAACTCGTCGTCAGTATTCACTCACAGATGCGTTCTTTGCATTCCTTTCGTATACTAGCAATGGAAACCATTACACGAGAATATTGCTGGTGCATCCTATAGGAAATGTGTTCAATTTTCTAACTATATGTTTACTGATAAAATGTCGGAGAAGTCAGTCGATTCGTTACACGTTCCCCTGTCTGATGACTATCGCGTTTGCAGATCAAACTGTTCTTATGTATCATTTGATTCGTGATTACTCCCAAGTTATGATCGGATTCCTCTACAGAATTGGATTGAACAAATGTGTCATATTTTTCATGTCATTCACTGACGTCAGAAAACGGTGTCCGTATATTTACTATTTCTACTACTATTTTGAGTATCTTCCCGAAAGGTTGGTTCCGGGGTGTTTCTGCGAGGCCCTGTTCTACCGCCCAGCAATTGCTGTATCAAACTACACAGTTCTAGTGATCGCTATCGAGAGATTTGTAGCGATTCGTTTTCCTTTCTTTCACATGAAACATTTCACCGTTCAGACGCGTAAAATGGCGGTTGTTGCCGTGTTGCTGTGGGCTTATATTCAAGGAGTTTACGATATTATTTCGTCCAGTAATATTCGCCTCGAAGAACGTAAAAGATTCAGACGCAATGAAACCATACTCGAATGGAAATGTAATTATCCGAGTTTTCTGCACGGATATGGACGGAAAGGTTACGTTTTTTCATTTCTTGATCCTTTTTTCACAGATATGCTACCATGTTTTCTAATAGTTATATTGTCAGTAATAACTGCTGTATCACGTAATAAGATATCTGACCTGACAGCGATGAGGAGAACAGATCGTCATCAATCTTCAGCTAGTAAAACTCTTCTTATTGTTGTTTTTTCGTTCATAGTGCTTGTTTTACCGAGTGCCACATGCAGTTTATTATTTTACCTCAATAGATTTATAGCTAGTATTTTCTCGGCTGCTGGTGAAAGCTCCGCGTACCTAGTGACGTACTACACGCTTGTTCCCATGCATCAATTAGAGAGGTGGTTATTAATATTCCGGCAATCAGTTTTCTGTGTAAACTTTTTCATATACGTAGGAACCATTCCAGTTTTCCGAAAACAATTCATTCACTTATTCACCTGTTCGAAACGAGCAAATTCAATCGAGAAAAAAATGAAACAGAAAATGCATCAGGTGTGAAGTTAGTTCGACGACGGGCGAATTGACGACCGACGAAGTTCATTTGTCTCAAAGTCAAACGCAAAGCTAATATTCGAGCCACACTAATTATACCCGCGGTAAACTTATCGAGTGATACATCAAATTTCCTATATCGGTTACAGCTGCTCACGACCCCGGTCCAAAATTCAAAATTCGCGCGAAGAAAAGAACGGATATCAAACCGCTATGGAAATATCATTTCTCGCGGTCTTGGAGCCTAAAATGTATTTCATGCACACGCCCGCTGATTGGGTGAGAAGACCTACTTATATTTAACTTTTTCGTTCGAGAACAATCTAAATAAAGTTATCTGCACCCAACCGTATGATAGATCATTAAATGAATTGAAAAAAAAACTAAATGAACTTATTTTGAAGCGTTTTCACCTGAACCGACAACATGAATCCGAGTTGTATCGGGAATCCGAAATCAAACCAAACAGGAAAATACGGGTCAAACGTATTAGTCGGGCACCAGAATGCCAAAAAGAGGTGTCTGTCTAGAAATGCATAGCAGGTTCTTTCAACAAAAATACCATACTGACAAATTAGGTATTTTTTAACATTAGACCTAAAATTCATTGGTCCAATGAAATAAATATCCTCATTATTGGTATTGTCAACTAATTTTAGTTTTGTCATCGTTAGCGTTTGAATCTCGCTCTAAAAAGAGTGCAGTTTTTAGCCGATTTTCGTATTTCGAATTACTTCATTCAATCAAGCTCTCGTCGTGGCACGATTAGATTCCCTGGTTAAACTGATTCGCGGTTGTGAACCAGGCGTCGAAAAATTATCTGAAACTTCTAATTCGAATTAGCCAATAAACCCGAATTAGAGGCTTAATCCTCGTACCGGGTCCAGGAGTGCAATTTAGTCAATGTGCCAGTTGGGGATTGATTTTCAGTTAGGTTAGGATCTACCAGGTGATTGGACGGGAATGATAATTGGGGTTTAGCTGAATGCTCATATAACCCTAGATAACTTGCGAGCTGTTTCGAGATCCGGGCTTCACGCTGGTAATTCGGCAGTTTATGGAGGGCGCTCGAGAATCTGACTCGAGCGAACGGTCGTCGCATTTCTCAACGATAGATTTTGTACAGAAATTTTGCTAACTGAACACAACTTGAAAATGTTGGTTCAACATCTCGCTCTATTACTATATCACCGCCACTATACGAATTCTACACTGAAAACATCGATTTAAAAAATTCATCTTTTCAGTGACGCATAGAACTAGAATATATATGAATATTTGATAGTACGAGACATTTTCTAGCAAGTTTTGTCACAGATATGATTATAGACCCGAGCCGCCAGTGAACAGCCGTCTGACGTCAGACTCAGTGACGTCTGCGCTGCGCTGATCATAACATGAATCAGTTGAATGCAGTTACTTCACTTGAACTTGTGAACAATTTCACCTCAACCGGCAGTTATACAACTACAACTCGTCGTCAGTATTCACTCAGAGATGCGTTCTTTAGATTCATATCATATACCAGCAGTGGAAACCATTACACGAGAATATTGCTGGTGCATCCTATAGGAAATGTGTTCAATTTTCTAACTATATGCTTACTGATAAAATGTCGGAGAAGTCAGTCGGTTCGTTTCACGTTCCCCTATCTGATGACTATCGCGATCACTGATCAAACTGTTCTTATGTATCATTTTATTCGTGATTACTCCCAAGTTATGATCGGATTCCTCTACAGAATCGGATTGAACAAATGTGTCATATTTTTCATGTCACTCACTAACGTCAGAAAACGGTGTCCGTATATTTACTATTTCTATTACTATTTTGAGTATCTTCCCGAAAGGTTGGTTCCGTGGTGTTTCTACGAGTCCTTGTTCTACTTTCCAGCAATTATTGTATCAAACTACACAGTTCTAGTGATCGCTATCGAGAGATTTGTAGCGATTCGTTTTCCTTTCTTTCACATGAAACATTTCACCGTTCAAAGGCGTAAAATGGCGCTAGTTGCCGTGTTGCTGTGGGCTTATATTATAGGAGTTTACAACATTATTTCATTCAGTAATATTCGCTTCGAAGATCGTAAAAGATACAGACGCAATGAAACCATTCACGAATGGAAATGTACTAATCCAAGTTTTCTGCTCGGATATGGACGGATTAGTCGCATTTTTTCATTTCTTGATCCTTTTTTCACAGATATGCTACCATGTTTTCTAATAGTTATATTCTCAGTAATAACTGCTGTATCACGTGATAAGATATCTGACCTGACAGCGATGAGGAGAACAGATCGTCATCAATCTTCAGCTAGTAAAACTCTTCTTATTGTTGTTTTTTCGTTTATAGTGCTTGTTTTACCGAGTGCCACATGCAGTTTATTATTTTACCTCAATAGATTTATAGCTAGTATTTTCTCGGCTGCTGGTGAAAGCTCCGCGTACCTAGTGACGTACTACACGCTTGGTCCCATGCATGACTTAGAGAGGTGGTTATACATATTCCGGCAATCAGTTTTCTGTGTAAACTTTTTCATATACGTAGGAACCATTCCAGTTTTCCGAAAACAATTCATCCAATTATTCACCTGTTCGAAACGAGCAAATTCAATCGAGAAAAAAATGAAAAACAAAGTGCATCAGGTGTGAAAGTAAGTTCGACGACGGACGAATTGACGACCGACGAAGTTCATTTGTCTCAAAGTCAAACGCAAAGCTAATATTCGAGCCACACTAATTATACCCGCGGTAAACTTATCGAGTGATATATCAATTTTCCTATATCGGTTACAGCTACTCATGACCCCGGTCCAAAATTCAAAATTCGCGCGAAGAAAAGAACGGATATCAAACCGCTATGGAAATATCATTTCTCGCGGTCTTGGAGCCTAAAATGTATTTAATAATAATAATAATAATAATAATAATAATAATAATAATAATAACAATAATAATAATAATAATAATAATAATAATACTAATAATAATAATAATAATAATAATAATAATAATAATAATAATAATAATAATAATAATAATAATAATAATAATAATAATAATAATAATAATAACTATAATAATAATAATAATAATAATAATAATAATAATAATAATAATAATAATAATAATAATAATAATAATAATAATAATAATAATAATAATAATAATAATAATAATAATAATAATAATAATAATAATAATAATAATAATAATAATAATAATAATAATAATAATAATAATAATAATAATAATAATAATAATAATAATAATAATAATAATAATAATAATAATAATAACTATAATAATAATAATAATAATAATAATAATAATAATAATAATAATAATAATAATAATAATAATAATAATAATAATAATAATAATAATAATAATAATAATAATAATAATAATAATAATAATAATAATAATAATAATAATAATAATAATAATAATAATCTTCATTTATCTAAGCATAATAAACTGCATAGGCCTACAATTAATTTAAACATTATAATGGCAATCGATGCATTAGAGAGGACGTCGACAAGCCTAGTGGCTGAACTGATAGAAGAGGCCGATGCCCTTAAACAATGACTGATAATGACAGTAACATGGACACGCCCGCTGATTGGGTGATAAAATCTACTAATATTTAACTTTCTCGTTCGAAAACACTATAATAAAGTTATCTGCACCCAACCGTATGATAGATCATTAAATAAATTGGAAAAAAAAACTAAATGAACTTATTTTGAAGCGTTTTCACCTGAACCGACAACATGAATCCGAGTTGTATCGGGAATCCGACACATCAAACCAACCTTCACAGCCGCCACACCGACTGATGAATGAATGAATGAATTTTATTTGCAAAATAAATTGTTACAAAAAATATCGACACGATATACATTATATTCAGAGTAACAATATATAGTGCGAGGAGTAAGGAGAAGTCAAAAGTTGACTTATACGAGTCCTTACCCCTCGGTCAACAACTGATATAATTATCAATCTAAGTGTAGAGTTAACAAATAAAAGCCCACAGTAGATGTGTAGAAATGTTTATTTTCTGACAGTTCCGAGGTTACTTCTTAAGAAACCTCTTTTTTAGTTTCATCAGAGAAACCAAAAAAAAAACAATTAGAAAAAGTTTTTGTTTCCCGGATGATTGGGTTTAGAACTCACTCCGAAACTATGGAAAAAATAAACGTGTCTATATATCTACTGTGGGGTTTTATTCGTGAAATATATTCATTTTGTCATCGACCGACTCAAAAACGAAGATGGTTTTAGAGTCCATGATTTTGTGGACTGGAAGAAATGGTCCAAAAACCACAATAGGAATTTAGTGCCAGTCCAGTCTTTAGAATTGGCGCGGCGTGGCTACGCGCTCGCCTAACCGGAAACCAAAACATGCCTTATACGAGTCCTTACCCCTCGGTCAACAATCACACTCATATGCACTCATCACTTACACACACACGCACATTCGTTACAAGGATCACCCTTTACATATCTAAACAGATAAAATGGCGGCCACGTTGCGGGCATCAGTATCTTGCGACCAAATAATTGGTAAAGCATTTTTTTAAAGTAAGGACGTGATTTCGAAGATTTGAGTTTTCTGGGAAGGGAGTTCCAGGATCTTGCACGTTGGATTTTTAATGATTTCATTCTAAAGTTAGATTTCGCATATTCCACTTTTGAATTTAGTGGGCGACGAGAAGGTCGCCCTGTCATGGAGTTTCGAAAACGGTAAAATTCATTGAAAATTGATGGTAAGTTTTGATTAATTTGACTAAAGACAAAATTGTACAGCTGAAATTGATGGCTTCAAACCCGAATCTATGATTCCAAACAGGAAAATACGGGTCAAACGTATAAGTCGGGCACCAGAATGCCAAAAAAGGTGTCTAGAAATGCATAGCAGGTTCTTTAAACAAAAATACCATACTGACAAATTAGGTATCGTAATTGTATAATGGTCACAATTGATGGTTACGAAGTGTTGCAGACGATTTTCGTACAGAAATAACGACGTATTTCTCGACCAAGTAAAAGATATATGTAAAAGTTTATCGAGTAATTACACAATAGTAATTGACTGAAAACGTCTAAAAGATATTCTTTCCGTTCTGTGGTGATCGGCAGGAAAGCGGTTATAGCGTTTGGAAGTGTACATATCGCAAAAGCGAGTGAAACCGTTACGAGCATTATCGTCGTCCGTTTCGATTTAGTAGTTTTCTGATCATCAGAAGACAACAACATTCTCGAACCCGTGAACAATTGAATTATTATAACCGAATTCGATGTCAGAATCAAAGATAAAGGCAGAACGTAAACGTGGACGACAAATGTGATGAAAATTCCAAATTGGTCCGATAACTCGTAGAAACATCCGAATAATTGGTCCGACATTTTCATTATCAGCGTCGGATGAATGCCCACCCCAAATACGTTTATCGCGAAAATAATGAAAATGACGAATCTAGCGAATCTCGGTGTACATATCAAACGAGATGTGAACGGGAAGAGAACAACTGCCGCGCGTTCTAGAGATATCGCTACTATTAACCAGGAACTGCAGGCGCCCGTAGTCGCCATCACAGACTCGTAGATCTGACAACTGATCATCGAATTCACCACGAATGTAGCGAGACCGACGCGCAGGAAAACGCACTGTAAAACGGGCATTAGTGCGAAATATATGCCGAACACGAAATCACTGACCGACAAAACGATCAGATAGTTAGCGTAAGATAAACCGCGGAATCTGCGACTTATCATTATCAGGAATGTAGCCGAATTCCCGAAAGCTCCGAACACAAAGAGCAGGACCAGAACGACCAATGAAAGAGTACGGTAGACGCCGGACTTGTTTGCCAAAGACATGAGGACGATGAAACTGCTATGAGGTCGACCGAACAACTGCGTTCGAGTTAAGTTCATGCTGTATGCAGCTTATATTGGAAAATTGATTTAGCGCGAAGAAGTCCGCGTGAATATTAATAAAGTCTTTCTTATCGTAGCTTCCTTTCTTTTGTAAAGTTGGAATTACCTGAACGCTGGTCTATTCATAGTAGGCACCAGCGAGGAAACATTTCATCTCAACAAATTTGATTCAATTCATTTAAATGTTTATCGAGATGTACATATTGCGTAAGACGGTACATAATTGAATATTCAATGATATATTTAAATCTTTTCGCGTCGTAAACGATCGCTCAGACCTTACCACATTATCCATAGAAATGTGACCTGAAGAGGGACTGCATGAATTATCTATAGTAAACTCACCGGTCGCAGACAGTAGGTGCTGCCTGACCCGTTTTTTAAGATACTAACGATGATTGATGATATTGTTGGTATTTCGGTCGAAGATTACACATTTTTTGAAGAAGAAAATTGATCACGTAATCATAGAACTCGAAATCAAATTGTTTTGCGTACTATGACTTAGGGCGAACTCTTTTATCAGATCGGAGAATCCGTTTGCCTCCAATCGTACTATCTTATTGGTCATGTGACTTTTTGGAGTCTCCGAAACCTCCTTTCTGTCGGAGATTTCGGACGGAGACTTCGGAGGTCATAAAAGAGTACGCCCTTAATGAAGAGATTCGGCAACGCAAAACGATATCTCAATATGGCCCGGGTGGTAGAGAAACTAAATTATGACCATTCGTTTTGGAACTCGCTTGCAACGAGTTCGTTTCAACGATTTCGATCTGCCGAATTGAACGCGCTTTGCATTTTACCGAAGAAAAAAATCGACCGGAAATCATCTGATGCAGAAGGTAGATTTGTACATAGTTTAAGCCTGTATTGAGACGAGCAGATACACAATATCCGCGTACGATAATAACGATATGATATATAATTTACTAATATATAATATAATACAATATAATATACTAGAATAACGATATAATATATAATATACTAATATATAATATAATACATTTTAATATACTAGATATATGATATACTCTTCTATTCATGTTTCTCGTTTTGGCTGAATTTATTGTGGGATTTCTCTCGTTTTTAAGCCTGTAAGTTAACATCCTGGGCCCGGTTTCATAGACTGGTATCAAAGTAATCCCTAGGGGTAAATCCTCAATTTGGGTGACAACCACCATAGTTACAATGAGAAACCATGGTTATAACTGACGAAATTTAAAAATATTCCCAGGGACTATTTTTCTTCCACATCTATGAAACCCAGCCCAGGAGACGAAGAGTTTTACTGGTTGAAAATTGAAGATCCTGTTCGCCGATCAGATCTTTTATAACGTGATACAGCGGTTATTACTGATAATTTAACCATAAGAAAACATGGCGAAACCTCTTCGATAAATGCATATAGAAATATAAATGCACCGTGTAAAGATGGATTAACGGATAACTAGGATATCCGCATATCCACGTGTGAATGGTTTCATTTCGTCCGTATCTTTCACGACGTTCTACACAAAACGAATATCACTGAATGAAATAATGTCATAAGCTCCTGAAATATAACCCCACACGACCGCGGCGGTAGATATACTTTTTTTTTATCGAGTCAGAATCTTCTCTACGTGTTGTTCAGGGCCCAGTTCCACAGTTGTGAGTTAGAGATAACTCTGAGTTAAAATTAGTTCATTTTCAATGAATTAACTCCGAGTCAAATCATAACTCAGAACTGTGGAACTGGGTCCAGGTATCCAACGGTGTCAAGTAGCCGAAACTTGGTGCTTGGTATATATAGACTATTTACATTAATCGGTAAAATGCGTTGAAGTCGGCAAAACCACTTAAAATCCTGTACGTACATTACAGTTAAATAAACTGCTCCCAAATTGGCATTAATCATATATGAGTCAGCCTCGATGAAGGTAGAAATGAAAACTATTCTAACGTATTTTGTTGGCATAAGGAAATTCCAATAATGAACAACGGAATGGAATTTACCGCCTGCAACTAGAATAATTGAACGCATTTCGTCTGCTCACTGCGAGCACTAGCGTGCGTGTTCTATGGTGTTCCTTATAAAGATCTTTCCATAGATTTTTCCAGATTTCACCGCCGAAAGGTAAAACTGGGGCGACAGTGTTGTTTAACGTCGGCTCATATCGCGGGCATTGGAGACACAATTCACAGCGAAACCATTAACACCATGGACGTATCTAGTTTACACGTCCACGCTAACACCAACGATTTCCGATTTCCGATTTCAAAATCAAACACCCTGTTTCGCTCCCGGCAGGTGTGGTGGGTCTGTGAGGGACACTCAATCGAAAAATCAAACGAAATTTACCAACCAAATAAATAAATAACGGGGACAATCCCTATTTTAAGATTTAAAAAAAAAAACACCAATTGGAAACTGTCAAGTGTTTTAATTAGCGGTACACATATCCTGATGGCTGCGCCGACGACCGAATTGGCCGTTGTGTCGGGCCACGGCAATCAATGCAGCAATACTATAGCTACGTATATAAGCGATCTAGCGATACTAGCGATATAAAAAAAGCGGAGAAATATATATATATATTTTCTCTCCAAAATGCCAGAACAATACAGGACAAAATGGCGGCTAGCGATTGTATAACGGTTTTTTTCCGTCGCTCCGGTCGACAGGTATCATCGATTTATGATATCATGCCGAGCGTTTAGGTACATTTTTCATAAGTCGGCCGTTATATTTCAACCGGAGCTGGTACAGTAATGACAGTTACAGCGATGACGATGGAACCACTGAACTACCGTCGAGCAATAATGATATTCACTCTGCTGATGTCGGTTCGTTTCATTCAGTGCAATGGTAGGTTTCGTTGCTGGCTGTATGTTGGGCCGTGTTTATATAAAATGTTCATGTAAATTGGCTCATAGGATGAAAACCAACTATTTACAAATTAAAAGAATTCTAAAATCGAGAATTTATTTATTGATACAATCTAAAATATAAGAACACGACGTTTCGATCTCACACTGGAGATCATCGTCAGGGTGAGATCGAAACGTTGTGTTCTTATATTTTAGATTGTTTCAATAAATAAATTATCGATTTTAGAATTCTTTTAGTTTGTAAATAGTGGGTTTTTATCTTATCATCTGTTCACCACGTTTGAGTGTGGTTATCGTACTAAATTGGCTGATGTTTCGTTGAATATGTAGCGTGTATAGAATATTCAATCGTTAAATTGACGGGAAACTGACGCAAATGAAACAAAACCTAGAGTAGTCTGACGTTTTTATTTTCGTCGCATTTCGAATTCCGGGGTGTACCGGTAGGCAGGTTTAGGATTTCAAAAGTTTTAGGCGTGAAAATATAAAACTGCGGGAGCCTTAGCCACCCCAGTATTTTTTTTTCGATTATGTCTTTTTTCATTGTCATATCGACTTCAACATTTTTCAGCACGTCCTACTTATGCATTGACCTGCATTGATTAGCTGCAGCCCCTCAAATGCATGGCTTATGTCACTTTTACCTTAATTATCATTTATAAACACGATCTGTTTTTGACGCCGTAAAAACCGTTAGAATATGTTTATGTACATTGATAACTACTACCGGCACTGCGCTGGTGTGCACTACGTCATCAATATTGACGGTGATAATAGCAATTGCAATTATTTGACTTTCTGTCCAACCAATTAAAATGCGATTTAGATAATGAAATGTTTGAGTGGTTGTGCACTACGGCATCAATAAAGGGGCTTCACAAGGTAACCAGTGAGTTCAAATTCTATTCAATTGTCGATGTATTCAAATTCAAATTCAATCCATTTTTCAGCCTACGAATTTTCGACATTGCGTTTAGGACCTCTATGGAAAGGAAGTGACAATATGGGTTGTTACACGACGGTGTTTTATGAAGTGAAATTCCCGTCAAATGCTTTTATTACTGCAATCGTTTTCTACAGACTACTCGGTAATTTGCGACCCGATGAATTGGCCGTGTTCAGAAAATCTCCCGCTGGGCAGAACAGCTACACCTTGATTCATAGATTACTGATGCCTACCGGACCTACGGGGATTGTACAAAGAAGATTCAATCAATCGCAATGGATGGCCGTTCGGAAGAATGACGTGTTTGGGTTTCAGTGCACCAATGGAAGGGATGAAGGGGCAATGAATATGTACAATAAATCGTCTCAATTCGTGCCACCTTATAGAAAATATGTTCAAATATACGCGAAGTCGTTCAATGTAGGAGAAACTGGTGATTTTAACATTATTTTTACCGGGATATTCGTTACAATGCCGTTCGAAATATTGTATATTCCTGTTAAGCACAGCTTCACGCGCAGCGATAACAGTCCCGCCACAAACCAGCAAGGTATGATTTTTGTTTTAGATTTTCCTGGCGATTTCTGTCTAGCGTATGAATTAACGTAATTCGATCCATTGCGACGTGAATTCATAACAGTATCAATTATGATTGCCTAATCATAGATAACCTTTGGGTACGTTGTGAATAAGTACGTGTTTTCCATCTCTTAATGTTGCATCCAAATTCTTCTTTTTGCAGCGTTAGTTAAATCAACACTCTCCGATTCCAACTTCACGAGTTCTGGGTCCAGTTGCATAGTCGCGAGGCTTTTATTTAATACTAGTCTAAGACCAACTTATTTCTATAGCCAAACAACTTAGGACCAGTCTTAAGATATTTAGGACCACTTCTGGACTTAAGTCACGACTGTGCAACTGGGCGCTGAGCTTTGATACAACAAAAGCAATAGAGACGAATAACCTTTTGGTTCTTATACGCGATAAGTGCATCAACTCTACAAGTATTCATCTCAATGATTGACCTAACCTACAGCACTAGTTGTAACATAATAATATGAATATAGGGGGCCCAAACAGAACCTTGAGAGACCCCACTCACTATGAGTTCCAGTTTGGATACGCCCTCTCCCATCTTCATATACTGCATCCTTTCCATGAAATTGAGCTAATCCATTCGTTGAAAGGAACACCCCAGAGTCAGGCGAGTCTCTTACGAATATTATGAAAATAGTAGGGGCCCACAACTGAACCCTGAAGGACACGAAATAACGGATACAAGATTGGATACTTTGCACACTGCCTCCCTTCCAGATAGAAAATAGCTTTTTTTCATTCGCCATTTTCGATAGGAAAACCTAAACCCCTTTTTTAAGATAGGGGTATTAAAGGGAGAACATTGTCAAACGTTTTTTTAAAGTCTGAGTATAAAACATGTACGGTTGGCCCACTAACTAATTTCATTTCGTGGTTCATTCAAAATCATAATTTCGTAATACAGTCGTCTAGGTTTTATTTTATTTACCATCAGCGTTTCGGAAAATCGCATTTTCGTTTTTTATTTCCAGTCACGTACAAGGAGTATGCAAATATGGACGTGTTCGAATCGAACCAACAAATCGAGGAAATCAAGAACATGTCTAGCAGTGTTTATTGCGTCTTTCGATGCGCGATGCTCGGAACACAGTCTTGTTCAACGGTTGTATTCTCATTTGAGACTCGAACCTGTAGTCTGTACAACACATTGCCATTACAAACGTTCAAAAGCTTCGATAAGATTCTATTTACAGTTCTCGTTGCCGATAATTGAAGGAGATACTACTGAAATTCGACGGACGAAAACGATATATACGCAACGTGGGATGATGAATGATAAAATTTCTAGATTAGGCCCGAGGCTAATTTACAAGGATGATTCAACTCAAAGCAAATTAATTTTCATCATCCATATCTTGTTTAAAGCACGTACTCGTTCCATCCGCAACAAGCAGCGGTTCATATGAATCGCAACACGTTAACAAGGACGCCTTTCAAAATTACATACACAAACCACTGCAATAACTAACACATTTTAGAATGTTCCCAATAGTTATTTTGTCACAAGTTCATTGAACGACCGCGAGAAATTTAGAATCTAAATGAACGAGTTTTGGTAAGTTTCCATATTATAAGATATGCAAATATTTTGACCATGGTACGATAACCACACTCAAACGTCGAGAACAGATGATATGACGACGATCTCTAGTGCGAGATCGAAACGTCGTGTTCTCATATTTTAGATTGTTTCAATTAATAAATTCTCGATTTTAGATTTCTTTTAATTTGTAAATAATGGGTTTTTATCTTATCAGTTTGACCGTGGCTTTGCGTCTGTGACAAACCGCTAGTCGGATAACCCGACGCAGTTTGAGCAAGCACAGCGGATGTACATCGCCGTACAAAACGTCCAATGATGATTGGCCTACTGGTAAAATTGAATTCGAATAATGCAGTATGTTAAATGAACCAATAGTTTGGAGCCTACTTGGTAGTGTGGTATAGGTAGATTCGGTTTTGCATTAGTGATATGTGTTATATTCAAGTTTTGTTCATATTGAAGAACAATTCAAAACATTGCACAACTGTTTAATAATGCATATTTTGTTGGCGCCACATTCGGGTCCGCAGAATCATAAGTATTTACTCTTGATGTTATCTCTAATATGCAAATTTATCTCTTGTAATTTGTTATATTTGTTTATCTCAATATCTTTCATGATGTCGATGAATTCTATAATAAATCTATTATGTAAATTTGTCCTATAGTTTTTATCGGAATCGCCGAATAATGCTGATTTACCGCGTCTATCCAAAGCATACGCGAATGCGTATCAATACTGCTCGAACTGAAACCGATCCGGCCGCGTCGCTGCCAGACCAGTTTTCGGAACCGGTTATGTAGTTGAAAGTTTCGAAATAACCCGCTCCATATCCCGAAGGTACGAAGGTTAAGCGCCTTTCCCGTACTGCCTAATGATAAGTCTATGCACTCTCAAAGGGAACCCGATAGGCGTGTACGTATGTGATGTCCTCAGCGCCATATTTGCATCATCCATTATTGTGTATATTATTTAAGTGCATAACCAATAGCACTGCTGTTGTGTATATTTGAGCTCGTAGGAATAGCACAATCGGCCATCAGTCGGGTTAGCGGCCGTGAAGGCACCTGGGCCAACTTCGGATATCGGAGTTAGTCGACTATAGTCGAAATGAGCCGACCGTCAGTTAGTCTGAACTTTAGTCCGGAAATAGTTCGGAATTGAAATATAAGTGGATTCGGTAATCATTAGTTTCGACCACTAGTCGACCATACGAAAACCGAATTCGGCCCGGGCTGTGAGGTTAGATTCCCAATATAGCTCCGATGTTGCCAGTTCGAATCTAGACATTAAGCTTCAAGCGCGTTTATTTCGTGATTAGAATTCGATCTACCCGATTTAATGCATTTTATGTTTCATTTTTTCTGTGTCGTATTTATTCGCTTGAAACCGGTTAAAACGGGTAAATAAATGAATAAATCGTTTTCGGAAAGCTGGGATGGTGCCGACGTATATGAAAAAGTTGGTGCAGAAAACCGATTGCCGAAATATATATAACCACTTTTCTAGATAATACACTTTCCGGAGCTCCCAGTCCGTCGCCCTGTACGCGGGCCATTTACCAATAGCTTGGAAAATAGTGCTTAAAAATGTATTGAAATAAAACAATAAATTACATATAACACTCGGTAAAACGAGCGCAATGAACATAATAACGACAATGAGAAGAGTTTTACTGGCTGAAGATTGATGACGATCTGTACTCCTCGTCGCTCTCACGCCAGATCTCTTATTACGCGATACAGCAGTTATTACTGATAATACCACAACTAGAAAACATGGCAAAATCTCTTTGACCAAAGGATCCAGAAAATGAAACGCACGATTTATAAATGGAATCGAAGATTGAAAAGGAACATAACCACATATCCACCTAAGGATGGTTTCGTTTTGTCCGTATCTCTCGATTTCCCGAAGACGAATATCCCTGTAAGAAACGATGTTATAAACTCCTAAAACATAACCCCACACGACAACAGCGGCCACCGCAATTCTACGTCTTTCAACGGTGAAATGCTTCATGTGAAAGAAAGGCAAACGAATCGAAACAAGTCTTTCGACGGCGATGACTAAAACTGTGTAGGTCGATACGGTAAGGGCCGGGCGGTAGAACAAGTATCCGTAGAAACACCACGGAACCAACCTTTCGGGTAGATACTCAAAATAGTAATATAGATTGTAAATGTACGGACATCGTTTCCGGACGTCAACCAAAGACATGTAAAATACGTCACAATTACTCAATCCGATGTCGTAGAGGAAATTGACCATCAACTGGGAATAATCAGCAATCAGGTGATGTATGATCACGGTTTGATCAGTGATCGCGATAGTCATCAGATAGGGGAACGTGTAACGAACCGACTGACTTCTCCGACATTTTATCAGCAAAACCACGGTCAGAATATTGAAGAAATTCCCCAGTGGAAGTAACAGCAAGATTCTCATGTAATTGTTTCCATTGTTAGTGTACAGGAGGAACCTGAAGAACGCACTTCCGAGCGAATGCTGACGACGAGTTGTGGTTCTGTAATTGACGGTTGTGGTGAAATTGTTCGCAGATTCCAGTGAGGAAACTGCACTAAACTGATTCATGTTATTATCAGAGCGCAGGCGTCACTGAGTGTGTCGTCAGACGGTTACTGCAGCCGAAGTCTATCAATAAATCTATTCACATCACTGTGATAGAATTGGCGAACATTTGACGCGTTCAATGAAATATGAACTACCACGATCTATACTTTAAAGTAATTTATCAATATACCACGTTTTCGTTTATCAATCCACGATTCAACCGTTAATAGAGGATAAATCTTCTCAATTTCATTAACACGAATATAAGTTTTAACAAAATGTTAAATTCAGAAGGTGATACTTTTCAAAGTTTATCGGTTGTCGTCGTGTTGTCGAGTATCATTTTCCCGTTAACGATTCAAATGCGTTTCAACCGAAGAGTCGGCTCGACGTCTGCAGAACGCAGTCTGTAGAATAAGCAGTTGATTCAGGGTTTCATTCAAAATTCACCCCAAGGAGCCAAGACTATCAAAATATCCAAACTGATTCGATGCAGAATTGATAATTGATCTTCGAGAAATGCGATAACCTTTCTATCGACACCTCTAACAGTAAGGGCTGGCCCCGTTCCCACATACTGCCGTGTGATCTCTGAACTAATATCTGGACGTAACGGTGCAGACTCTCCCCATAAAATCATCACATTCGGGCAGAAAAAATGTGAAACATTTGTTCAAACCAAATTCTGCGAAGGATCCCAATCATAAGCTCGAGAGTAATGATACATAATAAATAATATCGCAGAATTAGATTGAACAAATTCGAAATCAATTTCAAGTTAATTTCACGAAAAGCAAAATACAACTGCATAGACAGAGACTAAGAAATAAAGGAAATAAAAACAAACCTTACAAATTTACAATTCTATCAAGAACAGATGAAATATATACACGTACAAAAGAGACATGACAGATTCGAGCAAAGCCTTCAAGCCGCTGACGCGAGCAACTTTTGCAAACATTTTGATTTTGTTATTCAGTAGCGGATCTACGGACTACTCTTAAAGGTCCTGTGAGATATATAATGGCATTTATCATCAGTGAAAATGCATATTAGGAGGTATATCAGAAATTAGGCTTGGCTTTAAAATATGTTAGATGCATTTTATGGTATAACGTGTTTATTCATAAATGGGCATATCTAAACATTTGAGGGTCTTGTTCAAGGCCTTCAGTGCCTCCTATAGGAGCGCATCTGTGATTACACTATCTATTTTTTGTTCCTCTGATGATGAGGTTTAGTTTGAATCTCGAAACTGTAAGGCAATAAACTGATTCTACAGAAGTAACTACTCTACACTGCGAGGTTTACATCAGTTCACTGCAGTCTTCGTTTATGCGCCCGAGCAAAAACGAAAAGTTCGTTTTTGCGCGGTAGAAAAAACGAAGTTTTCGTTTCTGCTCTATAGGTTTCGTTTTGCGTTTTTCTATAATCGAGGTCGTGTAAAAATTAATGCATTTGGCCCCTATCAGCCACCATAAGTCAGTGAACGATCAATCATTTTAAATGGTAACTTATTGTGAATGTAACGAAAAAAGAGTTAATCATCTTTAGCGTAAACAAAAATAATGCCCTGTTTCTCCTAATCGGGCGGCTCATTTTGAAAAATGCAATGAAATTTGTAATCTGTTCATTTCTACAACAGCCGGGGATTGATCATGATTTGATAAAGATAATGTATAGGGTAGATAGGCGGCCGGGTCAACTCTTTTAAGCTAAGCAGAAGGGTTTCAATTTTTTTGGTCAATAGGAAAATGGGCTACCAGCAGTTCTACTGTGGCAATCGAGGATTCCACGTATGGCAGGCGAGGATCCGCCAGGTTCGCTAGTAGATAGTTGGTCGTAGATTTCTTCTACAGAAAGATCCCAAAGACTCATAACGCCCAATAAAATCAGAAAGATCCCAAAGACTCCCAATATAATCTGAAAGATCGCGCTCTGTGTCATATACCTCACTTTTACGGCATATAAGGACACAGTGTTACGATAAAGAATGAATTTTTCATTGCAACTAAAGTAACACCGATATTATATCGAAAATATTGGCAACGTTTTTAAATTTGTAGCCCATTGCTCGTAAATAACGGAGTTTTCCTTTCCTGGAAAACAACGAATTCCGTTTCACCGAAACAGATGATCTATGCAAAAACTATTCGGTAAATGTAGTTACCGCTGTTATCGCTATAGAAAAAAGTGATGAATAGGATTTTCTATTTGCCTGGATGGTTCCGTTTGTAAAAATATTTTATTTTTCAACTGATGCTGGATAGAGTTAGCTGCTTTTTTGGCCACCTCATTGGCGGTTATACATTTCTTTTCTGTTGCGGCGCAAGGGGTGATTTCAGTTCGCGTTACCTTTCAAGAGCATACATAATAGCTGAGTGGACGTCTTGCGGACAACACCGAACAAACTGCGGGAGCATGAACTTTGCGACTGGACATTTTATTTGTATTCAATCAGCATTGTGTGACTGACTTGAATCAAAACCAGGCTCGCGCTTTCGTTTGAAACCTAGACACCGTAAAAGAAAGCGCGCATAAGCGGATCTTAGAATTCAAAGATCGTCGGTGCATTTACGGAATTATTTCAAAATCTAAATAGCAAGTTATAACTGATTTGACTTGAACTTTTGGTCGTCACCTTCTCTGGTTATTACAATTTCAAATGAGCCCCGACAAAAACGTCTTGACATGTCCGAACGGCCCATAGAAACCACGTATTGCGTTTGACCACCGATTCAGGCTAGACCTCTTTTTAAAAATACTAGACAGACAGAACCAACCGCATTCGGTGAAATTCTCCCCGGAACGAAGAGACACACATTTCTCAAGTAAGATCTTGTCGAAGTTTTTTTTCCTTGACGTTTTCTTATCAATATAGTATCAAAATGTTTAGTGCTTTATATATTCAAGTGTCCTTATAAATCGCCTGATTTTATTTTACACTTATTTTTCAAAATCATTTTCGATTTGTTATCTATTCAATGTTCATTCGATTCATCTATAAGAATATTTGCAATGCGTACACGCTCGCGGGCGGCCCAATGTCCAACGCAGACGGTGCAGGGGTGCACCGAAACAAGAAACAGAAACATGTTTCCGAGCGTTTCCCTGCGGCGTCTGCCTTAACTAGAAACGAGAAACAATCTAAAATATTGATTCCGTGTTTTGATTCTTTCGTTTAACTATTTTCAGAACATGAATGTACTCGTGGTAAGTTGCTGTTTGTCGGTATTGGCGCTATCCGTCCAGCACGCGTACGGCGGCCCCGCTGACGAGCCGACATGCACGAAACTGCTTGAACCGTGCAGGTCGCACGCTGACTGCTGTAGCGAGGCCGGCCAATCGGTCGTCTGCAAGCTGTATCGTGGACAACCTATATGCCAAAAATCCTGCAGACGAAATCTTGAACAATGCGATACGCGTGAGAATCAATGTTGTCCAGTAACCGTAGCCCAGGGTTCTCGAAAATTGACGTGTTTAGAATACAAGAACAACAACTTTTGCGGGTTCGAGCGTGTTCACCACCCGGTTCACCAGTGCAAGAAAACCGATGAACCGTGCAGATTGGACGCCGACTGTTGCTATGGAGAAAGAAATGGCGAAGAAAACCTGACCTGTCAGATCCATCTAGGACAGTACCTCTGTCGTCAGAAGCCCAAACCCACCTGCGCTGCCCATTATCAACTGTGTAGCGATGAGTTACCGTGCTGTGAAGGAGGCACTTCAAAACCGCTTAAATGCACGAAGCTGCACAATATTTCTTATTGCTCGACGAATTACTAAACACGACGACCAGCGAACAGAGAACATCGGTAAATAATTCTAACTCGTATGTCGTACGTAGATAGCTTTGGCGATATTTTCTGGTAATAATTGATTATAGCAATAAATGTTAGGCTCACAAATCGGCGCATTATCGCAGGATCCAACGCAATGATATACTTTTAATTGATTTTCCAACTCGGACATTGGTATAATTTTCATTATCATATTTTTAAGATGAATATTTCCATCGAAACGTACGGTAGACAGAGTATCTACTAGCGAACCTGGCGGATCCTCGCTTGCCGTCTGGCTACATCTTAGATTGCCTTAGTTATAGTCAAAAGTATTACATCATCACAAAAACTGAATTACTATCTTACTACCTTTGACAGCCTAGTACTATCTAGACTGGTCGCCTGACCAATACTGCATCATCTGCATTCGCAGTCAGAACGTAGAGACCGGCAACCAGTCTAAGCACTATCTAGATCTATTCCTCGATTTTTTGTAAGCGTTTGCAGTGTAATTTGTTTGTCTAAAACGTGTGAAAAATGAAATAAAGAAGTTTGAATCTAACGTTCATTCATATTCGTCTTTGCTTTGAATTGACGTTCTCGATTTCGGATTCGTTGAGGTAGTATTCTTATTGCAATCATCGGATGGAACCACGGCTTGTAGCCCCTCGCGGCCAGAATTTCAATCCACGAGAAGAGATGTTGACGATGTTAGCGACCAGAGAAAGCACGCGTTGCTTAAGCAATGTTCTGACCCCCGCCCGTTTGGATATGAGGAAGAATCGTTCTACTAGGCTGAAAGCACTGAATAAACCTCGGGAGCGTGAACTTTGTAATTAGCACGGCTTATTTGTATCGGTACTGTGTGACTGACTTGAATCAAAGACCCGACTATTCGCTTTATTGAAATTGATGCTTCGTTGGACCGAGACATTGTTTAAGGGAAGCGTGCACAAGCAGAACTAGAAATTCAAAAGATCTCCACTGTGGTTATGCAAAATATCTAAATCGCATACTGTTAAATGATCTGAATAGGACTCGTGGCCATGACAGTGCAGTGAGCTTCGCTAGATACTATATCAAATAACTCCTCGTAAAAGACGTCTTGACATGTCTGAACGAGCCATATAAACGACGTATTGTGTTTGACCACTATCTCGGGCTAGACAAAAGCTACCTCTATTTAAAAATACTAGACAGACAGAACTAACCGCATTCGGTGAAATTCTCTCCGGAACGAAGAGACGCACAATTCTCAAGTAAGTTACCGAGTTGCGACTCGGTTTTTTCTTTTTGCATTTTTGATATTTTCATCTAATGTCTAATCATGTATTTAAGTGTCGTTATTCCGCCCGATGTCATTTTACACTTATTTTCGGAAATTCTTTTTTGATCCGAAATGGAGAAATAAATAAAGATTATTATTAGGGTTTTCTGACTTTCGTCGAAAACCCTCTTGAAATTCTGTTGATTATTATTATTATCATATATTTTCCGCCGATTTCGTCAAATAAAATTCATCTTCATTCAGATTCGGCAACTGACAGCTTCGAAACGAAATGTATAAATTGATACTGTAATAACGGTCTCTCTGAACCAACAGATTGTCTGAATGTACTTTCCATCCTATTTGAAACTTAAAATTACTTATGAGGTTACTGTAAATAAAGAATTGAATTGAATTGTTAGACAACAAGCACCGGCGAAATAACAGTTTGTGACGTCATTTAGTTAGTAAATAAAGGAGGGCTCCGATAATTTCCAAATCACGGGGACTATACTGGGGTTAGACCATTCAACCAAAAAGAGGATTGCTCCGATAATATCCAAATCATCTCATTTTATTTTTTCCATCGAATACCCGGTAATTAATTTTTCCTTTCTATCACATGCGTCCAGAAAACCTGTTATCGCTGCTTTGCAGCTATATTTATTTTTATTATTATCATTATTATTATTATTGTTGTTATTGTCATTGTCATTTGTATTATTATTATTATTATTATTATTATTATTATTATTATTACTATTATTATTATCATTGTGGCCGATTATCACGAATGCCCAACGCAGACGACACAAGCGCAGACACGAGCGTGAAATTCCTGGTGTCGAGAAACGAGATATGTTTTCGGGAAACGATTATGCCGTGTTTCTCGTGTTTCTTTGTTTCACTGCATCGTGTGCGGTGTTTTTAAGAGAAGCGATGTTTCCTAGATAAAACTTTTTCGAATTAGTGTTTCTGCGTTTCTCTGCTGAATCGTGTGCGTTTACGAGAAACAATTCTTCCTAGATTCAACGTGTTCGATTCAGCCTTTCTCGTGTTTTTATGTTTCCCCTCGTCGTGTGCGTGATAATCGAAGATACATTCCACATTTTTCAATATATCGTCGATTTAAAGATACGTTCTTATCTATATTCTAACCGTGTTCTTATATTTCTATCTATACCTTTATAGAACATGAATGTATTTGCGGTAAGTTGCTGTCTGTTGGTGTTGGCAGTATCCAACGCTGCTGCCTCCCCTTACGAGCGAGGTATGTCTGCGGAGGCGCCGAAATGCAAGGAAATGAATGACCCGTGCGACTCTGACGACGAATGCTGCGAAGACGGCAAGAAGATGATCTGCAGGTCGCCTGGTGGCAGCCGACCTGTCTGCATGATACCCTGTGCGGGATATTACGAACCATGCGCTTCGGTTGAGGATTGCTGTCCAGTAATATCTCCTAAATTTGATGTGAAGTGCGTAGAAGCTCCAACTCTTGGCAACATGAAGATGAATGTCTGCGTGCCCAAAAAGCGTCCGCAGTGCAAGAAAATCGATGAACCGTGCCAATCGACCGCCGACTGTTGCAAGGAAGAAGGCGATGATGGAGAAAACCTGACCTGTCGGTTCCATCTAGGACAGTACCTCTGCCAGAAGCCCAAACCCGCCTGCGCCTCGTGGTTCCACACATGTAGCCACAAGTTACCGTGCTGTAAGGGAGAGACTTTTAAACCGCTGAAGTGCTTAAAACTGGCTCGTTCTCACATGTGTTCGACGAATTACTAACATGGCCCGCGAAGAGAATTCAATAGCTTTGATACATACATTTAACTCGAAAGCAGCACGTAGTTACATTTTAGCTTTGGCAATTTATTCTGGTAATAACTAATTATATCACACTGAATTTTTGGCTCTCTAATCAGCGCATTATCACAGGACCCACTGCAATAGGATCAATTCGGGGAACTTAGCTACATATTAGATTGCCTCAGGCGATATTCCTGCCAAATTGGCAAATAATTCGTCATCACAAAAACCAAACAACTATCATTTTTTATTCCTCAATTTTTCGTTTGTGTTTGCAGTGTGAAGTTGTTGTCTGACGGCAGAAAATGAAATAAAAGATGTTTGAATTTAACGTTCTCTTTGCTTTGGATTTAAAATTTCTCGATACGGAATTTTGGATTCGTTGAAAAACAGCAGATTGTCTAAATTGGTGAAGGAGATAGACAGCAGAGGTGATGCAGGTTACAAACAGCAGATTGTCTGAGAGGGTACAGGGTATAGACAGCAGATTGTCTGAGGGGGTACGGGGTATAAACAGCAGATTGTCTGAGAGTTGCAGGATACAGACAGTAGATTGTCTAAGGGGTCACACACGGTACAGACAGCAGATTGTCTGAGAGAGTACAGGATGTAGACAGCAGATTGTCTGAGAGTTGCAGGATACAGACAGTAGATTGTCTAAGGGGTCACACGGTACAGACTGCAGTTTCTGTGGTACGCGAGGATGTCAATACAACGATAACCAGCCCAAGAGAAAGAAAACCGACAACAACACACTTTCAGAATTCCAGAATTTCAATCCATGAGAAGAGATGGTTGACGGTGTTAGCGACCATAGACTGGTTGCCTGTCCCATTCTAATTGAAGATAGAGATAATTGAAGATAGAATGGTAACCAGTCTATTAGCGACCAGAGAAAGCACGAGTTGCTTAAGCAATGTTCGGACCCCCGCCCGTTTGGTTATAATATCAAGATTCCAGTTTTCGGTCTTTCACTAAAGACTATCGTCAGGAACGGTTTTTGTCTTTCCTGGCGATGATTTTTAGTAAGATTATTATAGTTATGACTTTTTAGTATTTCAAGTTTTTCGGCTTCGTGATTGCGAGACTGTTATGATAACTGTTCGATCCACAATCTAGACAGGGCGGACGCGCATATAAGCCCGTGCCGACAGGCGTTCGGGCCGGCAGCGAACGAATCGCCTCGAAATGTTAAAGTGCCCTTCAAGACTGGCTACAGTTTCAAAAGAAATATTCGGGTCAAGATTTTTCGCAATTTGGATGCAATTTTTCATGTAGAATATTTCATTCTCAGACGATATGATTTGTTCATCGTCAAAGCAAAAATCATCTTTAAGATCTGTTTTTGTCAATAGGAAATTGCCCCTTTTCAAGGCGAAAAAGTATCCTTTTTGAAATAGAACTGCCCCTCAAAAAAGCTCGTTACAGGCCAGCGGAACGTGTTACTAATGTGGTATCAAAGCTAATGTTAAAAGGTGAAGCGAACTATAGGGGGTAGGGCCTACATTACAAGCCTTTGGGTTGTTATTTTTCCAGATTGAAAGCACTGAATAAACCTCGGGAGCGTGAACTTTGCTTATTTGTATCGGTACTGGGTACTGGGATACCGTGGGATACCGTGGGATACCGTGGGATAAGTCTAAACTCAAACGTCAGTAAACTATTCAGTTCAATTTTAAATAAACGCCTTCTCTCCTTTGCTGACGAAAACAACAAGTAATGCGATGAACAAAATGGTTTCCGTAAAGATCGTTCTTGCTTAGATCATATTTTCAGCCTAACCTCTATTATAAAAAATCGACGTCTGAACGGTTTACCCACTTTTGCCTGTTATATTGATTTTGCCAAAGCCTTTGATAGTGTGGACCGGGTATACCTTTTATATAAACTTAGTAATATGGGTGTCAATGGTAATTTTCTAAAAGTAGTAAAAAGCATGTACAGTGAAAATGATGTTCGTGTTAAGATAAATGGACACCTAACAGATAGTTTTCCTTGCTCACGTGGAGTCCGTCAAGGCGATTGCTTATCACCTACACTATTTTCATTATATCTAGACGAACTAGCTGGCAAAATCAAATCCTTGGGTCTTGGGGTTGATGTTGAGGGTTTTAAAATACCATTACTTCTATATGCAGATGATATAGTCCTCCTGGCTGAGGATGAACAGTCTCTCCAGGTCATGATTAACCAACTTTCGGACTGGTGCAATACATGGAAACTGTCTGTTAATCCAGATAAATCTAAGATAATGCATTTTAGAAGGAAGACTACACCAATCACTCAATTTCCCTTTTCGCTGAACGGGAATCTAGTTGAAATTGTTTGTTCATATAAATATCTTGGACTCGAAATAAACGAAACCCTGGATTTTAATTTATCTTCTAGTATGCTAACGAATGCCGCTAGTAAACAGCTAGGTTGTTTGTTAAGTAAACATTTCAACTCAAGTGGTCTAACTTTTAAGACATTTACGAAAATTTACGATAGCACGGTTGTACCAATTATGGATTATGCAAGCGCCATATGGGGTTTAAGGAATTTTGAATGTTGTAATAAAGTCCAATTTAGGGCCATGCGAAGTTTTTTTAGCAACCGGGAAACACTCCTCCCTTGCCAGTATTTGAAGGTGATATGGGGTGGACTTCTGTTTCTGCCCTTCTTGTCCTGAGCGAGTAGTCGAGACAGAAATTCACTTTTTGTGTGAATGTCTAGCATATAGTGATTACCGTATTACATTGTTCGCTAAAATCAAGGAACTCTTAAATATTGATATGGATATTTTATCCACTACAGACCAATTGTCCTTGATTCTAGCGAGTGATCACATTATTAATCACGTCTGTAAGTTTGTAAATGAGGCGTCCATTCTGCGTAATGCACCGCCATAATGCATTTAACCAACAGAACTTTTTGTCTTGTAAATGTCTATATAGGCTGGCTTTTATTTATGTATAAAAGATGATATATATATATATATATATATATATATATATATATATATATATATATATATATATATATATATATATATATATATATATATATATATATATATATATATATATATATATATATATATATATATATATATATATATATATATATATATATATATATATATATATATATATATATATATATATATATATATATATATACTGTGTGACTGACTTGAATCAAAGACCCGACTATTCGCTAAATTGAAATTGATGCTTCGTTGGACCGAGACATTGTTTAAGGGAGCGTGCACAGGCAGAACTAGAAATTCTAATACTGTTAAATGATCTGAATAGAACTCGTGGCCACGACAGTGCAGTGAGCTTCGCTAGATACTATATCAAATAACTCCTCGTAAAAGACGTCTTGACATGTCTGAACGAGCCATATAAACGACGTATTGTGTTTGACCACTATCTCGGGCTAGACAAAAGCTACCTCTATTTAAAAATACTAGACAGACAGAACTAACCGCATTCGGTGAAATTCTCTCCGGAACGAAGAGACGCACAATTCTCAAGTAAGTTACCGAGTTGTTTCTCGGTTTTTTCTTTTTGCATTTTTGATATTTTCATCTAATGTCTAATCATGTATTTAAGTGTCGTTATTCCGCCCGATGTCATTTTACACTTATTTTCGGAAATTCTTTTTTGATCCGAAATGGAGAAATAAATAAAGATTATTATTAGGGTTTTCTGACTTTCGTCGAAAACCCTCTTGAAATTCTGTTGATTATTATTATTATCATATATTTTCCGCCGATTTCGTCAAATAAAATTCATCTTCATTCAGATTCGGCAACTGACAGCTTCGAAACGAAATGTATAAATTGATACTGTAATAACGGTCTCTCTGAACCAACAGATTGTCTGAATGTACTTTCCATCCTATTTGAAACTTAAAATTACTTATGAGGTTACTGTAAATAAAGAATTGAATTGAATTGTTAGACAACAAGCACCGGCGAAATAACAGTTTGTGACGTCATTTAGTTAGTAAATAAAGGAGGGCTCCGATAATTTCCAAATCACGGGGACTATACTGGGGTTAGACCATTCAACCAAAAAGAGGATTGCTCCGATAATATCCAAATCATCTCATTTTATTTTTTCCATCGAATACCCGGTAATTAATTTTTCCTTTCTATCACATGCGTCCAGAAAACCTGTTATCGCTGCTTTGCAGCTATATTTATTTTTATTATTATCATTATTATTATTATTGTTGTTATTGTCATTGTCATTTGTATTATTATTATTATTATTATTATTATTATTATTATTATTACTATTATTATTATCATTGTGGCCGATTATCACGAATGCCCAACGCAGACGACACAAGCGCAGACACGAGCGTGAAATTCCTGGTGTCGAGAAACGAGATATGTTTTCGGGAAACGATTATGCCGTGTTTCTCGTGTTTCTTTGTTTCACTGCATCGTGTGCGGTGTTTTTAAGAGAAGCGATGTTTCCTAGATAAAACTTTTTCGAATTAGTGTTTCTGCGTTTCTCTGCTGAATCGTGTGCGTTTACGAGACACAATTGTTCCTAGATTCAACGTGTTCGATTCAGCCTTTCTCGTGTTTTTATGTTTCCCCTCGTCGTGTGCGTGATAATCGAAGATACATTCCACATTTTTCAATATATCGTCGATTTAAAGATACGTTCTTATCTATATTCTAACCATGTTCTTATATTTCTATCTATACCTTTTTAGAACATGAATGTATTTGCGGTAAGTTGCTGTCTGTTGGTGTTGGCAGTATCCAACGCTGCTGCCTCCCCTTACGAGCGAGGTATGTCTGCGGAGGCGCCGAAATGCAAGGAAATGAATGACCCGTGCGACTCTGACGACGAATGCTGCGAAGACGGCAAGAAGATGATCTGCAGGTCGCCTGGTGGCAGCCGACCTGTCTGCATGATACCCTGTGCGGGATATTACGAACCATGCGCTTCGGTTGAGGATTGCTGTCCAGTAATATCTCCTAAATTTGATGTGAAGTGCGTAGAAGCTCCAACTCTTGGCAACATGAAGATGAATGTCTGCGTGCCCAAAAAGCGTCCGCAGTGCAAGAAAATCGATGAACCGTGCCAATCGACCGCCGACTGTTGCAAGGAAGAAGGCGATGATGGAGAAAACCTGACCTGTCGGTTCCATCTAGGACAGTACCTCTGCCAGAAGCCCAAACCCGCCTGCGCCTCGTGGTTCCACACATGTAGCCACAAGTTACCGTGCTGTAAGGGAGAGACTTTTAAACCGCTGAAGTGCTTAAAACTGGCTCGTTCTCACATGTGTTCGACGAATTACTAACATGGCCCGCGAAGAGAATTCAATAGCTTTGATACATACATTTAACTCGAAAGCAGCACGTAGTTACATTTTAGCTTTGGCAATTTATTCTGGTAATAACTAATTATATCACACTGAATTTTTGGCTCTCTAATCAGCGCATTATCACAGGACCCACTGCAATAGGATCAATTCGGGGAACTTAGCTACATATTAGATTGCCTCAGGCGATATTCCTGCCAAATTGGCAAATAATTCGTCATCACAAAAACCAAACAACTATCATTTTTTATTCCTTAATTTTTCGTTTGTGTTTGCAGTGTGAAGTTGTTGTCTAACGGCAGAAAATGAAATAAAAGATGTTTGAATTTAACGTTCTCTTTGCTTTGGATTTAAAATTTCTCGATACGGAATTTTGGATTCGTTAAAAGACAGCAGATTGTCTAAATTGGTGAAGGAGATAGACAGCAGAGGTGATGCAGGTTACAAACAGCAGATTGTCTGAGAGGGTACAGGGTATAGACAGCAGATTGTCTGAGGGGGTACGGGGTATAAACAGCAGATTGTCTGAGAGTTGCAGGATACAGACAGTAGATTGTCTAAGGGGTCACACACGGTACAGACAGCAGATTGTCTGAGAGAGTACAGGATGTAGACAGCAGATTGTCTGAGAGTTGCAGGATACAGACAGTAGATTGTCTAAGGGGTCACACGGTACAGACTGCAGTTTCTGTGGTACGCGAGGATGTCAATACAACGATAACCAGCCCAAGAGAAAGAAAACCGACAACAACACACTTTCAGAATTCCAGAATTTCAATCCATGAGAAGAGATGGTTGACGGTGTTAGCGACCATAGACTGGTTGCCTGTCCCATTCTAATTGAAGATAGAGATAATTGAAGATAGAATGGTAACCAGTCTATTAGCGACCAGAGAAAGCACGAGTTGCTTAAGCAATGTTCGGACCCCCGCCCGTTTGGTTATAATATCAAGATTCCAGTTTTCGGTCTTTCACTAAAGACTATCGTCAGGAACGGTTTTTGTCTTTCCTGGCGATGATTTTTAGTAAGATTATTATAGTTATGACTTTTTAGTATTTCAAGTTTTTCGGCTTCGTGATTGCGAGACTGTTATGATAACTGTTCGATCCACAATCTAGACAGGGCGGACGCGCATATAAGCCCGTGCCGACAGGCGTTCGGGCCGGCAGCGAACGAATCGCCTCGAAATGTTAAAGTGCCCTTCAAGACTGGCTACAGTTTCAAAAGAAATATTCGGGTCAAGATTTTTCGCAATTTGGATGCAATTTTTCATGTAGAATATTTCATTCTCAGACGATATGATTTGTTCCCATCGTCAAAACAAAAATCGTCTTTAAGATCTGTTTTTGTCAATAGGAAAGTGCCCCTTTTCAAGGCGAAAAACTATCCTTTTTGAAATAGAACTGCCCCTCAAAAAAGCTCGTTACAGGCCAGCGGAACGTGTTACTAATGTGGTATCAAAGCTAATGTTAAAAGGTGAAGCGAACTATAGGGGGTAGGGCCTACATTACAAGCCTTTGGCTGAATAAACCACGGGAGCGTGAACTTTGCACGGCTTATTTGTATCGGTACTGTGTTACTGACTTGAATCAAAGACCCGACTGTTCGCTCAATTGAAATTGATGCTTCGTTGGACCGAGACATTGTTTAAGGAAGCGTGCACAGGCAGAACTAGAAATTCTAAAGATCTCCACTGTGGGTAATTACTGCAAAATATCTAAATCGCATACTGTTAAATGATCTGAATAGGACTCGTGGCCATGACAGTTCAGTGAGCTTCCCTATATACTATATCAAATAACTCCTCGTAAAAGACGTCTTGACATGTCTGAACGAGCCATATAAACGACGTATTGTGTTTGACCACTATCTCGGGCTAGACAAAAGCTACCTATATAAAAATACTAGACAGACAGAACTAACCGCATTCGGTGAAATTCTCTCCGGAACGAAGAGACTCAATTCTCAAGTAAGTTACCGAGTTGTGACTCGGTTTTTTCTTTTAAATTTTTTGAATTTTTATCTAATGTCTAGCCATGTATATAAGTGTCGTTATTCCGCCCGATGTCATTTTACACTTATTTTCGGAAATTCTTTTCTGATCCGAAATGGAGAAATAAATAAAGATTATTATTATTATTATCATTATCATTATTATTATTATTGTTGTTATTGTCACTATCATTTTTATTATTATCATTATTACTATTATTATTATCATTATGGCCGATTATCACGAATGCCCAACGCAGACGACACAAGCGCAGACACGAGCGTGAAATTCCTGGTGTCGAGAAACGAGATATGTTTTCGGGAAACGATTATGCCGTGTTTCTCGTGTTTCTTTGTTTCACTGCACCGTGTGCTGCGTTTTTAAGAGAAGCGATGTTTTCTAGATAAAACTTGTTCGAATTAGTTATCGTTTCTCGTGTTTCTCTGTTGAATCGTGTGCGTTTACGAGACACAATTGTTCCTAGATTCAACGTGTTCGATTCAGCCTTTCTCGTGTTTTTATGTTTCCCCTCGTCGTGTGCGTGATAATCGAAGATACATTCCACATTTTCAATATCGTCGATTTAAAGATACGTTCTTATCTATATTCTAACCATGTTCTTATATTTCTATCTATACCTTTTTAGAACATGAATGTATTTGCGGTAAGTTGCTGTCTGTTGGTGTTGGCAGTATCCAACGCTGCTGCCTCCCCTTACGAGCGAGGTATGTCTGCGGAGGCGCCGAAATGCAAGGAAATGAATGACCCGTGCGACTCTGACGACGAATGCTGCAAAGACGGCAAGAAGATGATCTGCAGGTCGCCTCGTGGCGGTCGACTTGTCTGCATGATACCCTGTGCGGGATATTACCAACCATGCGTTTCAGTTGAGGATTGCTGTCCAATAATATCTCCTAGATTTGAAATGAAGTGTGCAAAAGCTCCCAAAACTCTTGGCTACAAGTGGATGAATGTCTGCGTACCCAAAAAGCGTGCGTAGTGCAAGGAAATCGATGAACCGTGCCAATCGACCGCCGACTGTTGCAGGGAAGAAGGCGATGGAGAAAACCCAATCTGTCAGCTCCATCGAGGACGGAAAGTCTGCCAGATGCCCAAAACCGCCTGCGCCAGAAAATAAAATAAAAGATGTTTTATTTAACGTTCTCTTTGCTTTGGATTTAAAATTTCTCGATGCGGATTGGATTCGTTAAAAGGTATTTTTACTGAAGGGTACAGACAGCAGATTGTCTGAGAGGGTACAGGGTATAGACAGCAGATTGTCTAAATTGGTGTTTTAAGGGGACAGACAGCAGATTGTCTAAATTGGTGTTTTAAGGGGACAGACAGCAGATTGGGGGATACAGGGTATAGACAGCAGATTGTCTGAGGGGTACAGGGTACAGACAGCAGATTGTCTAAATTGGTGAAGGGTACAGACAGCAGATTGTCTGAGAGGGTAGAGAGTACAGACAGCAGATTGTCTAAGGGGTCACACGGTACAGACAGCAGATTGTCTGAGAGTTGCAGGATACAGACAGTAGATTGTCTGAGAGGGTAGAGAGTACAGACAGCAGATTGTCTAAATTGGTGAAGGGTACAGACAGCAGATTGTCTGAGAGGGTAGAGAGTACAGACAGCAGATTGTCTAAGGGGTCACACGGTACAGACAGCAGATTGTCTGAGAGTTGCAGGATACAGACAGTAGATTGTCTGAGAGGGTAGAGAGTACAGACAGCATATTGTCTAAGGGGTGCAGGGTACAGACAGCAGATTGTCTAAGGGGTCACACGGTACAGACAGCAGATTGTCTTGAGGGGATGCAGGGTACAGACAGCAGAATTCTGTGGTACGCGAGGATGTCAATACAACGATAACCAGCCCAAGAGAAAGAAAACCGACAACAACACACTTTCTTCACTAAGACGACACGTTTGTACTTTTTATTCTGATTCTACACAAATTTCGTTCATTTCAATAAATAATAATAATAATAATAATGATAATAATAATTTCAACTAATTACCATCATCGGTATTCGATAATTAATCACTACGACTAATTACTCCTTAATCAATAATACTGTCACTGTTTAAAAAAATCGTCCACACGACAAAAACAAACACACGATTTTTTTCTGAATTTCTACGACGATTTTCTGCGATATATCGAAACAAAGAGCGAGAAAAAAAATTACGACTTTTTTTCTGGATACTTCTCTTACCGAAGAAAAAAAATGTCGACTCGGTAAAAAAAGACGTTTTAATTCTCGAAAACGACACAATGGAAGACAAAGAAGACGAATCAATGAATAAATATGACAATAATAATGATAGAAATGCTCCGACATATTCGGTGGGTTTATAATCCGAGTATAGCCTCTGAGACTGAATCAAACACCAACCTCCCCCACCCCCTACCCCACGCCCTTTATATACCGTCATTTGTGCGACAACTATTTATATCCCCGAACATGATAAAAAAACATTACTGGAATTTGAGCGGACTAGTGGTCTAGTGTTTAAGCGTACAAGGGGACGATTTTAGGGTCTGATTCGCGTAGGGGCGCACACCGCAAATAGGGCAAATAAAAGGCTTCCCCGAAAGAAGCCTAGTCGGAAAAAATAACATTATCGGAACCGCAGAGAGAAATTTATGGATGCAAAGTGTTTAAGAATCTGTTGAATGTGTCACAGTTTGCCGTACAATTTCTGGGTTAAACTCGGTATTTTAGAGTGCACGCGCCCCCTGCATCAACCCTTAGATCCGCCCCTGATGGCGTCCACAATTTAGAAATCAACACAACTTAGAAATCCGGGAGCCAGTTGCACAGTTACGGCTTTTTTTTAATACCATCTTAGTTCTAACAATGTTAGACCTGTGTTATGAATCGAGGTAACGTTTCCGACTGAAGAAACGACTGTACTACAACTGCCCCCGCACACCATTTCAAAGGTTCTTGGTGAACCAAGAGTATTCGAGGTTAATTGTCTGACTATACAGTCAAATCTTAAATTGTGGAACTCGATTGTGATTTAATTAGTTTTTTGCAGCGTCCAGGCCTCTCAGCAGGGATTCGAGCCTGATGACATCATGAGACTCTGTCACAGTACAAACCCCTGTCCTAGTAGGCACATCCTCCCTCAGCAGGGATTTGAGCCTGATGACATCATGAGACTCTGTCACAGTACAAACCCCTGCCCCTAGTAGACACATCCTCCCTTAGCAGGGATTTGAACCTGATGACATCATGAGACTCTATCACAGTACAAACCCCTGCCCTAGTAGACACATCCTCCCTCAGCAGGGATTTGAACCTGATGACATCGGAAGACCCTTTCCAGAGATGTCTCTGACCTGGCGATGATGTGTACTAGAACATGGGGATTCGTACAGGCATGAAGTCTCTTGTTGCCATCAAATTCGATGCCTACAGAGCGTGCGGAAAAAAAGTGCATGCGTAAAAAAAATATCCAGATAATTCGAACAACAACAACAACAAGCGCAAAACAAACAAAACAATTATAAGGAATGCGTAAGAAGTTTACAAATGGAATGTTTCGAAAAAAAAAACTGGCACGTTCTTCTTAGTATAAGAATAGTTGTAGCTGGAATCAAAAATGTGAAGACTGGTCGAATATGCTCTGTTGGTTAGGGTTGAAAAGCATGATACCTTGTTTCTTGTTTCTGCTGAATTTAAAAGTTGACCCGGCCGTCCGCCTATCTCTACCCTGTACGTTACTTTTAAAAATCATGATCAAGCTAACAATAACAGACCCGGCAGTTATAGAAATGAACTGATTACAAATTTTATTGCATTTTGCGAAATGACCCGGCCGATTATGAAAAACAAGGTATCATTTTCTACCCTAACTTGATATATTAGAAATTAGGAGCTTTCGCTATTAGTGAATACAGTAGCTTTATCGGGTAAAATGACGTCCCTCATTCGCTTAAAACCCTTTCAGTGCTGACAAATCAATACCCTTTAGTGCTGGAGATAATTTGAAAATTTTGAAAAATTCCGCCCTAGTGTGTTGAATAAGGGGAATACCACTATAGTGCATCTACACCGCGGTGCAGTGTATCGTTAGCTACTAGTATTTCACTATGTTTGACAGGCGCTGCCATCTTTCAATAGAGATAATTACTAATTACTAATTACACCAGGAAATCTGGAAATCTGTTTATTTGTACCAAATATGAAAGTAATCGATATCGCCCTGATATTTGGTAAGAGATTCTAGGTTGGACATAAAAACCGATAAATTGATATATACCCCAGCACATTATAACGAGGTTCCGCTGTATAAATCTAAACTGGTCGACCAAACGAAAAGCTTTTTTGTGAAATAGGGCCTTCGTTGAAGTCCACCCTATGGGCTAGGCTTCACGAAAACGATTTAGACACCGTAAAATTGCTGCTACATCGGGATACGTATTCGATCGCTCGACAATTCACCTAAACGTTTAACGCTCTCAATTTTGTGGTAAAAAAAAACTTTCGTCAGAAAAAATTTTTTTTCAACCCAAATTCCTGGCCCGACGCGTTGGACTGAAAGCGCAAAATTACATCCATTCTAATAATTACATATTAATATTTATACAAATATTTATCTTTATGTACACCGCGGTCGCTGATATGCATGCGGTATTGACTCGCGTTATTTCGTCATTCGCGTAACGAATTAAGTAGTTTTCGTCGTAATTGAATTTAACCTAAGTCAGTCGAATCGAAGTCACCGCGACTCCGATTTTGACTCGAGCGCAGGAGTCGATCGTCGCGTGGAGTCATCAATGACTGACGAAATAACGTACGGCAACGCCCGAAAAAAAACTACGTAGAAAAAAATATGGCACAATTAATTCGATACGATGATAAATTAAGTACGATGAATTTTTAACATTTAATTTCTCCGATGTAAATACGATCGATATCCTTCGACTATCTATTCGGATCACTATAGTTAGGGAATACCCTGCTCGTTATTAGCACATTACCCATATTCGGTCCCGAACTCGGGCTAGAATTTTACCAATTTTGATTAACACGTGACATATATATATTCATAGTATAGATTTCTATCAAAAACAAAAATTCTATTGCACAAACATCGTATCTTATCGCTTTACGTAAGACTACACTCGCCTCAGACCTCGCTAGGCTGACAAATAATTGATAACTTGTTTCCTTATATCAGCCGAGCTAAAAAGTTGACCCCTGTACATAACGTGTATATTGGGCATACTGCTTTCGTTCATCTACACCCCAGTGCGGTGTATAATCAATATTTCACTATTATTGACAGGTGCTGTCAATAGAGATAAGCCCATCCCTGATTTATACCCCGCACTGCGGTGTAGATGGATGCATTGAAACATTTAGCTCGTTCGAGTTTAAAGCAAAATTGGAACTGGCTCACCCACACGGGGCTGGGCTCTGATACAAAGCCTATTGCACTTCAAATGCGAGAAATAAATCGTCATTACGAATAAAAACATAATGATTATTGCACAGGTACGAAGAGACTAAAAAATAAAATTTTCGCGCGTTTTCACGAGACAGGACACGACGCAAAAAACGAGTCATCCGAATATTTTCGTAGGTCGCTTATCGTCACAACACGATAACGAATCTACCTCGGTTCTCAAAAACACTCTATCAATTACAAAATCTAATCGACTATTACGATTTAATTACGACTAATTACTAGCACGGCTACCGCAAATTACGACGAATAAGGAAGCACGAAATTGCACAGATATTTTACCGACATATCATATATCATATATCATATAGCGTATATCATTATCATAATTACATATAAATAGCTTGCGTTATATCATGTATAGGTAACATCATTTTAAAAATAGCTTGAGAAGGAAACATTTTCGATTTTCAGCTATCAATCTGCAGCCTGGACCCTGCATCCTCTCAGACATTAGTCGTTTTATTAGAACACTTTCAAAAGCCGATCGTCCACACTTCAAATGTGTTCAGAACTTCACCTGAGATATTTCAAATTGAAAATGAACCACAAACACCGGAGATTAGACATTTTATCAGTACACTTTCAGAAACTGATCGTCCACACTTCACATGTGTTCAGTGCTTCACCTGAGACATTTCAAATGAAAACCTGCAATATTTTCAATTGAAAATAAGCCACAAACACAAGATATTAGATATTTCATCGGCACATTTTCTAAAGCTGAACGTCCGCACTTCACATCAAATGCACAATTCCGAAACGCCGAATGTGTTAGAGGGGATCCAGTTTGCAGATTAAATACCCGCGATTACTTCAAGAGACGATTGCAGACTTTGCCCGAATTGTAATTCGCGCGATATACGAATAACGATATAATCGCTGAATTATCGACAAAACGACGAAATATCACAACATTGAGTATTATAATATAAAAAACGAACAGGTTTTGTTGATTGCGCAGTATTTCTACCAGAGATCATTATCAACGCGTTATAATTACTCGAACAAAAATTAATCGTTCATTTCGCTCGAAAAGCTCGACGATAAATACGCTAAATTCACCGCATCGGCGTCTAGCTTAAGTCGTCGGGTTCTCGGACCTCGCTTGCCGCGAAAGCAGTTTTTCTAAATGCAAAACACGATTTTCTAATCAGCGTTGATAAATCGCTAATCAACCCTTTCAGTGCCGAATAATTAATACCTGAATATGCCGAGGATACTTTGAAAATCTTACAGAATTTCACCCCAGTGTGTTGAATAACCGGCTGACCGCTTTAGTGCATCTACACCACGGCGCGGTGTATCGTTAGTTAATTATATCATTTCACTAGTAAGACAGATGCCGCCATCTTTCAATGGAATTCAAAAATCATTAAATAAATAACAACATTAGTTCACCGTGATGTAGTGTACTAGTACTAGCTAAGTCAATCACCGATTCATACATCGCATTGCAGTGTAAAGGCAACCGAAAGGGTTAATGAATGTCATGTTTAAATGATTGATCAGGTGGGTAGGTTTACGGTTTAAAAGGTGGGTTGAAAAAATCGCGAATCGCTTTGCGATCGTCTGCCCCTCCCCCTCCCCCTCGTTCTGCCCCGACACACGGCGATCATCAATGGAATGAAATGAAGAGATTCTTAAAGGAATGAACAAACGACCAATCGAACGATTGGTCTGAAGTATCAGATTGCTGATTGGTTGATGACTACAGTTCGAGCGCGATGATTGGCTGAAATTTCAGCATACTGATTGGCTGGTGTCCCGGGCCAGAACTCTCAAAGTACTTCGATTGGCTGATTTAGAAATACGTGCCGATTGGCTCGTGTTCAAAGCCGTTACCAATATTGACCAATTTCAAAAATACAGTAGAACTCACTTAATTCGTATTTTTCAAACCGAATTTTCAGTTAATTCCGATGAAATATGGTCCATTTAACCTGGAACCGTGTAAACTATAATTCATAATTCAGATTTACTTAATTCGAAGGTACCTGGAACTGTGTAAACTATAATTCATAATTCAGATTTACTTAATTCGAAGGTACCTGGAACCGTGTAAACTATAATTCATAATTCAGATTTACTTAATTCGAAGGAATCTGGAACCGTGTAAACTATAATTCATAATTCAGATTTACTTAATTCGAAGGTACCTGGAACCGTGTAAACTATAATTCATAATTCAGATTTACTTAATTCGAAGGAATCTGGAACCGTGTAAACTATAATTCATAATTCAGATTTACTTAATTCGAAGGTACCTGGAACCGTGTAAACTATAATTCATAATTCAGATTTACTTAATTCGAAGGTACCTGGAACCGTGTAAACTATAATTCATAATTCAGATTTACTTAATTCGAAGGTACCTGGAACCGTGTAAACTATAATTCATAATTCAGATTTACTTAATTCGAAGGTACCTGGAACCGTGTAAACTATAATTCATAATTCAGATTTACTTGATTCGAAGGTACCTGGAACCGTGTAAACTATAATTCATAATTCAGATTTACTTGATTCGAAGGAATCTGGGTGCAGTCCGTAGTCATCTGAATTGAGTGAGTTCTACTGTACCAGCATACTGATTCACAATTGTGAATTCGATTTAACTCTAATTAGTCATGATTAGTACATTTTCTTAACTCAGAACTAGATCCTGAGGATTAATCAGCCGACGATAGGAATACGCTTTAAATTTTCGAGAAATACCTCACCGCAAAAAAAGTTTTTTTTCGACATATTTTCTCACTTATTTTTGGCGAGCACGGCTTGCCGCGCGTGGCTGCGAATGTGTTCATTGAGCGAGCCTTTTTGCGTGAACGTTTTCTTACACAAACCGCACGCGTACGGCCGTTCTTTCGTGTGCGTGCGCATGTGAATCGGCAGGTAACGCCGATTCGCCAGTTGCAGGCCGCACACGTCGCACCGAGCGGTCTTGCGTCGCGACGGGTCGCCGCGTCGGTGCCACTTGACGTGCGCGCGCAACTGCGCCAGGTCGGTCGCCGCGCGTTCACAAATCGGGCATTTCAAACTGTGACTTTTCAAATGCGCGACTAAATCGAGATTCTTCGGGCAGACCGTCGCGCAAATCGGACACGCGTACATTCGCGAATCCGACGACGAATCGGTGTCTCGCGAATCGTCGTTTTTCGTCGCCGTCAAGTTATTGTTATTCTCGGTCGAAGTTCCGTCTTCAAACGGTTCCCGATCGTTTTCTTCGACCGTCGCCAACGTATCTTCACATTCGCCGTTGTCATACATTTCTGAATCCGCCGTCTGCTGCTCGTCCGTCGATTCAGATTTTACCGAAACGTCGCGAATCGACTCAATCCGCAGCTCTTTCGATTCGTTCTCCGAATCTCCTACGTAAAGCGGCTCGGCTTTGATCTCGATGGGCGGCTCCGCGACCGCGTCATTCTCCGTCGCCATTTTCTCTTCCGTTTTGACGTCGACGACTTCCTCGACCGCCGTCGTGGAATCCGCCGCCGAACTTTCGATTTCGATTCCGACGGCGATATTCTCCGATTCCGCCGCCGGCCCACCGATTCCGATTTCGACGACGCTGCTACTCTCGCTGTCCGCGTTCACCGATTCGTTCGTCAAAATCGAATCGCGAATTTTCGATTTCCGACGAAAACGTCGCGAATACTTATTTACATCATCTTCATCTTCATCGGAATCATCTTCACTTTCATCATCATCATTCATTCCTTTTCCATTCTCATCATCATCGTCGTCGACATCATCGCGACCGTTGCAGAGGTCACGGCCGGTCACGCCGAAATCGACCTCCTCGTCTTCGAAACTATCCATGCGTGCATTCGCGATTCGAAACGCTGGCGATTGCGACTTGCGTCTGCCGACTTTCGACGTGCCGGTGGCGCCGCCGCTGAGTAATTTCGGAACTTTTAGAATGTACGGCGTCTGCTCGACGACCGCCGCGTTTTGCGACAGTCTCTCGATCAGTGAGCCGAGTTTTCGTTTTTTCGTCTGCTCGGCGTCCGTCTGCTCCGAAGTCGCCTGCTCCGAGGTCGCGCGCGTTATTCCCGAACGCGTGACGACGAACTCGCAGCTGCTGATGTCGCTTTCATCGTCGTTACCCACGTTCTCCTCGTCCTCATCGTCGTCGTCGGATTCGATGATCATCACGCTGCTGCCGTTCTCGCTGCTGCTCGCCGTCGACAGCCGCATCGGCCGCGCTTGTTTACGCGAGTTACGCGACCGCGTCGAACCGACCGACGCGCGACGCTCGACCGACGGCGCCCCCTGCTGGCGTATCTCATCGAAATACGCGCCGATGCCCTCGGCGACGTAGCCCGGTTCGATGCCCGCGATGAACCGGTCGTCGTCGCCCATCAATTTATTCTTGAACACCGCGTCCTCGACGCTGCAGTTCATCGTCGCCATCCACTGCGCGATCTTCGAGGGCGGCTCCGACAATTTCGCGGCGGTCTCCGTGTGGCTGTTATAGTGCTTGCTCAGACTGCGCTTCGACGCGAACTGAACGTTGCAGACGCCGCAGAAGAACGCACCCGTCGACTTGTGACAGTTCAAATGCGAGTTCAACGTGCCCTTCTGTGTGAACCGGTCGCCGCAGGTCGTGCACACGTACGGCCGCTCCTTCGTGTGAATGCGTATGTGCTTCGTGAGGTAGTCCCGACGCGCGAACACTTTACCGCAATACGGACACGCGTGCGTGCGCTTGTACCGCCCGGAACGCGGTCGACCGGTCGACCGGTTCGCAACGGCAGACGACGCGGTCGCGGTCGTCTGCTCGTCCTCGCGTATCGAACGGTGGCCGAGGATCCGCGCGATGCTCGGATTCAGGGAAGACAAAACTCCGTCCGGCGTCGCCGCCGCGCGCGTCAGCTTCGTCGCGTCGTCGACCATATCGATTTCGAATCTATCGACCGGCGACTCGTCGTCGACCTGCATGTCGTCGTCGACCGGTTCGGCTTTGATCATGATGCAGTCGTCCGAATCGGCGAAACTCTTTTTCTCGTCGGCCTCGATTACGATTTCGTTGGCATCGCTCTCACTCGATGCGGCCGAATCGGAGTCGGCGACCGTCGACCGTCCGCCGTCGGTGCTCGACAGATCGGGCATCGCGACCACCGGCAACTTCATCGACGACTCGACCTTGGCGGCGACCTCCTCGCTATCGGTGACCGCCGACGATTCGTCGTCTTGACTACTAGCGCCGCCGCCGTTACGGTCATCCGTCTGCTGTCTGACGCGCTGTTGCAGCTGTTTCAACCGTTTGATCACGTGGTGACTAGCCGGCTGGTGCTGCGCGCCGCCGCGCGACATTTTCCACAAACCGCGGCAGTTGAAATTGACGTGCGCGTTCAGACTGCCCTTCTGCGTGAACCGCTGCCCGCATCGGTCGCACACGTACGGCTTCTCTTTCGTGTGTATGCGTATGTGCTTCGTCAGATAGTCCTTGCGCACGCAGATCTTACCGCAGTACGGGCAGACGTGGTCCTTTTTGCAGCGTCTACGCCGCGCCGACGAGCCGCTGGTCTCCGACGCGCGATTCTCCGTCCGACCGCTAGACGGCGTCACCACGACCGGTAATTCGGTTTTGATTTGAATCAACGGAACGGTCGCCGCGGCCGCGGCGGGCGATGATGAGGTATTATTTTGTTGGAATAGTTGCTGTATCAGGTTCTGTTGTTGCTGGTTCGTGTTGATCGCCTGTTGAAGGCTCACCGCTGTCAACAACTGGTTGAAAAGCGTCAGAATATTCTGCTGATTTCCGACCGCAGCCTGCTGCTGCTGTTGCTGCGACAGCGCCATCGCGAGGGCGTTCGAAGTACTATTCGAAGCGGTTAAAATCTGCGGAGCATTCGAGTTCGCGGCGCCCCCTACGCCGCTCGGAAGCGAACTCAACAAACTCGATAAATTAGTCGCATTCAACTGCGCACCGTTCGGTAGCAACCACGGCGATACGTCTCCAGACGGCGCCACTTGCGCGAGTAACAACTTCTGAGGATCCGTCTGCTGCTGTACGGTCGCTGACGGCGACAACAACAGGCCGTTCGTCTGCGGATTCGCGATTAGGATCGGTTTCGTCGCCATGACAATGCCGCCGCTGCCGTCGTCGTTCGGCTCGGTTTTGATGGTGCCGTCCATGTTTAGTTGCATGCAAGCGACCGTAGAGGGCAGCAGTAGGTTCTGCGTGGACTTCGGTACCGTTTCGGCGGCCATGTTTTTCATAGATAGTTGTAGAAATAAATCGATTTTTTCTTCTCAACGCAAAAAAACTATTGCACATTGACAGATGAGACAGATTCGAGGAGAAATATTGCACTTTTAGTTTTTGACTAGTTCGCTAGATGGCAGCACGTGTTTAACGGTTGTTACGTCATTAAAGCGTTTGGGGACGATTTGTGGAAGTCAAACGGAATTCAATGTGGAAGAGCATTTGATCGGTTGAATCACAGACACGTCTGCTCAAACCATTGGAAGAATCTGTAAAAGAATTCAACAAATTAAGCCTACTTTCATATTTCAGGAAATAACATCTGAGGACATGAGGCAGGAATAGGTTTGTACTGCGACAGAGTCTCATGATGTCATCAGACTCAAATCCCTGCTGAGGGAGGATGTGTCTACTAGGGCAGGGGTTTGTACTGTGACAGAGTCTCGCGATGTCATCAGTTTTAAATCCCTGTGAGGGAGGATGTGTCTACTAGGACAGGGGTTTGTACTGTGACAGAGTCTCATGATGTCATCGGGTTCAAATCCCTGCTGAGGGAGGATGTGTCTACTAGGACAGGGGTTTGTACTGTGACAGAGTCTCATGATGTCATCGGGTTCAAATCCCTGCTGAGGGAGGATGTGTCTACTAGGACAGGGGTTTGTACTGTGACAGAGACTCATGATGTCATCAGGTTCAAATCCCTGCTGAGGGAGGATGTGTCTACTAGGGGCAGGGGTTTGTACTTTGAGATCAGGTTTTTAAGATGACTTACTGGTGAATTGATGGGTTTGAGACGCGAGTAAATTTGGAAGCAGTTAAAGACTCGGAGATATCAGATTTCATGATTTCAACCATTGAGGATCGTCGCTGTCCGGGCGAGTTCTATTCAAACACAGCTGGAAATAGAAAACATAAACCTCAAATAGAGCAGCACGGAATCAATCTCTACCACCAGATTATAAGTTTAATAATTATCATAATAATAATAGTAATAATAATGATTATTTATTTTCTTGATATAGCGCAATATCTACGCGGTAATCTCTGCACTTAGAAGATTAGAAAATAGAAAATTCCCAGGGAGATAATGCGTAACATTTAAGATAACAAAAATTGTCGATTAGTTACAAAAGTCCAATGACTCTATACAGAATCTAAAAGATTTTTAAAATAATCGTCACTTTTATCTTATCATTCCCCTGACTATTCCCCGACATTTTTTACCCGATTCGATCTGCTAAGAATTCAATCAATTAACACAGTCAAATACATAAAACATACACGGAAACTGTTTGATTTTAAGCGCGATCTAGCGATCTCAACAACAAATTTCCACGACTAATTTTCTCCGATTTTTAGCTTTTTCTACAAAATTCCGCTGACTATTCCCTGACTTTCAAATAAAGGCGATTTCTAGGTAACCAAACTGCGCGACCAATTTCCTAGGACCAATCTATCATGTTCTAGGCAATGCCCTACTATGGTTCCCGTAAAACCAAGTTTTAAGACCTGGGGCCGGTTGCATAGTCACGCCTTAGACTTAAGACCAGTCTAAGACCGACTTAGTTCTATAGCCTGTCTAATAACTTAAGAACAGTGTTAAGATTTAAGACCACTTTCGAACAAAAGTCACGACTGTGCAACCAGCCCCCTGTCCTAATTTCTCAAATTGGTTAGGTGCCTAAAATTAGCCCGGTCTTATCTTAAGTCTTGTTTGTAGAACCGGACCGATGTGAACTCATTCCCGCCTAAACCGTGGAACTAAGCCGAAATCGAAAAACGCTTTTCAAGAACTTCTGCTTAAATCATACCTCGATAAACCGCCGAAATCCGAACTAGTCCTGCGCGCGAGAACAAAATCGACAACAACACCGCGACGCCCTTCACACGAGACTGGTCCCTCGTCGTCGCGAGGCTCACGAGATTAAAACCTCTTTTTTGCAAAAGACTCTGATTTCCTTTGTCGAACGCAGCCTGCGCGCACACGCACGCGCCGATAAAAATAGTCGATCGCGTTCATTGTGTCGGTCATCTCTATAGAATCGAGCACACACCGACGCACGCGGGGACTATGTCACGAGTCGGCTCTCCTCGCGAGGTACCACCTGCCCTATTGTTCGCGACGCGCGCCCGAATACCGGTAAATCGCGTTTCCGACCTATGTAACAATCGCGGGCCCATCGGAATTTCGAAAAACCATTCAAACCTATGTTGTCGGTAAACTTTTGTTGAATATACCTTAACGGATCAGACAAGCGGTTAATGGATTCGTTTTATTCATCTCGGGTGGGGCCTCCCCGAGAACGCGGTCTATTGTGTTGACATCCATCTATACAGCGTCTGTGAACATCTGGTCCAGGGTTCGTACCGTCGCCAGTTCAGATTCAGATCGAAGATGAATCCATGGTAACCGAACGAATTTTTGACTAATTGAAAATGACTTTACCTTAATCATAAAAATTAAATCTTAAATAATTGAAAATTACCTAATTTTAACCATAGAATTAAATTTCAACTAATTGATAGAGTCCTTAAATTTGACCTAAGAATCAAATTCTAACTAATTGAAAATGACTTTATCTTAACTCATAAAAATTAAATCTTAAATAACTTAAAATGACCTGATTTTAACCAAAGAATGGAATTCTAACTAATTGAAAATGACCTACTTTTCTTTGACCATAGAATTTTGAGCTATTTGAAAATGACCTAATCTTAACCATAGAATTAAATTTTAGCTAATTGAAAGTGACCTAATTTTAACCATAGAATCAAATTTCAACTAATTGATAGTGTCCTTGATTCAACCAAAGAATCAAATCTAACTAATTGAAAATGACCTAATTTCAACCACGTAGAATCAAATTTTAACCAATTGAAAATGAACTAATTTTAACCATAGAATTAAATTTCGACTAATCGAAAATGACTTATTTTAACCATTGAATTAAATTTTGACCAATAATTGGATATAACCTAATTTCAACCATTTTTGGAAATACAGAACCAGCTTATGAATTTAAACTTTTTACTGTTTCAATTAAACATTTTCATTTTCCCATAAAACATCAGATGGCAACCTGACATTTCAGATTCGTCAATTTTTTTCCCAATTCTTTTTACATTTTTCCATAAAGCCGACCGCAATTCTTCGCAATTTTTCCCACCGATCTGCGACCCCCGTATTAAAACTGACGCATCCGATGGACGGAGAATGAACATTTCATTTTCGGCGCTGCTTTTCTGTCGCCGGCACGAGAACATCTTCCGAAAAGCTTATGATTCTTTTCTCATTCAATATTCATACGTAGTTTGAGCATAAAACGTTAATATGACAAAGCCTGCGCATACATATATAAATATATATATATATATATATATATATATATATATATATATATATATATATAGATATATATATTTATATACATAGCCAACTCATCAATAATGCATGACATAGCCTATTCCCTATGTTACCATGGTTATCGATAGTTTCGCCATACTCCACGGAGGAGTCTGCCGAGCTATGAGTGAGAATGCTATTTATAGGCATAGCGCGCGTTATAATTGTACTATGCGCATTAGTGTTTCTAAACTAAAGCGAGAGAGAGGAGAGAGAGAGAGAGAGAGAGAGAGAGAGAGAGAGAGAGAGAGAGAGAGAGAGAGAGGGAGAGAGAGAGGGAGGGAGGGAGGGAGGGGGAGGGAGGGAGGGGGAGGGAGGGGAGAGCGAGAGAGAGAGAGAGAGAGAGAGAGACCCATCTGTTCTCTGAATTGGCCGCAGGTCAAACCGGTCTGGATCGGACCCGGGAGTCAAATTTGGCCCACGCCTAATTCAGGGTCCCTAAACATCAGTCATTCCTGGATATTAGGAGTTTCAAGGGACTAAATTTCAAATTTCGCGGAAGCGTCTGCCTCACTTTCAATCTCAATTACAGTAAACTCCTGAATAAATCAGGCCTGTTTATTTCCAGTAATTCAGTGGTTAAAGTACCGGTGAATTTTTAGTCTTTACACTACTAAACCCAGATTCGGCAATTGCCTAATTGGGTTAAAACAAATCCCGGTATTCCCGTATTGAATTAGGCGTAGTCTAAGGTACAACTTCTAAAGCATCTAATTGCCTATTTCTCAAAATTGAAAGGGTTTAAAAGGGGTTTCGGACATTTCGCTCAAATAACAGGACTGGGTTTCATAGAGTTGGAAGAATGATAGTCCCTGGGAACAGTTTGAAATTTGTCAGTTATAACCATGGTTTCTCATTGTTACTATGGTGGTTGTCACCCAAATTGAGGATTAACCCCTAGGGATAACTTTGATGCTCAGTCTATGAAACCGGGCCCAGGAGTTTCAAGCACATTTAAACGCATTTTCTGTTAAGGAGTTTTCAAGGAATCAGGAGTTAGAGGGAAATCTGTTATAAGATAGCGTGTCAACTTATGTAAACCACTCACTCGACACTAGACAAAGCTAAGTGAGTCACTTCCAGAATCAGTCGCAATTCACGCGCAATCTGACCAGTATTCGAATTCGGTATGGGGGGCCTGTCGTCCGACATTTTTGTCGGGCCAAATTTGACCCGAAATAACAAACCGGAAACAACCCAATTAGCACGACCAGCGCGAACAGTTGACCCGGGCCTGAAATGACGTCGAAAACTGTGACACAGATCGATCAAATAAGATTTTTGAAAAATTTAATTTGCGTAAAGAAAACTTTCAAAATTTGAGTGATTAATGAAATCAGATTGAAACGATTGAGTTTGACTCTATCCTCATAGAAAACACAACCAATTTTTTGTTGTTGCTTCTTTAATAACTAAGAATTTCAAAGATTAAGACGTTTAGGCCTATGTTTGAATTGTTGTCCTCGTCGAAAACCAGAAGCAAACGAAAAAGTTTGTGAAAATTTTTGGAAATCTTGACAAAGTTTTACATTTTTCATTACAATCAGGGCCTGCATGTGCGGAAAAAAACCCCATTTCTTTATCAAATTAAAATTGCGACAAAGAACTTTAATGAACGAGCGACAAAAGTTTAAAACGGATAAGTTTGAATTTTTGTCGAGCATCGAAAAAAACTCGAAATAAATTCGAACGAATTTTCGAAAACCTATTTCTAAAAATTGAAAAAAGTTTCAACTTTTTCTAATCGAAAACCGTGCCGGCCGCGCCCGCGAGGAAGGAAAACCCGTTCGTTCGGTCGAGCTGCGAACCCGGAAATAATTTCGTCGACGACAAAGAAACTTAATTCGTAAATAACTCGCGCGCGCTCGAAATACTCTACGCTCCATTGTCAGAGCGCGCGCCGTCTGCTTCAACTGTATATAGCTCGTACATATATAGCCGAGTCATCGAGTTAGTTAGGCTCTACTCAAATAATTTCTATGCCGTCACGTTATACACCGCGCATGCCGAACAGGCCGTAGTAGTCGTAGCCTATTGTTTACAAGCCGGAGCGCGGACTCGAAACTACGACCCCGATCGACAAAGAAAGGAAAAAATATTCGCGCGTCGAATTCAATAGGGCTTCATTGTTCCGTCGGTAGCGCGGCGGACAGAATTATCGATTTTTTTTTTTCGATCTATTTAAGTCGTCGCCCGATCTCATACAGATAAAAATCCGTCGCCGAATTCCGGCCGTTCGAAAAATGTAGCCGCGGCGACATCCGATAAGAGGATGCTGCGAGATGGACGATGGACCGCATCCCGGAATATTCGTCGCCGCGCGTAACAAAAAAAATCACAAAGGCATAAATTATGAAAATTTAAGCACTATGTCCATAGATTCGTTCTGAAATAAAGGATGCTGCGTTCTGCTGCATCCGAGCTGCATTACTTCATCCCGCTTATCTTCTCCATCCATACTCGCTGCAGTCTATGAACCCATCCCATAGGCGCAAATTTTAGTTTAACAGATTCACGTGTTCCTTACCTGTAAAGGGCTGTTTTAAAAAGTATCCTTATTCGTCATCGTCATCATCCAGCAGCAGCAGCATCGTTCATCTCCAGCATCCCTGGCTGGATGCATTCGACGCAGCTGTCAAACCCGCCGCCCCATCTACCGGCCAATACCCGAACTAGGCAGTGATAATAAAGAAATCGGAATAAAAGAATTAGTTTGATTTCCTTTTGATAAATCTCTTACTTAATCATGATCTTAGATATTGTCCAATTAATTACATTCAGATAATTTATTAATCGCCGCGGTGCTAAATGGGAGGGAATGAACTACTATAGGTTTTCTGGCTGAAAATAAACCTCTGTTTTTCGGGCTGATTTACCACAAGCAAACCACTCATTTTCCGTCGGTTTTCAGCGGGAAAATTGTTTAAAAATGAATAAGAAAAACCCTCATTAACGGACGCCGGAGACCCAACCAATATTGTTTGGAAATAAAATTTAATTGATTAAATTGAATTTTGGTCCGGTTCCGGATTCCAGATCCGGACCGAACCCGGAAATGATATTTGACAGTTCACATTTTTTGAGTTTTTTCTTCAATTTTTACCGAATTTCTTCTCGATTTCACCGTTTTATAACCGCAAACTGCCGGCCGAAATCGACGATCGAATCGAAAGAGATGAGTTGTGAGCGGTATGGCGGTTGTCACGTTGCGGGAAGTGGAATTTAACGATTTAGAGTTCTATGAACGATGCGGCGGAGGCACGTACGGCAGCGTGTACCGAGCTCGATGGAAGTCCCAGCAGAAGGAGGTGGCCGTCAAAAAACTACTGTCGCTCGACGCCGAGGTTTGTACGAATTTCAGGGTGTGGACCAATTTTTAGACCTCGGTGGTCCAGTATCACGTGAAAGCTTAATATGATAAATTTAAGGCAGTGGATATTTTGCCAATGCGGTAGGCCCCCCTATTAATTATTCCTTTTAACACTATTTTGCCAATGGCGCGTTCTAATTGGCTAATTGACGCCGCGCATGCGCCCTGAGGTGCGCGACTTAGAAAATTCAAGGAAAGTGTGGAGAACAGAGTTGTAGAAAATAGTAGCATGAAGCGGGATTTCGAACCCCGGCCAGCAGATTGCTAGCCTAACGTCTTTCAACTAGACCACCGGGCTCACTCATAATCACCCGTAAGTTTTCACTGCATAAAGCTTCACCTTACCGTAACCCTATCCCTAGGGGTAAAAACGGACCCTAAACCTCACCCTAACCCTAACCCTCTCGACCATCTAGACCCTAACCCTATCGAAACCCTAAACCCAATATAATGATTTTATTGTTATATTTTATTAGTATATCTTATCATATATAGCCATTGGCAAAATAGCGTTTACTAAAATAATGCCGCATTGGCAAAATATCCATTATAAATATTCCTAAATTTAAAAGCTTAGAATTGAATAAACAATGTGGCTCCGGTTACGGAGTGTGATAGCTCCGGTTACGGAGTACAGTTTTAGCGCGTGCGCAATACAGTAGAATTCTGACTTGCGATATTGCGATTCGAAACCGAACGAAAAAATAGTAGAGCGCTTTACCCGCGGAGCCACAGCACACGACTGGAGGTTGGCAAAGTCATCAACTGGTTGATGGTGACCATAAATTTGTAGAATTGTCACTTTGTTAACTCTTACCAACCTTTGAGCGACTGCTACCCCTGGCAATTTATCCACCGCTAGTTTCTATCTTGAAAAGTCTTCTTTTTTGTTTCGATTTTTCGCAGGCTCAAGTTTTAAGTATTCTCAGTCACCGTAATATAATACAGTTCTACGGTGCCGTCACGAAATCTCCCAATTTCTGTCTAGTTACAGGTGAGTCGTACAGGACCCAGTTCCACGGTTGTGAGTTAGAGTTATCTCTGAGTCAAATCTTAACTCGCAACTGTGGAACTGGACCCAGTATTTTAAAAGTGTCGAATGTTTGAAATCGTTTTCGAGGCCGGTCTGAAGATATTCGATATCTCGAGTTTACGACACCGAACTTCGAAGTCAAACGTCGCGAGATAGATTTCTATTTTTTTTTATTACTGTTGTAGAATACGCCGATAACGGCAGTTTGTATGCGTATTTGAGGATTCCCGAAATCATGATGGATTTCGTGCAGATTCTAGAATGGGCGAAACAAATTGCTCTCGGTGAGTACGACTTACACCTGACGCCACGTCCATCCTCGCTTGCCAGGGTTTGATTGTCGCCCGCCGAAGCCCACGCCGGTGCAAACCCTGACCGCAAACCGTTCATCGGTCTATTACAACGCCCGATGGCCACCAGTCTATATATCTAGCCAATCAGATGCGTTGTACTGATAGAGCGAATCTGTCGATGTAAAATAACGCATCTGATTGGCTTAATACATAGACTGGTGGCCGCTGAGTGGCAACCTGTCCGTCCAAGAATTCCTGGGTAATGTTATAGACCAATGAATGATTCGTGTTGGCGTGAGCTCGACAGACGGCAACCAAACCCTGGCAAGCGAGGATGGCCTGCACCCTGCGTTCCGCTTCTATTATAGAAAAACTATTCTCGTTCTAGGGATAAATTATTTGCATTCCGAGGCTCCTGTTCCGATAATACACCGAGATCTGAAATCGAAAAACAGTGAGTAATTTCAGACCTTTGGCAAGTAGCGCCATCTGGTGGGTTCATGTGTACCGATATCGGGTCTGACTGTCTGAATTTTCTAATTTTAGTCGTCATCACGAAAGAATTCACTTGTAAGGTCTGTACGAGGAAATTGTGGGAAAAATATAAATGAATTAACCGTTTGAGTGCGTGTGCACCGCAGTGCAGTGTATTAATTGGTGATGGGCTTTGCCAGTACACCGCATCAAGGTGCACAGTTGTGATTAGTTATTAGTTTTTATCGTCATTGAAAGACAGCAGCACCTGTCAAACATAGTAAATATAAGTTACTACCGATACATCGCACTGGAGTGTAGATGCTTCAAAGCGGTATGCCTGCTATACACCGCACTAAGGGGGAATTTTTGTAAATTACTAAATCTCCAGCAGTTTGGGGTATTAAGTGGTCATCACTGAAAGGGTTTTCAATCAAGATTTTTCGGATACTTTCACGATATCTGTAAAGAATTAACCCCTGAATTTTGTAAATTTGCAGATATGCGATTTCGGGTGCAGTAAGTTTTTCGGTTGCACGACGAAGATGTCGTTAGCCGGCACATTTCCTTGGATGTCTCCCGAGGTAAACGCATCTGCGATGATGATAATGATATGCTAATTTATTCATGCCCTGCGATTTGAACATTCAAATCGATATAAAATCAATAATATCAATTTTTCAGGTGATACAGAGTCAGCCGGTTTCGGAAACGTGTGATACCTGGTCTTACGGAGTGGTAGGTTTTTACAAACTAACAAGTTTTTCCAGAGTCCCTACGACTCCTTGATTCCTTAAAAGTAACTGCACGGAAAATGCGTTTAAATGTGCTTGAAACTCCTTTAATTTGAGCAAAATACCCAAGTTTACAACTCCTTCAAATTTGAGAAAGAGATAATTGAATACTTCAGACAACACTGACGTTGTACATTAGACTACGCCTTAATCAGTATAGTTGGGATTTGTTTTGACCTAATTAGGCGTTTACTGGATTAGAAACCAAGTTTAGTTAGTGTCAAGGATAAAACTTTGCTCATAAAACCACTGAATTATTGAGTTAAACAGTACTGATATTTTAGGAGGAGTCTACTGTAATTGGGATATGGAAGTGATGCAGATGCTTCCTCAAAATATGAATTTTTTTGCTTTAAAACTCCTTATATCCAGGAATGACTGATCTCTAGGGACCCTGTTAAAACTCCTTATATCCAGGAATGACTGATCTTTAGGGACCCTGTTAAAACTCTTTATATCCAGTAATCACTGATCTGTAGGGACCCTGTTAAAACTACTTATATCCAGTAATGACTGATCTGTAGGAACCCTGTTAAAACTCCTTATATCCAGTAATGACTGATCTGTAGGGACCCTGTTAAAACTCCTTATATCCAGGAATGACTGAACTGTAGGGACCAGGTATCCTGCTGGATCCAGTTTCAAAGTTACATACTACGAAATATTAAGGTTTTGAATTCATTTAACATGAAACGTTGCGGTAAATTTCAGGTGCTCTGGGAATTACTGACACGCGAGATTCCGTTCGAAGGAATCGAGGGCTTCCAAGTCGCTTGGGTCGTCGTGGAAAAAGGCGAGGTAGGTGCCGTGACAAAAATAACGAAAAAAATTCTCTGGCAGTTTATTGTTTCTAGTTCTGTCCAGGATCCGACTCCAAACTAATTTTGACTCGACGCTGAAATTCTTTTCACTATAAAAATCGTGAATCGTAATCTAGATTTCACCTAATATTCACCTTGATTATCGTAATGACCTTGACCCGCTTGGCATGGCAGATATCGTACTATTGAATATGACCTTGGTGTTGCGTTGGACGACTCGTGTTGACCTCGACCTTCATCCAATGATGTGGCAGATGATTTAGTTAACCGTAACTGACCACCCTGCAGGGGCTCGAGCGATTTCGACGTTCTTTTCGTGATAATCGCGAAAATATGCTTATTTTCGCTAACTTCGGGAGGAAAAGCTTTTAATTTCGTGTTTTCTTTTTTTTGGCGTCGTTGCAGAGACTAACGATACCGAGCAGCTGTCCGGCGTCGTTCGCGACGTTGATGAAACGCTGCTGGAATCTCGACCCGAAAAAACGCCCGAGTTTCCGTCAGATGTTGATCTCGCTGGATAACCTACTCGGCGAGGGTGAGTGGAACCGTGCGCCGATAATTTCTGTGCGTCCTTGTATTCGAAGATATCTACTCTTAACCCTTTCAGCGCTGACTAACTGATATACAAAAGTGCTTGAGATGATTTGAAAATTTATAAAAATGTCCCATTTTGTTGTATAACGGGAATACCGCTAGAGTGAGCCTACACCACGGTGCTGTGTATCGTTAGTAGCTAATATTTCATTATCTTTGACAGATGCTGCCATCTTTCAATAGATATAAAAACTTAATTACTAATTACATGGATACACTGCAATGCGGTGTACTAGCTAAGTCCATCACCGATTTATACGCCGCACTGCGGTGTAGACGTATTGAAAGGGTTAGATATTGTAGGTTTTTGTTTTTCTCTGTATAGACATGCTCGCCGAAGAAACGAATCTATTTCTGGAGAACAGGGATGAATGGAAGTGAGTTTGATATTTGAACGATGAGCTCCGTAAGGCCTCGGGGTTTATTTGCATAGTCCAGAAGATAGTCTTAAATCTAAACGCTAGTCTTAAGTTGTTGGATTAGCTTTAGAACTAAGATAGTCTTAGATCTTTGCCTTGACTGTGCAACTGGCCTCTGTCTTAAATTGTAGACCCGCATAGACTGGCTTAACCTAGTCTTAACTTAAGATTAGTTTTGACCTAAAACCAGGCCTGGTTTTATTGACCAGTTTTGATTCTAACCTTGCAGAGATTGGTTTTATAGACCAGTTTTAACTTGTACCCAGTAGGGGCTGGATTTACAGACCATATTTAACTTGAACCCTGCAGGGGCTGGTTTTATAGACCTGTTTAACTTGAACCCTGCAGGGGCTGGTTTTATGGACCTGTTTTAACTTGAATCCTGCCAGGGCTGGTTTTATAGACCTGTTTTAACTTGATGTTGACCAATGTTTATATCGGGTAATGGTAAATCGGCTTGTCTGCTTGTTGTCGTTAGACAGGAGATCGAAGATACTTTGAATCGGTTGAAAAAGGCGGAAAAAATTCTCCGAACGAAAGAAATCGAGCTTCAAGACCGCGAACGCAAACTCAGCCGACGCGAAAAGGATCTCGAAAAACAGTTCGGCGTTGTAGTAAGCTCTATAGAAATTTCTAAAAATCTAATTCATAAGGGGGGCACCAGGGAATTATCGTTTCAGCTGAAAGAATTGTTTTGAATGAAATCGTTTTAGAATTTAGAGGCTCATGACGTCCAAACTTGGCGGGAAATTGATGTGGTGAGTTTGTGGTCCATTACTGATGAAAAGTTGATTTCGTTTTGTGCGAAATTTGATGGAATTTATTCAATTTTTTTTCTAAATTCTAGTTCCAATGGTTACAGCAGGTGGCAGCAGCGAATAATGGTAAGTTTATACTTAATCTGACTCCGTCTGTCCGTTACAGTAAGAGTTTTGTGAAATACAGTAGAGTGTGTCTCTTACTGGGGTGATGTTAAGACTGGTAAATTCTAACCCAAAATGGTGTCAAATACTGAGTAAGAGTTTGTGAAATACAGTTGACTGTATCTCTTACTGCGGTAAAGTTAAGACTGGTAAAATCCTACCCAAAACGGTGTCAAATACTGAGTAAGAGTTTGTGAAATACAGTTGACTGTGTCTCTTACTGCGGTGAAGTTAGGACTGGTAAATTCTAACCCAAAACGGTGTCAAAATACTGAGTAAGAGTTTGTGAAATACAATTGACTGTGTCTCTTACTGCGGTGAAGTTAAGACTGGTAAATTCTAACCCAAAACGGTGTCAATATTGAGTAAGAGTCTGTCTCTTACTGAGACCGGTAAAATTCTACCTGGTAGAAATTTATGAAATTATTTTTGAAAACTATTTTTAGGAAGCATGAATGAACTGTCACGGTATGGAGATTTGTTTTTGAATCACAACATTACGGGTAAAACGCTGCTGATTTTAACTGAGAACGATTTGATCGCGATGGGAGTAGAGTCGGTCGGACATCGCAAAGATTTACAGGTTCGTCATCCGGCATTCTTCCAATTTCCAATTCTTCACTCAAGTGCGGTGTATCACAGACGTACCACTGTATATCCCCTACCCCGTAGTGTGGTGTATCGTATGTTACTTATATTCGTCAATGTTTGACAGGTGCTGCCATCTTTCACTAGATATCTCAACTAATCAACACTTGCATGCTTACACTGCACCATGGGGAAGGTGCGGTATCGTATTGGATGATTGTACACCGCACTGCGATGTACACGCACTAAAAGGGTTAGAAAATGTTCGCTTTTTTCCATGCAGAATGAAATCGAGTTGCTTCGCGTTCACAATTTCCGTCTGCTGCACTTCCCGCCATTGACGCCGCCACCGGCGTCGCTGGCAGACGACGCGTCGGTTGGCGCCGTCAAGTTGAACGTAACGTTCGTCATTGGCAATCACGTCCGTCACGGCGACACGCCGCTCGAGCACAAGTGGAAGATGTACGTCGAGGTCGACGACGATGAGAACGATGATGAGGACGTCAGCGCGTTCACGTGTATAAGAGATGTCGCGTTCACGTGTCGCGAGGGAACGTTCAGTCAAACTTACAGAGTTTGTCAGGTGAGTAGTTAAACTACTGTATCCAGCTTCAATGCATCCCAGCAGGTGTTAAATAGTTGTGGTTCATCCTTTGGTGGTAAAGATGTCGCTAGTGTGCATTCATCAACTACTTCGGCGATAGAGAATTCTGCTTGTGGTAAGTGAGGATCCACCAGGTGTCGTAAGTGTGCAGTAGGACATAAACTACTGCGGAAATGGAGGATTTCGCTTGTTGCAAGTGAGGTGCTTCCACCAGGTGTCGCTAGTGTGCAGTAAGACATCAACTACTGTGGCAATGGAGGATTCCTCTTGGGGCGAGTGAAGATCCACCAGGTGTCGCTAGTGTGCAGTAAGACATCAACTACTGTGACAATAGAGGATTCCTCTTGTGGCAAGTGATGATCCACCAGGTGTCGCTAGTGTGCAGTATGAAATCAACTACTGCAGCAATAGAGGATTCCATTAATTGCAGGCTAGAATCCACCAGGTGTCACTAGTGTGCAGTAGGGCATCAACTACTGCAGCAATAGAGGATTCCATTAATGGCAAGCGAGGATCCACCAGTCCAATAGGTGTCACTAGTATGCAGTAGGTCATCACCTACTGCGACAATGGAGGATTCCGATTCACGGGCTGTGTTTTTCATGCTCCATTCTATTTTCAGCCACCGTACGTCATGGAAAAGTGGAAAGTCGGAATCAGTGATGACATGTTTATCGAATGTGTAATCACTTACGAGGTAAGGGACTAATTGGATCCAGTTCATCGCATATATATCCCTATTCTGACATTGACCCTTTTTCACTTCTTGGTAATCGATGATAATGATGTTGCTCTGTACTTAACACGTTTGCTACCAGAGTGATGATATCATACAGTGCTGCCCCCAATTGCCACTGCTATGAGTAAACCTGTAGGTTGGCGCGGGAGCCATAGTCAGCCTATCCTCTAAATGACCAATGGGCATTGAGAATGAAGCCGAGTTCATTCACATAGCTGGCCAATCAGGAACTGTGTCGTTCCCGTGCGCCGGAGTGTAAATATCTAACTGTAGACAGGAACTGTAACTAAAGCGGAACCTCGTTACAACGAACTTTACGGATGGAATTCTATATATTTTAGATTGAATAAATAAATTCTTGTTTTTAAATTCTTTTAATCTGTAGATAGTGGGTTTTTATCTTATTACCTGAAATCCATGTCGTCGTTCATATTTTTTCGCAGCCGGATAGAGTGAAGTCGCCGCGCGCGACCAAATGTAACCACAAGATTCTGACGTGCGGCACTAGCAGCGTTACGAATAAAACCGTCAATCTCGTTCTGAAACAACAGCGCAACACGGCAGATCGATCGCAGACGGCTATCCGTCCGAAAACTAGTCCGGTCATCAGTTCGGTGTGGAGCAAACGCATTTTAGAGAATTCGTTTTCACCGATCGACATCAGGAGTAAGTACGATGTCTCCGTATTGGATCAAGTCAATAAATTACTTATCCCGGTCGAATTTCTCGGCTTACAGTAAATTTCTCTCCTCCGTTTACAATTAATCGTTTCATTCTGTTTACAGTTAATTACTCCATTCTGTGTATGGTTAATTACTCCATTCTGTTTAAGGTTAATTACTCCATTCTGTTTACAGTTGTTTACTCCATTCTGTGTATGGTTAATAACTCGATTCTGTTTAGGGTTAATTACTCCATTCTGTTTAGGGTTAAATACCCCATTCTGTTTACGGTTAATTTCTTGATTGTGTCTACAGTAAATTAATGACTCAATTCTGGTACAGTTAATTACTCCCATTCCGTTAACAGTTAATTCCTCTAATCTGTTCCATTGAAAACTGGAGGAAGCAACAAATTTGAGAAATTAAATGTAAACAGAAAGGAGCAATTAATTGTAAATAGAATGGAACAATTTATTGTAAACAGAATGGAGCAGTTAATTGTAAACAGAATGGAACAATTAACTATGGACAGAATGGAGCATTAACTGTGAACAGAATGAACAATTAACTGTCAATAGAATAAACAATTAACTGTAAACAAAATGAACAAATAACTGTAAGCAGAATGGAATGATCAACAGTAAACTGAGAATTTAACACAAATTTCACTTAATTTCTCATTGCAGCGTCGTCGGGAAAATGGGCAGCTATCGTATCTGGCCAGAAGGTGTCGCCGCCGGTCGCTCCCGGCGCGTCGAAGTATTTAACGAATCGTCGCCTGTCGTATCCGGAAAACGGCATTCGAAATTCGGGCATCGGCGCGACGTCGAGCGTCATGACACCCGTCTGCGAGTCGGGTACCGGTTTGAAAATCAGCCAGTCGCAGCCGAACTTCAACCCGACACGTCGGGAATCGTCGCCAATTTGCTCAAACGGTGCCGATAGTAAAAAAAGTCCGGTTAAATTCACGATCGATTCGAGTTCGCGAGAATCGTCGGAACCGGAGGAGGACAGCGCCGAAAGTTCGTTCGCCGATTCGTCGACTCGTTGCTGCTGCGGTCGTCGACAACGCGGGGTTTCCCCGTCAAAAAATTCCCCGACGAATCGGGGGATTTCTAATAAATGCGCCGAATGTCTACGCGGGTCATCGGGCTGGCGCGGCGGCCGCGGCCAGTATTCGCGTGGTTTTGCTGCTGCGGAGGGCGCGCAGCAGACGGTTAAATCTTACAGCGACGCGACACGTCAGATGAATAAATTCGGCACCGAAGCCGATCGCAATCACCCGATTAAAGATGGCGCCGCCAATCAAACTCGGCCGCGTAGCTGGACGTCGGATGGCGCGGGTGGTCGTCGTCGGAGAGGTCATGGTCAGTTAGATCGTAGTATAAGCGACCACGCGACGTACGGACACACGACAGAGAAACCGCGCCAAGAAGATTCCGGCTATCGTAGCGAAGGGCGTCCACAAAGCGGTCGCGGTGAAAACCGTGGCTTCAGTTACCCGGCGTACCGCTCGAGAGGAGGTCAGAGAGGTCAACAACGAGGTCGCGGTGGTAATAATCAAGGTCGGGCGAGGTCGAGAGGTCGTGGCTGGAATCGAGGTCACAACTACGGTCAGACTCGACCGACTGTGATACAGAGTTTAAGTGAAAATAGTTCGTATTCTAATCAAGATCATTTATGACCTGAATTATTCCATGACTCTGTCAATGCTACTGTGGCAATAGAGGATTCCACTTGTGGCAAGTGAGGATACACCAGGTGTCGCTAGTGTGCAGTAGGACATGAACTACTGCAGCAATAGTGGATTCCACGTGTGGCATGTGAGTATCCACCAGGTGTCACTAACTGCGGCAATAGAGGATTCCACTTGTGGCAAGTGAGGATCCGCCAGGTGTCGCTAGTGTGCTGTATCGTGCCACTATTAGTAAACTTTCCTGCGAAGTAAATAAATTATCAATGCAAGCTTTATCAAACCCTGAGAGCAGTAGTAGACTGAATCGTAATGTCTTTCGGTGGGTTAAAGGATTGACTTCAATCAGGTACCATGGCACACGCCAGATGGTGAAACATGTAGTAGCAATTCTTTGAACTGGACATTTAGGCTCCCGAAGAGAAATGTTTTCAAACAAGTCATCACAAAGATATGAGATTGATGTATTGTTCCCAATGAGTGCATGGTAAAGTCGTACTGTAAATTGAGATAAATTCATTCGAATTTAATTGAAATGTAGAAGAAATTGAAGCGCGGTAACCGAGTAACCACTATTGACACGTGGTGGATTCTCACCTGCCATAAGTGGAAGCCTCAATTGCCGCAGTAGCGATGCCGGTATCCCTCGGATTGTCGATTACAGCAGTAGTAGTAGCATTGTCAGTAAGAGAACAAAAAGTTGTATATTTTATGTCTGAATATTTGTGTATATGTTTCATTGGAATGAGGATGATTTGTTCAGATGATAATATAAAAGAAAAAATCAGACCAAATGCAATTTGTGTTATTTTCATTACCCGGTATGTAGTTTTGGTCAACTCACGGATTCAACGTTTCCCGGCTTCAAACCCTGGTCCAACAGCGTGAGCTTCAGCAGGCGGCAAGCAAACCCTGGCAAGCGAGGAATCACCCCGGTCTTTCAATACAGATAACGAATAATGTAACATTTCTATATACAACAATGTATGGAATTCCTCAAGGGCCATACGAGTTACGTTTTACGAATTACGACTTCAATACGTTACAACTTATTTACCGTTTACTCCAGTATCAAAATTAAAGAAAAAAATTGTTTTCAGATTATGACGCCGTGACGGGTAAAGAAGTATTTGGCAGAATTTCAGAGGATCGGTGCTATATGTCTCCCCACTATTGACAGACCCCGGGCCTGTAGGCCTACTGTTTTTAAAATCGCGATCAATTTTACCATAACCTTATGAAAGACCCGGCAGGAACTGATTACAAATGTTATTACATCTAACAAAAATGACCCGGCCGCTGCGAAGAAACGGAGTATCATTTTTGTTTAGCCTTGAACTTGGAACTATCTATGTCTCCACTTCGGGGAAGCTATGCATTTGTGAGAAATAAAGCTAGAGGTTTTCATCAATAAATGTCAACGTTTTTATTCTTCGATTTCAATAAATTATTCTAAAATTTAAGACAAAAAAAAGACAGACGGTGGCTAAATTAGAAGAGGGAGCTGTTGGGAATCAAGTAATTTATTTTTATGGCCTTATTAAAGTTCCACGATTGTTCAGCTGGCTACTGGCGCGTGTTCAACCCGGCAGTTAAACCTTCGATAACTCCATTCAACAATAAAGAGACACAATTGCGGTTTATCAGAGTTTGTTGATATCATTCACACGCGCTATTGATCACAATTGGAATACGTCACCGGCTGACCACAGTGTGTAAGCATAGGCGAGCTCATTCACCTCCGCTCTCTCACACTGTTCAGACATGCTTCCGTGGATTCTCCTGGCGATCTTCGCTGCGCTCCTGTCCCTGCTTCCTGAGGAACGACGTCTTTATGTTTTATGTGTTACTGTTCGTCTCTGTGCTGTCCTGTACTGTTCCGTGTTTATTAATCCGTTCTATTTTTCAGGTTTTAACCAGTTTTATTTTTCAGGGCCGATTTCTCTGTCGAATTTCAACGTTTGCTGGAACAAAACTAATGTCCGAAAGCGTCGGCTCTCCTTTGCCGGTCACGTGTCGAGGATGTCAGACAAAGAGTTGGTCAGGAAATGGCTGCCCTCTACACGCCCTCGTACGGAACACGAAAACCAGGATGACGAGGCCTCACTGCCCCCATCTATCTACAAAGTGTGCTGAGTGATGTCAATGACGGGCATATCTGTGGGATTGCGCGGGATACAAATGGAGTGGTTATACTGGACTGTCACGCCACTAGTATTCATTGGTCCTTGTGACCACTCGGATGAGGGATGATTCTACTGTCACGCCCTTTGTTTCTGGTATTCTGAGTCGGCTGAGGGATGATTCTACTGTCACGCCCTTTGATTTCTAGTTTGAGTGCTAGATTTCATTGTGTCCTTGTGACAACCTCAGGCAGAGATGAAGTCTCTTGTCGGCTTGTGAGTGCTAGTTTCATTGTGTCCTTGTGACAACCTCGGTCAGTGGATGAAGTCTCTTGTCACGCCTTTGAGTGCTAGTTGAGATCCTGAATCTCAACCCGGGCAAGCTGGTTGTACTGCGCTATTTGTGTTTCGAGCAATTTTACAGGTGTGTCAGTCACAGACGTCGGCCAGTACATCCTGCAGTTAGATGGGGAATGCGAGGCGTTGTCATTCTGGTTTTCGTGTTCTGTGTGAGGGCGTGTAGAGGGCAGTATATTCCTGGCTGGCTCATTGTCTCGTGTTCTCGGCATGTGACCAGCGACGGAGAGCTGAAAAGCTTTCGGACATTAGTTTTGTTCTGTACCAGGTTTTCATCGCTCTTCTCTTTTTTTTCATTTCAGGTCTCCCAAGATGAAGAAGAAGATGCTGAAGGTGACTACAATGAAGACGATGCCGAAAAAGATCACTGAACTCGGCAATATTGAAAGTTAAGTTGATACACATGTAAATTACGATGCGTGATACGGAAAGGATTGTGTAACTACAGAATATCGTTCTTTTACTCATTTCAGGTTAATCCAGAAAGTCCCATCTAAAATCTGCCCACCAGAAGTGCAAGACTCCACCTTAAAGTACCACCAAACACCGACAGACCTGCCGCAACCGAACCTGGTAGTCTTGACCTCATCCTGCATGGCAACAGGAATGCATACATACATAAAGCTAAGTTGATTTTTAATATCTGGGGTAGAATGCATAGGGACTGGAGAGGATAGAGACGCTGGTCAAGCTCACCATCTCCGCACTACTTTATTGAAGGTCTGTGGCCGGTAGTAAATTGAAATATAGCTAGGCAACGTTCTTAAACTACAGTGGAAAAAGGGATCAGTCAACCCTGTTATGAAAAACGCTTTACATAGTAGAATCTCAAAGCTCTTTTCAAGACGTAAAATCATTTTAAACTTGACAAAAGCGTCTTCTGAATAAAAGTGTTTAAACGCCATGATGAAAAGCATTCAATATTTCGGTGTTCATTCAAAAGTATGCCTACATTCATATTGCAGTAGAACCTCGTTACAGCGAACTTCACGGGACCAAAAACCCTCGTTCGTTATAATCGATAGTAACGTTATATCCGGTAGGAAACTATTTTAATTGTCTTACATGGGACGAGAGATTCTATATTTGTTATATCCGATGAATCGAGTGTATCAGAGAGGCGTCATATTTTTCATTTCGTTCTCGCCTGTTGACAGATTACTAGAATACATTGTAATAATATATACATATAATCCATGCCTAGTTACTACTAATTAGTTGAAACAGTTACCAATTCAGAATTTGAATTCGGTCATATTTCATCATAAAAAAATTGTCACATGCGATCGTCATGTGCAACGCAGTAATAGGGAATATGGGGGTTCATATCAAAGGTCGAAGGGTCGAGCCCACTCTCCCCTTCAACCTTTGATATAAACCCCCATATTCCCTATTACTTCTAATGATTTCATATAAATGAACATTATTTACATGAATTTCATATGTTTTAAAATAAATTATAAATCATTTTTATATTAATTATAAAAGTGTGAGTAAAGGGTGAGTCAAGTGTGAAATAAAATAGAAATTAACGAGTCGATTAAAATTAGATTTTTCAAATAGATTTAACAAGAAATTAAATAACTTTAACTGTTAGTATCACTATTGTTTCATTTTGATATTTTTCTATTTGAATAAACCAACTAACTAATATCACTTTTTCATCAGGATTGAATCTTTTTTTTAATTTGAACTGCAATATCTTTAAATGATTTTTCATTATCTAAATCACATTTAATACCAATATTTGATGAATTTTCATTGTAAATAATTTTGTTTATTATCAAAATTTAAATAATATAGTCTTTTTTCAATTCTTAAGTTAATCAAATCATTGTAATCTTTAGAAAGTATTAAATCACTTTTTCTTTCATTAAAAGGAGTTTCAAGAATATTTATTATGTTTTCATCTAAATTACCTTTACAATTTAAAACTGTATTAAATATTTTAGGATTTTTAGCACCATTATCAAAAGTATCTACTAGTTCAGTAATTAAATGTTTCATTTGATATCATTTGATTAATTACAGTAATATTATCAATTTTATAGTGTCTTACGTACACTAAATTTGTTGCTGAGATATAATTTTTAATGTTTAACTGTGAAAATAATTTATTGGTTTCATTGATTTCGATTTTGAATTTGGGTTCTTCTTCTGTCTTCATTTTTATAACAAAATATTTATCAAAATGAATCTAACTCATACAATTATTCAATGTTTAAAATATGAATTATTTCAATCACACTTTACTCACACTTTTATGTTAAAAAATCTAATTTTAATCAATTCGTTAATTACTCGTTAATTGCTATTCTATTTCACACTTTACTCACCCTTTACTCACACTTTTATAATTACTAGAAAAATGATTTATAATTTATTTTGAAATATATGAAATTCATGTAAATAATGTTCATTTATATGAAATTATTAGAAGTAATAGGGAATATGGGGGTTTATATCAAAGGTTGAGGGGAGTGTGAGCTCGACCCTTTGACCTTTGATATGAACCCCCATATTCCCTATTACTCAATGCGACATAAGGCTGAATTAGCTCATTCAACTACTAGGCCACGAAGTTAAACCTCCCATGATTATTCTCGTCATAACAGCTGGTACTGTCGGCCTGAAATTGTTATAGTTAAATGTTCAACCCGTTGGCGAATTAGATTTATATTAAATCGGTTGCATTTTCAACCGAATTCAGTAGGAATCATGTCACAATGTGCGAATTTAGGGCAATAAGATTAGTTGAAAAATCTATAAAAACGAACTTTTACTGTCACTAAGATCATTGCTTGCAAGTCTCGTCTGCAATACGTGATAAGGTACGTACATTCTTTAGTGGGTTGAATCGTTTCGCTGGCCTCGTGTCGAACCATCGGTTATACAATTTTATCTGATATACCATCAAAATCGGCGTCTTTTGAATTTTCATTTGTGCTAAATCGGTACGGATCAAACCGCTAATTACTTAATTACTCGGGTTAATTAATCGCTGAATGTGGTTTTGCCTCTTTTTTCTTTTTGGCAGACCGTCGATAATCCATACACGAACGATTTCCTATATTTGTAGAATATAGGAAGTCAATTAAATTGTTACATTAAAGGCAATCAATTATGAACAGTGGAACGTGTTGACTCTCTTTTCACTTATCAGAAAAAGAGCGACACAAATTTCAAAATCTAGTTCCGCAGTTGTGTGAGTTAATTTGGTTCTGGATCCAGTTTCACAGTTGTATGTATGGGTTTAATTTGACTAAGAAATTTACGGTCCAAATAGAACCGAGTTTGGCGAAGTCAACTTTTGTTTTACTTTTTCAACGTTTCTACCTTTGGCCTGAAAAACCACATTACCGATTACATACAAGTGTGCGTGTGTGCGGTTGTGTGTGCGGTTACGTGTGCGCGTGTGTGTGCGGTTGTGTGCGTGAGTAAAGTCTTCGCCTATTCCAGATTTCACTGTATAAAAGCTGAATATACATTGTTTCATTTCAGGATGTTCGCTAAAACTCTGCTCATAACCTTGGCCTTGTTTATGGTCGTTGGAGCTATGGCAGCAAATGAAGGTAATTCATGAGAATTGTTCCGTTCGAATGATGTTTTTTCTTTTTTTTCTTTTTCACCTTGAAATAGGGAATTAGCCCGCTTATATAATTGATTGGTAGATTTAGCTTGATTTTTTGATATGGTGTCCCTTACAAACCCACCACACCTGCCGGGAGACGTAATTGTGAAATGGGCGAGCGGCTACTAAAATACATAGCTGTTCTTTGATTTGATCACAGGGTACCCGAAGCTGTTTTCTATTTGGCTCCCAGGGGTCGCTTTAAGGATGGATTAGAGCTACGGGCAAGCTCGTAGGTTAGGGTTAGTCTTACCAGTGTTAATTGTATCACAGTTGCATTAAGTATGGATGTTCTGCGGGCCAGCGGCTCCTAATATTGACATCGCTATTCTCGGAATTATTCCCCTTTAGAGACCCCGGCGAAGGGGCTAGATTAGTTAGCAAAACAGTGCGGATGTCTCTATCAGCCGACAGCCTGTGACTCAATAAATGATCTTAATTTTAGGTGATCGATTAAGAAAGAGAGGAATTCCTTGCTATTGCCATGGCAAATTGAGTACATTTTGGTGGTTGTCCAGTGACAGTAGATGTTGCCCAGCGCGTGAAGGAAAATGCTGCCCGAACGATTTGTAATTTGAAACAAATAAAAGTAACCTTTCATCGCGATCAGTTGCTGCAATACCATTTTCGGAAAATGTTCTCTGAACAAAAAAAAACACTATTTGAAATGAATACAGAATAAAAAATGATAATTAGCTATCTCACGCTAAATGTTCTTTTCTCGTGTTCATTTTTGTATTCTCGCTGTCACATTTGTTTTCATATTTTCTTTTTTAATGGGAAAAATATCGTCGGCCAACCTGAACACTACACCTCTGTGGTGAAAGTCCTTGGCTCACAACATGTTGCAGCAAATCATAATCTGTAATGATTCAATATTTCGACGATTGTGGTGAATAAAGACAACTTGGGTTTAACACGATGAAGAACGCCAACACAACGTGACACTTTTTTACATATAGATTTTATGTGATCATCCCATGACAGTTTTTCATCTATTAAAACCCCCAAAAATTGGTAGTGTGGACACGTTCAATTTCACGATCATCGATATAAATCTTTGTATTACCAACAACAGTTTTACTTAATATAATATAATAAGTTTTACTAATATCAATTGATAACTTGTTGGCACGAAACCAAACAACAAGTTTCGAAAGTTCAGTATCGATCGTATCTATAAGGCGGTCAACGAGATGATCACTATAGAAAGCATTCCTGTCATCAGCAAATAAGATTAACTTTAGGATATCAGATGCACGAGTACAGTCTATGTAGAGAGAATCCCACAATGATAAGAAAAAGTCCGAAAATGTAACTTCGAGGTACGGGAACGTGAGGAAGAAGAATTTTGATACGATAATTCGATCCGTGGGTAGTATGATCACGATTGATAGATCACCATATCCGTGTTGACGCAATGTAGAGTGAATCCCACAATGATAAGAAAAAGTCCGAAAATGTAGCTTCGAGATAGTAGTTTATTTCAACGTTTCCACTATATCCTAATAGTCATCTTCAGGAATAATGAGATACTACAAAAATTATGAGATATATACAGATAACGAATAATGTAACATTTCTATACAACAACGAGCTTTCGCAGAATCTGAGTAAAATGCTGGTGGAAGTAAGGTCGAGGCGCAATACCGGACCATGGCAAGCGAGGATGTTTGGAGGGAGGCATTCAAACCTTGGCAAGCGAGGATGGTATTCTCCAGTGTGAGCTTCGGCTGTACAATTCAAACCCTGGCAAGCGAGGATGGAATTTTCCAGAGTGAGCTTCGGCTAGACTGGTTGCCTGTCCCATTCAATATGGATTAGGAGGAAATCAACTGCATAAGCGGCGATCACACGAGTGTTCACACATGTACCAAATGGGCCCAAACTAGGCCCGACCACAAACGTCGGACCAGGTCCGGGTCAAATTTTAGCACGGTACAAACGATTGCGTTTGAATTGCAACTGGTACTAGAAATGACTCACTTCGCTTTGTTTAATTAAGCATTCACTATCGAGTGAGCGATTAAGGAGTGAACGCGCTCTCTAATTAGGATCGGACTGAATTTGACTCGGGCCTAATTGCTAGATTTGTGATCTATAGCTAGGCCTATCTTAGCCGCGACACGGCAGACAGTACCAGCTGTTATGACGAGAATAATCAATTTTTATGATATAACCGAATTCAAATTCTGAATTGGTAACTGTTTCAACTAATTAGTTGTAACCAGGCATGCATTATATGTATATATTATTACAATGTATTCTAGTAATCTGTCATTAGGCGAGAACGGATTGAAAATATGGCGCCTCTCTGATACACTCGATTCATCGGATATAACAAATATAGAATCTCTCGTCCCATGTAAGACAATTAAAATAGTTTCCTACCGGATATAACGGAACTATCGATTATAACGAACGTAGGTTTTTTAGTCCCGCGAAGTTCGCTGTAACGAGGTCTAACTGCAATAAGAATGTAGGCATACTTTTGAATGAACACCGAAATATTGAATGCTTTTCATCATGGCGTTTAAACACTTTTATTCAGACGATGCTTTTGTCAGTTTTAGAATGGTTTTTAACGTCTTGTAAAGAGCTTTGAGATTCTACCATGTAAAGCGTTTTTCATAACAGGGTTGACTGATCTCTTTTTCCACTGTAGTTTAGAACGTTTCGGCTTGTATCCGATAGTCACCATCAGGCATACATAATTGTGAAATGGGCGAGCGGCTACTAAAATACATAGCTGTTCCTTGATTTGATCACAGGGTACCCGAAGCTGTTTTCTATTTGGCTCCCAGGGGTCGCTTTAAGGATGGGTTAGAGCTACGAGCAAGCTCGTAGGTTAGAGTTAGTCTTACCGGTGTTAATTGTATCACAGTTGCATTAAGTACGCATGTTCTGCTTGCCAGCGGCTCCTAATATTGACATCGCTATTCTCGCAATTATTCCTTTTAGAGACTCGGTGATGGGGCCAGATTAGTTAACAAAACACTGTGGATGTCTCTAACAGCCGACAGCCTGTGACTCGTTCAATGAATGATCTTAATTTTTAGGTGATCGATTTAGAAAGAGAGGAATTTCATGCGTTTGCCGTGGCAAGCCCAGTACATTTTGGTGGTTGTCCACTGACAGTAGATGTTGCCCAGTGTCTAACGGAAAATGCTGCCCGAACGATATGTAATTTGAAACAAATAAAAAGAAACCTTTCATCGCGATCAGTTGCTGCAATACCATTTTCGGAAAATGTCCTCAACAAAAAAATTATTATTTCAAATAAAGGCAGAATTAAAAAATGATAATTAGCTATCTCACGCTAAATGTTCGTTTCTCGTGTTGATTTTTGTATTCTCGCTGTCACATTTGTTTTCATATTTTCTTTTGTAATGGGAAAAATATCGCCGACCAACCTGAACACTACACCTCTGTGGTGAAAGTCCTTGGCTCACAACATGTTGCAGCAATCATGATCTGTTATGATTCAATATTTCGACGATTGTGGTGAATAAAGAATATCTACTCATGAAATCAAATCGGTTTACGGACCAGCTCGCCACAAGCTTTCAGTCCGGGACCGGCCAGGCGATTAGCTGTTTTATTGCGACAGTGTCACTGCGGGGCCAATCAATGGCGACGATCAAATGAAAAAAACTTTGAATTGAGGGAAAACATCTCTCCCGAGATAAAAATAAACAGCGCTTCAAAAACATCAATGAATTCTGCCTATTATCTAAATTACTCCATACATGGGTCGGTGGACTGATGTGGATAACGATTCGGCCGCATGAGTGCGCTCTCTAATTAGATGTTGCCCGAACGATTTGTAATTTGGAACAAATAAAAAGAAACCTTTCATCGTCGGGTGCCACAATGGATACAACAAATGTGGCGAAAGTCCTTGGCTCACAACCCGCTGCGGCAAATCATAATCTACAATGATTCACAATATTTCGACGATTCTGATGAATCAAAAACCTCTATTCGTCTAATGATAATAATAGTAAAAGTAATGATAATAGTAATGATAATAATATACTTTTTTATCTAACGAATCGACCGGTGGCAGATTATAACAAATACGGAAACTGGTGCGGTCAGGGAGGCAGTGGGGTTGTCCTTGATGAGATCGACAGGTATTCATTTATTAATAGTTATTTGCAAATAATAGTAATAGTAATAATAACAATGATAATTTTAAATTATTTTCTTATTACTAAAACCATAATCTAAGCGCTATACATTTTAAAGACACGCAGTGTTAATTTTACAATTATAAATACGAACAGTAAGATTATTTATAACGGGGTTTAAAAGATTCAACCGAAGGGGGGTGTCAGTTGCTCAAAAGTTTGTTAAAGATAACCGACGGATAAATACCATAACAATTAACTTTAACTTGTCACTATGCCAACTATCCACTGGTTAACTCTGACCACCTCTTGAGCGACTTGGTCTCCTCTATGGGGAAAACGTTGTGAATAAGGACACATGGAGAGAAGCGTGCTTTCGATTGTGATTGAAAATAACCAATACGGATGATCGTAACGCAAAAATAAAGATAGCATCGATGACCGGGATTCGAACCCGGGACATCCGTGTTCATCCTCGATAAACATAACAGTCTGGTTTGACGGGGTTCGTCTGTTGCATGAAATTGAAATAGAAAAATTCCCAGTCTTTACGAAGTCAATATTACTGGCGCTGATGACGATGTCAGCTGACATTACGTGATCGACGCGGCTTAGTCTGGGAAACAGATTAGAATATATTATAGATATAGACAATTGACATGTCTGACAATAGACAACATCAGCCGGAAACCCAGACCAGATCAATTCATAATTTATTGATTGAATCGACACTACAATATATGTATTTATTCAAATATTTCAATAAAATCATTAACTTCTTAAATCTATTCTAAATCATAGTACGTTCTTATCTGTAAATTCACTTAATATCTATCGACTCAGCAGGTGCTTAAAATGAGTTCTTAATAGGACAGATCCATTTTTAAGCATGGTGATAATACAGTATCATGATGTTTGAATGCCAAAATAAATGCCTGGTCAAATAAATTAATATTTGTGATTGTACGTCCGCGTATGTTCGGTTTCAAAGCTGATCATATTTGACGTTTACACAGCATATTAGGTTCGAATCTGTCAATGCATTTTATTCTATGTATCGATATTTCAATTTACTACAATTCCCACCTTTCTGAATGGCTTTGCAGAAAACCCGTCATCGCTGCTTGTCAGCTATATTTGAAATTGTTATAGTTTAATATTCAACCCGTTGGCGAATTAGATTTATATTAAATCAGTTGAATTTTCAACCGAATTCAGTAGTAAACATGTCAAAATGTCCGCATTTAGGGCAATAAGATTAGTTGAACATCTATAAAAACGGAATTATGCTGTCACTGATATCATTGCTTGCAAGTCTCGTCTGCAATACGTGATAAGGTACGTACATTCTTTAGTGGGTTGAATCGTTTCGCTGGCTTCGTGTCGAACCATCGGTTAAAAAATTTTGTCTGATATACCATCAAAATCGGCGTCTTTCGAATTCATATTTGTGCTAAATCGGTACGGATCAAACCGCTAATTACTTAATTACTCGGGCTAATTAATCGCTGAATGTGGTTTTTGCCTCTTTTTTCATTTTGGCAGACCGTCGATAATCCATACACGAACGATTTCCTATATTTGTCGAATATAGGAAGTCAATTAAATTGTTACATTAAAGGCAATCAATAATGAACTGTCGAACGTGTTGACTCTCTTTTCACTTATCAGAAAAAGAGCGACACAAATTTCAAAATCTAGTTTCTAGTTGTGTGAGTTAAACTCTTGATCTAGTTCCGCAGTTCTGTGGGTCTAATTTGATTCTAGATCCAGTTTCACAATTGTATGGGTTTAATTTGACTATCGGAAAAAATTTACGGTCTAAATAGAACCGAGTTTGGCGGAGTCTACCTTTGTTTTATTTTTTCAACGTTTCGACCTTTGGCCTGAAAAACCACATTACCGATTACTCACAAGTGTATGCGCACGTGTGTGTGGTTGAGTGTGCGGTTGTGTGTGCGGTTTAGTGTGCGTGTGTGTGTGTGTGCGTGTGTGTGCGTGTGTGTGTGTGCGTGTGTGTGCGTGTGTGTGTGTGCGTGCGTGCGTGTGCGTGTGTGTGTGTGTGTGTGTGCGTGCGTGCGTGCGTGCGTGTGTGTGTGTGTGCGTGCGTGCGTGCGTGCGTGCGTGTGTGTGCGGTTGTGTGCGTGAGTAAAGTCTTCGCCTATTCCAGATTTCACTGTGTATAAGCTGAATATACATCGTTTCATTTCAGAATGTTTACTAAAACTCTGCTCATAACCTTGGCCTTGTTTATGGTCGTTGGAGCTATGGCAGCCAATGAAGGTAATTCATGAGAATTGTTCCGTTCGAATGATGTTTTTTCTTTTTTCTTTTCTTTTTCACCTTAAAATAGGGAATTAGCCCGCTTATTTATTTGATTGGTAGATTTAGCTTGATTTTTTGATATGGTGTCCCTTACAAACCCACCACACCTGCCGGGAGACGTAATTGTGAAATGGGCGAGCGGCTACTAAAATACATAGCTGTTCTTTGATTTGACCACAGGGTACCCGAAGCTGTTTTCTATTTTGCTCCCAGGGGTCGCTTTAAGGATGGGTTAGAGCTACGAGCAAGCTCGTAGGTTAGAGTTAGTCTTACCAGTTTTAATTGTATCACAGTTGCATTAAGTATGGATGTTCTGCGGGCCAGCGGCTCCTAATATTGACATCGCTATTCTCGGAATTATTCCCCTTCAGAGACCCCGGCGATGGGGCCAGATTAGTTAACAAAACACTGTGGATGTCTCTAACAGCCGACAGCCTGTGACTCGTTCAATAAATGATCTTAATTTTTAGGTGATCGATTTAGAAAGAGAGGAATGCCATGCATTTGCCGTGGCAAGACCAGTACATTTTGGTGGTTGTCCACTGACAGTAGATGTTGCCCAGACACTGGCGGAAAATGCTGCCCGAACGATTTGTAATTTGAAACAAATAAAAAGAAACCTTTCATCGCGATCAGTTGCTGCAATACCATTTTCGGAAAAGGTCCTCAACAAAAAAAGATTATTTGAAATAAATGCGGAATAAAAAATGATAATTAGCTATCTCACGCTAAATGTTCTTTTCTCGTGTTCATTTTTGTATTCTCGCTGTCACATTTGTTTTCATATTTTCTTTTTTAATGGGAAAAATATCGTCGGCCAACCTGAACACTACACCTCTGTGGTGAAAGTCCTTGGCTCACAACATGTTGCAGCAATCATGATCTGTTATGATTCAATATTTCGACGATTGTGGTGAATAAAGAATATCTACTCATGAAATCAAATCGGTTTACGGACCAGCTCGCCACAAGCTTTCAGTCCGGGACCGGCCAGGCGATTAGCTGTTTTATTGCGACAGTGTCACTGCGGGGCCAATCAATGGCGACGATCAAATGAAAAAAACTTTGAATTGAGGGAAAACATCTCTCCCGAGATAAAAATAAACAGCGCTTCAAAAACATCAATGAATTCTGCCTATTATCTAAATTACTCCATACATGGGTCGGTGGACTGATGTGGATAACGATTCGGCCGCATGAGTGCGCTCTCTAATTAGATGTTGCCCGAACGATTTGTAATTTGGAACAAATAAAAAGAAACCTTTCATCGTCGGGTGCCACAATGGATACAACAAATGTGGCGAAAGTCCTTGGCTCACAACCCGCTGCGGCAAATCATAATCTACAATGATTCACAATATTTCGACGATTCTGATGAATCAAAAACCTCTATTCGTCTAATGATAATAATAGTAAAAGTAATGATAATAGTAATGATAATAATATACTTTTTTATCTAACGAATCGACCGGTGGCAGATTATAACAAATACGGAAACTGGTGCGGTCAGGGAGGCAGTCAGGTTGTCCTTGATGAGATCGACAGGTATTCATTTATTAATAGTTATTTGCAAATAATAGTAATAGTAATAATAACAATGATAATTTTAAATTATTTTCTTATTACTAAAACCATAATCTAAGCGCTATACATTTTAAAGACACGCAGTGTTAATTTTACAATTATAAATACGAACAGTAAGATTATTTATAACGGGGTTTAAAAGATTCAACCGAAGGGGGGTGTCAGTTGCTCAAAAGTTTGTTAAAGATAACCGACGGATAAATACCATAACAATTAACTTTAACTTGTCACTATGCCAACTATCCACTGGTTAACTCTGACCACCTCTTGAGCGACTTGGTCTCCTCTATGGGGAAAACGTTGTGAATAAGGACACATGGAGAGAAGCGTGCTTTCGATTGTGATTGAAAATAACCAATACGGATGATCGTAACGCAAAAATAAAGATAGCATCGATGACCGGGATTCGAACCCGGGACATCCGTGTTCATCCTCGATAAACATAACAGTCTGGTTTGACGGGGTTCGTCTGTTGCATGAAATTGAAATAGAAAAATTCCCAGTCTTTACGAAGTCAATATTACTGGCGCTGATGACGATGTCAGCTGACATTACGTGATCGACGCGGCTTAGTCTGGGAAACAGATTAGAATATATTATAGATATAGACAATTGACATGTCTGACAATAGACAACATCAGCCGGAAACCCAGACCAGATCAATTCATAATTTATTGATTGAATCGACACTACAATATATGTATTTATTCAAATATTTCAATAAAATCATTAACTTCTTAAATCTATTCTAAATCATAGTACGTTCTTATCTGTAAATTCACTTAATATCTATCGACTCAGCAGGTGCTTAAAATGAGTTCTTAATAGGACAGATCCATTTTTAAGCATGGTGATAATACAGTATCATGATGTTTGAATGCCAAAATAAATGCCTGGTCAAATAAATTAATATTTGTGATTGTACGTCCGCGTATGTTCGGTTTCAAAGCTGATCATATTTGACGTTTACACAGCATATTAGGTTCGAATCTGTCAATGCATTTTATTCTATGTATCGATATTTCAATTTACTACAATTCCCACCTTTCTGAATGGCTTTGCAGAAAACCCGTCATCGCTGCTTGTCAGCTATATTTAAAATTGTTATAGTTTAATATTCAACCCGTTGGCGAATTAGATTTATATTAAATCAGTTGAATTTTCAACCGAATTCAGTAGTAAACATTTTCAACCGAATTCAGTAGTAAACATGTCAAAATGTCCGCATTTAGGGCAATAAGATTAGTTGAACATCTATAAAAACGGAATTATGCTGTCACTGATATCATTGCTTGCAAGTCTCGTCTGCAATACGTGATAAGGTACGTACATTCTTTAGTGGGTTGATTCGTTTCGCTGGCTTCGTGTCGAACCATCGGTTATACAATTTTGTCTGATATACCATCAAAATCGGCGTCTTTCGAATTCATATTTGTGCTAAATCGGTACGGATCAAACCGCTAATTACTTAATTACTCGGGCTAATTAATCGCTGAATGTGGTTTTGCCTCTTTTTTTCTTTTTGGCAGACCGTCGATAATCCATACACGAACGATTTCCTATATTTGTCGAATATAGGAAGTCAATTAAATTGTTACATTAAAGGCAATCAATAATGAACTGTCGAACGTGTTGACTCTCTTTTCACTTATCAGAAAAAGAGCGACACAATTTTCAAAATCTAGTTTCTAGTTGTGTGAGTTAAACTATTGATCTAGTTCCGCAGTTCTGTGGGTCTAATTTGATTCTAGATCCAGTTTCACAGTTGTATGGGTTTAATTTGACTATCGGAAAAAATTTACGGTCTAAATAGAACCGAGTTTGGCGGAGTCTACTTTTGTTTTATTTTTTCAACGTTTCGACCTTTGGCCTGAAAAACCACATTACCGATTACTCACAAGTGTGTGCACACGTGTGTGTGTGGTTGAGTGTGCGTGTGTGTGCGGTTGTGTGCGTGAGTAAAGTCTTCGCCTATTCCAGATTTCACTGTGTATAAGCTGAATATACATCGTTTCATTTCAGAATGTTTACTAAAACTCTGCTCATAACCTTGGCCTTGTTTATGGTCGTTGGAGCTATGGCAGCCAATGAAGGTAATTCATGAGAATTGTTCCGTTCGAATGATGTTTTTTCTTTTTTCTTTTCTTTTTCACCTTAAAATAGGGAATTAGCCCGCTTATTTATTTGATTGGTAGATTTAGCTTGATTTTTTGATATGGTGTCCCTTACAAACCCACCACACCTGCCGGGAGACGTAATTGTGAAATGGGCGAGCGGCTACTAAAATACATAGCTGTTCTTTGATTTGACCACAGGGTACCCGAAGCTGTTTTCTATTTTGCTCCCAGGGGTCGCTTTAAGGATGGGTTAGAGCTACGAGCAAGCTCGTAGGTTAGAGTTAGTCTTACCAGTTTTAATTGTATCACAGTTGCATTAAGTATGGATGTTCTGCGGGCCAGCGGCTCCTAATATTGACATCGCTATTCTCGGAATTATTCCCCTTTAGAGACCCCGGCGATGGGGCCAGATTAGTTAACAAAACACTGTGGATGTCTCTAACAGCCGACAGCCTGTGACTCGTTCAATAAATGATCTTAATTTTTAGGTGATCGATTTAGAAAGAGAGGAATGCCATGCATTTGCCGTGGCAAGACCAGTACATTTTGGTGGTTGTCCACTGACAGTAGATGTTGCCCAGACACTGGCGGAAAATGCTGCCCGAACGATTTGTAATTTGAAACAAATAAAAAGAAACCTTTCATCGCGATCAGTTGCTGCAATACCATTTTCGGAAAAGGTCCTCAACAAAAAAAGAAACATTATTTGAAATAAATGCGGAATAAAAAATGATAATTAGCTATCTCACGCTAAATGTTCTTTTCTCGTGTTCATTTTTGTATTCTCGCTGTCACATTTGTTTTCATATTTTCTTTTTTAATGGGAAAAATATCGTCGGCCAACCTGAACACTACACCTCTGTGGTGAAAGTCCTTGGCTCACAAACTGTTGCAGCAAATCATGATCTGTAATGATTCAGTATTTCGACGATTGTGGTGAATAAAGAATATCTACTCATGAAATCAAATCGGTTTACGGACCAGCTCGCCACAAGCTTTCAGTCCGGGACCGGCCAGGCGATTAGCTGTTTTATTGCGACAGTGTCACTGCGGGGCCAATCAATGGCGACGATCAATTGAAAAAACCTTTGAATTGAGGGAAAACATCTCTCCCGAGATAAAAATAAACAGCGCTTCAAAAACATCTATTAATTCTGCCTAATGTCGAAATTACTCCATACATGGGTCGGTGGACTGATGTGGATAACGATTAGCCCTAAGTTAATTCGGCCGCATGAGTGCGCTCTCTAATTAGATGTTGCCCGAACGATTTGTAATTTGGAACAAATAAAAAGAAACCTTTCATCGTCGGGTGCCACAATGGATACAACAAATGTGGCGAAAGTCCTTGGCTCACAACCCGCTGCGGCAAATCATGATCTACAATGATTCACAATATTTCGACGATTCTGATGAATCAAAAACCTATATTCGTGTAATGATAATAATAGTAAAAGTAATGATAATAGTAATGATAACAATATACTTTTTTATTTAACGAATCGACCGGTGGCAGATTATAACAAATACGGAAACTGGTGCGGTCAGGGAGGCAGTCAGGTTGTCCTTGATGAGATCGACAGGTATTCATTTATTAATAGTTATTTGCAAATAATAGTAATAATAATAATAATAATAACAATGATAATTCTAAATTATTTTCTTATTACTAAAACCATAATCTAAGCGCTATACATTTTAAAGACACGCAGTGTTAATTTTACAATTATGAATACGAACAGTAAGATTATTTATAACGGGGTTTAACAGATTCAACCGAAGGGGGGTGTCAGTTGCTCAAAAGTTTGTTAAAGATAACCGACGGATAAATACCATAACAATTAACTTTAACTTGTCACTATGCCAACTATCCACTGGTTAACTCTGACCACCTCTTGAGCGACTTGGTCTCCTCTATGGGGAAAACTTTGTGAATAAGGACACATGGAGAGAAGCGTGCTTTCGATTGTGATTGAAAATAACCAATACGGATGATCGTAACGCAAAAATAAAGATAGCATCGATGACCGGGATTCGAACCCGGGACATCCGTGTTCATCCTCGATAAACATAACAGTCTGGTTTGACGGGGTTCGTCTGTTGCATGAAATTGAAATAGAAAAATTCCCAGTCTTTACGAAGTCAATATATTACTGGCGCTGATGACGATGTCAGCTGACATTACGTGATCGACGCGGCTTAGTCTGGGAAACAGATTACAATATATTATAGATACAGACAATTTGGGCGTGCCACATATTGTGATAATCACCGGGTTCAAAACGAGTATCATTCTTAAATTCTAACGAGTCATTATAGTTCATTCCACTATCGCCAAGGGAAAGTGATATATTAATTCTAACTGCCGTTATCCTCGTTTTAAAAATGTACTGTCGGCCGTGTTTTTGTATACGTCACAATGCAGTTGATGTTTAATTGCACAAGTCACTTAGTTCAGCCACTAGATTCGAATAGTCGGCGAATTCGATTTACCTGATCAATTCGGTTGAATTTTAGTAAACCTATTTATTGCGCGGTTACTTTCTCATAATGTACGAATCTAGAACAATTAGATTGGTCGAATAACTATAAAAACGCACATATACGAAATCATATAGCGATATCATGTAGCGAATATCATTGCTTGCAAGTCTCGTCTGCAATACGTGATAAGGTGTCTTAATTTTAGGAGATCGGATTAGAAAAAGAGGAATAGCATACACGTGTCGCAACAAGCCGAGTACATTTTGGTTCGCGTCCGTGGACGAGAGATGTTGCGTAGTAGCTTGGGGAAGGTGCTGTGCGAACGATTTGTTTTGAGATTAAGGAACAGGAGCCTATAACCAATCGTTGCTGCAATAACTTTTTTGGGGGGGGAATCTTGTCCATTTGAAACCAATAAAGAGTAAACGCAATAGAAGTCTTTTCGAAGTATTGATTTCGACGGCCGCTCTCCAGTCACCCATATCTCAACTCATCCTCCACCGGCAGGGATTCGAACCTGATGGCATCGAGATTGCCACGGCACGAAACCCTGCCATAATCGACCGTGTGCGCAGATACATGCGCAGTTCAGATGATGTGATTTTTAGCCAATCATAAATCCCGTTTTATTTTAGCCCGGGTTTTTCCATTTATAGTTCTTCCTTGAAATTTGCCTCAACGATTATACAACGAGCAATCTGATTGGTGCCGCCAGTTTTCGTTCGGAAAGCTGCGCATGTACCTGCGCACCCGGTCTTCTGATGCAGGGGTTCGTGCCGTGGCTGAGTGTAGCGATGCCATCAGGTTCGAGTCTCAGCAGAGGGAGGATGATCTCAACTGGACTTCTACTTAAAGTTACACGATCAATAACACCCAATCAGTCGCTTGCCTATTCCGGCCATCCTCGCTAGCCGGAGTTGGTTCAGGCTTATTTAGTGACACATCTAACGAGCAGAATCAAAATAATTGAACTTATGAATAAAAGGGAAAATCGACCATATTTCGAAGATGAAAATTGAAGAAATGGATTTATTCTGATTATAAATTCAGACTTAACCAGATATTGGGGAGACTCTTCTAAATTCCTCAAATAGACTGGATGACAATCGATTTTCTCTGGTGAGTAGTAAACAATAGGGTATGTAAAGGTAAGGCTATAAATAGTCTAAAAGTTCCTTCACCGATCGGTTTGTGCGGCTAGCGCATACGGCTAGTACGCTACGCTCGCTCTCTGGGGTCTGCGTGTTAATGATTTCACAGCAATTTTCTCTGATTTTGACTAAGTCGTGCAGTGTACCAAAAATCAGAAAATCTCAGTCAACATGGTACAACTTGCAGTAACAATAGTTTATTCAGCCATATTGCCATCTGCTGTTCATACTAAAGCCTGCATAATTACGATTACGATTACAATTACGATTTATTAACACTCCAACCATTTCCATGGTATATGGAGGAAAACTATTACACATGTATATACAAATATTTACAAAACAACACTGAAGTGATTAAAATTTAGAGAATGGAAACGTAACAAAATATATATATATATATACATCAACTATTTACAATACTATATATACTATTGGAGGGATCTATATACATCTAAGCCGGTCTTAATGAATTTAGCTAAGTTGACCGTTGGGTTTTTCAGAATATCAAGGGTATTAAAGGTATTCAAATTCAAAAAGTTTTTGCGTTGTTCGTTAAGTAAGGTACTGTCAAACAGAAAATGGGATTCGTCACCTAAAGTATTACAAGTGGGGCATATTCTATCGGCTCTGTCTAAATGAAGGTTTGAAAATTTGTTCACAGGTAAAATATAGGACCCGACCCTAAATTCAAATGAACTAGTTCCTAAGTCATCACCAAGTTCTATTATATACTTCTCTAACCTAATATCATTTTTATATTGCCTAAAGTTAGTGTATATCGGATTAGTATTTATGGCAGATACAGTTTCTTGAAGGTGCTGGTCACGGAGTATCTGTTTTATTCGTTTTGAAAAAGATTTACTGTTAGTCATGAATTGCTGCGTCCAAATGCAGGACAAACCACAGTCATCAGACGTTTTCTTTATATATGATAACCAAGGGCTCTTAAATTTATCCCTTAAAAATAAATTGAAAGATATTTTATAGAGTATTGAATTAAGTTTGGTTTGCTTTCCAGATACTGTTTTCACCCAAAAGTTAATCATCCTGCGTCTAACATCTATATTCAAAGGGTAACGTCCTAGCTCTGATTAAACTTGTAAGTTGCGAGAATATTTCGTCACTTTCATTAAGATTTTACAGAAGAAGCAATGAATATTTTCTAATAAATCAAGATTTTCATATCCCCAGATCTCACACCCATACATGGCTATTGGAGCAACACACGTATCAAATAATTTAAACATAACATCTATGGGCAATTTCAAACGTCTGCCTTTTTGAACGATCGAAAACATAGCTCTGATAGCTTTATCGTAAAGATACTTTTTTGCCTTAGCAAAGTTACCATTCCAATTGAATTTTACTCCGAGATAAACATAATCTTCAACTACCTCTAACTCTTGATCACCAAACATAAATTTCGAAATCGTTTTTATCCGGGATTTACTTCGCGCAAATACTAGTACTTTAGTTTTCTCTGGGTTAACAGTGAGACCATTAGCCGCGCAATATTCAAATAAGGTATCTAAGTGTAGCTGAAGAGATTTCTCATCCTCAGCAAAAATAACTGTATCATCTGCGTATAGTATTATGAATAAATTCAGTAAAGTATCAATATCCTGATCACGATTCAAATTTAGTTTTTCTATAAATGACAAAGTCGGTTTTCCACGATCAATGAAAAATTCTTCAATGTCGTTTAAGAATAACGAAAAGAGGATAGGTGAGAGATTTTCGCCTTGTCTTAAGCCTCTATCAGCTGCAAAGTATTGTGACGTGCAACCATTTAATTCAACACGTGATTTTATGGAGTTATACATATTTTTGACCACATTGAAAAAGTTTCCATTAACATTGTTAGCAATTAATTTTCGCCATAACTTTACCCTACAAATCGAGTCGAAAGCTTTCTTAAAATCAACAAAGGCGCAAAAAAGTCTTCTTCCCTGACAAAGATACAGCTCTACGATTGTTTTAAGCGTGTAAATATGATCAATGGTGGAATATTTCGATCTAAAGCCAGCCTGGGCTTCACTTATAATGTGATTCGTATCTAGAAATGTTGACAATCTTTGATTTAGGATACTTGTAAATAATTTACCAAGACAGCTAACTAAGGTAATACCTCTATAATTATCAGGATTAGAGGGATCGCCATTCTTTTTGAAAATGGGTTTGATGACGCCTATAGACCACATCTCTGGAACATATCCTGTTTTAAGAACTAAATTGAATAATTTTTGTAATATATCAACTAAAAACGGATACTGACTAACTCCCAACAGCTCATTCGTGATTCCATCAATGCCTGGGGCCTTATTGTTTTTGAGTAAAGAGATAGCCTTAATTACCTCATCACTGGTTATATCACTGTTCATAATATAATTGTCATAGACAGGATGGTCACCCACGTCTGGGGGCTCATCACCGTCATCGGTTTCATTGTTAACATTATTCAAATCATTTAATCTCATAAAATGTTCAAGAAAAATATCAATATCTATATTAGCCTCATTATTTTTTGTTCCGCTCGCAGAGTTTAGCATCGACCAATACTTTTTTGGGTTATTAATTTCGCATTCTCTCAATTCCTTAATAAATTCATCCTTTTGTTTCTTCTTATTTTCTCGGATGACCTTTTTATAGTTTTTAGACGAGTTCTTAAGGGATTCAAAATTGGAAAGGGTAGGGCAACCCCTATATCTTTTTTTCATATAATTATATTTCTTCTGTGCATCTCTACAGTCCCTGCCAAACCATCTGTTGCGGACCGGTTTTTTGCAGTTATTACTTTTCCTACTTTTTCTATGGTACATCAAATTACACTCATCAGCACTTGATAATAAAGAAGATACAAATCTATCGGTAAGTCCATTAATGTCATCTGGCGATTGATTTCCTAGATCTTGCAACCCGTCCAACAGTAACTTATCTAAATCATTATCTCGTAATCTTGATTCTACATTCAGGAAAAATTGATTTGATCTAGTACTGACCCACCTAATTGAAGTTTTAAAGTTCGCGTGTTCATTACCCCTTTCATTATCGCTAGCAATGGTGTCCCTAGAATTCGTATACACGCACAGATTAATAGGATTATGTCCATCACATAATAATGGGTCAAAAGGCATTATTTCAAAGTCCTCAACATAACCAAACAGTTCTAAATCACACACAAAATAATCGATGACACTAGTGTTCCTAAAAGTATAATTACCTGTCTGATCATTGCCACATCTGCCATTGAGGATAATTAGTGAATGGTTCTTACACAAATCTATAAGTTGATAGCCTGTATTATTCTTTCTTTTGTCCTGATTATTTCTAGTAGTGGGAACGCCTAAATTAATCAATGAGTCAACAATAGGGTCTAAGTTATCATCTTGAATTATCTGATTATCAGGTTCCAAAAAGTCTGGCATACAAGCGGTGTGAGCATTAAATGAGGAGAGAATCCCACAATGATAATAAAAAGTCCGAAAATGAAACTTCGAGATAGTAGTTTATTCAACGTTTCGACTATATCCTAATAGTCATCTTCAGGAATAATGAGATACTACAGAAATATGAGATATATATACAATCCAGGGACAAAGAGACTAATTCAAGTAATCAGAGATGATACAAACTAAAGGAAAATTAACATAGAAACAGTAACACGCTAAAATAGATTAAAGGGAAGCAAACTAAGGGGTGATTATAAACAACAATAGTGAGTATAAATATAAATGAAACTTAAAGTCAGTAGTAAAAAGAAAGACAAACTAAGGGGCACTTAAATTAAAACAAAGGTGAATACAAGTTAAGTCAGAGACGAAATTGATGAGAGAACAAATAACAAATAATCAAAGGGGAAATCAAGTGTTGAGTTTAACCAGTTTACAGAGGAATTTTGATATAAGTTTATTATGGGGTGAAAAACCATTGTTAAGGTTTACAACGTTGTTCGAATTTTCAATAATTAATGCAGATTCCAAAATATGTCTTCTAGTTTTATCGCTGCAAGGGTATACTAATTCAGCATTAACAAAATCAAAATTGTGTGAAGTCTGAAAAACATGACTAGCAACTCCGCTTTCAGGTTTAAAGTTTTTTACATCTAATTTATGCTCTTTTATGCGTTGATTAAGATTCCGACCTGTTTCTCCTATATATACTTTGTCGCAAACTTTACAAGGTATTTTATAAATTCCACAGTTTAGGGATTCGGTTTTCGGTTTGTTGTTAATCAATATGTTACTGAGTTTATTATTGTATTTAAAGATGAGTTGTTTATTTAGTGACCGAAGAGAAACTTTAGAATTCTCGAGGAAAGGTACATACGGTACAATGATAGGCTGTTTGTCGGTAGCCAAAGTAGGAGTTCTAAGGTTGTTATTTCTAAAATGCGTAGTACGAGCTTTAAGTAGAGCTTTTTTCAATAGGAAATCGGGGTAGGCAAGTTTTTTGAGAGATTGGTTAATATGGTGAATTTCATCGGGTAGAAATGAGGGGTCGCAAATTCTCAAAGCGCGAAGAAATAATCCTTGAGCTAAACCAAGTTTAATATCCGGAGAAGTAAAAGAGAAGTAATGGAGGTAGGATTCAGCGTTGGTAGGTTTCCTATAAACCGCGAATTTCAAAAAGGATCCACAGTTAAAAATCAAAACATCCAGAAAAGGTATTTTATTATTAGATTCCCATTCATACGTAAAAGCCAGAGACGGGTAAAGGGAGTTTAAACTCCCTTTACCCGTCTCTGGCTTTTAACAACCTTTTAACAACCTTAGAACTCCTACTTTGGCTACCGACAAACAGCCTATCATTGTACCGTATGTACCTTTCCTCGAGAATTCTAAAGTTTCTCTTCGGTCACTAAATAAACAACTCATCTTTAAATACAATAATAAACTCAGTAACATATTGATTAACAACAAACCGAAAACCGAATCCCTAAACTGTGGAATTTATAAAATACCTTGTAAAGTTTGCGACAAAGTATATATAGGAGAAACAGGTCGGAATCTTAATCAACGCATAAAAGAGCATAAATTAGATGTAAAAAACTTTAAACCTGAAAGCGGAGTTGCTAGTCATGTTTTTCAGACTTCACACAATTTTGATTTTGTTAATGCTGAATTAGTATACCCTTGCAGCGATAAAACTAGAAGACATATTTTGGAATCTGCATTAATTATTGAAAATTCGAACAACGTTGTAAACCTTAACAATGGTTTTTCACCCCATAATAAACTTATATCAAAATTCCTCTGTAAACTGGTTAAACTCAACACTTGATTTCCCCTTTGATTATTTGTTATTTGTTCTCTCATCAATTTCGTCTCTGACTTAACTTGTATTCACCTTTGTTTTAATTTAAGTGCCCCTTAGTTTGTCTTTCTTTTTACTACTGACTTTAAGTTTCATTTATATTTATACTCACTATTGTTGTTTATAATCACCCCTTAGTTTGCTTCCCTTTAATCTATTTTAGCGTGTTACTGTTTCTATGTTAATTTTCCTTTAGTTTGTATCATCTCTGATTACTTGAATTAGTCTCTTTGTCCCTGGATTGTATATATATCTCATATTTCTGTAGTATCTCATTATTCCTGAAGATGACTATTAGGATATAGTCGAAACGTTGAATAAACTACTATCTCGAAGTTTCATTTTCGGACTTTTTATTATCATTGTGGGATTCTCTCCTCATCGCGTCAACACGGATATTGTGTTCTACCTATCGTGAGCATTAAAGTCACCAGAAATTAACACATTGAAATCATACTCAACTTTCAATTGCAATAACTCTATTTCAATTTCTCTGATAGCTATTTCTGAATAATAACGACTATTTTCTGGAGGAATATAAATTACACCTAAAAGTACATGTTTGTCGCGATTAAATAAATCTTTATCTAATAAATACCAAGATACAAACTGAGAGTCAGTCGAAATTGGTTTTATTTTATTTTTCATGAACTTCCTATATATGATACCGACGCCACCTGATCCTTTTTTTGAAAACTTTTTCCTATTTTTAAAGTGCGCCATATGGGAGGCGGGCAAGCTACAACCTAAATTACCGTCTAAATCATCTAAGTGAGTTTCAGTTAGACATGTGATGTCATTATCACGATAGGTAAAACACAATATCCGTGTTGACGCGATGAGGAGAGAATCCCACAATGATAATAAAAAGTCCGAAAATGAAACTTCGAGAATGAAGATGAATAATGAATAATGAAGATGACTTATTCCTGAAGATGACTATTAGGATATAGTCGAAACGTTGAATAAACTACTATCTCGAAGTTTCATTTTCGGACTTTTTATTATCATTGTGGGATTCTCTCCTCATGTGATGTCATTATTGCTAATAAATTCACAGAATTCTGGGATATCGAGTTTAGCTATAAGGCCACATACATTCAGCGTAGAAAACTTTAATGATGATTTGATACAAGGAATTTCACTTATGTTTGCTGCGTTTGCTGTACTAGTTACATTTTGCTTATTTATAGATAGGTGGCAGCGCCACCTTACACACAGTTATAAGGGTAAAAACAATACTTAATGTTAGATCCTTCAAACCACCAAAAACGTTTCACACTACAAAGTCTACACCAAAAGCAAATTGTACAAAAATCCTCGCTACCGTCAGATTTCATGATTTATTTTCACTCGCGAATACAAAATAATACATCAAATATTCCATGGTTTACATTACTTCATCTCACCGTGGACGATACTTGTGTTTACAAAGATTATTGTCGAAATCAGATATTAGAGATTACAAGATATCATTCATCTTTAGATCATAATCATTTACAAATTAATATCATTTGGAATAAACTTGAATATATTCAACACACGCAATAACAATATAAATTTTTCAACCAGACCATGATCATTCTTATAGGATCAGAGTTCTTCAAATCTAAGACCAGAATTCTTCTAATACAGGTACGGAATTCTTACGAGTTACAATCTGGATTTAATCTGGTTTTGCAGATTTGATTTAGATTTAACGGAGAATTCAAAAAAGTCAGGACGATCTGATCGTCAATACACGGTGATAAAATATCTGAGGTCTGGGGCCCTGTGAAATGCAGACACAATGATCAGAAAATACGATATATACACGCAAAAATCAAGCGTCATCATCAGAGCGAAATTCAATAACAATTTTGCCGAATAAACTTCATCTTTCCGCTGTACAAGGAATAAGTAATTTAGTCGTCCGTAACTGAATAAATTTCTACTTTAATAGTTCATCAATCTATGGAGAAATATCTACATTCACGTTTTCAATTATGAAATTCAACTTCTTTGATTAGATTTTTATTGAAACGTTTCATTTTTTCTATAAACTTGGGTAATAACAACTCGCAGAATTTGAATATCAATATGAACCCAGGTTAAACTCGATTCGGGATTAGAATAAGTTCATTTCCAATGGAAATTCGGAACGATCAGATTTTCAGTGCACGGTGACTTAAGTTTGTATGTCTATCGGGTCAGATCCTGGACGTATCGGCCCCACTCCGCGCGGTGGCGCCAGCCTGCGGGATTTATGCGAAGCAGCAGAACACAAACACGGCCATTCTCTCAATTTTCAATGATAGAAATCGTGTGTGTATTTCTATTATTTCGGCTGTTAGGGTTTTAAGGCACAATATAAGTTGATGATGTGATATGGCGATGTTAATTAATGATAATTCCGCAGTGAAGCTAGTCACGAACGGTGCCGATTGAGTGTACAGCTGCCAAAAACACTGAAATGTGCGTAGTTGCGTAACTATTTGCAGTGAATTGCAGACGAAACATGAAGCCTTAACGGCCGTTTAAAAAAAAATTATACCAATCGCAATTGTAAAATAAAAATGAGATAGAACCTAAGTTAAAATTCTGGCCATTTCTAAAATGTTATTGATTATTATTACTAATTTTTAGTCAGTGCGGAACGTTTAGTAACGTGTAGTCATGCAATTCAAGTCATCATTTATTACACGTTACTTCCGTGTTTTTGAAAATCTCGCGAGTCCTGGACTAAACCCCAATGAACAATGTGATCTGTGTGCTGGCCACAAAATGCACACAGATCACACTACACTATACCCATTACACACTCTAGTACCCACAGCTTTCATATATCCATCCAAATATTTAGTGTGGCTTTCTTCCTGGGTGCTGCGGACAGGTTACCTGGTGAAGTGTTGTGACGAGGGGAGTGGATTGGGGCGAGGTACAGTTACTAGATTCACCGCTATGGACATACGTTTGAATAGGGGTATGTACTACCGGCGCGTAATGTTAATAGATTAGCGGTTAGATCGATACATATTAGCTGGTTGTAGGAATTTTCTCTGTTTACCGTTCAGGGTGAGGCGAACCTTTTTCCAAAACGTAGAACGGGCTTTATCGTCTCGCGGGTATTTCATGTAAACGACATTTGAAATAATCGTCCGCAAGGATTCGGGCATGCGCGATTCGGGTATATGATCGATATCGAGCACGAGTATGATGTTATTGCTCTCCTCGACGCACCGGTTTGCCGCCATGCTTATCACAAATTCCGTCCATCTTTCTTTGACGAATGATTCGGTCAACAGAAACACGACCCACCGAGACCCGTAAATAGCGTCGATATTGTTCTGTTGTATGTAGCCACCGATTGTAAAGTCTCGAAACTCGATACAAAACTTCGAAGCAAAATGTTTGGATTTTTCTATTTCGGGTATGAAATCCAAATAGACAAATTGAAGGTCTTCCATGCTGTGGCTTAGAAATCCGTCAAACTTCAAATCATCAGAACGGCTTACCGTCGCTATACGTAATAGTTTCGGTAGAAATCGATTGATGTTTACCATCCACCAATAGTAAATTGACCATCGCTTTTTGGCGACAATTCGCCCGATAGCCATAATGATAGCAGTGACGCATAAAGTCGAAAGAGAAATGACAATATCTTTGTGGTTGTCACATTCTATCCAATGTAACTTAAACTTTGCGATGGACACTCCGGATAGTTTTCTTGGTGAAGTACATACAAGTTTTAACATGGTCTGGTCGAATTCGGGGTTCGCCCTATAGTCCTTATAGTCTAGGTAATATTTCTTTTTTATATGGTTCTCTATAAGCCAATTTCGCAATTTTCTCAGTTGACAATCGCATTCAAATGTATTACCGATAAGAAAAATGGATCTAAAATGTTCTAAATACATGATTTCAGTAGGATCGAACGTTTTTAGTTGATTCGATCCTAAATTCAAAGTGCGTAGGTTTATAAGTGGTTTTAACAGACCTGGTTGAATCATTGTCAGTCTGTTATCCGTCAACCTCAATAACATTAAGTTCGGGGTAGCTTCAAACGTGTTTCTATCCAAATGTCTTATTCCATTACTGGAGAGATCGAGCTCTAATACGAAAGGAACTCTGCTCAAGATATGACGGAGAACACGACTAGGACAAAATCCAATAACCGTCCCAGTTAGTAGGAACTGAGTTAGTTTGTAAAACGTCCTATTCCACATAAGGCCTTCACACGCGTTATGAAGCGATCGTGTGTCTAAATATATATAGAAAAGTCCTGCCAGATTATCGATTCCGATATAATTCATCGATTCGGGTAACAGATCGAATGACTTCAGGCATATGAAGACGAAACGACTTGTAAATTCGATAAACAAGTGTTTCAACTGCCGCAGGTTCTGTATGTCCTTTCTCAAATAGAAAACTCTCTCGGAGGACAAACCAAGACTAGGATTGCCACACGGCGATTCGACGGGAACCAGTCCAATAACACATGTGATATCCAGGGATGTCAGTTTATTATTCATGGCAAATGATGTGCGACTATCGAAGCATGTTAAACCTGTTGACATCCTTCCGATAAAAGTTTCTAGTTTTGTGTTGGAAATGATTAAATCTGTGAGATTCAAATTCTGGATGTTGTTCTGTTCCAAATTCATTATCTGGAGATTAACGAGTCCTTTGAATTGATGCTTTTTAAAACTCGTTTTGCAAAGTTTCATCTCCAGCGCTCTCAATCTTTTGAACCCACGAAAAAAGTCTACATCTATTTCGGGTATTCGATTAAACGCTAGACCTAAAACGTCCAAATTCTGTACAGGTAAATATTTCAATATCGATTTAGTCAAGGAGATGGCTTTCAACCGCCATGCACCCCGTAAAAATAAACGGTTTAAGTTAACGCAATTTTGCAAAGAATGAAATAAATTGTGAATATCTTTGACAGTATGCTTTGAATGACACACTTTTTTGGCCCATCCAAATAATGCTCGAGTCTGGGTGAGAAGAACAAAATCGTAAACCAACATGGTCAGCTGCTTATTTTTCATGAAGCCATGTTTGTCGATAAACCGTACTGGGTTACATGAAACTTCAAGCACCCTCAGATTCGGTAGATAATGAAGTGACCTTGGTCCCACCAGTGAACTCAGCGCGTTTTCTGCCATCCTCAACGAAATCAACCTCGGCAGTCGACGCAACGGGTTTATACTCTTTATCCTATTCTTCGACAAGTAAAGAATATCTATGTTATTCTTTGTTCGAGGGAACTTCGTGAGTGCTTTATTCACGCAGTTAGCGATACTACGCCTGAAAAAAAAAAAGGTTCAGGCTTTCAGTCAAATTGCATCGGTGATAGTAATACAGGGCCAAATCTAGGGGTTAGGTGATCTCAGGGGTTTAGACTACTGCCTTCCAATTAAGGTTTGGGATCGTCAATGTCTATAAGTTTGACACTCATCCCCCCAGAAAATCTAAGCGCGTTTTTGTATACAGTTTTCTAACACTAGTTAGAAATATCTCCTCGGGCTCCACGTGCTTTTTCTGATTTCTGAAGCCTACATTTGTTTTTCGTTTTAACACCGCCTTCCAAAAGATAAGATATAGGTCCGCCCCGGCAATAGAAACCAAAATGGAAATCAACTTACTTGTAAGGCCCGTTGATTATAACAGCGGACACACTGACGGGCAACCGTAGTAATCATAAGCTGTATGCCTCGCAATTTTAGATCTAGATACGCCCCCACCCAAGCAATGGATATCAAAACGGTTTTCGACTTACCCATCAAGTCTGTAGTAACAGCGACACACTGACGGGCAACCGTAGTAAAAGCGTCTGCTGAGGATATCGTCGCGTCGGTTTGGACGCCGCATATCGCCGACTATTCCAGAATGCGGCATCATACCACCGCTGAGTGACTGGTATTTCTGATAATCCACTAAATTACTCTCTGAACTCCACGGCGTTCTTTCGATTTCATCATCGATAATTTCCGATATGATACCACAGCGGCACAGCAGTATCGCAACCACGAGAATTAGAAGTTTACAAGCGGCCATTTTTCCGTCTGTCACTGATCACCAAATAGACGACAGTGATAACGTGTACAAGGATACAATGAATGTGTACAATGAAATATGAAATATGAAAAATCAATCTATCTAAGCAAACTTCCTTCTTTTTATTATCTTTTTATCGTTTTTAGACCCTATTTCATTTTTATGTTTTCAAATAATGACAAGTCAAGGTCGAATATCGAGACTAAAGCTTCCTGCTTGTTTGATGGCTTTCGTCATCAAGGCACCGGGAATTTTTTAAATGTAGTTATCAATATTTTCCAATACTGGGAGTTTAGTATCTCGGTAATGCAATTCGGGTGTGCATTACGTCATCAATAAAGAGTTTCAAGATAATAATTACATTTGTGAATTTTGGGGTCATCTTTGTAACGAAATATATTTCATGACTCTCATTTTCTATTAAAAATAGTCTTTTTTGATGATTAATTTTGTGAACTAAATTATCAAAATTAGGCTATCCTGGTTAGACAGGTTGCCGGCCAATTCAATTCAATTGTCGATGTATTCAAATTCAGAATAAGTCTATAACATCGAATCATCCAATGTTTATGAGTTATGTTTCTACTACAAGGCGTCACTTTCAAGTTAGTTTTCTTTTTATTAGATATGACCAATAGTCGAGTTACGGCAGCTTGCGCGATCACTGCGGGGTCCAGGCGGCGACCATGAAAACGCTTTGTACGGGAGAAAACTACAAAACAATTATTGTGTATAGTCTTCGGGAGGTTAACCTCCCGAAATAGAAATAAACAGCGCCTCAAAAAAACATCAACGAATTCGGCCTAATGTTCATTCGTAAATCAGATAATGAAGTAACGTAGTTATTTGTCCAACGTTATTGAACTTATTTAGAAACGATCGTAGGTTTTTATCGGATTTCTGCGAACGAGTAAATTCTGAAATATACAGTCGTTTCTAAATAACTTGATGAGTTTAGTAGAATTTTATCGAACGGGTTTTTCACTAAAACCACAATGGAGAATGTACATCGTTGTTTTAGTTCGATGACGACATGAAAATGCTGCTGTGGCAGTCGATGATTCTTCCCGTGCGATAGAGAATCCGAAGTCTAAATTTTGTAATTTTCTAATTGAATGACAAAATATAAATGTTATTAATCTCTTGATTTTAGAATCTGTTACGGAATTGCAAAATCTTGAATCCGCCCTTGCAATCTGGAACTAATTAAAACCAGTTTAAGCTCATTTTGGTTTTATAACCTATCTTACAACTTAAGACCAGTTTAAGCTCATTTTAGTTCCGCAACCAATCTAACAACTTAGACCAGTCTAAGCTCATTTTGGTTCTATATCCAATCTAGAACAGACCGGTAGCCAGCCATATCTTTGGGGAGGGGGTCTAGGGGTACTCGTGTAGAACATTCCACTAACAACTAACAACAGCATATTTGAGGTGCAAATTTTACTGCTTTTTCCTGTGCAATTTGGCCGCAAAAATTCTCGACATAGAAATAGAAAAATTTAGGCAGTGAATTAAGAAAATTCTCGGCAGAGGTTTAGAATGAAATCAGCATTGAGATATAAATTCAACATATTAGGCTTTGATCAACATATAGTTCAAAACAAGTCAACATGAATATGAATAGAAACTCGAGATAGTAAGTAAGTAAAGTTTATTCTGACCTTGAAGAAATAGGTACAAGAATTCTATAAAGATACGTTACGTCATGCAGCATACACACTAATTTACACTTTTTAGATTTGTCGTTTTACTTTAATTTAAGAAAACAGGAGTTCCTAAGGCACTCTTCCTATGAAAAGTCTAAATTAAAAATAAAAAAGGAGATGCTTATAACAATAACTAGTATCTTGGAGCACATCCAAGCTAACATTGTGTACTGTGGGCACTAGCCCAGTTGACTAACAAAATATACTAAACTAAATAACTAAATAACTAAATTCATTGTCAAAGGTAATAAACATTTATCATCAAAAATCCACAGAAATATGCTAGCTGTTGGCATCGATATTCATAGCCTGATTGAATTTTTGAATTTTTGGAATGTTCCTCACACGGCGCACGGGGTTTTCCGTTTCGGTCGTTGTCATAGATACAGCATCGCACGAGAGCGCACACGCCACCGCACGGCACACGCTGCACACAGTCTCCCTACATTATCCATCACACTGTGATACATAGCTGCAGGCGCTATAGACTCCTTCACTACTACACGGCCATATTGGTTGCATCTTCTCAACACACTCGCTCATATCTCCCATACGCAAAATGTCGTGATTAACTACATGGAATATAGGATAGACGGGCTCCAAGACAATGTCGCAGTTCAGGGGAATTTTAATTCTATGGTTTGGGGTCGGGTTGCTGTATTCTAGGAGCGTCGTCGGCACCGTAAGAACTAATAAACAATTTAGCGGCTTTTTCGGTAAGTGATTTTATATACATACACGCCATATGTTATGTGCGTAAAATCGATGTATGATATCTATTTTGGAATATCGATCACTCTAGTGAAACTAAAGGTTGACGTCACTTAAGACCCTATTAATTCGTATTGATCATTTTAGTGTGTTATGAATATTAATGATTAGATGTATATAAGCGTTTTTAATTTGACTCGGGATTCAGTTCCACAGTTGTGTAGGTTTAATCTGACTCTGGATCCAGTTCCACAGTTGTGTGGGTTTAATTTGACTGTGGATCCAGTTCCATGGCTGTGTGGGGAAAAATTTGACTCAGAATATAGTTATTTCCACAGTTGTGTGGGTTTATATTGACTCTGATTTCAGTTCCACAGTTGCGTGGGTTTAATTTGTTTCTGAATCCAGTTCCACAGTTGTGTGGGTTTAATTTGACTGAACCCAGTTCCACAGTTGTGTGGGTTTAATTCGTTTCTGGATCCAGTTCCACAGTTGTGTAGGTTTAATTTTGATTCAGAATGCAGTTCGACAGTTGTGTGGGTTTCTAATCTGTAGATCCTGTTTATCAATGAAATGTCTCGGTATTGGTAGGCCTAGTGTCAGTTGGCATTGTATCCTGGTTTCGGCTAGAGATACTCTGAATGATTGTGACCCCTTGAATTAGTCAGTAACCTGTCTGTGGTTTAGTTGATATAAGTTGGTATAAAAAGCCATTTGGGGAAATGAAAATATCTAAACATTGGAAAGAATGTGAAAATTATTCGTTTTATAAAAATTAGCTGGATCCATACCTGGTATTGTTGTTCCTGACAATATTTAGTCGAAATATCGAATTTATAAATATACGAGTTCAAGGAAACATTTCTGACTCTTTTTATTTGTAGTGTGTGATATCATTAAGCTAACACAGCTGGGGCCAAAAATCCTACTTATCTTAAACTAGGACATATTCAATGCAGTCTAAATGTCCATATCTTATGTATCTTGATTTGTTCAATAACAGTGAGCTAATCCCACCCCTAATATTCAGATAAGGTGTTAGGTGGGCCACCTCCCTGTTTTGACGGACCTTTGCTGGTGGTAAATCGAACACTAATACCTGACACACTCCTGTGGTGGCTTTAGTCAATTAACACCTGTCAGTAATTAACACTTTTGGACACCTGCTATATGCAGGGTATATAGTTGAGACCGGGTCCATGTGATCACTCAAATATTTTCGGCCGTGCCGGATCGGGCCCGGTTTTTAACTACAGATTCTCTAAAGAACAAAAATGGGTGGGCGAAGAAATAAAAAAGTTTCGAACAGGCGTTTCAGAATGGCGGGGAGTAGAAAAATAATCAGAAATCAATTATGTTTTTATTATTCGAGTGAAAAGGTGTGCGAAAATTGTGATAAATTTGATTCCAATAATGGGAGAAATTTCAGGGTCCCTACGACTCCTTGATTACTCAAAAACTCCTTCTAAATAACAGAAAATGCTTTAAAGCAGCTTGAAACTCTTTGAATTCGAGCAAAATGCCAAAAACTCCTTCAATTATGAGGATTAGGCAATTAGAGATTTTTGTCTGGATTGTAGACTACGCCTAAATCGGTACAGTTGAGACCTGGATTTTTTTTCTACCCAATTGGGCGGTTACTGAATTAGAAACTAAATTTAGGTAACGTAAAGGATCAAGATTTGCTTACGGAACCACTGAATTTTGCGGTTTACCGAGATAAACAGTACCGATTTAGGAGGAGTCTATAGTAAGTAGGATATGAAATTTGAAATTTAGCGAATCCTCGAAAACTCCTCAAATCAAGGAATGACCGATCGGTCGGCACTCCGATTGAAGAAAATTAACTTTTCACAAATCGCTTCATCGAAAGGCGTGGACATATACAAAAAAGAAAAAATTATTGAGGCTAAAAAAAATTGATACCTTGTTTCTCCGCTCTGCTGAGCTTAAATGTTGACCCGGCCGGCCGCCTATCTACCTTATACATTACTTTTTTTTAAATCGTGATTTAAATATCCCATATCCTAGAAATGAACTGTTTATAAATTTTATCATATTTTACAAAAATGACCCGGCCGCTGCGGAGAAACAAGGTATCATTTTTGTTTAGCCTAATCTTTTTTTTCGGAATTCCGGATCCCGAGTAATTTAGAAAAAGGGCCCGAAAAGCGCATGTTCGTTACGCCGGGGCTCTACACGTCGCGGTGGTAACCTCACTCGCCCCCGTACCGCTCCTTTCAGCCAGACGTATCCATTTAATCACCGATACCCGGATCCAATCTTTAGGGCGTGGACACGAACGACAATTTATAGTATGCGCTATTCGTAAACGACTGTATTTTCATTTGTTTTTCCGGTTTTTTTCTATTTCGCAGGTTGTAATTTCAGCGACGTCTGCAAAGAATCGGAAGTTTGTATCGATGGTAAGTTTGTGTGCGAACGTCGCGTTAACCCTTTCAACACGGGGGTCCCTCCCTACTAGTTGACCTTAGTTATGTGGGGGTTAATTTGACTGTGAATCCAGTTCCACAGTTGTGTTGGTTTAATTTGACTGTGAATCCAGTTCCACAGTTGTGTGGGTTTAATTTGACTGTGAATCCAGTTCCACAGTTGTGTTGGTTTAATTTGACTGTGAACCAGTTCCACAGTTGTGCGGGTTTAATTTGTCTCTGGATCCAGTTCCACAGTTGTGTGGGTTTAATTTGTCTCTGGATCCAGTTCCACAGTTGTGTGGGTTACTTTAATTCAGAACCCAGTTCCACAGCTTTGTCCAAAACTGGGCCCTGGATCTAATGATATAAGGTTCTATGTAAATTGCCTTTGATGATATTTTTTTCATTGAAAGTTTGTTATTTTATTCTGTCAGAAACAGTTATTTATTATGGTATTTATGTGATATTAGACTCATATTATTCAGACCACTCAATTATCAAAACAACATTTTCTGCTATTTATATCAATTCAGTTCATTACTTATGGACGCAATACATAACAGTGATGGAGTCTCTGTTGAATCGACTCCTTACAGTTCAACAGTTGTGTGGGGTCAATATGACTATGGATCCAGTTCCACAGTTGTGTGGGTTTAATTTGACTGTGGATCCAGTTCCACAGTTGTGTGAGTTTAATTTGACTGTGGATCCAGTTTCAGTTGTGTGGGTTTGAAATGGCTGTGGATCAAGTTCCACAGTTGTGTGGGTTTAATTTGACTGTGGATCAAGTTCCACAGTTGTGTGGGTTTAATTTGACTGTGGATCCAGTTCCACAGTTGTGTGAGTTTAATTTGACTGTGGATCCAGTTTCAGTTGTGTGGGTTTGAAATGGCTGTGGATCAAGTTCCACAGTTGTGTGGGTATAATTCGACTCTGGATCCAGTTCCACAATTGTGTGGGTTTAATTTGATTGTGGATCCAATTCCACAGTAGTGTGGGTTTAATTTGACTGTGGATCAAGTTCCACAGTTGTGTGGGTTTAATATGACTGTGGATCCAATTCCACAATTCCTTGCGCTCGATACGTAAGCTGCCATTTCTAGGCTGAATTTCATTTCTAAACGATATCGCACGAATGCAATTTAGGAAATCAAACAAAAACCGTCGATTTCCGATTGACGTCGAATATACGTGACGTCCGCGTGACCTTGAAGCGAGCCGCTTGATAATATTTTCCGCGATCGATCGAAAAAAATCCGTCGTCGTCGTTGTCGTCGTCGAGTGGTAGAAAAATGAATCGACGGGATTCTTTCGCGATGCGATCATCCGATTCGCGATTGCGTAGGCGGACGATAAACGCGTTACCGGTTCGAATTCGACGCGCCTCAGTACGGCAACTCCATCACACACACACACCGCACCGCCATGTTACCACGGAAACCGCGCGGATGTCGCTCGCCGAAGATTTTCTGAACATTTTGATTACCGCACGATTTTAAATTGCGATTTATCTCGCAATTAACGAGTAATGGTAACGACGTGGGTTGTTGTGCCTTGCGACGACAATACCTGAATCTGATTATCATTCGCCAATTGCGGTGAACTTACAGAATCGGCACTGATTGTCTGGAACAGTCTCTATGAAAAGTTTACTGACCCCTGATTGTCTGGGACAGTCTCTGAAAATGGTTTACTATCCCCTGATTGTCTGGGACAGTCTCTGAAAATGGTTTACTGTCCCCTGATTGTCTGGGACAGTCTCTGAAAATGGTTTACTGTCCCCTGATTGTCTGGGACAGTCTCTGTTAATGGTTTACTGACCCCTGATTGTCTGGGACAGTCTCTATGAAAAGTTTATTGACCCCTGATTGTCTGGAACAGTCTCTGAAAATGGTTTACTGTCCCCTGATTGTCAGGAACAGTCTCTGAAAATGGTTTACTGTCCCCTGATTATCTGGAACAGTCTCTGAAAATGGTTTCATGTCCCCTGATTGTCTGGAACAGTCTCTATGAAAAGTTTACTGACCCCTGATTGTCGAGAACAGTCTCTGAAAATGGTTTACCGTCCACTAATTGTCTGGGACAGTCCGTTTTAAAAGGTCGTCTGATTGTCCGGGACAGTCTGTTGTAAATGGTCGTCTGATTGTCTGGGACAGTCTGTGGTAAATGGTCCTCTGATTGTCTGGGACAGTCTGTTGTAAATGGTCCTATGATTGTCTGGGACAGTCTGTTGTAAATGGTCGTCTGATTGTCTGGGACAGTCTGTTGTAAATGGTCGTCTGATTGTCTGGGACAGTCTGTTGTAAATGGTCCTATGATTGTCTGGGACAGTCTGTTGTAAATGGTCGTCTGATTGTCAGTAACAATCTCGCTGATCGTGTTGACTCAGTTGTCAGCGGTTGTTGTTGCTTATCTAAAATGAAGATGTGATCGTTGTATAAACAGCAATGTTTAATGCATATATTAGTGGATGATGATGATAATGATAATGATGATAATGTCTGTGTTAGATGTTTCTCAATTATCTATGATTGATTCGATGATATGTCTGTGATGAGGAGGTTTTAGCTGTTATCCCCTCGAGTCACGGCTCTGTGGATGAACATTTTACATCGGTGCGTCGAGCACCGATGTGCCGGCACGATCTTCACCCGACCACCGGCAGTCGCTGCATTTTATTTATGTCCTGTTTGCATGGACAGTTTCGTCCTGTTTGCCTGGATATTTTTTTTCCTGTTTGCATGGACATTTTTGTCCTGTTTACGTGGACCTTTCTGCCCTGTTAACGTGGACATTTCTGTCCTGTTTACATGGACATTTTTCTCATGCTTGCTTGGACAATTTTGTCTGGTATGAGTGGACATTTCTGTCCTGTTAACGTGGACATTTATGTCCTGTTTACGTGGACAGTTATGTCCTGTTTACGTGGACATTTTTTTCATGCTTGCTTGGACAATTTTGTCTGGTATGAGTGGACATTTTTGTCCTGTTTACGTGGACCTTTCTGCCCTGTTAACGTGGACATTTCTGTCCTGTTTACATGGACATTTTTCTCATGCTTGCTTGGACAATTTTGTCTGGTATGAGTGGACATTTCTGTCCTGTTAACGTGGACATTTATGTCCTGTTTACGTGGACAGTTATGTCCTGTTTACGTGGACATTTTTTTCATGCTTGCTTGGACAATTTTGTCTGGTATGAGTGGACATTTTTGTCGTGTTTACGTGGACCTTTCTGCCCTGTTAACGTGGACATTTCTGTCGTGTTTACGTGGACAGTTATGTCCCGTTTACGTGGACATTTTTGTCCCGTTTGCATTGAAATTTCTGTCTTGTATGAGTGGACATTTTTGTCCCGGCTTGCGTGGACATTTATGTCCCGTTTACGTGGATATTTTTCTGTTATGTATCTCAGCACTTTTCTCCTGTCCATTTGCGTTGATTTTTTCGTCCTGATCTCGACAAAAACGAAAAATATGAAATTTCCCTTTTAGAGTTATATTTCGAATGAAATTCGTTCGTCGCTTTCTGATATTTAAGATAAATTTCAGCGCGCTGAACCGTTAACGAGGCTTCGTCAGATTCGATTAGCGAAACTGTGCTTTTATCCGAAATTGAATTTCAAATCGACTGACGCATTTTGATTTTATTCTCTTTGATGACGTTCGTCGCGATTGTAATTGTTCGTGTTATTTTTGCCGTGTTTTTCGCGGCGTTTCAGACGTTGATTTACGGATATCAATCTGCAGCTCGCAACCGGCTCCCCTTTAGACATTACTACAGGGTGAAGTGTGGGTAGTTGTTAAAATGTCTGGTGTTTATAGTTCATTTTCTATTACAAAGGTGAAGCACTGAACACATGTGAAGTGTGGACGATCAGTTTTTGAAAGTGTGCTGATAAAATGTCTAATATCTGGTGTTGGTAGTTCATTTTCAATTAGAAATGTTTCAGTTGAAGCACTGAACACATGTGAAGTGTGGACGATCAGTTTTTGAAAGTGTGCTGATAAAATGTCTAATATCTGGTGTTTGTAGTTCATTTTCAATTAGAAATGTCTCTGATGAAGCACTGAACACATGTGAAGTGTGGACGATCAGTTTTTGAAAGTGTGCTGATAAAATGTCTAATATCTGCTGTTTGTAGTTCATTTTCAATCAAAAATGTCTCAGGTGAAGCACTGAACACATGTGAAGTGTGGACGATCAGTTTTTGAAAGTGTGCTGATAAAATGTCTAATTTCTGGTGTTTGTAGTTCATTTTCAATTAGAAATGTCTCTGATGAAGCACTGAACACATGTGAAGTGTGGACGATCAGTTTTTGAAAGTGTGCTGATAAAATGTCTAATATCTGCTGTTTGTAGTTCATTTTCAATCAAAAATGTCTCAGGTGAAGTACTGAACACGTGTGAAGTGTGGACGATCAGTTTTTGAAAGTGTGCTGATAAAATGTCTAATATCTGCTGTTTGTAGTTCATTTTCAATCAAAAATGTCTCAGGTGAAGCACTGAACACATGTGAAGTGTGGACGATCAGTTTTTGAAAGTGTGCTGATAAAATGTCTAATTTCTGGTGTTTGTAGTTCATTTTCAATTAGAAATGTCTCTGATGAAGCAGTGAACACATATGAAGTGTGGACGATCAGTTTTTGAAAGTGTGCTGATAAAATGTCTAATGTCTGGTGTCTGTAGTTCATTTTCAATCAAAAATGTCTCAGGTGAAGCACTGAACACATGTGAAGTGTGGAAGATCAGTTTTTGAAAGTGTGCTGATAAAATGTCTAATGTCTGGTGTTTCTAGTTCATTTTCAATTAAAAATGTCTCAGGTGAAGCACTGAACACATGTGAAGTGTGGACGATCAGTTTTTGAAAGTGTGCTGATAAAATGTCTAATATCTGCTGTTTGTAGTTCATTTTCAATCAAAAATGTCTCAGGTGAAGTACTGAACACGTGTGAAGTGTGGACGATCAGTTTTTGAAAGTGTGCTGATAAAATGTCTAATATCTGCTGTTTGTAGTTCATTTTCAATCAAAAATGTCTCAGGTGAAGTACTGAACACGTGTGAAGTGTGGACGATCAGTTTTTGAAAGTGTGCTGATAAAATGTCTAATATCTGCTGTTTGTAGTTCATTTTCAATCAAAAATGTCTCAGGTGAAGCACTGAACACATGTGAAGTGTGGACGATCAGTTTTTGAAAGTGTGCTGATAAAATGTCTAATGTCTGGTGTTTGTAGTTCATTTTCAATTAGAAATGTCTCTGATGAAGCAGTGAACACATATGAAGTGTGGACGATCAGTTTTTGAAAGTGTGCTGATAAAATGTCTAATGTCTGGTGTCTGTAGTTCATTTTCAATCAAAAATGTCTCAGGTGAAGCACTGAACACATGTGAAGTGTGGACGATCAGTTTTTGAAAGTGTGCTGATAAAATGTCTAATGTCTGGTGTTTCTAGTTCATTTTCAATTAAAAATGTCTCAGGTGAAGCACTGAACACATGTGAAGTGTGGACGATCAGTTTTTGAAGTGCGCCGACTAAATGTCAACTTTTCCATGTATATATATATATCCGAGGTGAACCGGTTCCGGGCTGCAGATTTTGGGCGCGCGCATTTTCTAGTTTTATCGCATCGATTCCCGAACGTAAAAGCCGTATAGCGTTGTACGTGTATGTGACAGTTTTACGAAACGAGTCGCGCGGAATTAACGGCGTCTGCAACTGAGATCGGAGAAACTGCGTTGAATACTGAATGGGTGTGTGTGTGTTTGTGCGCACTCAGTGTTGTTGTTATTATTATTGTCCCTCTACTCCTCCTCCTCCTTGTCCTCCTCGTCATCCTGCTGCTGCTGATGCTGCTGCCGCTGCTGCTGCTGTGAAATTAATGGTCGCGTAGTTTGCTCGATGAATAATAAATTTCGTCGGCATCGGTGATAAACGTGCGGGAAATTGGAAATAAATCATTCATCAGAAACGGACGTTACTCTCAGTACAACTGTGTGTTTGTATTACACACCTGTACATTGACTGTCCAGTGGCTGACTTTTAAACCGGTTTTCACCTGAACGCTTTGGGGCTGGTTTTATAAACCATTTTTCAATTTACCTCTGCATGGGCTGGTTTTATAGACTAGTTTTAACTTGAAGCCTGCATGGGCTGGTTTTATAGACTAGTTTTAACTTGAACCCTGCAGGGGCTGGTTTTATAGACTAGTTTTAACTTGAACCCTGCAGGGGCTGGTTTTATAGACCAGTTTTAACTTGAACCCTGCAGGGGCTGGTTTTATAGACCAGTTTTAACTTGAACCCTGCAGGGGCTGGTTTTATAGACCAGTTTTAACTTGAACCCTGCAGGGGCTACTTTTATAGACCAGTTTTAACTTGAACCCTGCAGGGGCTGGTTTTATAGACCAGTTTTAACTTGAACCCTGCAGGGGTTGGTTTTATAGACCAGTTTTAACTTGAACCCTTGCAGGGGCTGGTTTTGTAGACCAGTTTTAACTCGAATCCGGCAGGGGTTAGTTTTATAGACCAGTTTTAACTTGAAGCCTGCAGGGCTAGTTTTTGGTCGAGCCAAACAAGCACGGGCCCGTTTGGCACCCATGCAAACAGGCGTTCGGGGTCAAACTTAGCACCGTCCAAAAGTGCTCGTGTGACGGACAGTAGAAACATGGCCACTTGTCACACAACACAATACAATGCAATACAATTACGTTTGAATGCATAATTAATGGCTTCATCTAATTACGATGTTAGCCGTTAAACTATTTACCCCCACGCGCTCCTCCGGCGGCTATGACATGTTATTACGCGTTAAACATTTCGCGTGCTCCACTTTTCGTTGATGAGTGGAAAACAATTTGTGCCAATTGCTCTTCGGGCGAAAAGAATAACAAGTAGGTCAGTTATTCTCGAGGCGCATCAATTATGAACGGTGCGTAAAGCAGACGGATGATTCTGTAGTGTTTGTTGTAGCGATCACCAGGTGGCGCTTATCGGCGGGATTGATTTTAATAATAATTAATATTTAATAATAATAATAATAATAATAATAATAATAATAATAATAATAATCTTTATTTAGATTGAAATTATAACATACTATAACACTCAGTTTTATTGATACATAATTAGATAGATTTATAAACATGTTACAGAAGTTATAATATCGATCGAAGGGGCCCGAGAAGCAAAATTCTTGTAAAAAGGGTCACCTGCTACAATCACACAATCACATACACACTGTTACAATCACACAATCACATTCATCCAGAAGACAAATCAGTAATATATTTTATCTTTTGATTGTGTTTTATTTTTATCAAATTCCGCGAAAATACTTAGATTTGAATAACTTAAGGAACTTCCGCGTATTAAAAGATCTTTATATTCAAAACTTGTTAAATGTATATAAACTGGTCTATAAAACCAGCCCCTACCGGGTTAACCTTTAAACAGACTAACTATTTACTAGAAGTTATATAAATTTATGCGTAATTGGCATTCGGTCCCTGTCTCTGGTGGATTGCTTCCAGAATATCTGAACCGTGGCATTTGGAGCCGTACATTTGTCTAATGGGATGGCTCCTGCTTCCAGAATATCCAAGCAGCGGCTTTCACCGGATTTCACCGGAGCCACCCGTCGAAGTATAGGATGGCTCCGCTGAAATCGGCGCTTCAGATCCTGTTCTCTATTTCGGCGAAATCGCGATGCGGCGTGAAAGGGTTAACGCGGCGATCCGTCCGTCTGCTCGTATCATATCACTACGCCGCCTACTCGCGACCTAACCACGCATTCGGTTCTCCTCTCGCGTGAATATAACGCCGGCGGTGACGAACTTCTCGGAGAGCGTTTACCTTGTGCGAGTGAAATCGAAGACAGTGATCTATAGATTACCATGACAACTTGTGACGATGATGAATGCATACTGTTTAAGTGTTTCATTCGTGTTGGGGGTATGAAGTCAATCTGCTGCCTGTGCAGTGTTTGCTGGAGTTATGTAACAATAGACTTCAATATCTGAATGGATGAATATAATCAACGTTTATCGAACCCCTTTGAAATATTGAGATCCATTTAAAGGAAAATTGATCCGATATGTAACGTGTATGAACTCCTAGTAGAAAATGTGGTGCTTGAAATTGCTTCAATTGGAGCTAAACGCCTGAAACTCCTTTCAAATTTTGAGAAATAAGAGATTTTTATTTAGTTTGGAGTTGTACAGTACATAATCGGCGCAATTGGGATTTGTTTTTACCCAATTAGGCCGATACTGATTAGAGAATTAGGTAGAGTACATGATAAAGATTTGTTCTCAAAACCACTGCATTAACCCGTTCAGTGCTTCTACACCGCAGTGCGGTGTAAAAGTCAGTGATAGATTTTGCTAGTACACCGCACTGCGGTGTATTGATGTAATTAGTAATTAGTAATTATCTCTCTTGAAAAATGGCAGCACGTGTCAAACAAAGTGAAATACTAGTAACTAACGATACACCGCACCGCAGTGTAGACGCATTATAGTAGTATTCCCGTTATTCAACACACTAGGGTGGTATTTTTTAGAATTTTCAAATTATTTGTAGCACTATAGGGTAATGATTAGTCAGCACTGAAAGGGTTAATGGTTTACCGAGATGAGCAGTACCGATTTCCGAGGAGTCTACTGTAGATTGAGATTGAAAGTGATTTCAGAGGAGTCTACTGTAGATTGAGATTGAAAGTGATTTCAGAGGAGTCTACTGTAGATTGAGATTGAAAGTGATTTCAGAGGAGTCTACCGTAGATTGAGATTGAAAGTGATTTCAGAGGAGTCTACCGTAGATTGAGATTGAAAGTGATTTCAGAGGAGTTTACTGTAGATTGAGATCGAATGTGACGCAGACGCTTCCTCGAAATTTGAACTGCTCTTAAAAACTCCTTGAAAACGCCTTATTATCATCCACGAATGACTGATCCATGCTGGGACCGCGAATTTACTTAGATCTGCCCTCGCAGCCCGTCGGTATATCATCGGTAGTAAGGGTCCACTCAGATACGCTCTATAAGCATTATCAACTGTCGAAAACACACGACCAATTTCCATTAGCGCCGATTCAGTCAGCCACTGGGCGTCTTTCATAGTTCGAGATTAATCTCGGCGAGGGAACGCTGTACGGAAAAACAGTGCAATGAGTAATCAGCGCACGAAGAATTCCACGAACAGGACGCGTAAAGAATGCATTTCGAAAAGCCAGCTAGAAGTAATTTCAGACAAATCAAAATGACAGACGGACAGACTTTAAAACAGACTGACTTTTAACCCTTTCAGTGCTGACTTGTGTACCCTATAGTGCTGGAGATAATTATAAATTTTGAATAATTCCACCCTAGTGTGTTGAACAACAGGGATATCGCCATAGTGCGTCTACACCGCGGCGCGGTGTATCGTTAGTTACTGATATTCACTATGTTTGACAGGTGTTGCCATCTTTAAATAGAGACAAAAAGTAATTACCAATTACATCAATACACCACAGTGCGGTGTACTAGCAAAATCCATCACTGATTTATACACCGCACTGTGGTGTAGACGCACTGAAAGGGTTAAGCAGACGAACATTTAAACTTAAACTTAAGAATTTGAGCGGACCCAAGAAAAAAGATCTACAATCCTTTCAGTGCTGACTAATCAGTACCCTATAGCGCTGGAGATAATTTTGAAAAATTCCACCCTAGTGTGTTGAATAACGGGAATACCACTATAGTGCGTCTACACGGCGGTGCGGTGTATCGTTAGTTACTAATATTTCACTATGCAAAATCCATCACCGATTCATACACCGCACTGCGATGTAGACGCACTGAAAGGGTTAAGCGGATGCATTTTCAAGAAAACATATTCCGTAGCTGACCGACTTCGTAGCTGACAGATATTTAAGCTGACAAACTTGAGAGGATTTTAAGCAACACTTAAGAATAAAAGATCTCTAAGCAGTCGAACTTTTTGAACAGATGTATTTTCATCAGTGTTTCGATTACCGCGAGCACCTGGGTATCGGGTTCTTTTCGGCGTCTATTTCCCTACGCGAGAGTCATTCAACGTTTCTTTCGGTAAATTGTCATTTCACGTAAAAAAAAAACAAACTGGCGAACTTAGTAGTTTTCACTTAACGTTCGTTCGTCGTCGGGCTCGTGCGCGAACATCCGTTGCCGTGGAGATGGTATACGCGAGTGAATGACGATGGCCTCCGGGGGCGACGGCGAGTGAGCTGATACGTAAACGCTACTCACCGATCGAACTATCCGCTTGTAATGATCGGGGCGGAAATAAAACGATACCTCGTTTTATCCTAATCGGCCGGGTCGCTTTGTAAATTGCAATAAAATCTTTAATCAGTTGATTTCTATAATTGCCGGGTCTGTTATTGTTAGCTTGATCATGATTTCTAAAAACGTAATGCCTAGCGCACATCGACACTGCGATTGGAGACAACTAGTTGCAAGGCAGTTTTCGGCGCATGAGAGCAACTGGCTGGATACAATCAGTTGCTCGAATGTGTCGATGTGAGCGAGCTTACGATCGATAAGCGTCGATCTATCTCCAGTTCCAGCCAGTTGCCCATGTTCTACTTTTGAGCAACTGGTTGTACTCAATCGCAGTCATATCCGTCGACGTGCGCGCTCTGGATCTCGACGATCGACACGCGCCGTGCAGTTGCTTCAACTGACCGGTTGTAACTAGATTTCGATGTGCGCGGGGTAATCGTTCGGTAGCGACTAGTTGTCTCCAATCGCAGTGTCGATGTGCGCTAGGCTTAATGTACCGGGTAGATAGGCGGCTGGGTCAACTTTTTAGCTCGGCACAAATGAAAAACAAGGTATCAATTTTTTCAGGGTGATACGGCTTAGATAGACTGTTTCAGTCTCTCCGTGTAGCCCCATTATCCTGTTACATTTGTCTTCGTCCGATCTTACTTATTATATCGTTCAATAATGTAACATCGTAATGAAAATAAATTTCAATTTCGCCTTATTTCTTTCCAAATACCTCGGATGATGGTTTTTTGTTGCGGCCACATTTCCAGGAGAGGAGGGAAGGACGATCGATTTGAAAAAAAAGCTTTACCCACCCCATCGGACAAATTATCTCGGGATAACTTCGAAAACGGATTTTTAACGGCCACATTTCGAGCAGAGGAGGGAACAGGGAAGAAAATTTGGAAAAAAGCTATTTTTGACTATTCCATAGCATAAAATATCTCTGGGTAGTAGGGAATTTTTTTAAAGAGAAAATTGAAAGTTTGACCTTTGACCCCCTCAAACTATAGGTGGCGCTGTAGTATAGCAGACGTTCTGCGTTGGGTTAAAAATGATGAGAATTGGATGAAAATGTATGATTAATATTAATAATCTCGTTTGGTCTCTTTTTGCAGATGATCTATTCGGCAATTGTCAGGATAAATACCGCGAGAAGGACTACTTCGCGTACTCGCTGAAACTCGAAACGCTGCAGCTACTCGAAACCGACCTGCAACGGTTGATCGACGCCGGCTACGACTGGACGAACCTGTACACGCAGTGCGTCGTCAGCAACATCCTGCTGTCGAGTCGGCTCGCGCACGAGCCCGACCGGCGATTCTGCGACTCGCGCGCGCCCGTGCCCGACTGGATGCGCCGTCTGCAACGCGAAAACGAAGCCGAAGAGAAGCTGCAGAAAGAGGTCGAAGACGAAGAAGATGATGATGATGATGATGATGATGATGATGATGAAAAGGATGTCGCCGGCGCCGGCGGCGAGGATGCGATGACCGCGTTGCAGAAATTCATCGCCGATTACGAGTCGGATTTCAAAGACGTCGGCGACTCGAACGCGGACAAGCGTCTGTCCGACGGGAAATTCGTCGACGTTCACAAATACGTGAAGGCGACGCGTAAGAAGTCGTCGAGCGGGAGTTCCGACTGGGTTTACCCTCGTCCGCCGCCGTCACGACGCGCGTACGAGTCGAAGAGCAGACGCGTTTTCAACGATGACCTTGACGACGACGTCGAGCAGACGCGGCCGACCGAATCCGATTACGAGTGGTTGACGTCGCGTTACGACCTGCGCAAGTATCTGAAACAGTTGGACCTGAAAGAATTGGAGGTTCTGCACAAGTATCTGACGGCGATGAAAGGCGTGTTGATCTCGCCGAGTAAGGGTCTGTTCGAATCGGCGGCGACCACCTCGTCCAACAACAACAACAACGACGACGGCGATTATTACAACGCGACGCCCGATGATTATTTCGAATCGGGGATTCCAACCTCCTCCGCCGCCGAGAAATTACCGTTCATCAACGAAGTGATGCCCGACTCGGAATCGGCGCCGCGGCCCTCCTGGCAGCCGGAATACGACTTGCCGCCGACCGCGAGGATCGTTCCGACGGAGTTCGACGAGGATTTCGGTGAGTTGTTGGTTTTTCTTCGGGGGCGGTTTTCTTTTCGAGGTTTTGTGATCAGAGGGGTCAGTTTTTTCGAAAGTTGGTTCACCTCTTATCTAATTGGTTCGCACTAGTGAACCCTTTCCCCTTTCAGTGCATGTGCACTGCTGATCGGGTTGGCGGATTAGTCGATATATTCTGCTCTATTAGACCCTACGCTTCCCTCTAGTACGATTTTCAATAGATAGATGGCGAATTGGAGTTAAGATTCGCGCTATTGTAGGCCCTACAGTAGGCCCTACTACGATGAATTCCTGATAGATAATATCGAATTCCGCGAAGATTTGGACCTATGCTGATTCTAGGCTGCTTAAGTAGGCCCTATTCTTATATCAAGGACAACATAAACCCAATAGGTGGCGAACTAGTCAATACTTTGTTATCTAATAGATAGTATAGTATCTTTGCCATGTCTATAATGAATTCCTGATAGATATCCGATTAGCGAAGATTTGGACCTATGCTGATTCTAGGCTGCTTAAGTAGGCCCTATTCTTATATCTAGGACAACTTATACCCAATAGATGGCGAACTAGTCAATACTTCAGTATCTTCAATAAACTGTCGCTAGTGGGCTATTTTCTACGTAGATTCAGGCTATACGTGGTCAGGGTGTAAGAGGGGGAGGGAGGAGGGAGTTAGGGGGTCGTTGTAAATCGAAATCAGTAATTAATTTCATCCACTATGATCTCGATGACCGGAACTAAGCTTGAGCGATGCCAATAAGACGTGGACACTGGAAGGCGGCTCGCGCAACTATTTAATAACATCCCTCTTCCGACCGCGAGTACAGAAATATGCGGCAACGGTTCGATTTAAATTGCGATTGCCCGAAGGGAACGCGCCGGGAGGGGGGCGTCTAATTACTCGCTGAGTTGATTGCATTATGAAACGTCTTTGTCTTACGTCGTCTTGAAATATTGCAATATGACGAACACGATTACTAAACAATGCCTCGAGGCCTCGGGATTTGAAATCAGTCCACTACGGGACCCTTCGACTCCTCGAATTCGTAATAACTCTTTCTAAATGGAAAATCCTTTAAAGGTGCTCAAAACTCCTTTGATTTTAGCAAAATGCTTGAGACTCCTCCAGAACTCCTTCAATTTTGAGAAATAGGCAATTAGATACTTTAGTTGTACATTAGACTACGCCTTAATCTATTAAGTTGGAACCAGGAATTCTTTACCCTAATAGTTTTGGTAATTTTAGTAGTGTATAGGATAGATATTTGATTACAATACCACTGAATTAATGGTTTACTTGGAAACACAGTACCGATTTAGGAGTCGACAGTAATAAGGATATGAAAGTGATGTAGACAAAATTTGAAATTTCTCCTTTAAAACTCCTTATATCCATGAATGACTGATCCATAGGGACCCTGTTAAAACCTCTTATATCCATGAATGACTGATCTGTAGGGACCCTGTTAAAACCCCTTATATCCAGGAATGACTGACCTTTAGGGACCCTGTTTAAACTCCTTATATCCAGGAATGGCTGATTTGTAGGGACCCTGTTAAATTTCCTTATATCCAGGAATGGCTGATTTGTAGGGACCCAGTCAGAGAGGTCAGTTTTTTCAAAAGTTAGTTCACCTCTTATTTTCGCACTAGTGAACCCTTTCAGTGCATGTACACTGCAGTGCAGTGTATAAATCGGTGATGGACTGTGCTAGCAGACCACATTGCGGTGCATTGATGTAATTAGTTATTTGGTATTTTCTCTATTGAAAGATGGCATCACCTGTCAAACATAGTGAAATGTTAGGAACTAACGATACACCGCACCTCAGCGTAGATGCACTATAGTGATATAGCAGTTTCATACTTGTTGTGCACTGAGGTGGAATTTTTCATAGATTTCAAATTATCTCCGAACGCTTGAATAGTGCATCTACACCACAGTGCGGTGTATTGTCAGTCACTTATATCTCGCTGTGTTTAACAGGTGCTGCCATCTTTCAATAGAGATAAAACCTTATAACTAATTACGCGATGCGGTGTACTAGCAAATCCCGTCACTGATTTACACGCGGCACTGCGCCCCATATATACACCCCAGTGCAGTGTAGAAGCACTGAGAGGAAGCGTTTCGGTTTAGTTGCTGTTTAGTTAGTTTTTCCGTTTGTATTCATTTTTTGTTTTTTGTTTCGTTTGTTTATTTAGATTCCGATTACGATTTGAGTAAAAGCGACGTTTTGCCGATCGACCAGATTTACGATGAAGAAAAATTCGGAAACGGTACGTAGGCGCTATTTAAGATCACTTGGAGTAGAGATTTTTTTGGGGGGGGGAACGGAAGAGCGACATGACAAAATAGAATTTAGAAAAAGAATCTCCTTTACAGGCATTTTAAAACGGGAGGATATAGGGTAAACGAAGATATGAAATTTATTTTTTATTATTCAAATATTTTAAAGAAATACGGGGACTGCAGTGAAAATCGAAAAAAAAGAGTAATTGTCTTAGTGAATATTTTTAGGGGAAAACGGATAAGATTGGCGCATGGGGAACGGGGTGGCGTGTCATTCTGGCAGCATCTTTTGACCCACTTCATAAGTTACCGATAACATTTCGCCCTTTGTTTTGCAGACATGGTCATTTTCAGGTTTATTTTCGACCAAATTTTGCCCCTGTTAATCTGAAAATTGCCAAGAATTTTCAGCAGGGTCTTACGGAAGTCTGGACCTTTCGATGGCCACTCGTCCCCTTATCAGCAGCGGGTCATTACTCAAATCAAGGAGGTTTAGGCTTGAGTCGCGAGCAAGTTCAAGTTTCCAGTTCAAATTCATTTCACGCAATGCATATGACAGGCTGTGTATACAAAGATTGATGATTTGGAGCATTATTGCCATATTCCAACTGTATCGGCATATTCCAACTGTATCGGCATATTCCAACTGTATCGGCATATTCCAACTGTATCGGCATATTCCAACTATATCGGCATATTCCAACTGTATCGGCATATTTCAACTGTATCGGCATATTCCAACTGTATCGGCATATTTCAACTGTATCGGCATATTTCAACTGTCGCGATGAAAACATCATTACATTACTAATTAGTCAATTGATGAACAGTAGCATCTTTTGGCGTATAGGAACGGTTATCGGGTTATCGCGATGATTTCTTACACAGACGACGAATGTTTCCGTTAATTTTACACCAGCTGTGTCTGATAGTGCTGGTATAGGGGCTAGTCTGATAGTGCTGGTACAGGGGCTTGTCTGACACAGCTGGTACAGGGGCTAGTCTGATAGTGCTGATACAGGGGCTAGTCTGATAGTGCTGGTATAGGGGCTAGTCTGACAGCTGGTAGAGTTACCAGTCTGACAGAGCTGGTATAGGGGCTAGTCTGATAGTGCTGGTATTGGGGCTAGTCTGATAGTGCTGGTATAGGGGCTAGTCTGACAGCTGGTAGAGTTACCAGTCTGACAGAGCTGGTATAGGGGCTAGTCTGATAGTGCTGGTACAGGGGCTAGTCTGACACAGCTGGTACAGGGGCTAGTCTAATAGTGCTGATACAGGGGCTAGTCTGATAGTGCTGATACAGGGGCTAGTCTGATAGTGCTGGTATAGGGGCTAGTCTGACAGCTGGTAGAGTTACCAGTCTGACAGAGCTGGTATAGGGGCTAGTCTGAGACTGCTGGTATAGGGGCTAGTCTGATACTGCTGGTGTAGGGGCTAGTCTGACACAGCTGGTAGAGTTACCAGTCTGACACAGCTGGTATAGGGGCTAGTCTGACACTGCTGGTATAGGGGCTAGTCTGAGACTGCTGGTATAGGGGCTAGTCTGATACTGCTGGTAGAGGGGCTAGTCTGACAGCTGGTAGAGTTACCAGTCTGAGACCGCTGGTATAGGGGCTAGTCTGATACTGCTGGTAGAGGGGCTAGTCTGACAGTGCTGGTATAGGGGCTAGTCTGACACTGCTGGTAGAGGGGCTAGTCTGACAGCTGGTAGAGTTACCAGTCTGAGACCGCTGGTATAGGGGCTAGTCTGATACTGCTGGTAGAGGGGCTAGTCTGACAGCTGGTAGAGTTACCAGTCTGACACAGCTGGTATAGGGGCTAGTCTGATACTGCTGGTAGAGGGGCTAGTCTGACAGCTGGTAGAGTTACCAGTCTGAGACCGCTGGTATAGGGGCTAGTTTGAGACCGCTGGTATAGGGGCTAGTCTGATGTAGATGCACCAACAAGTGAATTCTCTAAAGCCAATCATAACCTGGAGGACAGTGTGTATATCTCTTGTAGACGGTGTGGCTGCCATCCGTAATAGGCTAATCCTATTTCCCCAACTCGGTTCCGATAATTGAGTACGGTTGGTTTTTTTGTAAGTTGATTGCGTCTCCGACGTTCTCGGTGAATGTACGCGTGTATGCATTCGTATCGACGTGATGATCCTGCCCGTCGACGAATTGGAGTCGACTCCCAATGACTTCTGACTTCATCAGTCGGTCACGACGATCGATAGGACGCTGAAGAGCGCTGCGGTTAAGAGTTTAGCCCTTTCGATGGGCAACTCATGACCCGAACCTCTAGGGCCGGTTTTATAGACCGGTATAACCTTTAGCCGGGGGGCTAATTCAATTCATTATCAATTGAGTTAACCTCCGGGTTAAAGGTTATACCAGTCTATAAAACAGGGCCCTGACTTGTGTGGTCATTATTACGTAGTCCAGACTTGTGTCACAAATTAAATCAAAAGACCAGTGAAGATTTGCTTGAGATTCAAAATGAGCTAAGCCAGTATCACTGGGCCGATAAGCTTAGCCCAATCTATAATATTGAGTCCTTTTTTTAGAACTGGACCTTATTGGGCTTAGTCCGGTTTTATCATAAGTCTTTACTAGATAATTGGACCATAATTGGCTTAGCCCGGTTTTATTGTAAGTCTTTACCATAGAGTTGGACCATAATGGGCTTAGCCCGGTCTTATTGTAAGGCTTTACCATAGAGTTGGACTATAATGGGCTTAGCCCGGTCTTATTGTAAATCTTTACCGTAGAACTGGACCATACTGGGCTTAGCCCGGTCTTATTGTAAATCTTGATTGGATAAACTGAACCATGATAGGCTTATAATAGTGCTATAATTAGTTCTTTACGTGCAGGCATAACATATGAAACCACGGTAACGACGAGGAGTGGCACCGTTTACATCGTAGTTGACCTTTTGTCCGCGGCGTCTCGAAAAACATCTATCAAACTTAGCGGAAACCTGTATAATAAGATACGGCAACTGTGGAACTGTGGCCATAGTCAAATTAAACCCACACAACTGTGGAACTGGGTCCGGAGACAAATTCAACCCGCACAACTGTGGAACTGGATTCATAGTCAAATTAAACCCACACAACTGTGGAACTGGATTCAGAGACAAATTAAACCCACACAACTGTGGAACTGGATTTTCAGAGACAAATTAAACCCACACAACTGTGGAACTGGATTTTCAGAGACAAATTAAACCCACACGACTGTGGAACTGGATTCAGAGTCAGATTAAACCCACACAATAATGCAACTGGATTCAGAGACAAATTAATCCCACACAACTGTGGAACTGGATTCAGAGTCAAATTAAACCCACACCGCAATGCAACTGGATTCAGAGACAAATTAATCCCACACAACTGTGGAACTGGATTCAGAGACAAATTAAACCCACACCGCAATGCAACTGGATTCAGAGACAAATTAATCCCACACAACTGTGGAACTGGATTCAGAGACAAATTAAACTCACACAACTGTGGAACTGGATCCAGAGACAAATTAAACCCACACGACTGTGGAACTGGATTCAGAGTCAAATTAAACCCACACAATAATGCAACTGGATTCAGAGACAAATTAAACCCACACAACTGTGGAACTGGATTCAGAGACAAATTAAACCCACACAATAATGCAACTGGATTCAGAGACAAATTAATCCCACACAACTGTGGAACTGGATTCAGAGACAAATTAAACTCACACAACTGTGGAACTGGATCCAGAGACAAATTAAACCCACACGACTGTGGAACTGGATTCAGAGTCAAATTAAACCCACACAATAATGCAACTGGATTCAGAGACAAATTAAACCCACACAACTGTGGAACTGGATTCAGAGACAAATTAAACCCACACAATAATGCAACTGGATTCAGAGACAAATTAATCCCACACAACTGTGGAACTGGATTCAGAGACAAATTAAACTCACAACTGTGGAACTGGATTCAGAGACAAATTAAACCCACACCGCAATGCAACTGGATTCAGAGACAAATTAAACCCACACAACTGTGGAACTGGATCCAGAGACAAATTAAACCCACACCGCAATGCAACTGGATTCAGAGACAAATTAATCCCACACAACTGTGGAACTGGATTCAGAGACAAATTTAACCCACACCGCAATGCAACTGGATTCAGAGACAAATTAATCCCACACAACTGTGGAACTGGATTCAGAGACAAATTAAACTCGCACAACTGTGGAACTGGATCCAGAGACAAATTAAACCCACACGACTGTGGAACTGGATTCAGAGACAAATTAAACCCACACAACTGTGGAACTTGATTCAGAGTTAAATTAAACCCACACAACTGGAACTGGATTCAGAGTTAAATTAAACCCACACAACTGTGGCCACTGGATTCAGACTCAAATTAAACCCACACAACTGTGCAACTGGATTCAGAGACAAATTAAACCCACACAACTGTGCAACTGGATTCAGAGTCAAATTAAACCCACACAATAATGCAACTGGATTCAGAGACAAATTAAACCGGCACAATATTATTCAAATTGATTCAGTAGAACAGCTCACAGATTTCTCAGTATACCAGCTGCAGCTATTCTGATGATCCGGTGTTCACATCCTATTCATATTTAATCGCAATGATTCGTATATTTCCATGGTTACCATACATTTCTTAACTGACCGGCATACGGCTTAGTAATAACATCTTGAAATTATAATCGGGATCCAGTTACACTGTGTAATTTGCTTCCACAACAAGCTGTCAACCATCCCTGATTGTCAGGAACAGTCTCTGAAAATGGTTTACTGTTCCCTGATTGTCAGGAACAGTCTCTGAAAATGGTTTACTGTTCCCTGATTGTCAGGAACAGTCTCTGAAAATGGTTTACTGTCCCCTGATTGTCAGGAACTGTCTCTGAAAATGGTTTACTGTTCCCTGATTGTCAGGAACAGTCTTTGAAAATGGTTTACTGTTACCTGATTGTCAGGAACAGTCTCTGAAAATGGTTTACTGTTCCCTGATTGTCAGGAACAGTCTCTGAAAATGGTTTACTGTCCCCTGATTGTCAGGAACTGTCTCTGAAAATGGTTTACTGTGCCCTGATTGTCAGGAACAGTCTCTGAAAATGGTTTACTGTTACCTGATTGTCAGGAACAGTCTCTGGAAATGGTTTACTGTCCCCTGATTGTCAGGAACTGTCTCTGAAAATGGTTTACTGTTCCCTGATTGTCAGGAACAGTCTTTGAAAATGGTTTACTGTTACCTGATTGTCAGGAACAGTCTCTGAAAATGGTTTACTGTCCCCTGATTGTCAGGAACTGTCTCTGAAAATGGTTTACTGTTCCCTGATTGTCAGGAACAGTCTCTGAAAATGGTTTACTGTCCCCTGATTGTCAGGAACAGTCTCTGAAAATGGTTTACTGTTCCCTGATTGTCAGGAACAGTCTCTGAAAATGGTTAACTGTCCCCTGATTGTCAGGAACAGTCTCTGGAAATGGTTTACTGTTCCCTGATTGTCAGGAACAGTCACTAAAAATGGTTTACTGTTCCCTGATTGTCAGGAACAGTCTTTGAAAATGGTTTACTGTTCCCTGATTGTCAGGAACAGTCTCTGAAAATGGTTTACTATCCCCTGATTATCAGGAACAGTCTCAGACCGTGATTTTGTACCATCCCCAATAGTCACAAACAGTCGCTGAAATAATTCAACAACCACATTTGACATAGTTTCAATGAAAGATTTGTGTTGCACTTAAGATTACACGATGCCCGTCTTTGAAGTTTTATTTCGAGCATCCTTTCTTCCACCTCTTCCCAGCTGCTATTGTTGCAGGCATTTGTCTTTCATCGGTTCTCGGAATCATGTTAGAATGTCTGCATGTAGTTCATGTTCCTAATGACTCCACTGGTTCAGTAAGGAACCCGTTAACCCTTTCTATCAAATGTTAGAATTGAGCACGGAGTGACTACTAGTGACATCTGGTGGATCTTCTCTTGCCACAAGTGGAATCCTCTTTAGCTGTAGAGGTTGATGTCCTACTGCACACTAGCGACACCTGGTGCATCTTCACTTGCCACGAGGAATCCTCCATTGCCAGGTAGTTGATGTCTTATTGCATACTAGCGACATCTGGAGGATCCTCACTTGCCACAAGTAGAATCCACTATTGCCACAGTAGTTGATATCCTACTGCACACTAGCGACACCTGGAGGATCCTCACTTGCCACAAGAGGAATCCTCACTTGCCACAAGTGGAATCCACTTTTTCCACTGTAGTCGATATCCTACTGCACGCTAGCGACACCTGGTGGATACTCACTTGCCACAAGAGGAATCCACTTTTTCAACAGTAGTCGATATCCTACTGCACGCCAGCGACACCTGGTGGATCCTCACTTACCGCAGGTGGAATCCTCATTTACGACGGCAGCTTTCGCGTAAGGCGATTACGATTATACATCGACATCAATCTGTATTAATATTAATATCGATACGACAGCGGTACACGGCTCTCTAAATATCATCACTGATCGAGGCGTCAATTCCCGTTCGGAGGACGACGGTAAATGTCACGCGTCGATGATGATGAGGACAGAACGGTGTCATCTTCGTCTTCATCTAATCTTAACAAACGTGGCGTATTTTGTGGTTTCGATTTAGAATCGACTTCGAGGCTCGACGTTCGAAATGTGAATGATATTTGACTGTTAATCGCGATTAAATGAAAATGAACTAATTTCGACTAACTATATACAGTTTAACCCTTTAGCACTCAGAAATTTCACTTTGTAGCATCTTTTACTCCTCAGAATATTCGAGAGAAATTCCACATTTATCAGATACAGAATCAGCTCATTTCCTGCTTATTTTTGTGCATTACAACTTGTGTTATTTTGTAGTAAACGCACTATGCTTTCATTTGATATAAGATTTGATGATGTTTGGCCACCAAAACCGTGTCCTTTAGGTCGCCCGAGATTCATCCAACCTTACTTGGATTTGAAGTTAGTTGAGCTCTCGGAACTGTCGTGTTCATACTCCAAATACTCGAGACTTTCAAACAGGTAGATATTGATTTCTGTACGGAATTCTGACGTCTTCGATGTCTAGTTTATCGTAAGCAAATAAGTTTGAATCCTATCGGAAATTTTAGTAATATAGGCAGGGTGGATGTGGGCAGGTCGGATGTGCGTAGCTTGAGGAGTAATAAGCAGAGTGGATGCAGGTTGCTTGAGTGAGTAATAGGCAGGGTGGATGTGAGTGGCTTGAGGAGTAATAGGTATGGTGGATGTGAGTGGACTGAGTGCTAATGGGTCAAATCGGTGAAAATTAAAGTTATCGAAAAAGAACCAATTTTGATTCATAAAATCGCTTAACTCTAACTCTCACAGCACTGTTTAGGTCTCGTCAGGACTATAGTTAATTCAGGGTTCATGAATGTCCCCGCGATAGATTACGGATCATGCGGAGATGTGTTAGGTAAGAAGGTGCACTTTAACCTTTCTCCGCTGTACGGCTGCTGTTATTCGTTTCAATTCTTTGTTGCCGCTCTGCTGTGTACACGGTAGATAAAATCGGTACGAACCGATTGTGTGAGGGGAATGACGTCTATCCACGGTCTCTCTCTCTCTCTCTCTCTCTCTCTCTCTCTCTCTCTCTCTCTCTCTCTCTCTCATCTTCTACTCTCCTCAATTAAAACTGTCGATCAATATATCGCTACTGAGCGTAGGAGGACGTGTGACGCGCAGATGTCGTTAACCCTTACAGCGCCGGCGTCGCGATGAATTTCCCGCGAACGAGCGTCGCTGAGCAGCAGCGGTCTAATTCTGCCGTTGGGTCTAACTCATCGGGGAACGCTTCCTCATGGCTGGGTAAAGTTGGGCTTAGACTTCACACTGGTGGATGACCAACTTAATATCGTAGCCAATCTACAAACTTAGAACTAGTCTAAGCTCGTTTTGATTAACAATCAACGTAAACCCAATTTTAACTTATCCTAGTTCCATAGTGCGTCTAACAACTTAAGACATAAGACATAAGACAATCTTTTGGACATAAGTGTTGTCTATACTGTAACTGAAGCTTCTGTCAGGTTCAAATCTCTGCTGATGAAGGATGTGTCTACTAGGGCAAGGGTTTGTACTGTGACAGAGTCTCACGATGTCATCAGGTTCGAATCTCTGCTGAGGGAGGATGTGTCTACTAGGGCAGGGATTTGTACTGTGACAGAGTCTCATGATGTCATCAGGTTCAAATCCCTGCTAAGGGAGGATGTGTCTACTAAGACAGGGGTTTGTACTGTGACAGAGTCTCACGATGTCATCAGGTTCGAATCTCTGCTGAGGGAGGATGTGTCTACTAGGGCAGGGATTTGTACTGTGATAGAGTCTCATGATGTCATAAGGTTCAAATCCCTGCTGAGGGAGGATGTGTCTACTAGGACAGGGGTTTGTACTGTGTCAGAGTCTCATGATGTCATCAGGTTCAAATCTCTGCTGAGGGAGGATGTGTCTACTAGGACAGGGGTTTGTACTGTGTCAGAGTCTCATGATGTCATCAGGTTCAAATCCCTGCTGAGGGAGGATGTGTCTACTAGGACAGGGGTTCGTACTGTGATAGAGTCTCATGATGTCATCAGGTTCAAATCTCTGCTGAGGGAGGATGTGTCTACTAGGACAGGGGTTTGTACTGTGATAGAGTCTCGTGATGTCATCAGGTTCAAATCCCTGTGAGGGAGGATGTGTCTACTAGGGGCAGAGGTTTGTACTGTGATAGAGTCTCGTGATGTCATCAGGTTTAAATCCCTGCTGAGGGAGGATGTGTCTACTAGGACAGGGGTTCGTACTGTGATAGAGTCTCGTGATGTCATCAGGTTTAAATCCCTGCTGAGGGAGGATGTGTCTACTAGGTTAGGGGTTCGTACTGTGATAGAGTCTCGTGATGTCATCAGGTTCAAATCTCTGCTGAGGGAGGATGTGTCTACTAGGACAGGGGTTTGTACTGTGTCAGAGTCTCATGATGTCATCAGGTTCAAATCCCTGCTGAGGGAGGATGTGTCTACTAGGACAGGGGTTTGTACTGTGACAGAGTATCATGATGTCATCAGGTTCAAATCCCTGCTGAGGAAGGATGTGCCTACTAGGACAGGGGTTTGTACTGTGTCAGAGTCTCATGATGTCATCAGGTTCAAATCCCTGCTGAGGGAGGATGTGTCTACTAGGACAGGGGTTTGTACTGTGACAGAGTCTCATGATGTCATCAGGTTCAAATCCCTGCTGATGAAGGATGTGTCTACTAGGGGCAGGGGTTTGTACTGTGACGGAGTCTTGCGATGTCATCAGGTTCAAATCCCTGCTGAGGGAGGATGTGTCTACTAGGGCAGGGGTTTGTACTGTAACAGAGTCTCACGATGTCATCAGGTTCAAATCCCTGCTGAGGGAGGATGTGTCTACTAGGACAGGGGTTTATATACTGTGACAGAGTCTCATGATGTCATCAGGTTCAAATCCCTGCTGAGGGAGGATGTGTCTACTAGGACAGGGGTTTGTACAGTGACAGTCATCATGTCTTTAGGTTTGCCCTGGCAAAGTAGGAATGTAGCCAGTCTCGCGATGTCATCAGGTTTGAATCCCTCCGAGGGAAAAACCTGACCGAGTCTAAAGTCACCGAGTTCAAATCTGTGCAGCTGAGGGAGGATGTTGGATGGGTAAAACTCAACCATCTCGCTGAACCGGTAAACCAGAGGAGATGAGATAATCCTTTGCGGTAAGACTGCTACTGATAAGTCCTACTGATGACGTTGGATTGGTTGCGAAAGTTTGTGGACTTCGATTATAGCGAGCGATATCGTAGGATTAAGGAAATGATATTTATGGCAGACGGAGTGTGCAGACGCACGTTGAGTGTGTTCAGGTAATGAAGGGTTTGACAGCTGCTAAGATAACAGGCTTATACAATCAATCTGTAACACGGAACCACCCACACAACACATACGTTATACACTATGAAGTGTGGACGATCACTTTTGAAAGTGAGCTGATAAAATGTCTAATATCTGGTGTTTGTAGTTCATTTTCAATTAGAAATGTCTCAGGTGAAGCACTGTACACATGTGAAGTGTGGATGATCAGTTTTTGAAAGTGTGCTGATAAAATGTCTGATGTCTGGTGTTTGTAGTTCATTTTCAATTAGAAATGTCTCAGGTGAAGCACTGAACACAAGTGAAGTGTGGACGATCAGTTTTTGAGAAAGTGTGCTGATAAAATGTTGAATGTCTGGTGTTTGTAGTTCATTTCCGATCAAAAATGTCTCAGTTGAAGCACTGAACACAAGTGAAGTGTGGACGATCAGTTTCTGAAAGTAGGCTGATCAAGTATCCAATGTCTTGTGTTTGTAGTTCATTTTCGATTAAAAATGGAAAATCTAGAAATTATCGAGTTTATATTTAGCCGTCGCATTCGTGGCATTCTTTACGCGGCACAAATTATCGCGCGAATCTCGAAATGAATCTAAATGAATCTAAACGGCCGTAGTTCGTGCCGGTTGTTTATCGCCTATAATGAATAGGAAAATGGCTCTTCCGGCGGCTGGTGAGTATTTCTCTTAGCGTCGTTGTTGGCGTCATCGTCACGTCGTTAACTTTCCCCCGGCGGTATCGACGGCGTCGAATGCCAGCTTTTAGATGAATATAACCCGCGTCGTCCCGAACCCCGACGATGTATCTCTTGTCGGCCGTTCCTCGATTAGTACCTCCTCGCTCTTCTGCGGTATAGCGGTATAAAGCCTTTAAGTGTTTTCAGTTTGGTGAGAGGGTGAAGCACTGACTTTGCCGCATGGGTTCAACTTTTCCTCCTTCCAAATGACATTTTTAGATCAAGTGGATCTATTTTGAATATAAGTTCCAGTACTGCCCCAAAAATAACTCAAATCACTTACAAAAAGTCAATTTTGACTACGCTGGCCCTCTCTATGGGATCGGTATAAAGTATTTTCAGTTTGGTGAGAGGGTGAAGCACTGACCTTGCCGCATGGGTTCAACTTTTCCTCCTTCCAAATGACATTTTTAGATCGAGTGGATTTATTTTGAATATAAGTTCCAATACTGCCCCAAAAATAACTCAAATCACTTACAAAAAGTCAATTTTGACTACGCTGGCCCTCTCTACGGGATCGGTAAAAAGTGTTTTCAGTTTGGTGAATAGGTAAAGCATCCCTTTCACTGACCTTTCCGCTTGGGTTTAACTTTTCCTCCTTCCAAATGACATTTAAGATCGAGCGGATGGATTCGTTTTGAATATAAGTTTTAAATCTCCCCCAAAACTATCTAGAACCACTTACAAAGCGTTAATTTTGACAACGCTGCCCCGAAAATATCTCATAATGCTTGCGTAAGATTAGTTTTGAGATTAAGCTTCGATGCTGCCGCAAGAATATCTCAATCTGCTTAGAAATGGTTGGATTTGACGGTACTGCCCCAAAAATATCTCAACAAACCTCTTACGTAGGGATACTGCCTAGAAAGGGTTTATTTTGAACTGAAGCTTCAATACTGATTATCTAGTATCTCGAGCTGCGTACAAAGTATCCCTCCATCTGTCCGACCGAGTCTTATTTCAATCGGCCCGTTTTCTTTTTCGCGAAAAAAATTGTAATGTAAATTTTTGTAACGCTTTTTTTCTCTTCGAAAATATCTCTCGCGCAGACGCCGACGGAGAAGAGGAGGAAACGATGGCCGAACTGCGGAAAACGATGACTCCCGAAGACGCGAAACTCCTCAGCGACCTTCTCAACGGTAAGTTTTCAAAGTAAAATAGTAATTATAACATTTAGCTCTTCGAAACCTAAGCCTTGGACACCGTACTCGTCAGACCCCGAGCTCTGTGCTAAAAATCGGGCGCATATTTCAAACTCGAATTCCGCCGTATTATCATTATCAACCTTCCAGTGCATATGCACTGCAGTGCGGTGTATATATCGGTGATGGACTTTACTAGTACACCGCATCATAGTGTATTGATGATGTTAATGGCAATTATTTTTTATCCCTATTGAAAGATGGCAGCACGTGTCAAATAAAGTGAAGTATTAGTAACTAATGATACATCGCATTTCGGTGTAGCTACACTGAGGCGGTATGCCCATTATGCGTACACCACAATGCGATGGAATTTGTAGAAATTTTCAAATTATCTCCAGCACTTTCGGGTATTAATTAGTCACCACTGAAAGGGTTAAGTAGTGTATCGTTGCTATACGGGTGGCTAGCCGGTGGGTGCGTGCGTGTGTGCTGGAGTAGCATGTATCGTTGCTATAGGGGTGGCTAGCCGGTGGAGTAGCGTGTATCGTTGCTATAGGGGTATCTAGCCGGTGGGTGCGTGCTGGAGTAGCGTGTATCGTTGCTATACAGGTATCTAGCCGGTGGGTGCGTGCTGGAGTAGCGTGTATCGTTGCTATACAGGTATCTAACCCGTGGGTGCGTGCTGGAGTAGCGTGTATCGTTGCTATACAGGTATCTAGCCGGTGGGTGCGTGCTGGAGTAGCGTGTATCGTTGCTATATGGATATCTAACCCGTGGGTGCGTGCGTGTTGGAGTAGCGTGTATCGTTGCTATACAGGTATCTAGCCGGTGGGTGCGTGCTGGAGTAGCGTGTATCGTTGCTATACAGGTATCAAGCCCGTAGGCGAGTGCGTGCTCCAGTAGCGTATCGTTGCTATACGGGTATCTATTCCCTTCGTGACATTTACCGCTTCGTTGCCCGCGCGCGCCAATAGAAAAATCGATTTTCCCGAAAATGTCAGCAACGAAATTACGGTCAGCGATAAAAAAAACTGCTGCCGTTCGCTATATACCCTCGGTATTGATCGGGATCGAGTAAACAATTCCTCTTATCTAAACACGACGTCTCTTCTTCGACGCGTGTCGTACTTCGACCTTTGTCGTTTGTCTCGACGATATCGGATCGTCCGAGGCATCTTTACGTTTCGGACGGCGAGATAAACCGAATTCCAAATTTTTGGCCGATCCCTTTCTGAAGTGGATGGCTCCGAGAATATCTGAACGGTTCTTTATTTTAGCTATTTATTTCTCTAGTGGATGGCTCCAAGATCAAGATGATTTATATCATAATTTTCGATGCCATTTTATCTCTAGAGGATGTCGCCGAGAATATTCAAATTACGTTTTTATGCGAGATTTTCCATCCTCTACTGGGTGGCCCTAGAAATAACCGAATTCAATTTTAAGTAGCTTTCCCTTTCTCCTGTGGGTGGGAAACTATATAAATCGGTTTTACCGCAATATTTCACGACTTAAATTTCAGGTAAAGTCAAATTGAACGAACTATCCGACGACAATATCGAAAAAATGACGCAATACGTTATGACCCTGTTGGACGATTCGGAGACACCCGCTTTTGGCGAGAAAGAAGGTGGAAAAATTGCGGCGAAAGATGAAACGAATGATGATGATGATGATGAAAACGTAGATGAATCGGCTATGGTCGACAATGGCGACCGCCTGAAAGGTATATAGTCCGTTTCGAAGAATATGTGGAGTTTTTCTGGCGTAAGCCGCATAGCTTAGAATCTAGATGCGCAAGCTGCATTACATCCTCCCCTCGGCGGGGATTCGAACCTGATGGCAGCGCTACACTCAGCCACGGCACGAAACCCTGCCACACTAGACCGGGTGCGTAGCTACATGCGCAGTTTTGTCGCACGATAACTTGGGGCACCAATCAGATTGCTCGTTGTATGGTCGCCGAGGCAAATTTCACAGAATATAACTGGAAAAACCCGAGCTAGAGTGAAACGGGATTTCTGATTGGCTAATAATGGCATCGCCTATGCTGCACACGTGCGGGCCAGTGCGGCAGGGTTTCATAGCAACTTTTAACCAACCGACCTGAAATTGTGTTTTGAAAAATAGAATATGCAAAAATGTGTAAAATCCTTGAGATGGTAGGCAAACCTTTGATTTAATGCGCTTTTCTTAAAGTACGCATATTTATCTATCTTGACTTGGGGCCAATAGATTTCCATCTCAAAATTAAAAGTAAAAGAATTGGAATGGAAAGTCTTGTACACTAATCCGTTCGTAGTCTTTTTAATCCTCTTAAATCAGGTTTGCCTAATCGGGTTTGCCTAATTGGAAATGTGTTTTATTTAGACCGTGTTCTTGTAGTAGTGAATATGGATTCAGTTCCACAGTTGAGCTCATTTCAACTCACTTTAATTCAAAAGAGTTTCGACTATAACTCACATGAGCATTAAGAGTTAAAGTCTTACACTTATTACTGTTGAGTTTAAATTCTACTCTTGGGGAGTTGAATATTACGAAATGAACTCATTCTTAACTAAAGAGTTTAGCGAGTTGGATATTTGAAAATGAACTCTTTATAGCTCGCGAGTTCAGAAACTCGGATGAGTTCAGATTCTACTCTATGAGAGTGTTCAATCATGAACACGTTCCAACTCGGAGCATTAACTCCGAACGTATTGAAAACGAACTCATTTGAACGCGCAAGTGTGGAATCGGGTCTCGGGTCGAGATGCATGAAAACTTGAATTATCCTAGTAAAAAAAAAGTAGCAACCAACAGCATCTTAACCGAAACATTTAAGTTTACCTTGTGGAACAGGAGGACAGTGTTGAAAAGTTTGATGTATGTAGTTTGTTACCCCTATCCACAAACCCCATCCCTCCGTCCAACGTGTAACATGTTTGCTTGGCCTTCACCCGGTTTTATGGACTTACCTACGACCTGATTAATCTTGTGGTCGGATGATTCCAATTTAGGGAGTCCGAATCTAACTCGGAACTGTGGAAGTTCACGGTCTCAATATCTTTTTTTTCAAATATTTGAATCCGATAGTCAAATTTCAATACAAAACAGTAGATAATTCGACTCCAAAATTCATTCCAATTACGAATCTATAGTCAAAAACTAAGAAATGTTGAACGGACTCTCGTCATTGGGGACTACTGTTTAGAAGTGGGTCTAAGTCTATGAACCCGGGCTCTAAACCCATATCGGATATCACACCTATCCTAACCAACCACGGGTGGTTTCAGAGTCGTGGCTTAAGTCCAAAAGTGGACTTGAATCTTAAGACTGGTCTTAAGTTGTTAGATTGGCTATAGAACTAAGTTGGTCTAAGACCAGTCCTAGCCGTGACTGTGCAACCAGCTGCAAATGTTATGAAACTCTTGTCCAGCCGTATGTGGACTTTTTATGTCACCAATAGTTTAATTCTTAAAACGTGAAAACATCAGTTCTAAATTTATCTCTCAGCCTCTTTGTTTGCGTTACGATTGATGCTCGCGCTACAACCACTCCCTGATAATTTGGTTTTTCCTACTTTCACGAGTCTTGAAAACTGAACGTGTATTTCATATGAAACATTGTCCACTGATTTCATGACTCTCGGGTGTGGTCCGATGCTTTTTCGGAGTCGACTTCGGAGTCATTATCACCGACAGTTTCGCTGTTCACGCCCCATTTACATAGTCACACTTGATAATTTGCAGTACTTACACACATATATATATATATATATATATATATATATATATATACGCACTTCAACGGCGTAACCATGGCGATAACTGCCGTTTCGAATATTCGAAATTTGCACTTTGAAATCGCCAGTGGTCAGAAATTGTTCTTGGAGTGAAAATTATCAAGAACGGCAAATCAGGCTGCGATTGAATAGCTCGGAGAATCACAATTGCGGTTGAATTCTTTTCTTAGAATTTTTGGGCCATTTTCAAAATCTTCCAGACCGTTGTTTCGGCTTCTCCTGAGGTTTTTTTCGTGTCAACACTTTAATCGAAGAAGAAAATTATGTTATTTTCATCGAAAACGAGACATTTGAAAAATTGAAATGATATTTTTAGATTCCGACGTTAACGACAACCGAGAAATGTTAAACGCTCAGGCCTTGAATCGGCCGAACAATGAACAATCAATCTTCTCAGTCGAAGTGAAAAAAGGTATGAAGAAAAAACCTTATTCGAAAAAAAGTTGGTTTTATCTCCGGGGGTGGGGGAGTCCTTGGGGGGCCTGTACATCCCGGGATCCAGTTTCACAAAGCTAGAATAATTCAACTGCTGTTAAAACTCATCATCATGATTTTACTGAATCGTTGAAGTCATCGAGAATGAGAAGGTTGTCATTAGTAACTAATCGTAATTTTACTGAGTCATTGAAGTCTTGTTCAATCATAATTTTACTGAATTGTTGAACTCATTGTAAACGAGAAGGCCTCGTTGGCAACTGATCATAATTTTACTGAATGAAAGAAGTCCACGGGGAATGAGGAGGTCATGATTTACCATAGCTTTCATGTGAATGATGGAAAGGTCTTGCTGGGTGTTTTGTGAAACTGTGGTCTCAGGGTTGATGTGACGATGATATGACATAGTTTTACAAACCCTAATTACTGTTGTGCAAGTATGTATCATGTGTCTTGTAACCACCGCCCCCCCTCCCTCCCGCACTCTGATTGTTGTGTTTGATTACTATTCAGGAAATAAGTTATTTCCCACCTATAACTCTGTGACGTATGTTTGCAAGATATAGAATGTCAATGAGTGCTCTGCGATCTACTGTGGTAATTGAAGTTACCATTTATGGCAACTGAGGATCCATCAGGATGACGCCACCTGAGGTGACTGTAGAGTATTAAACTCGTGGCAATTGGTGATCCACCAGATGGCACTAGTGTACAGTAGGACATCAACTACTGTGGCAATGGAGGATTCCACTCGTGGCGAGTGATGATCCACCAGATGGCACTAGTGTACAGTGGGACATCAACTACTGTGGCAATGGAGGATTCCACTCGTGGCGAGTGATGATCCACCAGATGGCACTAGTGTACAGTAGGACATCAACTACTGTGGCAATGGAGGATTCCACTCGTGGTGAGTGACAATCCACCAGATGTCGCTAGTGTGCAGTAGGACATCAACTACTGTGGCAATGGAGGATTCCGCTTGTGGCGAGTGACGATCCACCAGGTGGCACTAGTATGCAGTAGGACATCAACTACTGCAGATTCTAGCATCATTTTCTAAGAATCTCGTCATGATTCTTTTTCAGCAGCAGCTCCCGGAGTCGTCGCCCAGCCCCGGCACGATGACATCGTAGCGCCCTTACCCGCTGCGTTGTCGGAAGATGATAACGAGCAAAAATCCGGGCATTACGATTTGGTCTTAACAGATCGCGCTTACATCAAAGTCGACAAACCGTAAGTTAGAGAAATTTTTCTATTTTTCGACGGTTGATCAGATTATCAAAAGCTGTTTTGATTCGGCCGTTTAATCAGTTCGTATCGATGTGAATATTCTTCACACCGAGTTCATCGTAGATGATTAAAATCAGTTGCGTTTTAAACGCGAGAAAGTAACTGCGGTATGATCGGTTCAATATGAATCATAGCCACGTGAAGAAACCATGTTTCGTTGCGTCAAACTATGCGCGTTTGAAATATCTGACTTCTATATTTTGCGTCTTCGTATTTTCAGGTTCAAAGACACGCAAGACGCCGAGGAACTGTTGGCCATCGTCGAATCCAAACTCGGTTTAAAGCCGGGCTCGTTCTCAAATGTGCAGTACGTATTAGTACGACAACCACACGATAACCACACTCAAACGTGGTGAACGGATAAAAAGATAAAACCCACTATCTACAGATTAAAAGACACCTGACGATGATCTCTAGGGTGAGATCGAAACGTCGTGTTTATTATATATTTTAGATTGTTCGATTGAATAAATTCTTGATATTAAATTGTTTTAATCTGTAGATAGTGGGTTTTTATCTTTTTGTGCAGTACGTATGTATGTAACTACGATCAATAGTTTGATGTCGAACTGGATCAACGGGAGTAGTTTTACAATCGACTTCAGAATCGAGATATAGTGTGACGTGCGTAGATAGGATATATACGTGTAGGAGGTGAGAGACAGAGGTCTCAAAACTTCGTGATAAATCTGCGTCGTCTTTGTTAAAAGATGAACACCTAGGTTTCTAGTACGATAACCACACTCAAACGTGGCGGACGGATAAAAAGATTACAACCCACTATCTACAGATTAAACGAATTTAGAATCAAGAATTTATTTATTCGAACAATCTAAAATAAATAATAAACACGACGTTTCGATCTCACCCTAGATCACTCGATCTGACACCTGACGATGATCTCTAGGGTGAGATCGAAACTTTGTGTTTATCATATATTTTAGATTGTTCGATTGAATAAATTCTTGATTTTAAATTTTTTTAATCTGTAGATAGTGGGTTTTAATCTTTTTGTGCAGTACGTATGTTTCTTTGAAGCTTGATTGACCTTCAGGCAGAGCCAGAATTTTTTATGTGGAGGTGCTCTGCTGCAGGCCCCTACTTAGAACGTACCCACGCCCCCGCTTATTGAAGAATATCTGCCCGGATGCCCGCCTAAAGAAAATTTGAGCGGCAATTTCGAAAGATTCATTCATTGGTAACACTGTCATAAGTTTTCATTCAAAATATGCGCACGCTTCTAAAGTTAGTCGATTCGAGGCAAAATTGTAGGAAAATGAGGCAAAATCTTCACCTCAAATAAGATACAAATTGTGTAATTGCTTTTCTTTGCATCTTATTTGCGAAAAGTTTTTTCTCCCAGGACCCGACATTCACGTGCATGGGCACTTTACGGAAAGTTCAACAACTTTCATGGAAATCGTTTCTCGAGAATCGTTTCAATTCGAGAATAATTTCGGTCGAAATATTTTGATCCCTTCGGAAAATGCGAACCCTGTAATGCGCACCAGACCTTCACCGCGAACATCGGCATATTTCAAAGCGCTATCAAGGATGTTTCATTGAAATATCAATAAACGGTAAAAACCATTGACATGAAATATGAATGCAATCATATTAAAAACTGCGCAAACTATCGTAAAACGTCTCGTACCTGGTTTAATGGATTCGGATGATTGAAAATGTACTCGCTTCAAGTCTAGAACTAAGTCTAGTTCAACCGGTAACGAGGAACTAGTTCTGATTGTTTGTTAGCTTGATTTTACTAAAAATGAAAAAACTTCGTTAAAAATGGGCCAACTTTTCCTTCCGAAGCGATGCTTAATAATTGACCACTGACTGACTACGAACTGATTTCGATTCTGTGCATTGCGAGTTGGGTCTCGGGTTTATTAAGATTTGAAAATGGACCGTAATCCGATGATGATGATGATGATATCTAAAGAGATAGTTAGAAACGTTGTGTCCTCCAATTTTTTTCTTTTTGGTTTTTGACAAATTTTTTCCTTTTTCTTTTTGGTTTTTTGACAAATTTTTTCCTTTTACTTTTTGGTTTTTTGACAAATTTTTTCCTTTTTCTTTTTGGTTTTTTGACAAAATTTTTCCATTTTCTTTTTGGTTTTTGACAAATTTTTTCCATCTAAATTTTCACGAGCCGATTTTAATCGAACGTTCACTTTTAATCGCGAGCTGCCGGAAATGTAAATACAGTAAACGGATGCGTAAGTCGGATCGACAAAAAAAGTCGGATAATAATCGCTTATATACGAGATGAATATGAATGCCGATCGTCCCGATTTTTGCGTCTCTTTCTCGAAGAGGAAATTGATAATCCGAATTCGTCGTGCATTTGTTTTGCACCAAAATAAAAAGAAATCACTCTTAGAAAGTCGGAGGGCTATTTTCGTGCTATCGCTGTGCGAATATGGCCCCCGTCGCGTCCCCTGTCCCCCGACTTGAAATCGACGTTTTCATGTCAACAGTCGTTATTTTTTAGTTGCGGTTAACGTTTTAGACTAGAAAAAAACGAACGCGAAATATTTGCCGCGTTTTTGAAATCGATTCTTCCGTAGGTGTAGATTTAATTTCACATCCGTTGATTAATTACGAAAATCCGACTCGTTGCGAGTCGCAGGATTTTTTCATTCGTCCCGAAAGATCCGTCTGGCGTAAGGTTTACGTCGTCTGCCGTGAAACTGGCGCGATGGAATACCGATGACAAAATTGCGTATTCCGACGCTCGGGGGAAAAATTCTAATTCCAACTCGAGTTTCGTTTCATTCGATTGATTCAAGCCACGCGTTGATTTCCCGTCGATACGACGCGCTCCGACAAAAACACCGGTTACGCCTGCCATCTGGTGGTAGAATCTCGAATTAGATGATGAATATGAGCTGGTTTAGTTTTCGATTTCGTCGCAAGATGGCAGCCTTGTTAGTCGGTTCCTTACGTTGTTGGGAGAACCGAGAGATTCGTCGAAGGATGCGGTTTGATTATGAAGCGATGGTAGGGAGGTCAGAGAAGCCTCTTTCGAAACGAGAACAGAGGTCAGAGAGGTCGGGAAATACCTCTCAGTCAGATTGCTCAATTGATTATCTGAATTATTGATATCTAGGAATATGAACATTTATTCTATGAAGATTGCTTCAATTCTTTAAAGAAATTTTTTCTCTGCCATATCCTTGGATCCAGTTCCACAGTTCAATTTCACTATGAATTCAGTTCCTCAGTTGTGTGGGTTCAATTTGACTCTGGATTCAGTTGCACAGTTGTGTGGGTGGTTTTAATTTGACTCTGAATCCAGTTCCACAATTGTGTGGGTTTATTCTGACCCTGAGTTCAATTCACAAGTTGCGTGGGTTGAATTCTAGTGTGGATCTAGTGCCACAGTTGTACGGTTTAATTTGACTTTGGATCCAGTTCCACAGTTGTGTGGGTTTGATTTGACTTTGGATCCAGTTCCACAGTTGTGTGGGTTTGATTTGACTTTGGATCCAGTTCCACAGTTGTGTGGATTTATATTGACTCTGATTCCAGTTCCAGTTATGCGGGTTTAATTTGACTGTGGATCCAGTTCCACAGTTGTGTGGGTTTGATTTGACTGTGGATACAGTTCCATAGTTGAGTCTGATTTGACAGGATCTAGTCCGTACCCGCAGTTCGACAATTTTGAAACGAAAATCAATTTCGACTCAACCCAACAGCGTAGCCGACCCCTAGCACGTATACAAAATACTGACAGCTTTAAATCAGCCCTCCCCCTTCCCTCCCCCCGCTCTAGTCGGGCTCGCAACCCGGCAATCTCCGCAACACGGGACTACCCATCAAACAGTAACTAAACAGGGTACAGACGGACGACAGAACTCCGCGACGCAGGGTACGTCACACCTACAATTCGAACCGCGCATTAGTAACCACGGCAACGTAATTATCGCGTCGTCGACGAAATCGTCGGGGTCGCCATGGAAACCGAATCAGAGATGACAAGAACTTGACGGAGGAAATTATATCCGCGCGAACGCTCGACCTCGGCTGATTGGCAGGAGCTGCTGCGATTATTAATAACACTAGCGGTGCAGGTTCACCGGTACAGTTACACGTATAGATCAGGTGATCTCTGAATTGATAATTATCAATGAAAATTTGTGCCAAACACCGAGAGACAGAGACGGAGAGAAAGTGTAGCGCAGATGATTTTATACCCTTTTTCAAGGCTTGTTTGATAGCATTTTGGTTGGGTAGAAGGGCATTAGTGCTATGGCAGGTGAGGATTCCCCTCGTGGCAAGTGAGGATCCACCAGGTGTCGCTAGTGTGCAGTAGGACATCAACTACTGCGGCAATAGAGGATTCTACTTGTGGCAAGTGAGGATCCACCATGTGTCGCTAGTGTGCAGTAGGACATCAACTACTGCGGCAATAGAGGATTCCACTTGTGGCAAGTGAGGATCCATGCGAAGCCCCCTCGCCCCCCTGTCGTTCTTGTGTACGAAGTAACCGCGACCAAAAAAATCTCATTACGATATGACCTCGACCTACTTGATATCGTCGAGGTCGTTTTTATGACACGTAATTTCCGGCTCCGTTCTCGCGTCGCTCACCGACTAATTCGTCTTTTTCGTTGGCAATTTTTTTTTCAATTATAGAAATTAATTCGACGCTTTGATGTTGTTATTTTTGTCGCGGTGACTCTCTCTCTCTCTCGGTGCACGCGATATGAGCCGAAGCTTTTTTTGACGCTTTGACATTTTCGGTTCGTTTTTCCGCCCTTGCCATTTCTTTCCATTTGCCCTTTGCACGAACGCGATGTCAACATATTACTCGCGTATTTATAGAATTTGCGAAATTCGTATTCGTATTTCATCCTTGCCGCGTTCTCGGTTGATAGTAAACTTTTCCGAGAATACGTTATTCTGGATGCGCGTGAATCCGGTGACTGCGGTTTCGCAATTTCTGGTTAGGTTTAAAAACTTGAACTTCAGTTGAATCAGGTTGATTTGAAGTGTTTTAACTCTCAAGATTTGATGTGATGATAATGATCGTTGATCTGGTCTCTTAGAGACGTTTCCGTCATAAGACAAGGTAGTCTGATAAAAATTGTGGATTTTGGCTCAGTCAAATGACTCCGCCATCAGCATATAATTATGGATAGACTCCTAGACTATGCAGTCAAATTACTCCGCTGTCATTAAATAATTATGGAAAGACTCCTAGACTTTGCGGTCAAATGACTCCGCGGTCAACTTATAATTATGGAAAGGCTCCAAGAATTTTCAGTCAAATGATAATTTATAATTGTGTATTGTGGACCTTTCAGTCATAATGACTCCAGATTCAGCTAATGATTGAAGGTTAGGGCTCCTAGACTTGTCAGTCAAATGACTCCAGCTAACAACCGTCTGTAGCTCCGATTTAAAATTACAAACTACATTTTTCCGAAAGCCTTCATCATCAAGCCTGTAATCATTCGAAATTCACATAGTGTTAACATATCCTTTTTGAAATATCTTCCAAACTCTTTTTCAATTTCTCATGACTTTCATTTTCAGATGGAAAAAGGATATGATAAGTTTCCGCGTGAACTCGGACGTAGCCGGAGCCAACGCCGACGCGATCTCCAAACAAATAAGTGAGTTTTTCATTTTTTTTTCTCCCTGAAACTATTTTTCAAGCATTTCTTTGTTGTCAAAACATGTCGAAATACTCCTCCGCGTGATAGACGACTGAGCTCCTGATTTGCATAAATTTGAATGTAGACTTAGAAAGTGCTGCCATCTGCATGTGTTTTCTGACATTAAAATTTTGCCATGTAGCAAGCAGCCAAAGCCTTCGAAATGAGTAAATGTTCTCACGGCTAAAACTGGTCATGAAAAATGAATGCAAAAATTTGCTTAGACTGGTCTTAAGTTGTTAAATTGGTTATAGAACCAAAATGGCTTAGAATGGTCTTAAGTTGTTGGATAGGTTGTAGAACTGAAATAAGCTTAAACTGGTCTTAAGTTGTTAGATTGGTCATAGAACCAAAGCGGGCTTAGACTTATCTCAAGTTGTAAGATTGGCGACAAAATCGAACTGGGCTAGTTTTATACCTAAACTTTCTGTGATAAAACGGGCCGAGTTCGATTCGTTAAATGGTCATTTCCTACCCGTACGTGGAAACCGGCGGTTTATAAAAGGTGACACCCGACGTCCGACCGAGCTAATAAAGAGCAACGATGAAGATAGTCTTATTACTACAACCAATTATTAGTCATAACATATACATTTCTACGATGCATGGTTCATCACGAATGAACTGACCCCGATGCATGGTTCATCACGAATGAACTGACCCCGATGCATGGTTCATCACGAATGAACTGACCCCCCTGTAAGAGTATTAGTGGAACTACAGTTCAAACACAGCCCATCCTTGAAAGACACATTACATGAATTCTCAATTACTTGAAAGTCGTAAGGCCACGAACAATTAGATCTCTTGGTCGTAATGACTCGGGCGGCTCGAGGAGCGATAACCCTAATCGAAAACATAACGTACAATATCCCCGTTTACGCAATCGATGATGTCATAGGGGGATTTATGGAGGCAGCCATTTTTTTCAGGAAATGTCTAGTAGATAATCTGACGATGTCATAGGGGGAGTTTTAGACGCAGCAATCTTTTCAGAAAGTGTCTAATCTGATGACGTCATAAGGGGATTAAGTAAGCAGCCATCTTCCCAGGAAGTTTCTAGTAGTTAATCTGATGATGTCATAGGGAGATTTATGGAGGCAGCCATCTTTTCAGGAAATGTCTAGTAGATAATCTGACGATGTCATAGGGGGAGTTTTAGACGCAGCAATCTTTTCAGAAAGTGTCTAATCTGATGACGTCATAAGGGGATTTACGGAGGCAGCCATCTTCCCAGGAAGTTTCTAGTAGTTAATCTGATGATGTCATTGGGGGATGCATGGACAGGCAGCAGCGTCGATGACGTATGATGATTCTATATTGAAATGTTGTCGGTATATAGTAATTACATTACTGTGTCCATTCTGCGTCGGTTCGACGTTTATTGCGTGATACGATGAACACGCACTCGCCGACCGTGTTCGGCAGTCGTGTCGTTTTGATTAGGCATTTGACAGGCGTCATTCGTTCGTTTGTTGGATGTCGCGCCGTGCAGCTCGTCGTACCAAGCAGACGGCTAATTCGTTATCGCTCTCACGCATATGCCTCGTCGCTGCCATAACTAGCCAACAGTGCCGCGTAGTTGATATTATTATTATTATTTTTATTATTTCATGTTATTATTATTCTTATTGTTATTATTATTATTCCTATTTATTTCATCACGCGATACTTTATGCAGAGCTGCCAACTGTTCCAGATTTTTTGTCACTATCTTATGATGAGATGTAATGATTAGATTGGTTTGATGCTTACAGAAATAAGAAATATATTTACTGAGGGTCTTACTGTTGATTATTGATTAATTTGAACAGAAATATGAAAGATGTCACCGAGCGTCTTACTGTTGATTACTGATTAATTTGAACAGAAATATGAAAGATGTTACAGATGGTCTTACTGTTGATAACTGATTAATTTGAACAGAAATATGGAAGATGTTACCGAGGGTCTTACTGTTGATTACCGCAGTGCATGAGTTCAGTGCAAGAACTTGCTGTACGTTAATTCTTTAGGGTGGAATTTTGACTGAACACCTGGAAATGGGTTCAGGTACTCCTTTTGACTAGGGACTGGATTTAGAGACAGTTTCGCGGATTTCACTGTGATGGATGACCGTAGCATCAAATTTCAACTCCCTTTTTTATGGACCGGCTAAACATTAATCTTGGGCGCTGATTTCATAGACCTAAAAACCGGTTTATGAAAGCCCTTACTAAGCGCGAGACTGATTTGAATCATCTACGATGAACTCGGTCTGAAGAATATTCACATCGATACAAACTGTGAACAAACAGTGACGACTTTCTAACGCTCTTAGTTTCATCTCTAAAACTCTATCTGATCTCATATAGATAGACTCGGCCTTTGACGAAGGTCCTTCAAAAAGACCTTTGATGTCGACGACGCTTTGAGTTTGAATATCTACCCCACGTGCGCGGGGGGGGGCTTTTCTTATTTCCCCAGTTGCGACGAAAGCCGCATTTCCGAATAAAACCGCGCTCCGTGGGCACGTCTAATAAGCCGATGTCTTCGACGCGGTTCGAAGTGTTTCGTAACGTTTTTTTTTTTCTTAACCCTCGCTCGCCGGCTGAAAAACGAGCCGCGATGAAAGACGGGCCGCGCTCTCGGTCGTCGCGGTAAGCCGACGCCGCGACTTCGATATATCGCATTAAAACCGATTGCCATATGGTTGAGAAGGCTCCTGCCTCCGCGTCGAGAGAGCCTTCGGCGCTTTTTTTCTGCTCTCTCCGCCGCGAAAACTTTAAAAGCTTTCGTATCGCGCGGCGTAGCGTATTGTCGTCGAAGGAAATTAATTACGGGTCTTTGAAGCCGCGGGTGTTTCGTGTGTGTTTTTCGTCGTATTGTCGTCGGCGCGTTGTTGTGTCGTGTGGCTTTTGAAATTTAAACGCGCTCGAGGCCCCGCGTAGCTTTATTTAGATTATTTAAATGTCGTTTCAAATCACTTCAAGGCGGCCGCGTGCGTACGCGCGCTTCCCGTATCGTGCGCTATGCGCGTCGTACGTGTATGTATGTCCGATGTATGTGCGGTGAGCGCGAGTATGTTCGGGAACGCGTTCCGAGGAGCTGCGACTAACTTACGGTACTATCCATGAAAAAAATTAATGGAAATACTAGCGACACCTGGTGAATCCTCACTTGCCACAAGTGGAATCCTTAATTGACACAGTAGTTTGTCTGACTGCACACTAGTGACACCTGGTGGATCCTCACTTGCCACTAGTGGAATCCTCTATTGCCGCAGTAGTTGATGTCCACTAGCGACACCAGTTGAATCCTCACTTGCCACAAGTGGAATCCTCCATCGCCGCAGCAGTTTGTCTTACTGCACACTAGCGACACCTGGTGAATCCTCACTTGCCGCAAGTGGAATCCTCTATTGCCGCAGTAGTTGATGTCGTACTGCACACTAGAGGCACCTGGTGGATAATCACTTGCCACTAGTGGAATCCTCTATTGCTGCAGTAGATGATGTCCTACTGCACACTAGAGGCACCTTGTGGATCCTCACATGCCACAAGTGGAATCCTCTATTGCTGCAGTAGCATTGTCATTGAAGTGTATAAACAGAGGGCTGGTTTTAAAATGGTATTTTCTTCACCGCTTTTGCTTTAAATTCGAACGTGTCTTATGCAAATTACATCCTATAAACGAAGCATGCGAACTGAAATTGACCTTGATTTCCGTTGACAATAACCACGATTTCGCGAGTCGGGTTACATTCCAATTCGAATTATCGCGACGATTTAAATCCGCCCATTTCTGGTCGGTTGAAATTGCCACAATCATAATTTTCATTTCCGCGGCGTCGCAATTATACAGAAACGACTTCTCATTAGATCACATCGACAGTTTGTACATGTAAAAAAAAAAATGTCCGATTCGTTTTCAAGATTGTGATATAAGTTATTGCCATTTAGAGAGTGTGAATTTGAAATGGTTTCAGAGACTGTCACTGACAACCAGGGGACAGAAAACCATTTTCAGAGACTGTTACTGACAATCAGGGGACAGAAAACCATTTTCAGAGACTGTTACTGACAATCAGGGGACAGTAAACCATTTTCAGAGACTGTCCCAGCAATCAGGGGACATGAAACCATTTTCAGAGACTGTTCCTGATAATCAGGGGACAGTCATCCATTTTCAGAGACTGTTCCTGATAATCAGGGCACAGTAAACCATTTTCAGAGACTGTTCCAGACAATCAGGGGACAGTAAACCATTTTCAGAGACTGTTCCTGACAATCAGGGGACAGTAAACCATTTTCAGAGACTGTTCCTGACAATCAGGGGACATGAAACCATTTTCAGAGACTGTTACTGACAATCAGGGGACAGTAAACCATTTTCAGAGACAATTTTGATGATCATAATCTTTTTGATAAAAAAAACCCATGAAAATTAAATGCGAAATCCATTTTTGCTGAGGCTTAAAAGATAAAACCTTCCTTGATGTTTGAGAACGACTTTATTAATTAAAACTTGATTTCGAAATCCGATCAAAAGAGAAGAAAGAAAAACTGAGTAAAAACCAGCGTGCGAAGAGTGGCTGATCACATGACTCATGCTTCTCTTACACACCATATTGTGCTGCCTGAATTATTTTTCTGTTTTATGACAAAAAATTCTCCATTTGACGCCGAACCCAGTTCCACAGTTGTGTAGGTCTAATTTCATGCTGAACCCAGTTCCACAGTTGTGTAGGTCTAATTTCATGCTGAACCCAGTTCCACAGTTGCGTAGGTATAATTTTACTGGATCCAGTTCCACAGTTGTGTGGGTTTAATTTGTCTCTGGGCCCAATTCCACAGTTGTGTGGGTTTAATTTGAATCTGAACCCAATTCCACAGTTATGTGGGTTAAATTTGACTCTGGACCCAGTTCCACAGTTGTGTGGGTTTCCACTCTAGATTTCCACAGTTGCGTGGGTTTAATTTGACTCTGGACCCAGTTCCACAGTTGTGTGGGTTTAATTTGATTCAGAATCCAGTTCCACAGTTGTGTGGGTTTAATTTGACTCTGGACCCAGTTCCACAGTTGTGTGAGTTGAATTCAACAATGGGGATGATATACGATCAATACAGAAATACTTCGTCTAACAATCTCACTTAACGACCTTTTTGATTTCATGTACGGGAATCATCCCGAGGTCGTTTTCTAAGTAAATACCGCTGCAATAGAATGAAAACTTTTTCAGTTTTTTTGCCCTTCCGACAACAGTGAGAGAGAGAGAGAGAGGGAGAGAGGGAGGGAGAGAGGGAGAGAGAGTGGGAGAGATGGAGAGAGGGAGGGAGGGGGAGGGAGGGAAGGGAGGGAGAAGTAGGGAGAGGGAGGGAGAGAGGGAGGGAGAGGGAGGGAGAGAGGGAGGGAGAGAGGGAGGGAGAGAGCGTGGGAGAGGGAGAGAGGGAGGGAGAGAGAGAGGGAGAGAGGGAGGGAGAGAGGGAGAGAGAGGGAGAGAGAGAGGGAGAGAGAGTGGGAGAGAGAGAGGGAGAGAGAGAGGGAGAGAGAGAGGGAGAGAAGAGAGAAGAGAGAGAGAGAAGACAGAGAGCGAATGAGAGAGCGACAAGAACCTGGAATCATAGCTCAATCATCCTGTTCGCAAAATCCTCGTCAATCGGCTTTATTCCTCCAATCGGAATTGTTGAGTAAACGGACACGCCGGCAACTGTACAAACACGCTTTACAAGATTCGCAGGCGTTCAATCTCGGAGCGTGATCAGCTGAACAACATTACCCGCACCAGAAATAACAGTTTGCTTTTTTTTTCTGGTTGAGACCCGGCGTGCGCTAATTTTCTTTTTTCGATATTTGGTTCCCGCTCTTCCCGATAGATGGCATTACTGTGTTTAGGGACTTGTTACGTCGGGTGATGTCACCAGATGGAATTTCTGAGAAAGAGTAAAATTTTTTAACTGTTAAAAGCCACTGAAGCAAATGAGGACATCAGCTACTGCGGCTACAGCGGATTCTACTTGTGGCAAGTGTGGGTCCCCCAGGTGTCGCTAGTGAGCAGTGGGACATCAACTACTGCGGCAATAGAGGATTCCACTTGTGGCAAGTGAAGATCCCCCAGGTGTCGCTAGTGTGCAATAGGACATCAACTACTGCAGCAATAGAGGATTCCACTTGTGGCAAGTGAGGATCCACCAGGTGTCGCTTATAGCCAAGTAAACCAATGAAAGCTCTGTTGGGCGACAATCGTCCTGAGCCACCGACAACAGTCAGTATCAGTATCCATGGTGACCGGATCTAATGGTCTTCATAATCGAGAGATTCTCGTCTTTGCGCAGAAAAATGAAAAAGATTTTTTTAAAGAATTTTTTTGCTCGGCAAATACTTTCGATATTCAAAAACTTTCCTCAGATTCTATTTACGGAGTTCAGCTTTCCGGGAATGTACGTGTCGATTTGCTCGTTTAAGGAGCATCGAGATGATAAGGAAAAAGGAGATTTTTTATTGGCGTTTATGCGAAAACATCTTTGATCAGTTGTCGTTTATGCAGGTTTCATTCTGCAGCAGCAGGAATCTGCAGATTTTAACTGGCATTCATTATATTAATGTGCGAAGTGTGAAATGTCTCATGTCTGGTGTTTGTAGTTCATTTTCTATTAAAAATGTCTCAGGTGAAGCACTGAACACATGTGAAGTGTGGACGATCAGTTTTTGAAAGTGTGCTGATAAAATGTCTAATATCTGGTGTTTGTAGTTCATTTTCAATTAAAAATGTCTCAGATGAAGCACTGAACACATGTGAAGTGTGGACGATCAGTTTTTGAAAGTGTGCTGATAAAATGTCTCATGTCTGGTGTTTGTAGTTCATTTTTCAATTAGAAATGTCTCGGGTGAAGTAATGAACACATGTGAAGTGTGGACGATCAGTTTTTGAAAGTGCGCTGATAAAATGTCTAATATCTGGTGTTTGTAGTTCATTTTCTACTAAAAATGTCTCAGGTGAAGTGAAGCACTGAACACATGTGAAGTGTGGACGATCAGTTTTTTCGCACTTGCGACTCGTTTCTAGACTAATCGTGTCGAAGTCAAGTGCTGCCTGTACGAGTGGCGCACACGCAAAATTAGATTAACCGGTAGCTTTTAAACTATTAGCGAAGTCTTAATGACTCTTAACGTCTTTAGCGCTGTCGACTGTTTTATGATCAGGCGCCGAATATGTCGTTCTGATTTGAAATAGAATTTTGATGAGTTCAAGCGTTTGAAAAATCTTTTGATTTCTGGCTCGGTATAGTGGGTGGTTAGATCGCCGCCAGTACCGAAAGGGTTAACTCTGATAACTGTGGTCGATACCAGTCCGGACCAGTCGTAAATTTTTTTACGACGACACGGACCAATTTTCGCTCAAATTCAGCCGTATAATGAACTAATTACGATATTCTCGATCGAGAATCTCGCGTATTGCGCATTTCTGCCATTATCGCCTTGTAGCTTCTGGAGACCAGGTTCTCTCGTGTAAATAGATGCCGCATATTGTTTTTCTCGGTGCGGCGTGTGGCAGCGTTGTGCGCTTGTTTGCTGACCTTTTAAAGAAACTTGTCGCGAAAACCCCGGAAATCATTGTGTTCTGTGATCGGTGATTGTGTCACACGAGCCACTTTCTTCTGTATACAAAAACACCACAGTTATTAACCCTTTCTTAATCTCTCCCTCTCCCTCTCCCTCTCCCTCTCCCTCTCCCTCTCCCTCTCCCTCTCCCTCTCCCTCTCCCTCTCCCTCTCCCTCTCCCTCTCCCTCTCCCTCTCCCTATCACTTTTCTGGATCAAAGAGCAAGAAGTTTATACCTGGAACCATCCATATATATATATATATATATATACATACATATATATATATATATATATATATATATATATATATATATATATATATATATATATATATATATATATATATATATATATATATATATATATATATATATATATATATATATATATATATATATATATATATATATATATATATATATATATATATATATATATATATATATATATGCGAGCCTATCAAATAATTTGCTTTACTTTCCGGGTGATTTATCATTGTTGTGTCGCCATGACGCCCGCTCGCAATCGGGATCAGAGCGCCACGTCTGCGCGTGCACGGCTTTTAGTATCGCCATGGGAACCGATATCGCCGAAATATAGCCCTGCGCGGAGAGAATTCCGAAATAACCACCGGGGAACCGTCGCCTTTCTGTACCGGCAATCTTATGCGGTTATCATCAGAGGCATCTGTTTTGATTCGACCATGTTTTAAAGGTGAAACTATAAGAGTCGTCAAGGTTCGGTCACAGTTAGCATCGATGTGAATATTCTTCAGACCGAGTTCATCGTAGATGATTAAAATCAGTTGCGTTTATAACACGAGAAAGTCACGCAGTATCTTGGAGCCATCCCTGGTCTTGTCCATGGCCCGGAGATTGTACGAGATGACCAAATCGTGGAGCCAACCTTTTTCTAGTGAGCGGCTTCAAGAACCTCCCCGGAGCTGTCCTTTCTCTAGTCGAGTAAGGGAAGTGGCTACAAGAATCTACAAGTATAGTGGAGCTGTCCATTTATCTACTGGGTGGCTCCAAGAACGCGCAAACCATGAAGCCATCCATTTCTCTAGTGGATGGCTCCGTCCAGACATGGTTTTGGCGTATTTTCCGAATGTCAAACGTTGAAGCTTTGATTGCGTGAAATTTCGATGAAAAAAAAATTTCTTTTTCATTATATCGCCCTCTTCATCGGCGTCGACGACGGCTTCAGATTTTTCTCGCGTCGACCGTTTGATCGGCTTTTGCTTTCGTGAGGCTTAAAGGCGATTTTCGACCAGCGACGTTTTCAAAGCGCGCGTCATAGACAAGAAAGTATCGGCGGAAAGGGTCGCGACGCTCTCGACTTCAAACACAATTCGAAAAGCCGTCCGCCCGAGGCGTCACGTCGCGCCGAGCTTCAGATCGCGAATTACGAAGCGGAGACCTCGAATGTAACCCCCTCCCTCGTCCGACGAACGACATCGAACGCCGATGCCTCTGATGGCGGTTTGAAAAAATTGTTCGAAGAAAAAAAATTCGCCGTAGACTTCTGAGTGAAATTATGTCCAATGAGCAGGGTCGTTTAAAGCAGCAGCTCCTCTCCGTCTCTCCTCTCCTCCTTTCTTTCCTCCTCTCTACCTGTTTCCTCATTCACCTCCATCCCCGTACCCTCTCTTCCACTCTCACTCCACTCCTGTCAGCCTCTCCCATACTTTCCTCCCATTCTTGGCCTTACTATCCCCTTTCCCTCCTGTCTCCTGCCCTCTCCCTCTTCTCTCCCCCTCCATTCACTCTCCTCCCCTCTTTCCCCTCCCTTCTCCTGCCCTCACTCTCTTCCCTCTCCCTCCCCTCCTACTCTCCCTATCCCTTCCCTCCTGTCTTCTGCTTTTCCCCCCTCTCCTTTCCTGCTCTCCCATCTCTCCCCTCCCACTCCCCTCTCCTGTTCGCTCCCTTCCCTTCTGCTCTCTCCCCTGCTCTCCCTCCCTATCCCCTCCCCTCCCGGCTCCTGCTTTTTCCACCTCCCCCTCCTGTTCCCCTCTTGCTCCCCCTCCCTTCTCCTGCTCTCTTCATCTCTCTCCCCGTATCTTCATCTGCGGGTAAGACAGCGACGGAGACTGTAATTAATAGAAAAAGCTTTTGTTCGCCGCCGCCGCAAAATAATAATTACACGGCTAATTTGACATGAAATAAGGGCTGGTCGTATCCATCGGGTTCAATCAACGATTACCGCGCAGCAGACGACACTCGCTCGCCGCAGTCGGCATCGTACGTAGTTCTTTTCATCGCTTAATAACCGGCGTATCATCATCATCGTAGTAAACCGAACGTGGCTACATAAAAAATCTCGATATGCTGCTGCTGCTGCTGCTGCTGCTGCTGCTGCTTTCATCTTTTCTATCATCGTCGTCGTCATCCGATCGGATGAGAGCAGTGAGTTTCATCTTTACATCCGACGTCGACGCGTAATTCGAGATGAATCGGTTGTGGCAAGTGTGGGTCCCCCAGGTGTCGCTAGTGAGCAGTGGGACATCAACTACTGCGGCAATAGAGGATTCCACTTGTGGCAAGTGAAGATCCCCCAGGTGTCGCTAGTGTGCAATAGGACATCAACTACTGCAGCAATAGAGGATTCCACTTGTGGCAAGTGAGGATCCACCAGGTGTCGCTTATAGCCAAGTAAACCAATGAAAGCTCTGTTGGGCGACAATCGTCCTGAGCCACCGACAACAGTCAGTATCAGTATCCATGGTGACCGGATCTAATGGTCTTCATAATCGAGAGATTCTCGTCTTTGCGCAGAAAAATGAAAAAGATTTTTTTAAAGAATTTTTTTGCTCGGCAAATACTTTCGATATTCAAAAACTTTCCTCAGATTCTATTTACGGAGTTCAGCTTTCCGGGAATGTACGTGTCGATTTGCTCGTTTAAGGAGCATCGAGATGATAAGGAAAAAGGAGATTTTTTATTGGCGTTTATGCGAAAACATCTTTGATCAGTTGTCGTTTATGCAGGTTTCATTCTGCAGCAGCAGGAATCTGCAGATTTTAACTGGCATTCATTATATTAATGTGCGAAGTGTGAAATGTCTCATGTCTGGTGTTTGTAGTTCATTTTCTATTAAAAATGTCTCAGGTGAAGCACTGAACACATGTGAAGTGTGGACGATCAGTTTTTGAAAGTGTGCTGATAAAATGTCTAATATCTGGTGTTTGTAGTTCATTTTCAATTAAAAATGTCTCAGATGAAGCACTGAACACATGTGAAGTGTGGACGATCAGTTTTTGAAAGTGTGCTGATAAAATGTCTCATGTCTGGTGTTTGTAGTTCATTTTTCAATTAGAAATGTCTCGGGTGAAGTAATGAACACATGTGAAGTGTGGACGATCAGTTTTTGAAAGTGCGCTGATAAAATGTCTAATATCTGGTGTTTGTAGTTCATTTTCTACTAAAAATGTCTCAGGTGAAGTGAAGCACTGAACACATGTGAAGTGTGGACGATCAGTTTTTTCGCACTTGCGACTCGTTTCTAGACTAATCGTGTCGAAGTCAAGTGCTGCCTGTACGAGTGGCGCACACGCAAAATTAGATTAACCGGTAGCTTTTAAACTATTAGCGAAGTCTTAATGACTCTTAACGTCTTTAGCGCTGTCGACTGTTTTATGATCAGGCGCCGAATATGTCGTTCTGATTTGAAATAGAATTTTGATGAGTTCAAGCGTTTGAAAAATCTTTTGATTTCTGGCTCGGTATAGTGGGTGGTTAGATCGCCGCCAGTACCGAAAGGGTTAACTCTGATAACTGTGGTCGATACCAGTCCGGACCAGTCGTAAATTTTTTTACGACGACACGGACCAATTTTCGCTCAAATTCAGCCGTATAATGAACTAATTACGATATTCTCGATCGAGAATCTCGCGTATTGCGCATTTCTGCCATTATCGCCTTGTAGCTTCTGGAGACCAGGTTCTCTCGTGTAAATAGATGCCGCATATTGTTTTTCTCGGTGCGGCGTGTGGCAGCGTTGTGCGCTTGTTTGCTGACCTTTTAAAGAAACTTGTCGCGAAAACCCCGGAAATCATTGTGTTCTGTGATCGGTGATTGTGTCACACGAGCCACTTTCTTCTGTATACAAAAACACCACAGTTATTAACCCTTTCTTAATCTCTCCCTCTCCCTCTCCCTCTCCCTCTCCCTCTCCCTCTCCCTCTCCCTCTCCCTCTCCCTCTCCCTCTCCCTCTCCCTCTCCCTCTCCCTCTCCCTCTCCCTATCACTTTTCTGGATCAAAGAGCAAGAAGTTTATACCTGGAACCATCCATATATATATATATATATATATACATACATATATATATATATATATATATATATATATATATATATATATATATATATATATATATATATATATATATATATATATATATATATATATATATATATATATATATATATATATATATATATATATATATATATATATATATATATATATATATATATATATATATATATATATATATGCGAGCCTATCAAATAATTTGCTTTACTTTCCGGGTGATTTATCATTGTTGTGTCGCCATGACGCCCGCTCGCAATCGGGATCAGAGCGCCACGTCTGCGCGTGCACGGCTTTTAGTATCGCCATGGGAACCGATATCGCCGAAATATAGCCCTGCGCGGAGAGAATTCCGAAATAACCACCGGGGAACCGTCGCCTTTCTGTACCGGCAATCTTATGCGGTTATCATCAGAGGCATCTGTTTTGATTCGACCATGTTTTAAAGGTGAAACTATAAGAGTCGTCAAGGTTCGGTCACAGTTAGCATCGATGTGAATATTCTTCAGACCGAGTTCATCGTAGATGATTAAAATCAGTTGCGTTTATAACACGAGAAAGTCACGCAGTATCTTGGAGCCATCCCTGGTCTTGTCCATGGCCCGGAGATTGTACGAGATGACCAAATCGTGGAGCCAACCTTTTTCTAGTGAGCGGCTTCAAGAACCTCCCCGGAGCTGTCCTTTCTCTAGTCGAGTAAGGGAAGTGGCTACAAGAATCTACAAGTATAGTGGAGCTGTCCATTTATCTACTGGGTGGCTCCAAGAACGCGCAAACCATGAAGCCATCCATTTCTCTAGTGGATGGCTCCGTCCAGACATGGTTTTGGCGTATTTTCCGAATGTCAAACGTTGAAGCTTTGATTGCGTGAAATTTCGATGAAAAAAAAATTTCTTTTTCATTATATCGCCCTCTTCATCGGCGTCGACGACGGCTTCAGATTTTTCTCGCGTCGACCGTTTGATCGGCTTTTGCTTTCGTGAGGCTTAAAGGCGATTTTCGACCAGCGACGTTTTCAAAGCGCGCGTCATAGACAAGAAAGTATCGGCGGAAAGGGTCGCGACGCTCTCGACTTCAAACACAATTCGAAAAGCCGTCCGCCCGAGGCGTCACGTCGCGCCGAGCTTCAGATCGCGAATTACGAAGCGGAGACCTCGAATGTAACCCCCTCCCTCGTCCGACGAACGACATCGAACGCCGATGCCTCTGATGGCGGTTTGAAAAAATTGTTCGAAGAAAAAAAATTCGCCGTAGACTTCTGAGTGAAATTATGTCCAATGAGCAGGGTCGTTTAAAGCAGCAGCTCCTCTCCGTCTCTCCTCTCCTCCTTTCTTTCCTCCTCTCTACCTGTTTCCTCATTCACCTCCATCCCCGTACCCTCTCTTCCACTCTCACTCCACTCCTGTCAGCCTCTCCCATACTTTCCTCCCATTCTTGGCCTTACTATCCCCTTTCCCTCCTGTCTCCTGCCCTCTCCCTCTTCTCTCCCCCTCCATTCACTCTCCTCCCCTCTTTCCCCTCCCTTCTCCTGCCCTCACTCTCTTCCCTCTCCCTCCCCTCCTACTCTCCCTATCCCTTCCCTCCTGTCTTCTGCTTTTCCCCCCTCTCCTTTCCTGCTCTCCCATCTCTCCCCTCCCACTCCCCTCTCCTGTTCGCTCCCTTCCCTTCTGCTCTCTCCCCTGCTCTCCCTCCCTATCCCCTCCCCTCCCGGCTCCTGCTTTTTCCACCTCCCCCTCCTGTTCCCCTCTTGCTCCCCCTCCCTTCTCCTGCTCTCTTCATCTCTCTCCCCGTATCTTCATCTGCGGGTAAGACAGCGACGGAGACTGTAATTAATAGAAAAAGCTTTTGTTCGCCGCCGCCGCAAAATAATAATTACACGGCTAATTTGACATGAAATAAGGGCTGGTCGTATCCATCGGGTTCAATCAACGATTACCGCGCAGCAGACGACACTCGCTCGCCGCAGTCGGCATCGTACGTAGTTCTTTTCATCGCTTAATAACCGGCGTATCATCATCATCGTAGTAAACCGAACGTGGCTACATAAAAAATCTCGATATGCTGCTGCTGCTGCTGCTGCTGCTGCTGCTTTCATCTTTTCTATCATCGTCGTCGTCATCCGATCGGATGAGAGCAGTGAGTTTCATCTTTACATCCGACGTCGACGCGTAATTCGAGATGAATCGGTTGCTATGGTTACGGAAGGTGGGAGAGTGACTCAGCTAGTCGAGATATCAGAACCAGGGTCTTCTTCTTATTCTTTGTTTTTTAGTTCGATAGCGCGGCGAAAAACTCTCTATTCTTCCCTCTCACCTATCCTCCTTCGACTAACTCTGTCTCTCTCCCTCTCTCTCTCTCTCTCTCTCTCTCTCTCTCTGTCTCTCTCTCTCTCTCTCTCTCTCTCTCTCTCTCTCTCTCTGTCTCTCTCTCTCTCTCTCTCTCTGTCTCTCTCTCTCTCTCTCTCTCTCTGTCTCTCTCTCTCTCTCTCTCTCTCTCTCTCTCTCTCTCTCTCTCTCTTCTCTCTCTCTCTCTCTCTCTCTCTCTCTCTCTCTCTCTCTCTCTCTCTCTCTCTCTCTCTCTCTCTCTCCCTCTCTCCCTCTCTCCCTCTCTCCCTCTCTCCCTCTCTCCCTCTCTCCCTCTCTCCCTCTCTCCCTCTCTCCCTCTCTCCCTCTCTCCCTCTCTCCCTCTCTCCCTCTCTCCCTCTCTCCCTCTCTCCCTCTCTCCCTCTCTCCCTCTCTCCCTCTCTCCCTCTCTCCCTCTCTCCCTCCCTCCCTCCCTCCCTCTTTCCCTCTTTCCCTCTCTCCCTCTCTCCCTCTCTCCCTCTCTCCCTCTCTCCCTCTCTCCCTCTCTCCCTCCCTCCCTCCCTCTCTCCTGCTCTCATGGGTCATGTTTTATTTGAGGATGAATTAAAATCTTTTCTCGCAAGGACTTCCAATTTTAAAATTGGGGGGGGGGAAATGTGAACCAACCATAGCGCAATGGAATCTCCTATACATGAGTCAGATTCAACGTTATCATGGCATGAAAATACATTCGCTAGAAAGAAGATGTCTGCCTCCGTAAGTGCCGAATAATTTCATCAAATTACCTACTAGTGATTTGATCTGCCAACCTTTCAAAAAAGAGGTATATGCCTCTGTACATCCAACTATGACATCATCAAATTACCTACTAGTGATTTGATCTGTTAACCTTTCAAAAAGAGGTATATGCCTCTGTATATACAACTATGACATCATCAAATTACCTACTAGTGATTTGATCTGTAGACACTTCAAAAAATATGGCTGCCTCCATAAATCCGCCTATGACATCATCAAATCCCCTACTAGCGATTTTATCTACTGACCATTCCTGAGAACTAAGTGACCCCCATGAATCACCCTGTGACATCGTCAAATTACTCGCTAAAGACACTTCCCGTTTTTTACCGCAAGATGTCCACTTCCGTCAATCCCCGTATGACATCATCAAATTACCTACTAGGGATTTGATCTGCCAACCTTTCAAAAAAGCGGTATATGCCTCTGTACATCCAACTATGACATCATCAAATTACCTACTAGTGATTTGATCTGTAGACACTTCAAAAAATATGGCTGCCTCCATAAATCCGCCTATGACATCATCAAATCCCGTACTAGCGATTTTATCTACTGACCGGTCCTGAGAACTAAGTGACCCCCATGAATCTCCCTGTGACATCGTCAAATTACTCGCTAAAGACACTTCCCGTTTTTTACCGCAAGATGTCCACTTCCGTCAATCCCCGTATGACATCATCAAATTACCTACTAGTGATTTGATCTGCCAACCTTTTAAAATAGAGGTATATGCCTCTGTACATCCAACTATGACATCATCAAATTACCTACTAGTGATTTGATCTATAGACACTTCAAAAAGAGGTATATGCCTCTGTATATACAACTATGACATCATCAAATTACCTACTAGTGATTTGATCTATAGACACTTCAAAAAGAGGTATATGCCTCTGTATATACAACTATGACATCATCAAATTACCTACTAGTGATTTGATCTATAGACACTTCAAAAAATATGGCTGCCTCCATAAATCCGCCTATGACATCATCAAATCCCCTACTAGCGATTTTATCCACTGACCGTTCCTGAGAACTAAGTGACCCCCATGAATCTCCCTGTGACATCGTCAAATTACTCGCTAAAGACACTTCCCGTTTTTACCGCAAGATGTCCACTTCCGTCAATCCCCGTATGACATCATCAAATTGATCTACAGACCCGCCTGGAAAAGATATCTGCCTCTATAAATCCCCCTATGATATCATCGACTTATCTATACTATACTGATTTGATCTATAGACGCGTCTAGAAAAGATGGCTGCCTCCATAAATCCACCTATGACATCATCCTACTAGTGATTTTATCTATAGGCATTTCTAGAAAAGATAGCTATCCACCTATGACATCATCAAATAACCTACTAGTGATTTTATCTATAGACCGTTCCTGAGAACTAAGTGACCCCCATAAATCTCCCTGTGACATCAACAAATTGTCTACCGCTCGAATTTAACTTTTCGAAACGTAAAGAAACAAGTTTGTTGGTCGACTGATTTAACGGAGAATGAGAGATCGTTAGGTTGGAATTAACAAGACAATTCTCGCAGGTCTCTGATAGTGATTCATTTCAATCAATGAATCGTCGTGACTGAATCGGCGTTTTGATTCGCGCGTTGTTTTCGTCGATCCGTCATCGTTATCGTCGCCATGGCGACGCTGCTGACCCGTAACCGTCGGTTGATAACATTGTTGTATTGCGCGGCGGAATTGGTTTTTAAGCGTTTTCCGATTGCGAAGGCGAAGGTCGAAGTCGAGGTCATCGCGGAGGTCGTTAGTCGGAGATCGGGCGCGATTGAATAATTCGGTTATCAAATTAAACCCACACAACTGTGGAACTGGATTCAGAGTCAAATTAAACCCACACAACTGTGGAACTGGATCCAGAGTCAAATTACTCGCACAACTGTGGAACTGGATCCAGAGTCGAATTGTACCCACACAACTGTGGAACTGGGTCCAGAGTCAAATTAAACCCACACAACTGTGGAACTGGGTTCAGTCAAATTAAACCCACACAACTGTGGAACTGGATCCAGAGTCAAATTAAACCCACACAACTGTGGAACTGGGTTCAGTCAAATTAAACCCACACAACTGTGGAACTGGATCCAGAGTCAAATTAAACCCACACAACTGTGGAACTGGGTTCAGTCAAATTAAACCCACACAACTGTGGAACTGGATCCAGAGTCAAATTAAACCCACACAACTGTGGAACTGGAACCGGAGTTGAATTATACCCACGCAACTGTGGTAAGTGTGGAATAAGGGTGGGGCGTGGACTGACAGCGTGGTATAGCAGTGTGGAATTATACAGTGCGGAATTACGATGTGGAATGTGGATTGATCGATATTTTTTCCAGATCTGTCCGGTCGTGTATCCTGTCGGGAGGATATCATCGGCTCAGGATCCCGGATACGCTCAAAGCCGATATCCTCCAGAAATCAATTTTCATTTACCTGCCGTCGATTGTGAGTCGTGATTCCTTCGCTGATTCGTCGATTCTTTTTCCTTCTATTTTTGCCGTGAATGTGTCGTGCGATGTGTCATCAACTGATCATGTGACGTGTTACGGAATGTCATCTGCTGGAATTGAACAATTATTGTATTACTCATAGTCGCATCTGTGGGGCTCCCAGGTAATCACTGGGGCTCCCAGCTAATCACTGGGGCTCCCAGCTAATCTGTGGGGCTCCCAGCTCATCACTGGGGCTCCCAGGTAATCACTGGGGCCCCCAGCTAATCTGTGGGGCTCCCAGGTAATCACTGGGGCTCTCAGCTAAGCACTGGGGCTCCCAGCTCATCTGTGGGGCTCCCAGCTCATCACTGGGGCTCCCTGCTCATCTGTAGGGCTCCCAGCTAATCACTGGGGCTCCCAGCTAATCTGTGGGGCTCCCAGGTAATCACTGGGGCTCCCAGCTAGTCTATGGGCTCCCAGCTAGTCTATAGGGCTCCCAGCTAGTCTATGGGGCTCCCAACTAGTCTATGGGGCTCCCAGCTCATCAATGGGGCTCTCAGCTCATGTGTGGGGCTACCATCTCTAACGCTGCCCCTCTCCGATCTCTAACGCTCCCCCTCTCTTCGATCTCTCTAATGCTCCCCCTCTCTCTTTGATCTCTCTAACGCCCCCCTCTCTCTCTCTGATCTCTCTAACGCTCCCCCTCTCTCTCTGATCTCTCTAACGCTCCCACTCACTCCCCGATCTCTCACTCTCTCCGTCTCGCTACCTGTCTCAAGGCATTGGTCATTATTCGTTGCGCAGTGATGGACACGCTTGTATAATTAGTAATTCCCGCCGTTGTCCGGAAGTGTTTGTCCTGACACCGTCGTGTCGGTCGTAATTAGTACCACCGGCGAGCGCTGGATACGCCCTGCCTGAAATTAGACGGGTTAATCAGATCCATTGGGGGTTTACACATTTAACAAGCAATCATGTTATATATAAATATATATATATATATATGTATATGTATATGTATATGTATATGTATATGTATATGTATATGTATATGTATATGTATATGTATATGTATATGTATATGTATATGTATATGTATATGTATATGTCCGTGTGCGTATGTGTATACATGCGTACTTTCTTCGCGTCGGAAGACTCGCGATGAAAATTCTGGACCTGCCCATATATAAGGCCGTGTATCAAAGTTACTTATTCCAGGAACGCGTCTTCAACCCGGGTCCGGCTTCGTATAGACTAGCATTAACTTTAACCCGGGGGCTAACTTGACGATTCATTTTCGATTGAGTTGATATCCGGGGGGTTAAAGATAATACCGGTCTTTAAAACCGGGCTTCCGCGCTCATCTGCGGAGCTCCTACATAATCTGTGGGGCCCTAAACTCAGTTGCTGGGCTCTTAATTCATTTGTGGGGCTCCTAAATTTAGTTGGCCCAGGTATCAAAGTTATCCCTAGCGATAAATCCTTGAACTGGCCCTGTTATGGAGAGTGTTCTCAAAGCTATCCTTTACGATTAATCCTTAACCTGGGCCCGATTTTATAGACTCTGGTTATCCATGGGAATAAATCGTCAACCTGTGTCCAGAGTCTTAAAGTTATCCCTATAGGGATAAATCCTTAACCTGGAGCCAGTTTTATAGGCGGGGCATTATAGTTATCCAGGGGTAAATTCTTAATCGATGTTTTATAAACCTAGTATCAGAATTATCCTTAACCGGGGCCCGGTTTTATAGTGCGGGTATCAAAGTTACCCCTTTGGGTTAAAAACTCGACCTAGACCTGCTTTTATATCTATCGGGTAAAAAAGTTATTCCTCGGGTATAGGGTTACGTAAACTAGTAATCGCCGTGGCTAGTTATCTCGAGAATATATCTGCCTACGACCTCCCCTTTTCGAAAAATCACGACCTTCCCGTTTAGCCGAGTGGCGCGCTAGAGTTCCGATTGTCATTTTGTCTCGAGATTGAAACGGTAAAAATCCAGTTGTTGCGATCTTCTTACCACGTATCGCTACCGTCTTAAAACGTTTGGTGGACGTAGCTTCCAATCTGTTGCTGCAACTCTGTGGAACTCTCTCGAACGCAAATATACGGAATATAACTGAAATCAACACTTTCAAACAGAGAGTAAAGCTAAGCATACATCGACAAAGCGACTGGAGACAACTAGTTGCTAGTCAGCGAGTACCCCGCGCACATCGAAAATTTAGTAAAAACCAGCAACTGCGTGGCTCATGCCGGTCGCTAGGTCCATAGCGCACACATCGACAGCAACTGAGATGTGGTTTAGCAAATATTCTTGAGGGCATCACAAGTCACGTGACAAATAGCTTTGTTTTAGTCAGTTACAACCATGTGTTGTTGATTATGGAGCGCTCACATCGACGGATATGAGAGCGACTGAGTACAACTAGTTGCTCAAAAGTAGAACATGAGCAACTGGGTGGAACTGGAGATAGATGGACGCTAACCAGTCGTAAGCTCGCTCACATCGACAAATTCGAGCAACTGATTGTATCCAGCCAGTTGCTCTCATGCGCCGAAAACTGCCTGGCAACTAGTTGTCTCCAATCGCAGTGTCGATGTGCGCTAGGCTTAAAACATTTGCTTTTCCGCAAAGCCTATGCTCGGTGAATTCAGCACCACTACCTTACAAAGCGCTGGTGAACATTATTATTAGTGAAACAGGCGCTATATAAATGTGACATTATTATTATTATTATTATTATTATTATTATTATTATTATAAAAAGCTTCTACGTTGATGACCTGTACGAAAACAAAGGGAATAAAATAAGCGGGGAAAAAAAAAATTAGCGCGATCATCTCCACTTGATGGGTGTCGTTAACGAAAGAAAAAATGAATCGAAAGCTTTTTGTCGGCGTTTATCGACGATTGGTTTCAACCTTTCGTTTTTCTAAGGTTCATTTACGGACAAAGCAATCTTTTATGTCGCAGAAAGTGATTGCCGCAACCCACGTGCGTACGTACCCTCGAAAACAAAACACGAAAAACGAGAGTTTATTTACCCGCGTCGAATGCGTTTGTAAGATCAAGAATCAGATACTCGTTTTAGCTAATTCGCTGGTCGTCTTTATATCGCGTGATTAAGATTATTTATATTTTTCTGCTGATCGCCGCTATTAGCAAATCTACTCGGCGTAGGACTGATTTTTTTATGGCGTTCGTTGCGCTGTTGAGGCGGCGGTAGGTTTGAAGAAAGTTTCGCGGTATCGTTGGTTCGATTTTCTGGTTCAGAATCTATCGTGTGACGGAAGCCTGTTTTAAGGGTGAAACTTTAAGCTCGGTCACGGTTTGTACTCGATGTGAATATTCTTCGAAGCTATCGTTCACCAGTGGGTCATCTCCAAGAACGCCTATGGTGCTCAGAGCCATGTAAGTGGGTGGTTCCGAGAATGCCTGAATCATTGTATTCCAAATGCGTATTTGTCTATATTGGGTGGCTCGAGGAATACCGAAATCATAATGGATGGCTCCAAGAATACCGAAATCACAGTATTCAGGGTGCATCCCTTTATCTGGTCGGTGGTTCCAAAAATATCCAAATATGGTATTCAGAGCACATGCGTCTGTCTAGTGGGTGGCTCCAAAAATATTCAAATCATGTTATTCCTGGGTGGCTCCAAGAATATCCAAATATGGTGTTCGAAGCACACGGGTATGTCTAGTGGGTGGCTCCAAAAATATCCAAATCATGGTATTCAGGGTGTATCCCTTTATCTAATGGGTGGCTCCAAAAATATCCAAATCATGGTAATCAGAGCGCATGCCCATAGTACGCACTCAGAGACCTTTTGTTTTTGTCGACGGATAAGAGCAAACAGCTTTTCCCCGTAAATGGTTATCGCACGTAGAAACCTTATTACGTTTCTGGAAACTCGTTTTTGTTTCTTTAATCTAAAAAAATTGCTTTCCCGCTCGTCGGCGTAATGTCACCTTCGATAAAGTACATCGTCGATCGCAAATCTTGACGAGGGCAAAAATGAATCGCAATCGGGCGGCAGTTTCACGTCGTGGACGTTTCTATTTGTAATTCGATGACTGCAGTTTAATCGCTCTCTCCAGAGAGAGAGAGAGAGAGAGAAAGAGAGAGAATAAGAGAGAGAGAGAGTAATTTGTGGCGTTGAATAATTTAACGAACTGAATGCGTTACACGAGCTGCTCTAGTCATGCGTCACACGAATTATCGGGATAGATCATCTCCGCGTCTAACTACAAGACTCAGGGTTTCCGGCGCTCCTTCCAAGTCCTTCCTAGTCCTTCTTTTGGAAAAAGTTTGCGCAAACATCATCTTTGTCGTTCATTTCGATGAAAGAGTCATGCCTAATTTGATTTTTATGTATTTTTCATGCGCAATTTGACTGTTGAAGTATTTGATGAGTAAGGCCTGCTTATTCACTTGTCATTAAGATTGAATATTTAGGAAAGTGCTATGGAATTACCCTGGATTATTTGGCTGGTCTACGTGACTAGTATTTCGGCAAAAATGCTTCTTTATGGGCCCTCACTTTACTGGTATGTACTTCTTTCCGAGTAAAAGAGGATAAGAGAGGAAAATGAGTAAGGAAAGAAGTGAGAGGTAGGGGAGAAGGATGAGTGAGGGAGGAGAGAGGAAGGAACGGGCAGGGACATCAGATTGAGGATGAGAAAGGATAAGAGAGGAAAGTGAAGGAGAAAAGGGGAGGAGAGGTGAGGGGATAAGGAAGAGGGAGGGAGGAAAGAGGGATTGAAGAGGAAGGAGCGGACAGGGACAAAAAAGTGAGGATGAGAAAGGATAAGAGAGGAAAGTGAAGGAGAAAGGAAAGGAGAAGAGAGAGGAGAAGGAAGAGGGAGGGAGGAAAGAGGGATTGAAGAGGAAGGAGCAGACAGAGACAAAAGAGTGAGGATGAGAAAGGATAAGAGAGGAAAGTGAAGAAGAAAAGGAAAGAAGAGTGAGAAGAAAGGATCGGGTAGGGTAAAGGAAAGAGGGAGGGAGGAGAGGTAAAGAGTTTTCGAAAAAGTTCGCAAAAATACTACCGGCTGAATTTAGAAAAAAAAAGAATTGTTCCGTACGCGAATGAGTCTTCGTCGCGATAGGCGAGAATAATCACGGATGGGGAGGGTAAAAATTGTGTCGCATTCATCACTGCTGCCGCCGCCAAAAAAAAAAAAACCGTTCGCCCCGAACAAAAACGGTATCTCTCCGAGAAATAGGCGAATAATTGGCTAAATTATCCCCATCAACCGAACGCGAAGACGATCGCGAACTGCTGCCGGCTGTTAGTGAAAACCTTGGTTTGATCACGCGCCGCGCCACTCCCCGGTCCGTCTCGAATTAGCGTTGTTAAACAACTGTTCGTTTCGGTTCGGCGGAAAAAAATAAAAGTTGTCGTCGTCGTCGTCGTCAGCGGCGTCAGCGGCATCAGCGTACCCGGAAAAAAATAAACACAATCCTCGGAAAATAGCGCATTGATCGTCGAGCAGATTGCAGATGACGTGAAGTGTGGACGATCAGTTATTGAAAGTGTGCTGATAGTTGTCTAATGTCTGGTGTTTCTAGTTCATTTTCGATTAGAAATGTCTCAGGTGAAGCTATAAACACATGTGAAGTGTGGACAATCAGTTTCTGAGAAAGTGTGCTGACAAAATGTTGAATATCTGGTGTTTGTAGTTCATTTTCAATTAAAAATGTCTCAGGTGAAGCACTGAACACATGTGAAGTGTGGACGGTCAGTTTTTGAAAGTGTGCTCATAAAATGTCTAATATCTGGTGTTTGTAGTTCATTTTCAATTAAAAATGTCTCAGGTGAAGCACTGAACACAAGTGAAGTGTGGACGATCAGTTTTTGAAAGTGTGCTGATAAAATGTCTAATGTCTGGTGTTTGTAGTTCATTTTCAATTAAAAATGTCTCAGGTGAAGCACTGAACACATGTGAAGTGTGGACGATCAGTTTTTGAAAGTGTGCTGATAAAATGTCTAATGTCTGGTGTTTGTAGTTCATTTTCAATTAAAAATATCTCAGGTGAAGCACTGAACACATGGGAAGTGAAGACGATCAGTTTTTGAAAGTCTGCTGATTTTACATTCATATCCGTTGATTGAAGTGAATTGCACGAATCAATGTTTTCCTATAGTTGAAAGGATCGGCTTTGAGAATATTCAAATCATCAAAGTTCGCCGGGATATCAAAGGGGATGCTACAGGCTTGAACATCCAAATCGAGTTGAAGATGATTTCATGGATAGAGAAATATATGAAAACTCCGGGCAATTCGGGACCTTTCTTTCTCTTAGAGGGTGACTCCGACGATATCAAAATCACAATATTCGTAGCCATTCCATTCTCTATAGTGGGTGGCTCCGAGAATATCAAACCGACGTAATGTACCGCCGAAACTAAACGTACTTTTTCAGACGGCTTCGTGCGGACTGTGTTTCGACGTCTGCGCGCGACGTAAACTTAGTTTCTGGCTAGAAAAAAAACCCTCGGCATCGAGAACAATCGCGCGAATCCGAAGCCAATTTTCTTGCCTTTCATTTGTGATTAGCGTTTTTGAAAATGTTATCATCGCTGGCTATATTCTCGAGTGTTGCCGTCGTCGTCGTCGGTTGTTGCTGCTGCCGTTAATAAAGCATAAGACGGGATATTTTTATGCGTCTTCAATTTGCGGCTGGATTTCTTCGCCCTATTAACGATCAAAGCTCGGTTAATGTAGGACTCGCGCAATCGGATTAACGAATTTGACATTTCATTTATTGCGCGCACGCGCGCGCTCGTGCGCATGCGAATTCGTCGCTAATTGATATCGGAAATGGCGTTATAATGAAGATAGTTACGATGATCGGTCGTATTCCGACTGTACCGTCCTATAGGGTCCTTTATAACCAGCGGGCCGGTATCCTACCAAAGACGCGTGTAGCCTTTGCAACATCTGTAGCTGATGAAATGTGTAATATCTGGTGTTAGTTCATTTTCAATTAGAAATGTTTCAGTTGAAGCACTGAACACATTTGAAGTGTGGACGATCAGTTTTTGAAAGTGTGCTGATAAAATGTCTCATGTCTGGTGTTTGTAGTTCATTTTAAATTAAAAATGTCTCAGGTGAAGCACTGAACACATGTGAAGTGTAGACGATCAGTTTTTGAAAGTGCACTGATAAAATGTAGCCCTTGCCACTTTTCTTCAGTGGTCTCTACTCGTCTCCTTTCCCTGTCTCCTCTTTTGACCCTAGTGAGTGCTGGAGTGGTCTGCCTCTCTCTACTCTTTAATCCGTTTTCTTGCTGTCTACGATGAAGATAGTTACCGCAATACCCTGACTGAAATTCTACAGACCATTTGGATATCGGTCGTCCTCCATTCTTATTCTTTTTCATTAAGATTTAGGTCCGGATTGGTCCTCCATCATCCTGTAATGTTTAACGGTGTTCTCCCCTACCTCTCTCCCTCACATTCCCACGCCTGGGTCCACTCGGCATCCTACCAATCCCTTCCTCCCTCCTCCCCTCCCTTCCTCCCTCCCTCCCTCCCTGCCTGCCTACCTCAGACCTTTCCCATTTCCCTTATCTGCCCACTCATCCACGTTGGTCCCAATCTTGCCATGCCTCTCCCATCTCCCCTTCATGTTCTCTCTTCCCTCTCAACTGCATCCTACCAATCCCTCCCTCCCTCCCTTTCATATCCTCCATATCTCTGCCCCCCTCACACCTTTCCCCTCTCTCTTATCTACCCACTCATCAACGTTGGTCCCAATCTTGCCATGCCCCTCCCATCTCCCCCTCCATCTCATGTTCTCTCTTCTCTCTCAACTGCTCAGCCTGGCCCTGCTCGTACAGCTATATGTTTGGGTTGTTTATTCAGTGGGCACGCGACGAATCGGATGAATCCGACGATGAATCTTCGTTCTCTCATCAGCCGCGTCTCTCTCTCCGGCTGTCGGACATCAAAGAAACCGTTGCCATGGAAACGGATCAGTTTTTCCCGTGTCACAGAGTGAGAGAGATAGAGGGAGAGAGGAGAAAAAGAGAAAGCTGTATACCTTTGATTGTCGATGGTGGACAATTACTCAGCGATTTTCAGACGGATGGTTTCTCTTTCGGGCGCAGTGATTTTATAAATGGATGAGAGAGACTTTTTCTTATGCAGAACAAACGCACTAGGGATGGTAGGGATTTGATGACTTCTAGCAAGTGAGTATGCCCCAGGTATCGCTAGTGTGTGGTTGGACATCAACTACTGCGGCAAAAGAGGGTTCGACTTGTTGCAAGTGAAGATCCACCAGGTGTCGCTAGTGTACAGTAGGACATCAACTACTGCAACAATTTAGCAATCCACTTTTTCAAGTGAAGATTCGGCAGCAGGCGTCGCTAGTGTGCAGTAGGACATCAAATATTGCAGCAATAGAGGATTCCACTTGTGGCAAGTGAGTATCCACCTGGTGTCACTAGTGTGCACTAGGACATCAACTTCAAATTTCATCTTCAGTGGCAAGTCATGATCCACCAGGTGCCGCTAGTGTGCAGTAGGACATCAACAGTTCTAAAAATCCAGGGTAAAATGTAAAAATGAACTGATTTGATGGACTGTTAATCATGCCATCTGGTGGCAGTATAGGAAGTTCATTCGTTCGTCCGCCGTTCGAGTTTCACAGATACCGAGCCCTTTCCCCCAACCAGTGACAGTCTGCAATCATTCCGCCCGTCTGCCCCCGAGGGTAATTGTCAATGTCATCGTATAATTTCACTTCGACTTCCGCCGCGGGTCGCGACACTTTTTAGAACGCGAAAAATTGGCAGACGTCTTTTCCCGATCGTCGGAGATTACACGAGTTGACGCGAAAATGAGTACCTTCCGTCCGAGCTGCTTTCAATGCGGCGTCGGTCATTAAGTCTCCTCGTACACTCCCCCTGTGTGCCCGCGCATCGATGCGTTTCATTAGCAAACGACGCAAACCGGTTTTTACCTGATTTCCCCGACAAAATTCTGAATTCGAGTAAGCAACTATATCGCGGGAACCGGTTTCAAAGTTTTCGACCTGATCAGGGAGTTGGGACCTTGATCACCTCCCTGACCTGATCAAGAGTATGAGAAATTGAGAATTGATAAGATTTTGTGTTTGCTGAGAATTGATCTAACAACTTAAGACCAGTCTAAGCTCATTCTATCTAGTGCTGAAGCCAATCTAACAATTTAAGACCAGTCTAAGGTCACTTAAGTACTATAGCCAATCTAACAACTTAAGACCAGTCTAAGCTCATTTTGGTTTTATAACCAATCTAACAACTTGAGACCAGTCTAAGCTCATTCTATCTAGTGCTAAAGCCAATCTAACAATTTAAGACCAGTCTAAGCTCATTTTGGTTCTTTAGCCTATCTAACAACTCTTAAGAATTCTAAGGCCAGTGTTCTATAACCGATCTCACAACTTTAGACCTGTCTCAAAATCTGAGACGAGTCTTTCGAACTTATGTCTCGACAATGGAACAATGCTAGTTCTAGAGGTAAATTTCAATGGATTTAAAACAATGAAATCGAAACGATTTTAACTCGGAATTACTGCTTGATATATGACGGCGGTGGAGAGGTGGAATTCTGTCCGTTAAGGGCTGGTGGTATAACGTGTACATCGAACAATATCAGTGGATATAATGCGAATAGGTAGCGGGGTGTAGAGGGTTAATATTCATCGATCGACGTACGCACCTGCCGCGCGCTTTCGACGACACGGTTTTATCCGAAAAACCATCGACCCGATTTTTACCCGGCGCCCGGTTACGCGTCGAACCCCGGCTACCTTCACTCGACTAGCGGGTCGGAAATCGATCGCGGAAAAAAAAAAACGTGTCGAAATCCGGCTGTTCGTTAGTTTTTCGCCGGTACCGAGTTTCCATGGAAACGACGGAAACTCCGTCCGTCGTCGACGACGATTCGAATCGGTTTCTCCTCCCGTGAGCAGACGCATTCGCGTTTTTTTTTCTACCTCGTTTGATCTCTAATCATTTGAAATTCCATTCGTCGTCGTCGTTGTTTTTATGTCTATGTATATTATTCATGTATTCGTATCGTTTCAATCGTAGTTTTCGGCGTCGATGAATTTCGCGGAATCGGCGCAATTTTTTCCGTTAATCGTAAAGAAAAAGAAAATCGGGTTTTCTGACGTATTTTCAGATCATCGTCCGTTTTTTTAATGTTCATTCGAAACAGTTATTAGTCGAATTTGAGAAAATAAGTGATCGATCGTACTTGGATCTTCAGCAGAATATCAGCATCAGCGTCGAGCAGCTGGATCCTAGCGACTAGCGACACCTGGTGGATCCGAGCTCGCCTTAAGAGGGATCCTCTAACGTTGCAGTAGTTGATGTCCTACTGCACACTAGCGCCACCTGGCCAATCCTCACTTGTCACAAGTGATATTCTCAATTGCTGCAAAAACTGATGTCCTACAACACACTAGTGACATCTGGTGGATTCTGAAATTGCCGCAACAGGAATCCTCTATAGGCGGAGTGGTTGATGTCCTACTGCACACGTGTGACATCTAGCGGATCCTAGCTTGCGACAATCTCAATTGTTGCGGTAGATGATGTCCTAATGCACACTAGCGGCACCTGGTGGATCGTCGCTTGCCACGTGGAATTTACCGGGTGGTTATTGAAATGTAGAAGAATTTGAAGCGTGTAGATCGACCAAACTACTAGCGCCACCTAGTGGACCGCCACTTGCCGCAGTCACTTGCCACCGACTTCCCGACGCGCGAATAAAAACGAATGCGAATAGAATAGAAATGTTTAGACCGGTGTTTGATGCAGGTCGTCCATGATTATCCATTAATTCCGAGTCGGGAGTTGATGGAATGTCGCTATCAGTATTGTTTTCTGTGACAACACTTCGCCGCTACTGTTGTTAATGCGGTGATCAATTGCAAATCGCTAATGGCTGGTGGCGTTAGTCACTGTTAGCGTGTTATATTGTGATATAAGACACCTCCAAACCGACGAACACTACAGGAATCTATGATTAACTATTGTGCATTCGTAGACGCCAAGGTTCCAGCTGTATAAACTCGGTCACCTGTTGCTGTTGCTGAACTGAAGGCTGAGATTTGAACCTCTTGGCATCTCAAGTCCTGGTATAGAAACATTCTTCCTCAGAATTCATTTAAACCTGATGACATCATGAGACACTGTTACAGTATGAACCCGTGCCCCTAGTAGACACATCTTCCCTCAGCAGGGATTTGAACCTGATGACATCATGAGACTCTATCACAGTACAAACCCCTGCCCTAGTAGACACATCCTCCCTCAGCAGGGATTTGAACCCGATGACATCATGAGACTCTATCACAGTACAAACCCCTGCCCTAGTAGACACATCCTCCCTCAGCAGGGATTTGAACCTGATGACATCATGAGACTCTGTCACAGTACAAACCCCTGCCCTAGTAGACACATCCTCCCTCAGCAGAGATTTGAACCTGATGACATCATGAGACTCTGTCACAGTACAAACCCCTGTCCTAGTAGACACATCCTCCCTCAGCAGAGATTTGAACCTGATGACATCATGAGACTCTGTCACAGAACAAACCCCTGCCCCTAGTAGACACATCCTCCCTCAGCAGGGATTCGAACCTGATGACATCATGAGACTCTTTTACAGTACAAACCCCTGTCCTAGTAGACACATCCTCCCTCAGCAGAGATTTGAACCTGATGACATCATGAGACTCTGTCACAGAACAAACCCCTGCCCCTAGTAGACACATCCTCCCTCAGCAGGGATTCGAACCTGATGACATCATGGGACTCTATGACAGTACAAACCCCTGCCCTAGTAGACACATCCTCCCTCAGCAGGGATTCGAACCTGATGACATCATGAGACTCTTTTACAGTACAAACCCCTGTCCTAGTAGACACATCCTCCCTCAGCAGGGATTTGAACCTGATGACATCGTGAGACTCTGTCACAGTACAAACCCCTGTCCCTAGTAGACACATCCTCCCTCAGCAGGGATTCGAACCTGATGACATCATGAGACTCTTTTACAGTACAAACCCCTGTCCTAGTAGACACATCCTCCCTCGACAGGGATTTGAACCTGATGACATCATGAGACTCTGTCACAGTACAAACCCCTGCCCTAGTAGACACATCCTCCCTCAGCAGGGATTTGAACCTGATGACATCATGAGACTCTATCACAGTACAAACCCCTGTCCTAGTAGACACATCCTCCCTCAGCAGGGATTTGAACCTGATGACATCGTGAGACTCTGTCACAGTACAAACCCCTGCCCCTAGTAGACACATCCTCCCTCAGCAGAGATTTGAACCTGATGACATCATGAGACTCTGTCACAGTACAAACCCCTGCCCCTAGTAGACACATCCTCCCTCAGCAAGAACCTGGGTGCAAAGTGACTTACGGGCCCCGGTCTATATAATAACTAACCGTTGCAGAGTTTTTCCACGATAATTAATTTTCCCGGATGACAGACGTTATCTTGAGGTCGATGTTTTTTTCCATCCGCCGCACGCTCGACTCGGCATCGAGCTTTAATCGATCTTTATTTCGGCTGCGTGTGTATATATCCGATCAATGGTGTAAATCACCCCCCCCCCATTCCCCCCTCCCCACGAGACGTTTTCTAATCGTGATTGATCGCGGTATTCGATACTGCGCATTCTTAACCGGATTTTCATGGATTTTCCTTCTTGCCGCTAACGCCTCGTCAATGACCCTTATCGAAACGCGGTGAGTCGACGTTGTAACGGCCCGCGCGCGAAAAGAAAACATTCGTAGACGAGAGCCGTGTTCACCTGGTATGGAATGAATACAACGAGATCGATAGCACTTTTAAGTCGGTTATTAAGACGTACGAGCTTTAGCTGCTAGTGTATGGGAGCTTCATCGGGTGAACTCATCGGTTAGCAGGGAAAACATGGTGCATGTCAGGGAATAGTCTGGGAAAACAACGTGCATGTCAGGGAATAGTGAGGGGAAACAACGTGCATGTCAGGGAATAGTGAGGGGAAACAACGTGCATGTCAGGGAATAGTGAGGGGAAACAACTTGCATGTCAGGGAATAGTCAGGGTTAACAACGTGCATGTCAGAGAATAGTGAGGGGAAACAACATGCATGTCAGAGAATAGTGAGGGGAAACAACATGCATGTCAGAGAATAGTGAGGCGAAAACAACGTGCATGTCAGAGAATAGAGAGGGGAAACAACCTGCATGTCAGAGAATAGTGAGGGGAAAACAAGTGCATGTCTGGGAATAGGGAAAACAATATGCATGTCAGGGAATAGTGAGGGGAAACAACCTGCATGTCAGAGAATAGTGAGGGGAAACAACCTGCATGTCAGAGAATAGTGAGGGGAAACCACGTGCATGTCAGGGAATAGTGAGGGGAAACAACGTGCATGTCAGAGAATAGTGAGGGGAAACAACATGCGTGTCAGAGAATAGTGAGGGGAAACCACGTGCATGTCAGGGAATAGTGAGGGGAAACAACATGCGTGTCAGAGAATAGTGAAGGGAAACAACATGCGTGTCAGAGAAAAGTGAGGTGAAAACAACGTGCATGTCAGGGAATAGTCAGGGAAAACAACATGCATGTCAGAGAAAAGTGAGGGGAAACAACATGCGTGTCAGAGAAAAGTGAGGTGAAAACAACGTGCATGTCAGGGAATAGTCAGGGAAAACAACATGCATGTCAGGGAATAGTGTGGGGAAACAACCTGCATGTATGTCAGGGAATAGTGAGGGGAAACAACATGCATGTCTGGGAATAGTGAGGGGAAACAACATGCATGTCAGAGAATAGTGAGGGGAAAACAAGTGCATGTCTGGGAATAGGGAAAACAATGTGCATGTCAGGGAATAGTGAGGGGAAACAACCTGCATGTCAGAGAATAGTGAGGGGAAAACAAGTGCATGTCTGGGAATAGGGAAAACAATGTGCATGTCAGGGAATAGTGAGGGGAAACAACCTGCATGTCAGAAAATAGTGAGGGGAAACCACGTGCATGTCAGGGAATAGTGAGGGGAAACAACGTGCATGTCAGGGAATAGTGAGGGGAAACAACGTGCATGTCAGGAAATAGTGAGGGGAAACAACGTACATGTCTGGGAATAGTGAGGGGAAACAACGTGCATGTCAGAGAATAGTGAGGGGAAAACAAGTGCATGTCTGGGAATAGGGAAAACAATGTGCATGTCAGGGAATAGTGAGGGGAAACAACCTGCATGTCAGAGAATAGTGAGGGGAAAACAAGTGCATGTCTGGGAATAGGGAAAACAATGTGCATGTCAGGAAATAGTGAGGGGAAACAACGTACATGTCTGGGAATAGTGAGGGGAAACAACGTGCATGTCAGGGAATAGTGAGGGGAAACAACGTGCATGTCAGGAAATAGTGAGGGGAAACAACGTACATGTCTGGGAATAGTGAGGGGAAACAACGTGCATGTCAGGAAATAGTGAGGGGAAACAACGTACATGTCTGGGAATAGTGAGGGGAAACAACGTGCATGTCAGGGAATAGTGAGGGGAAACAACGTGCATGTCAGGGAATAGTGAGGGGAAACAACATGCGTGTCAGAGAATAGTGAGGGGAAACAACATGCGTGTCAGAGAATAGTGAAGGGAAACAACATGCGTGTCAGAGAATAGTGAGGGGAAACAACATGCGTGTCAGAGAATAGTGAGGGGAAACAACATGCGTGTCAGAGAATAGTGAGGGGAAACAACATGCATGTCAGAGAATAGTGAGGCGAAAACAACGTGCATGTCAGAGAATAGTGAGGGGAAACAACATGCGTGTCAGAGAAAAGTGAGGGGAAACAACATGCGTGTCAGAGAATAGTGAGGGGAAAACAACATGCATGTCAGAGAATAGTCAGAGAAAACAACATGCATGTCAGAGAATAGTGAGGGGAAACAACATGCATGTCTGGGAATAGTGAGGGGAAACATCATGCATGTCTGGGAATAGTGAGGGGAAACAACATGCGTGTCAGAGAATAGTGAGGGGAAACAACATGCGTGTCAGAGAATAGTGAGGGGAAACAACATGCATGTCAGAGAATAGTGAGGCGAAAACAACGTGCATGTCAGAGAATAGTGAGGGGAAACAACATGCGTGTCAGAGAAAAGTGAGGGGAAACAACATGCGTGTCAGAGAATAGTGAGGCGAAAACAACGTGCATGTCAGGGAATAGTGAGGGGAAACATCATGCATGTCAGGGAATAGCCAGGAAAATGTCGAATCAAATAAAAGTCGCCATTTTGTAGTATTGCTGTAGATGACTTTTAAGTAAAGATAAAGTCGAAAAATGTTGAATAAAATAGTAGTTCAAGGAAGTATTTTTAGGACTCTTGTTATTCTCAATGCGGCACTGGATATATTTTCGAAGTCATTGTCAATTCGTACAGGGTTGGTTTTCCTAACCGTGGATGTATCGTGGCTATAGTTTTACGCGGATTGTCTTCGACATTTTGCCGTGTTTTTGCCCGTGGAGTTCGGGCGGTAAACTTTACGAAAAGCCGTCGCGCCTACGAAAGTCTTTTTACGGCCGACGTCTCGTTTTTGTTCGTCGTCGAATGCGCCGTCGGATAGCCGAGCGATCGTTTCAATCAACCGCTGCGCCGCGATAATAGCTTTCCGAGAAAGGCATTAAGGGAAGAAGGGAGGGTAGAGATAGAGAGAGGTAAAGAGATGGAGAGAGGAGAGAGGGATGTACGAGTCGAAGAAGAGACAGCGACTGGGGGGAAAGTGAGAGATGGAAAGACGGAGATAAGGATCTAAAAGGGTGGAGAGGTAGTTTGCGTACAGCATTTATCCCTACGGATCAATACGATACCAAGTCTAATAAACCAGGCCCGGGTTAAGTATTCATTCCAGGGGTAACTTCCATGCCCAGTCTATTAAACCAGGCCCAGGTTAAGTATTCATTCCAAGGGGTAATTTCGATACCCGGTCTATTAAACCAGGCCCAGGTTAAGTATTCATTCCAGGGGTAACTTCCATGCCCAGTCTATTAAACCAGGCCCAGGTTAAGTACTCATTCCAAGGGGTAATTTCGATACCCGGTCTATTAAACCAGGCCCAGGTTAAGTATCCATTCCAGGGGTAACTTCCATGCCCAGTCTATTAAACCAGGCCCAGGTTAAGTATTCATTCCAAGGGGTAATTTCGATACCCGGTCTATTAAATCAGGCCCAGGTTAAGTATTCATTCCAGGGGTAACTTCCATGCCCAGTCTATTAAACCAGGCCCAGGTTAAGTACTCATTCCAAGGGGTAATTTCGATACCCGGTCTATTAAACCAGGCCCAGGTTAAGTATTCATTCCAGGGGTAACTTCCATGCCCAGTCTATTAAACCAGGCCCAGGTTAAGTATTCATTCCAAGGGGTAATTTCGATACCCGGTCTATTAAACCTGGCCCAGATTAAGTATTTATCGCTAGGGATAGCTATGATACCAAGGACCCAGTTCCACAGTTGCGAGTTAAGATTTGACTCTATAGAGTTGAAGCATTGAAAATGAATTCAGAGTTAACTCTAACTCATAACTGTGGAACTGGATCCAGTCTATTAAACCAGGCCCAGGATGAGGATTTATCCCTATAGGGGTAACTTTGATACCCGTTTTATAAAACCAGACCCGGGTTGAGGATTTATCCCTAGGGGTAACTTTGATACCCGTTTTATAAAACCAGGCCCATGTTGAGGATTTATCCCTAGGGGTAACTTTGATACCCGTTTTATAAAGTCAGGCCCAGGTTGAGGATTTATCCCTAGGGATAAACTTGATACTGATTCTATAAAACCAGGCCCAGAGGTTGAGGAGTCACCCCTCGGGATGATATTGAAACCCATAATCTAAACCCGACGATAACGATAACCGAACTATGAAAGTGGATAACTTTGTTACCCTCCGCAGGTTTGGGATTTATCCCATCGGAAAAATGACGTGTATAAAACCGGGTCGAGATATCTGTACTTTGACGGGTATATACACTAACAGCTTCGAGCTGCTAAACCGTTTCGAGATAGCGATAAACGCCGAACCTCTCGAAACGTTGCCTTTGTCGCCGAAGAAGACTCTCGTCGCGATTGTCGACCGGAAAAAACCGCGGCCCCGGCTGTCAAATGATTTCTGTTTGCGGGGGTAATTAGCGACGAGGCCTGAATGACTGAATATCATCATCGTCGTCATCATCATCCTCATCGCCGTCTGTTCGCGCGGTTTCGCGTAATTGCTAGAGCGCGCGCGCGGGTACCCGCGGTCGGGGATAATTTTCGACAATTTTACGTACGGTGACACCCGGCGTCGTATCGCGTCTACGATTCACGCGGCTCTACATTAATTGTTAGTAATTGTTGAGGATTGCCGTTCGGGAAACCGTAGCAGCAAGAAATTATACGTAGATCGTAAAAGCTTTCATTTTCTCTCTCTCTCTCTCTCTCTCTCTCTCTCTCTCTCTCTCTCTCTCTCTCTCTCTCCCTTCCTCTCTCTCTCTCTCTCTCTCCCCCCCTCTCTCTCTCTCTCTCTCTCTCTCTCTCTCTCTCTCTCTCTCTCTCTCCCTCTCTCCCCATCTCACCCTCCCCCTCTCTCCCCTCTCCCCCTCTGCCTCCCCTGCCTCTCCCTCCCTCTCCCTCCCTCTCCTCCCTCCCCTGCCCCTCCCTCCCTCCCTCTCTCTCTCTCTCTATCTCTCTCTCCCTCTCTCTCACTCCCTCTCTCTCTCCCTCTCTACTCTTCTCTCTCTCTCTCTCTCTCTCTCTCTCTCTCTCTCTCTCTCTCTCTCTCTCTCTCTCCCTCTCCCTCTCTACTCTCTCTCTCTCTCTCTCTCTCCCTCTCCCCTCTCACCCTCCCCCTCTCTCCCCTCTCTCCCCTCTCACCCTCTGCCTCCCCTGCCCCTCCCACTCCCTCCCTCCCTCCCTCCCTCCCTCCCTCCCTCTCTCCCTCCCTCTCTCTCTCTCTCTATCTCTCTCTCTCTCACTCCCTCTTCCCCTGTCTCTTCCTCTCTCTCCCTACTATACTTCCTATCATTCTCCCTCTCTCTCTCCGTCTCTCTCCCTCACCTCTTCCCCTTCTCTTTTCTCTTCCACCTGCTCCCTGTTTTTCCTCTCTCCTTCACCTCTTTCCCTTCTCTCTTCCATCCCTCTCTCGCTTTCCCCCGCCCCTTGTCTCCTTCATACCCTTCTCTCTACATCTCCCTCGCGTCTCTTTATACCACCTCTCTGATTTATCTCCCTCACTAATATCCCTGACTGTCCCTCTCCTTTCCCCCTCCCTGTCTTTATCTATTTCCTTCCGTTCTTACTCCACTCCCTTTCTATCCCTCAACCCTCTCTCCTTCACTCTTCTTTCATCCCCCCCTTTCGATCTTCCTCATCCTCTTTTGCCACCCGTCCCTCAATAAATCCGGCGTCTAATCCATCTTTCAGACCGAACGAGTCTAAACTGTGCATTAGTTTGGGCAGGTGAGCCACAAGACCATTGCCCTTTCATTTCCATACATCATTACATTCTCCACTCCCTTATCAAACTCTTAGGATCGACTGTGTGGAAAGCCCTTCAGATAAGAAGGAAGGCCATCATTGGGAAATCCCCCCAGAATTGCTTTCCCAGTGACATCGAGTCAAAGGGAAAGCCCATTACCGCGTATATATCATTAAAGTTGAACGCGCCTAACCCTTTCAGTGCTGGCTAATTAATACCCTATAGTGCTGAAGATAATTTGAAAATTCTGAAAAATTCCACCCTAGTGTTTTGAATAACGGGAATAGCACTATAGTGCGTCTACACCGCGGTGCAGTGTATCGTTACTAGTATTTCACTAAGTTTGACAGGTGCTGCCATCTTTCAAGAGAGATAATTAGTAATTACTAATTAAATCAATACACCGCAGTGCGGTGTACTAGCAAACTTCACCAATTCATACACCGCACTGAAAGGGTTAAGGGTTAGTCGATGCTACATTAAAAATCAAAATGGCGGCTTTAGTAATGCGGTGTACTAGCAAAATCCATCACTGATTTGTACACCGCACTGCGGTGTAGACGCACTGAAAGGGTTAATACACGGCTGTTTATACGTTATTCTTGCAAGTCCGAGAACGAATCGAATTTTGTGCTCAAAACTACACGATTCAAATTCTTCTTCAACTCGGACCCCGAGCCTTTATTATGAATCTTCGATCGCGTTTTCCTGTGGTCGGTTTTTGCGACGTTTTACTTTTTTCGTCTTCAAATTTAAAGCTCGACCGCGATTTCAGTAGTTGACTCTCCTTTAATTGCGACAAGCGACGACGACGAAACGAGAGCGCGACGATAAAATCCGAACGGGAACGGATTTTACGAGGAGGCGTCCCGCGGGTACGCTAAAATCCGGTCGATAATCGTCGACTTTTCGCGCCGTCGAAATAAAATCGTCGCGTATTATCTAAGTGCATAAGTCACTGGCGACTCGCGCGATTTCGCGGAAAGATTACGGCGATAATTTTCCGGCGCTCGCGTAGACAAGAATCTTTCGAGCGACGAGTGCGTTTTATTGGCTACGTCTAAATTTAGAGACGCTTATATCGGGTCTTAAACGTCGGACGTTTTCAAGAGCGGCAGTTTTGTGAAATACGGTTGACTCTGTCTCTTACCGCGGTAAAGTTGAGACCGGTAAAATTCTACCCAGAGTTGGTGTCAAAGTTCACAGAGTCTACTGTATTTCATAAACTCTTACTCAATATTTGACACCATCTGGGGGGGGGGGGGTAGAATTTTACCAGTCTCAACTTTACCGCAGTAAGAGACAGAGTCTACTGTAATTCACAAACTCTTCCTCAGTATTTGACAACAACTTTGGGTTGAGTTTTATTAATCTTAATTTTACCACTGTAAGAGACTGACTCTACTGTATTTCATAAACTCTTACTCAGTACTCGACACCATCTCGGGGTAGAATTTTACCAGTCTCAACTTTACCGCAGTAAGAGACAGAGTCTACTGTAATTCACAAACTCTTCCTCAGTATTTGACAACAACTTTGGGTTGAGTTTTATTAATCTTAATTTTACCACTGTAAGAGACTGACTCTACTGTATTTCACAAACTCTTACTCGGTATTTGACACCAACTCGGGGTAGAATTTTAATAGTCTCAACTTTACCGCAGTAAGAGACAGAGTCTACTGTATTTCACAAACTCTTACTCAGTACTCGACACCATCTCGGGGTAGAGTTTTACCGGTCTCAACTTTACCGCAGTAAGAGACAGAGTCTATTTCATAAACTTTATTTCATAAACTCTTACTTTGTATTTGACACCATCTCGGGGTAGAATTTTATCAGTCTCAATTTTACCGCAGTAAGAGACAGAGTCTACTGTATTTCACAAACTCCTACTCAGTACTTGACACCATCTCGGGGTAGAATTTTACCGGTCTCAACTTAACCGCAGTAAGAGACAAGATTTTTTCTTAAACGCTTAAGATTTCTAGAAATACGTAGGCTGCTCATACTCGAATGACCAGCCAATGATTTTCGGAAAAACGTTCGAGAAAAAAGTCGTCCGCCGCTTGTGTCCCAACAAGTAGGACGAAATGCCGATCAGTATTCCACTAGGCGTCGTGAAGCTAATCTCTACTACCGCTAGTTCAACAGTTCTCATTCCTTAGAAGCACGCTGATTGCGTCGTCTTTTTTGTATCTTTTCCAGTGGAGATCGTCCCGGCGGTGAAGGCCGTAACCGGTGTGCAAATCATCAAGTCCGGAGTCGGCGACAAGGTAAGCTCTTTGTTTCGGTATTTCGCGTCTATGTCTTGAAATGACTGGGATAGATTAATTTATATTTCACCGATAATTTACAAGGGGACGATGCACTGTTAGGTCTACCCCTGCAGCTTGATTGATTCCATTGTACTTATTCGGTGTATCCCGTACAAACACACACATCGCACCTGCTGGAAATATAACCGGGGGGGGGGGAGTGGGCGGTTTGTTTTGTAAAATCGGAAATTGAGGTAAAGATATAGTTGTGTGTGATCGGCTAACAAAATTTACAGACTTATTTGTATAAATGGAAGTAGTACGTGTTTGAAAATTTCGGTTCATGTAATTAATCTTTCAACCAGTCTGAGCCGGCAAGCGACTGATTGGGGTCATTTTGTTGACTGCCTAATTTGATACTTCGACATTCACAAATAGCTAAAGGGGTTAACACTATGTATAGGGTAATTGTATGGTATATTTTTTCGTTTTTCTTCAATTTCAATGTGAAATAGTCCGAAAGTTTTAACCCTTTAATTGCATCTATCTACACCGCAATGCGGTGTACTAATCAGAGATAGACTTTGCTAGTACACCGCATTGCGGTGTATTGAGGTTATCAGTAATTAGTTTTTATCCGATGGCAATAAGTGTCAAACATAGTGAAATACTAGTAACTAACAATACACCGCACTAAAGTTGTATGCCTGTTATACACTGCACGTTGGCAAAATTCATTAAAAAGATTCAAAATCATCTCCAGCACTTTTGGGAAATAATTAGTCGCCACTGAAAGTCTAAAATAGTTATCTTTTTATCGAGTGAAGTCATTTTCGTTGCAACATTTCGTCTCGCATTTTTATTTTGCGACGAAAGTTAAACTCGTGCGCACGCGCGCGCCTCATCGCTATGCGGACCGTGTACGCCCGCGAATTCGAGTCGCAATTCGACGGAAATTTGGTTAGTTATTTGAAGAACGGTCGCGTGTTTTTATCGTGCGTGTGACTGAAATTCAACCGATAGAATTAACTATTCGTTCGAATGATGTTGATTTTTTTTCGCGTCTAGCTCATCTTCGTCTTCGTCTTCGTTGTTGTCGTTGCCGGGTGTGAGGGGAATTTCGATGCGTCTTGAAATTCCAATCCTGAATGTTGTTGTCTTACTTTCGAACGCCGGAAACGGTGTCGGGTCGTTTGGAAAGTGGGGTAAAGTGAGGCCTCGTAGTTGAACGGCAGCGCTAAAAAGCTTGTTGAGCTAACGGGGTTCTAAATATCAAAGCTCGGGGAAGAACCATAGAAAG